>NC_137072.1:115182356-115796193 GCF_951640355.1 Cnephaeus nilssonii | reverse complement strand
CTAACGCTCCACTTCAGTAAGCTAGAAAAAGAAGAGCGAATCAAACCTAAAGTACGTTTAAGGGAGGAGATAAAGATCAGAACAGAAATAAATAAAACATGACAGAAAAACTGGAGAAAAATCAACAAAACCGAAAGTTGCTTCCTTGAGAAAATCAAGGGTAATGGTACATCTTTAGCTAGACAGACCGTGGAAAAAAAAAAGAAAAAGAAGAGAGAGAAGGAATTAGCCAGAGAAAAGATGGCAGAGGAGGGAAAAAGTGCTCCAAGCCGGGGACCCACCGCACTGAGGATGGGGACATGGGGACACTCCAGACACTGCAGCCCTGCGGGGGGAGGCGGGGGGAGGCGGGCCTGCGGGGGGAGGCGGGCCTGTGGGGGGGAGGCAGGCCTGTGGGGGGAGGCAGGCCTGCGGGGAGGCGGGGAAGCAGGCCTGCGGGGGGAGGTGGGCCTGCCGCTGGCTGCCCATCGCCACGGTCTGTGGCTTTGCCAGGGCGCCTGGGCTCCACCCAAGAGCACAGGCCATCACGGGAAGGCCTTAAGCACAAAGCAGACACTAGGATCAGGGGGTTTAGGGTCGCCGGCTCTCACTGGTGGGAAATGAGGTTTGGACAGGCCTCGGCTTGCCGAAGGTCATGGGGCTGGCTAGCGGCTTTGCTGGGGTACGCACGCAGCTACTCCCCTCAAAGCACCTGGACAGAGCACTGGGTGGGAGGGCAGGAGACCCCCAAGTCACGACCTGTCGCCGGGGCTGGCGTCCATTGACGGGGCTATCGGGAAGCTCCCGCAGCCCCTTCCAGCAACGCACGCGTACTCTAAACACAGAGACGAGTTAGAGCAGCCGTCGCCAACCTCCCGGACCTCCCGGACCACCAGGGGACCACCGCTTGGCAGCCGCTGAGTCCGAGTTCTCCTGCTGTCCTGGAACTACCTGCTTGGAGGTTTTAAACTTGACGGTGGCCTTATAAGCTCAGCTCGCTCTCCTCTGCCACCATCTGGAAGGGTTTGCCAGTCAGAGGCCTGGTTCTGCCCCTCACCACCCACGCCCCTGCTGCCCCTGGGGGCAGGGAGCACCCACCTGCTCTGCCCTCTGCTGGTGCAAGGAGAGTTGGGGGAGCCCCGGTCTCAGCCGTCCCCCCTCCCTTGTGGTCCCAGCCCCAGGCCAGAGCTGTCCTGCCGGCCCAGGCGACTCTGGACAGGCCGCCGCTGTACAGAACTGCTCGCTGACCCTGACCCTCCGTCTGACTTCCTTCCAGCAGGGGCAGCAAAGGCCAGGAGTCACCAGGTTTCTCCTTGTTTCTGGAAGGTTCCACAGGATACGCGAGGCCCGCCCCCCCAGGGGACCTCGTCCTGTGTCCACTGGTGGATGCTCAGTGTCTGCTCTGAGGGCCCGATGACGGAATTCAGTAGAGACGGTCACGGAGACCTCAGACAACAGGCACCGCAGGCCACGGGTGACCGGAGCCCGGCCCAAACCGCACGCCCCCACCCTCGGGGGCGGCTTCCCCCGCGGCCCCGGGAACGCACGCTGTGAGCCGCTGGTCCTCCAGCCCCGGAAAGACACGCATGTCCACTTCACGGAGGCCGCGGGAGGGTGCTGGCGCTGCCCCTCCCCGGCCCCGCGCCTGGGCCCCGTCAGGGAACCCGCAAAACTCTGTCTCACGAGCGCCGCCTGCCCCTTGGGGCCGATGACGAGGCGGCGCCTGGTCGGTGCCGGCAGCCCGTTCCCGTCCGTCTCCCAGGCCGTGTGCCAACGCACTGACCCTGCAGACGCCCGGGTGAGGGAGACGCTACCATGAAACCCCTCCTCTCCAGACGGGGAAACTGAGGCAGGCGGGCTTCGCAGCCACAGCAGAGCCACGGCCCGGGCCTGTGCTGCCTGCGGGCGGAGGTGCCCCTCAGCAGCGGAGGGGCCGAGGCACCAACACCTGTCGGCTCCAGGAGGCGGGACTGCGACACCGTGTCACAGGTGAAGAGGCCGAGGCCCAGGCACGTCACCGGCTTCATCCGGTGTCACAGCCGAACGAGGGACACGCCAGCGGAGCCCAGCCCCGGAGCCAGGGTGCTCGTCCGGCGCTTTCACAGCACCGCCCGCCGGCCTGGAGCTGCCGCTCTGACCCTCCGCCGCCCGCGGGGCGGCCCTCAGGGCTCCGGAGAGCACCGGGCGCCCTCGGCTCAGCTGGGCCACCCTGGGCCAGACCCTCAGAGGGAAATGCACACCGAGGGGGTGCGCACAGGGGCTGTTAGACACCCTTCTGCCGCCCCCCGCCCTTCGTCCTACTCGCCCAGTGTCCGCCCCACGTCCCCTGGTCCGAAGCCCCCACGGGCCTCAGTGGGGGAGACCTTGGCTGGGCCCAGGGAACTGGGGGCCACACCTTGGAGGTAACCGCCTCGTCCTTCCGCCTCGGCAACTGTACTTTACAACCACAGGTGTCAGGTAGGACGTCTCCCCTCACCGCCCGAGGGGTAGCGACCGGCATCATTACTGCCCCGTCAGCGGCCAATGACTGCCCGGCTCAGGCACATCATTTTACCTGAAACTTTCTAGGGGACCCTCATTACCCGGCTCCGGCACCCCGGAGGACTTGCTCCTTGCTCCTCATGCTTCCCTTGCTGCTCACGGCCGT
The DNA here is from genome assembly GCF_951640355.1 of Cnephaeus nilssonii. NCBI lineage: Eukaryota > Metazoa > Chordata > Mammalia > Chiroptera > Vespertilionidae > Cnephaeus > Cnephaeus nilssonii. The sequence continues at coordinate 115,793,567 of NC_137072.1, read as the reverse complement.
GGCCTGCAGGCAAGGTGTGTTCCAGCTGCTCGGGCGGTGCAGTGGGCAGGAGGGCCACGACTGTGCAGCGCCAGGCTCGGGAGTGAGGAGGAGCGATCCCTCTTGGTTCCAGACCCAGACCCGCGTCCTCCCAGCCCCCTTTGCCATGACGAAGCTGTCAGGCTGCGCCCTGCACATGGCACGTTCTCCGTGGAGACGAACGGCCCCGGCGTGGCAGCGGCGGCCCCGCAGGTGCTGCAGACACGGTGCCGGCTCCGCTCGGGGCCTCCGCGCCCGGGCAGCTCCCAGGCAGGCGGGAGGGAGCGCAGCCAATTCCGCTGTCTGCTGCCCGGCCACTTGGGACTAATTAAATGGTTTCCAACTGTGATTGAGGCAGCACATAAAATATCTTTAAATTAATTTTTAAAGAATAAATGAGGGTATTAACATTTTATGTGCTCGCTGAGGGATGGGGACAGCTGCAGAGTGCTGCAGAAAGAGGGGGGGCTGGGGGTCCCAGAGCCCCGGGCCAGCCCCACCTCAGCCCTGCTGGCGGCCTGGGGGCCTGTTTCCCCACCAGTGGGGGGGCTGTGAGCTCTGCACAGCAGGGGTTAGCCATCCCAGCACGCTATTGTGCATTCTTTTCATTCATTCACTCAATCATTCCTCACTCATTCCTTCATCCGCTCATTCATTCATTCATTCATTCAACCTCCATGCTTGGTGCACCGGCCGGGTGCCAGGCTCTGGGCCTCAGCCAGTGAGCCTCAAACCCCACAGGGACCAATCACAAGGTGCTGGGGGTGCACAGGCCGCTGCTGAACACCTGCAGGGGCCCGCAGCCTGCAGCCAGGAGCGCTCCCGGGCGAGGGCAGGGTGTCTGCAGGGGCACAGCACGTGCGGAGCGGACACTGGAGAGGATGCGCTCGCTCCCAAAGCTCCAGGAGCCCAGGTGACTGGCGGGAAGGCGGCAGGCCAGCTCACGGCGGCCACGCGAAGCCTGCTGGGAAGTGTGGGCGCCACTATTCACGCTGTGACCCCTGCTCTCCTATCAGGGTTTAGACCCGCAACCATTCCCTGCAGCCAGGGTACCACGCTGGCGCCCTCAACCCAGGTGTAAGGCCCGCAGGGGCTCCCCGCTGTCCGCAGGTCCGGACCCCTTACCTAGCTGGACGGCCTGCCTACCTCCCCCCTGGCCTGCACCTGACCTCCTGCAGTCCCACCAACAAGCCAGGTCCCTCCCACCCCAGGGCCTTTGCACTTGCAGTTCCCCCCCCCCCCCGAGCTCCCCCTGAACTTCTGTCACGTATCATGTTCAAGAAAGCCTTCCCTGTGCAGCTCCTGCCCCGCTCCCCCCCTCTTCCTCATGTTGTCCCCTCCCCCACCATTGTCACCAGTTCCCCGGCTGGTCTGCTCGGGGTCTCTCTGCCCCGGGACTGCACACTCAGGAGGCGGGGAGGCGGCCCTCCCGTCGGGGCTGTGTGCTGGCCCTCTGCCCTGCAGGCCTGTAAGCGAATGAACGCACCAACACCGCAGCCCCAACGTTCTGCGATTCTGGGGGGTTGTCTGCCCAGGGGGGGGTCCTCGGGCCAGGAGGGGAGGCCCAGCAGGGTTTCCTTCGGGAAGAACTGGATCTTGTCAAACGAGGGAGCCTGCCCTTCTCGGCACGGCATTTATTCACCTCCCGGCTCTGCCCCGCCCTCTGGCACAGTGTCCCCCCAAATCCTCATGCCCTGCTGGGCCGGGAGAGGGTAACGCCCACCTCTCAGGCGGAAGCAGGGGCTCAGCTTGGCAACGGGGCCGAGGGCCGTCTGTCCCCCGCTCCATGCTCGTTCTGGCTGGGCCAGCCCGGCCCTGAGCCCAAAGCGTAAAGTTCTGCGGACTCGGGAGCCCGAAGACACTTGGGTTTCAGGACCGCATCTGGGCGCAGCTGGTGACCCCACGGAGACCTGGGGGGAAGTCCTCAGGCCCGAGACACCCCAGCTCGGAGACGAGAGCCCCTCATCTGCCTGCTCACTGGGTCCCCTGGCCCGGCCAAGGCCTGCAGCCCCTCCCGCCGGTGCTGACAGAGGAGCAGGGAGGTCGGGCTCTGACCCTGGCGCAGAGGTCAGAGGAGGCGGGCTCAGAGCTGAGAGTCACTCAACCACCTGCTAGACACACTGTGCGCTCCCTTCAGCCAATGGAGCCGGGAATTCACACCAAGGTGGGCGGGGCCGCGAAAACTGAGGTTTCTTCCCTAGGTGGTTGGAGGTGGGAGGTGGGAGGTGGGAGGTGGGAGGTGGGAGGTGGGAGGTGGGAGGTGGGAGGTGGGAAGTGGGAGGTGGGAGGTGGGAGGTGGGAGGTGGGAGGTGGGAGGTGGTGGGAGGTGGGAGGTGGGAGGTGGGAGGTGGGAGGTGGGAGGTGGTGGGAGGTGGGAGGTGGGTGGTGGGAGGTGGAGGTGGGAAGAGGTGGGAGGTGGTGGGAGGTGGGAGGTGGGAGGTGGGAGGTGGGAGGTGGTGGGAGGTGGGAGGTTGGAGGTGGGAGGAGGTGGGAGGTGGTGGGAGGTGGGAGGTGGTGGGAGGTGGGAGGTGGGAGGTGGGAGGTGGAGGTGGGAGGAGGTGGGAGGTGGTGGGAGGTGGGAGGTGGGAGGTGGGAGGTGGGAGGTGGAGGTGGGAGGTGGGAGGTGGGAGGGCCTCCAGCTTCAGGGGTTGCTGTCATGGCCTCACCTGACAGGACACAGAGCCAGGCAACTGTCATCTGTCTGAGGCTCCAGGTGAACACAGCCCGGGAGACGTTAGCAGCCACTAACGTGGCAGATGTTAGCAGTTACAAGTGAGGAGCCAGGCGAGCTCGCCAACCCAGCCACCAGGGGGCAGAGCCGAGACGTGCGCCTAATCCCCAGGGGCTGAGGGCCCTGCTCAGGCCCAGCCTGGCCGCCCAGCCTCCTGGGCCCACACCACCCAGCACCCCTGCTCCTCGCAGAAGAGCCCCTCACCCCACCCCCAGCCGGGGGCCTGGACAAGTCCCCCCACCGCGCTGAGCCTCACCCTCCTTGTATGTGAAACGGGCTGACGGGCGCCCGAGAGTGGGGGGGCCGAGAAGGCCAGGAGGGCGGTGTGCGCGTGAGGGAGAAGTCTGCGGAGAGCCAGACCTGGAAATCCCGCCTCGCCCGCCACCACCCACCCACCACCATCCACCCACCCGCCACCATCCACCCACCTGCCCCCCATGGCAGCCATCGGACGAAGAGGTCCTGAGCACCCGCCAGGTGACAGTTCATTCGCTTACAGGCCTGCAGGGCGGGGCCAAGGCTGGCCCTCAGCTCACAGACCCGATCGATCGTCTCACAGGCACTAAACAAAATCCAAGACTCAGGGGCAGGGGTGGGGGCGGGAGTGTGACTGGCGCGGGGCCCTGGGAGGAGGGGTCCAGGAGAGGAACCCGGGTGGCTGCGGGGTCAGGGGACGGGAGGAGCGGGTGGGGGCTGGGGTGAGGAGAGTGAGGGTGCAAGGGATGCGGAGGCCAGGCTCGCAGGCACCGCGCTGAGGGAGGAGCTCCCTGAGTCGGTGCCTCAAGCCTCACCCTGGGCAGGTACGATCGGGTCGGGTGGGGGGCTGAAAGGAAGATGGTGGGGGACCCCAGCCTCAGTGCCAACGGCGGGAGCCCCAGAGGGCGCTGGAGCTGGGCCGTGTCAGGTCAGCTCTGGGTGTAGGAAGTGCCCGAGCTGTGAGCGGCCTGAGCAAAGGGGGGGTGGGGGTGCGGGGAGATGGCCGGTCCTGCCTTCCCACGGCCCCTTGCAGAGCGGCCCCAGGGCACCCGAGGCCGGAGAAGCAGCTCCCCGCCCCTCCCCAGCCAGCTGGGCGCGGAGATGTTTGACAGAAAGGAACACGGACCGAGCTCCAGCCCCACGTGAGAGGTGTCCGCCCCAAGCCGCCTCCTTAATGCCTCACTGCCGGGAGCCCGGCGGGGACCTGGGCGCTGGGCTGAGAGGGGCTGAGCTGGTCCCAGGGAAGGGCGGACACGGGGGTGGGGGGCTCGGGGCCCCTGGCTCAGCCCCAGGGGCAGGGTGGGGGCATGCGGGGCCTGGGCACCTCGTGGCCCCCCCACCCCGGGCCGCAAGGTCCCCATCTTTTACAGGGAGGCCAGCGGTACTGGTGCCTGCACAGTCCAGGGGTGCTCCCACCCAGACACGGGGCCCAGTAGCCCCACGACAGAGCCGAGGAGGACGGCCCACTCTGGGCTGGAGCACGGAGGGGGCTGGAGGCCCGGCCACTCGGGGAGGAACTCACGGACCCCTCCCCGCTGCCTGGGGGACAGGCGGGGGCTGTGGGGCAGCGGCCTTGGCGTCAGGTTAAAGAGCCAGCGAGGCAGGGCGCAGGCACTACATGGACCACCGCACGGGGCACAGGCAGGTCTGCGAGGTGCAGGGGGAGGTTGGGGACGGGCCTGCCCTTCCTGGGAGATCTCGGGCACCTCTCCTCCCCTCTCGGAGCCTCAGTGTCCCCATCTGTCACGTGGGGCTCCTGACGGGCGCCCAGCAGGGGTCCAGAGGTTCCAGGTGCCGGATTTAAGCCCCGGGGCCTCACCCATCAGGACGCCCAGGGCCCAGCCTCAGCAGCCCCGGGCCTCTGCCCCTCACAGAGCCCAGGGCCCAGCCTCCGCAGCCCGGGGCCTCGCCCCTCACAGAGCCCAGGGCCCAGCCTCCGCAGCCCGGGGCCTCACCCCTCAGGGCGCCCAGGGCCCAGCCTCAGCAGCCCCGGAGCTCCGTAGGCCCAGCCTGCGGCTCCCAGACCCACTGACTCAGACCTGCTGTAACCCGGCCCAGGGCGGGGCGGGACCTCCAGGAGGCTGCTGGGGGGTCTGACGGCGGGCTGGCCTCCCGCACCCGCTCCCTGACTCAGTGGCCGCAGAGCGCTTCCTCCCCTGCGCTGGGTCGGAGGTCACTTCTCCCAGGGCCTCTCAGGAGCGCGTCCCCCCCGACCTGCGGGTCCTGTCACTCCCCAGCTTCACAGACACACTGCAGGTGCCAACGGGCAGCCTGTCCCCACCCCCACCCCCGGGCACCGTCCCAGCCGCTTCACCCTGCTGGCCCGGACCACCCGTCCCGCCCAGACGACCTTCTCCAGCTGCTGCCGGGAGGTCACAGTGCTGGTGGCACACGAGTGCCACACTGGGCCCCGCAGCTTCCAGACCACGAATGAGACCCTGACCCCTTGGGGTGAAGCCCCAGGGCCCTGTCCCACCTGCGGCCCCCTGGCCCCCTGGCCCCCTGGCCCCGGCCTTGTATCCGCCGTCCCCTCTGAGGCCCTGTGTGTGGGAGAACCTGGTGGGAGGAGCAGCTGGCTGTGGGCGGCCAGGAGCCCGAGACCCTTCCATCCCTCCGGGTCTGCTTCCTGGGCAGCAGGAGTGCGGGAACCAGCTCTAGGACGGGGGGGGGGGGGGGCACCCCAGGGGGGTGGGCAGGGTGTGAGCGGAGGGCAGAGCACGGGGTACTCCACAGCGGCTTTACTTTCACTTCCAGATCTATTTCGCTTGTAAATTCTCAGTTCGAACTTAAATGCTGGGGCACCCAGCCAAGTGGGAGAAGAGAGACCCGGTACAGGCCCGGCGGGCACAGCGTGCCGACTCCCCACCGCTGAGCCGTGTCGCACCCACAGGCCAGGGTGCGAGCGCGGCGACAGCTGGAATGACAGCTCCACCGTGTCCTGTCCGGCGGGCGGGTCGGGCTGCCTGCTGCCCCAGGGCCTTCACGCACAGCAAGGGAAGGGGCTCAAGAAATGAATTCTAGATGAATGAGTGAATGAGTGAATGAATGAGTGATTGAGTGACTGAGTGACTGAGTGAATGAGTGAGTGAATGAGTGAGTGAGTGAGTGAGTGGGTGAGTGAGTGAATGAGTGAATGAGTGAGTGAGTGAGTGAGTGAAGGCTGAGTGACTGAGTGAGTGAATGAGTGAGTGAGTGAGTGGGTGAGTGAGTGAATGAGTGAGTGGGTGAGTGAGTGAATGAGTGAGTGAGTGAGTGAGTGAGTGAATGAGTGAGTGGGTGAGTGAGTGAGTGAATGAGTGAATGAGTGAGTGAGTGAATGAGTGAGTGAATGAGTGAGTGAATGAGTGAATGAGTGAGTGAATGAGTGAATGAGTGAGTGAATGAGTGAGTGAATGAGAGAGTGAGTGAGTGGGTGAGTGAGTGAATGAGTGAGTGGGTGAGTGAGTGAGTGAGTGAATGAGTGAGTGAATGAGTGAATGAGTGAGTGAATGAGTGAGTGAATGAGTGAGTGAGTGAGTGGGTGAGTGAGTGAATGAGTGAGTGAGGGAATGAGTGAGTGAGTGAGTGAGTGAATGAGTGAGTGAGTGAATGAGTGAGTGAATGAGTGAGTGGGTGAGTGAATGAGTGAATGAGTGAGTGAGTGAATGAGTGAATGAGTGAGGGAATGAGTGAGTGAGTGAGGGAATGAGTGAGTGAGTGAGGGAATGAGTGAGTGAATGAGTGAATGAATGAGTGAATGAATGAGTGAGTGAGGGAATGAGTGAGGGAATGAGTGAGTGAATGAGTGAGTGAATGAGTGAGTGAATGAGTGAGTGAGTGAATGAATGAGTGAATGAGTGAATGAGTGAGTGAGTGAGTGAATGAGTGAATGAGTGAGTGAGTGAGTGAGTGAGTGAGTGAATGAGTGAGTGAATGAGTGAATGAATGAGTGAATGAACGAACGAGCCTCTCTGCCTCAGGCTGGCCCAGGGCAGCCCACGAGGCTCACTGACCGCATGGACCTGAACAGATTCAGCGTCAACTCAGCCTCAGCCCCGCTGGGCAGTGACGCCCCCGCTGAGCCTCGGTTTCTTCACCTGCAAAGTGGGCATGGTGACACCCTCCGGGACCGTGAGGACTCCGGGATGAAGACGCGCCCAAAGCCTGGGGTGACCCAGCGCCCTCTGAGGACGGGGAAGAGAGGACGTGACTGAGGATGTCACGGCGGAGGCCCAGCCTCAGGAGCCGCGGTCCAGGGGACACTTCCACAGGGCAGTGTGGACACAGCCCGAGCAGGCCAGCGAGGGTTTCTGGGTTCAGGGGCCAGCGTGAGGATGGGGTTCCCGCGGGGAGCCCTGGCAACAGGGAACAAAGAGGCTCCACAGGGGACGCTCACTGCGCGTGGACGGCGGGAAGGGCCCGCGGCCCAGAGGAGAGAAGCGTCCGGAGTGCGGGCAGAGGCCGGAGGAGGCGGAACAAGGTGCTGGTCAAGCAGCAGGATGGAGCTGGGCTGGGTGGGGCCGGGTGCTGAGTGGCAGGGGGACCCGAGTGGGCTGACTAGAGCCCCAGTGTTCACACCTTCGCAGACCTCAGACCACGGCCTTATTCAGAAATAAGAGTCCTGGCAGATGTGGTCAAGTGAGATGTGACCGTATCGGTTATGGTGGGCCCAGAGCACAATGGCTGTGTCTCACCCGGAAAGAGGAGGGGATCGGACACAGACACATGGGCCCTGACGCAGCCACAAGACATGACAGCCACAGAGGACGGACAGCAGGAGCGGAGGGGGCCGGAGGGTTCTCCCCTAGGGCGTCAGAGGGTGTGCGGGCTACGGACACCTGGATCTACCAGCACCCGCCTCCACCAGCACCTGGATCTACCAGCACCCCCCTCCACCAGCACCTGGATCTACCAGCACCCCCCTCCACCAGCACCTGGATCTACCAGCACCCGCCTCCACCAGCACCCGCCTCCACCAGCACCTGGATCTACCAGCACCCCCCTCCACCAGCACCCGCCTCCACCAGCACCTGACTCCACCAGCACCCCCCTCCACCAGCACCCGCCTCCACCAGCACCTGACTCCACCAGCACCCCCCTCCACCAGCACCCGCCTCCACCAGCACCTGACTCCACCAGCACCCCCCTCCACCAGCACCCGCCTCCACCAGCACCCGTCTCCACCAGCACCTGCGTCTCAGGCTGTGGCCTCGGGAACCGGGAGAGAATGGAATCTGCTGTCCGGGGCCCCCAGTTGGGCACGGGGTTCCGCAGCCCCAGGAAGGGAGTCAGCACCTGGCTCCACAGGCCGCCAGCTCAGGGGCCTGCCCCGCGCCGCACGGGGACCGCTGGCTCCATGTCAAGGTGACACAGGCCCGGAAACACGGGCCAAGCAGCTGTGAGCGGGCGGAGGCCGGAGGCCCCTCAGCGGCAGGGCCCAGGAGACGGGGGCAGGCGGGGCAGCGGCCCATGAATGGGGCCCTTCACGAGGGCGTGCTGGCCCCACGCCAGCCCCTCCCTGTCCCGGGGCCGCCCTGACCTCCCACCTCCGCAGGCCGGCGCTTCCTGCCCACCACGCTGGACCTCGGAAGCTCAGCTGGCCTCTGACCAGGACCAGGGACAGCCCACAGCGTCCCTCCTGCCCCAGGCTGGGGGGAGGGGTGACAAGCGAGTGAGCAGGACCCCAGTGCCATCCCTGTGGGCTCCAGGCCCCACGCAGCCGCCAGCTGTGACTGTAGCGGCGCGGGGAGGGGGCGTGGACGAGGCAGGGCAGGCCGGGGTGGTGGAGCGGGGTGGTGGGACCCCGCAGCCGAGGGGCCCTGGACCCGCCTCCTGCCCTGGACTCAGTGTCCTGCTCTGTGGAACGGGGAGGCTAATCCTCCCTCTGGGGTTTGCTGGACTTGAGAGGCAGCACCCCTCAGAGCGCAGGGATCTGGACGGGGGGCCAGTCCTGGGGTCCGGCCACGGACACAGAAGTCCTTGTTCGCACGCCTGAGGGGGGAGCAGTGCTGGCCAGAGGGATGGGGCACAGGGGCACGGAGGCGGGGGGACCGTGGGCACCAGCTCTGAAGCTGCGAGTGCCAGCTGAGCAGTCCGGGCGTGGCTGTCCCTGCCACCCGGGCACCGACCCCGTGTCCCCGTTTCCAAGGTCCTTTCCATGTTAGTCATTCACCCACATGCATGAGCGAGCCCACGAGGCACAACCTGGGACCCTGGCCGAGCAGAGATGAGCCAGACACAGGCCTCCGGGTGAAGCCCCCGGCGCGGTGGGGAGCGGTGGGGAGCGGTGGGGAACTGGGCCGGCACCGACCCCAATGCCGAGACCCAGGGGGACAGGGCCGGCAGCAGGAGGGAGGCTCTGGTCCTCGGCCTCTCGGGCACTTACGTCCATCCGAGTTACCTCCGCACGGACCTGCGTTTTGTGCTGTCTGTGCCCCCTGCTGGCGTGTCGCCCGTGGGAGCCGGGACCGCTGTGCACACTGTGTAAGGACTGTCAGTACCAGGACTTCCTTTACACGAAGCCGGGAGCTGAGCTGAGCGATGTGAGGCAGCCGGCACGCGCAGCGGGTGGCTCCCATCCCTCCAGCGCGTCCGCCCTGTCCCTTCCCGGCCTGCCACAGGCAAGAGACAGCGACCCAGGCCTGTCCCAGGTGTTCACAACCAACATCACCAAGTCACAGGCCCCGCCGTCCTGCCCCCACACAGGCCCATCCAGACGCGCCTGGCCGATGTCAGAAGGGAGGTGGGAGGGGTGGACGGGATGAAAGAAGGTGAAGAGAGCAGCCAGAGAACATATATGCAAAGGCCAGGGACACAGACCACAGTGTGCTGAGGGCCAGAGGGAGGGGAAGGTGGGGTCTGGGTGGAGGGGGGGAGGGGGGACATCCTATATAATAAAAGGCTAATGCAAATTTCCCCTCGACCGGGAGTTTGACCAGAGTTCAACTGGGAATTTGACCAGGGGACAGGGCTCGCAGGCCAACCACCAATGGCCTCTCCCCGCTGCTGGCCCAGCCTGATCGGCCCTGATTGGGGCAGGCCAGCCGGAACCCAACCGGGCACAAATTTGTGCACTGGGCCTCTAGTCTGTAATAATGTCAACAATAAAAAATAAACATGAACAGGCGTGGAGGCCCTTCTCCTCACCCACGTTCTCATCACACACCTGGGCGCTGGCTCAGCACTGACTGACTGGTCCCGGGGCCCCCGCCGGGTTCCCAGGTGTCTGCAGACTCGAATCGGCTGACCATGGAGCGTGGGCAGGCAGGCAGTCCCCACCTGTGAGAGCCCTTCTCACCTGCGAGCACGCCCCTGGGAACCCGAAGAAGATTCGGAACACCCCCATTTCACCGCCTCCCCGCTGGCTCAAGGCAGAGAGGAAACTCAGGCCTAACCCTCCGCCCTGGAAGCAATCCTACAGTGTGTTGGGGAGACAGACCCCAAGAAGCACCCCATGCTCACAGGGCTGCAACACCAGAGGCAGGGCAACCAGGCTGCGGGGAAGGGCGGGACGATGCGGGCCCCGCAGAGACGGTGAGCGTCTTCCTCATATGTCTCTCGACCTCTGTAGGGCCTCTTTGGAGAAGTGTCTATTCAGGTCTTTTGCCCATTTTTTTTTTTATTGGGTTGTTTATTTATTTATTTTTTTATTTATTTATTTATTTATTTATTTATTGGTATTGAGTTTTGTAAGTTCTTTATACATTTTGGATATTAACCGCTTATCAGATGTATCATTGGCAAATATGTTCTCCCCTTCGGTGAGTTGTCTTTTTTATTTTGCTGATGGTCTCCTTTGCTGTGCAGGAACTTTTACGTTTGATGTAGTCCCATTCATTCATTTTTTACTTTGTTTCCCTTGCCCGAAGGGATATATCAGAAAAAAAAAAAAAAAAACGTTACTACGAGAAATTTCCAAGACTTTTTACCTCTAGGACTTTTATGGTTCCAAGCCTAACATTTAAGTCTTTACTCCGTTTTGAGTTTATTCTTGTGTGTGGTGTAAGGAGGTGATCTAGTTTCATTTTTTGTACGTATCTGTCCAATGTTCCCAGCACATTTATTGAAGAGACTATCTTTAGCCCATGGTGTGGTCTTGCCTCCTTGGTCAAATGTTAGTTGACCATAAAGGCGTAGGTTTATCTCTGGGCTCTCTGCTCTGTCCCATTGATCTGTGTGTCTGTTCTCATGCCAGTACCGGGCGGTTTTGATTGCAATGGCCTTGTAGGCTAGTTCAATACCAGGCAGTAGGATTCCTCCAACTTTGTTCTTCTTTCTCAAGACTGCTGTGGCTATTCTGGGTCTTTTGGCTCCATATAAATATGTGGAATATTTGTTTTCAGTTTCATGAAATGTGCCATTGGAATCTTGATAGGAATGGTGTTGAATCTGTAGATTGCTCTGGGTAGTATGGACATTTTAATGAGGCTAATTCTTCCTATCCATGAACATGGTATATGCTTCCACTTTTTGTACCTTCTTCACTTTTTTCTTCAGTGTCCTATACTTTTCCAAGTACAGATCTTTTACATCCTTGGTTAAATTTATTCCTAGGTATTTCATTTTTTATGCCGTTATAAAGGGGATTGTTTTCTTAGTTTCCCTTTCTGATAGTTCATTATTGGTGTATATAAATGCAAACAATTTCTGGATATTTGTTTTGTATCCTGCTATGTTACTGAATTCATTTCTCAGTTCCAGTAGTTTTTTGGTGAAATCTTTAGGGGGTCTCTATATACAGTATCATGTCATCTGCCCCACTTATTTCTTGTATAAACAGAATCTTTCAGTACTTTCCCATAACTCACCCTGTCAACCTTCATAGCTAATAATAAGAGTTAACATGTTCTAAGCTAAACACTTTCTATCCGTTATCTCATTTAATGCATGTAAAGTCTCAGGAAGGTCAAAAACCTTGTCCAGGCTCATGTTTCAAGTATTGATGAGGCCAATTCTTTAAGAGCAATTACTAGACACTGTCCTCGGCCTTTTGTTTATAGCCACGTGTTTACCCCAGACCCCCTGTGCTTGGGGCTGGGCTGCACTGCCACATGGCAGGTGCTCAACAAACGCTTCCTGAGAGGACGTTTCTGTATCTTCACCTGCACCCCAGACACTGACACTGGAGATACTCAGCAAATATGTGTTGTTTGGGTGAATGGGAGAGTGAAGGAAAGAAAAATGGGAGGAAAGGTGGAAGAATAAAAGGATAGATGGATGGGTGGATGGATGGTGGGTGGAAGGAGGGAGGGATGAGTAGGTGGGTAGAGGGAGGGCTAGATGGTCGGTAGATGAAGTGATAGAAAATGGTAGGTGAATGGATTGAAGGAAGGAAGGATAAATAGATGATGGATAGATTAATGAATAGATGGTAGGATGGGTAGATGGTAGATGGAAAAAAGGATGGATGGATGGATGGATGGATGGATGGATGGATGGATAGATGAAGTAATGGATGGTGGATAGAGGGATAGACAGATGGATGGAAGAACAGAAGGACAGATACATGATGAATGGATGACTAGATGATAGATGGATGGGTGGGTGAATGGGTGGGTGGGTGGATGGATGGATGGATGGATGGATGGATGGATGGGTGGGTGGATGGATGGATGGGTGGATGAGTGAATGGGTGGGTGGATGGATGGGTGGATGGGTGGGTGGGTGGGTTGGTGGATGGGTGGATGGATGGATGGATGGATGGGTGGATGGGTAGGCAAATGGATGGATGGATGGATGGGTGGATGGGTGGGTGGGTGGATGGATGGATGGATGGATGGATGGATGGATGGATGGATGGATGGATTGGTAGGTGGATGGATGGATGGATGGGTGGATGGATGGGTGGATGGATGGATGGATGGATGGATGGATGGATGGATGGATTGGTGGATGGATAGGTGGATGGATGGGTGGATGGATTCCTGATATAGCTCCCTGCCTGGTGCTGGAGAAAACAGTGACGTGGTGGCACAAAGCCTGCAGCAAGCTGTTGGGGAAGGAAGCCATGGACATGAACACCTGGAGCAGAGGACAGAGCAGCTGAGGGAACAGGGAGATGCAGAGCCAAGGGCCATCAGGTGAGAGACCGTCTCACTGGAGAAAGGAAAGGCTCATGGGAGAGGTGCCATTGGGCTGCACCTCCTCACACCATCACATTGGGGGTTGGGGCATCATTCATCAAGATTTGTCAGCATGAATTTGTGGGGACACAAACATAGCAGAGGTCCAGGTTGGTGGGGCAGGTGAGAAGTCAGAGACCAACAGCTGGCCCGGGTGATGGGTGCATAGAGAGGCGTGTGGACTCCTCGCTGGGGACTCGGGGAGAGGACCCAGCTGTGTGGGCGGGCCCAGGACACCCCGCAGAGGCAGCAAGGCCGGAGCTGAGGCGGGAAGACCTGCTGGGCTTGCTGGACTGAGGAGGAGGAGAAGGCCGGACAGGCTAAGGGGACAGCGTCAAGGCAGGCGTGTGGGAATGGCCGAGGGAACCTGGTGGCTGGGGGGGGCCGGAGGAGACGCCGGAGACAGGATGGGGCTTGGACTCATCCCACAGCCCCGGGAGCACTGAGGGCCCTGGAGCAGAGGGACTGGTGGGTCTGTCGTCGGAAACACCTTTCCAGGACCGTGTGAATGTCCAGGGACGCCGGAGGCAGCAGAGCCCGTGACGGGGACGCTCAAAACTCGAAAAGCCCGTGCAAGTGTCTGGGAAGGAGACCAAGTCCAGGCCAGTGTCTCTGCTGCCCTCTGAGGACCCCGGCCTGGGCCAAAGGGGTCTTTCATCTGTCACCAAGGCTCAACCCCCTCCCCCTTCCTCCTTGTCCCCACCCAGCTGTCCTTCCCTCTCCCGAACCTCCACCCCAGGTGCACCCAGCATCTCCGCTCCTCCTCCTCATCCCTGGCTCCTCTTATGCCACAGAAAGCAGGCAGCCTGGCTGTGCCCTGCCACCTCCCGTGTCGCCTCGCCCTGCCGGGAAGGAGCAGGAGGGCTTCGCTGCCCTTATGTTCCCGCAGATGGTGGCACAGAGCACTGATCTGAACCTGTCAAGTCTTGACGTCCCCACTGTCTCCCACACAGCAGTGCTCAGTCAATGCATCGGAAATTGAATCCGTCGTCAAAGGGGCTCCTTGGCATGAGTGAAATTGACCATCCTGCCCTCCCTCCCACCGTCGGGGCCCTGCGCACAGTAGGCATTCACAAATAAAGGGTGGCCTGGCCCCCGCAGCAGCCTGGGAGGCGGTGCTGGCCCCTCAAGCCCTGGGGCAGCAGCCCAGGCGGCTGTGCTGGGGTTGACTGCTCGCTGCCTCTGGCTCAGCCCCGAGGCCTGCAGATCCACAGGGGCCCTCGCCGGCCCTGGGTGAGGCCCGGTACACAGAGCACGCCTCACGCTGCAGGACGAGGCCCGGTCAGCAGAGCAGCCGGCTCAGAGGCCTGGGCTTCCGCCCGGACTGCGGCCAAGCCAAGCGGGGTGCAAACCTTCCCCCACGCGCCCCAGGTGGTCGGCAGAGTGCCTGGCACACAGGAGGATGTCTCTTCGTCCCGTCGGACCATCCTCACCCCCCACGAACTCGGGAAAGTCCTAGGGGAGGCCTCCCACGCTTGTCCGAGGGAGGTCATGGGTTCTTATGACTTCCGCACGGAGTTGAAATGATCCCAATTTTAGAAACAGAAAGCACCGCGCAGGGACACACGGCCGAGAGCGGCTGCTGCACGCCTGGCTCTGGGCCGTCCAGGTTTCCTGAGGCTGTTGCACCAAAACACAGTTCTGGAAGCCAGAGTCCAAAATCACGGTGCTGGCAGGGCCATGCTCCCTCTGGAGGCGCCAGGAGGGTCCTCCTGCCTCTCCCAGCGCCTGGGGGCCGCGGGCAGTCCTTGGCTTGCGGCCACATCACCCTGGTCTCTGCCTCCGTCTTCACCGGCCTCTCCCTGCATCTGTGTCCACATCTCCCTCCTCCAGGAGGCCACCAGGCATCGCCCTGGGCCCGGCCCCAGCACCACCTCCTCTCAGCCAACCCCACCTCAGGCCCTGCTTCTAAAGAAGGCCAGTCACAGGCTCCGGGTAGACATGGATTTGGGGGGACACTGTCTGCCCCCATTCAGGCCGACCCCAAATCCCATGGCGCTCTTCCCACGCACACGGCTTCCCTGGACAGACGCTGTCATCTAGCTGCCCCGCACACCCGGGGACCCACACCGCCTGGTGCGAGCTGGACGCTCGTGTGCAAACAGAGGCGGCCGACGGCGGTGAGCTCATTCCCTCCTGCCCACCCCCCGTAAAGGTTTCCCCTCCATCCCCCCAGAGCTCAGAGCTCCCGCCTCCTTCCAGGACCATGTGGAACCACGGAGAGCGGCCTCCATGTCCGCCGGGTCCCTGCATCGGGAACTTTCCATGACATCTGGCGGGGAGGCTCCTGGCGGAGGCGGGAGCTGCTCACACATCCGTCACTGGCGACAGCTGAGCTGCACCTGGAGCCCGCCGGCTGGGAGCCGCGGGGGATCGCCCGCAGCCTCTGGCCGACCTTCCGCAGCCCGCAGGCAGGAAGGTTCCCGAGTCTCCCAAATGGCTGAGGCTTGGGGGGCGGAGTGGGGGGCTCAGGACCCGGTCCCACAAGCGCAGATCCATTAACTCTGCTGTGAGGACTGAAGGCAGATGCCGGGGAGCGGGAAGCCCTGGTCTGGCCTGGCCAGGGGCGCACGGCCCCTGGTGACTGACTCTGCATGGCCTGGCTCCGCCCACACCTCCTCCCAGCGCAGCCAGGAGGCTGAGCAGGACAAGGGAGAACAGAGGGGCCGAGAGAAGGGGGCGGGGCACTGAGGGGTCATGCTTCCCAGCCCAGGGACATCCGCAGGCCCCCCAGGGTCAAGGGGACCCAAGTCAACAGGCCAGCGTGGGCACTTCTCAAGCGTCCAGCTGCGTCCGGTCGGAGCCCAAGCGTGAGGACAAAGGCTCACGCCCCAAAGAGAACCGACCCCCGCATTTCACCAAAGGTAAACCCGTCTGCTCTTCAAAGACACCGCAGAGAGGGGAAGAAAGGGAGACAGTATTGCCGACCACGTCCTTGTACCTGTTCTACGGGGGCTCCAGACGCTGCGGCTCAGGGGCTGGCAGAGGGCCTGGCAGACCTTCACAGACAAGACGGACAGACGGATGGACGGAGGCACAGAAAGGGCGGTGCATCTCGGGGCACCGGGGACGCACACGCGCAGGGGGCGCTGAGGTCAGAGAGCCGAGCCCGGTGCTGGGGGAGACGGGGACCGGAGCTCTCACCCGCTCTCCTCGCCGGTGGAAACGTAAACTGGTCCGGTTCGGCGGTTTCAAAAGTTCAACACGGTTCAGCCATCCCACTCCTCGGCAGCGACCCGGGAGAAATGAAGGTGCGCGACCCCACAGGGACCCACGCCCCGCAGCTGGCCTCGTAACCACCACAACGAGGGAAACCACCAAATGCCATCCACAGGCGAGCGCCCTGACACGCTGCTGTCCGTCCAGCAGCGGGAGGAGAGGGACAGACCACCGACGGGCGCACGTGACCCTCCAGGCTCACTCAGCAGCTGTGGCCTCAGACCCCTGGCTTGGCCCCTCTGTGACTCAGTTTCCTCATCTCCACAATGGGGTGACAAGAGTACCTGCCCCCATGAGTTGTGCAGGAGGTTAACTGTCAGAGGCCCGGCCAGGTGCGTCCGTAACTGCTAGCACTTCCTGCTGGGTCCCCTCCGCCCTCCCACCTCCGGCCCTCGTCCCTCGACTGCCCTTCTCCCAGCTCTAAGTCCCCCAGATCGAGCCTCCTCAGCCCTCTCTACGAAGCCTTCCCTGGTTCACAGAGTGGAAAATCCATTTGTCTTGGATTCACACCCACCATTTCTTACCACGGCGCAGAGCATGCCCGGAGCCCCCAGCCACGGGGATGGGCAGTGCTCACCGGAGAAGCGCCCATCACGGCCAGTGCCGCAGCCCCCTCCCCCGGACTGAGCCACACAAGGGCCGGGCGGGCTCTCTGCCTCCCCCAGACCCAGCCCGGAGCGGAGCGGAGATGAGACGTCGGAACACGGAGTGAGCGAACTTCAGTCCCCACTGCCCTGCAGCCGACGCCGAGGAAGCGGAGAGAGGGCGCCACCTCCGAGCGTCCAGCACCAGCCTCCGCCCCCGCCACCGCCTTGTGGAGGGCTCCGGCCGCCCTCCAAAGGCATCACACGAGGGGAGGCGGCCTTCGGCTGCCAGGAGGCTCGAAGCCCCCCGGGTGCACAGAAAGTGCTCTGAATCCCCGGCCCCGTTGCTAGGAAACAAGCCCACAAGTCAGAGCCCCAAGGGCCATCCACCACCCCAGTGGCTCCAATTAGCTGGGCCCGGGGACTCCCCTGCCTCTGCCTCCACAGTCACGCGGAGAGGAGGGCGCGGTCCAAGGGCGGCCGGGGCCACGCACCAGGGCCCACGCGGGGCTTCGGGCCCTGACTGGGCCGTCAGCGGCCCCCGGGCGGGCAGGGCGCGGACCTGGACACCCACCATCCAGCGTGCAGTCGGACGGGGTGGGGCGCAGGGGGAGGGGGCACCACCCCACCCGGGGACCCCGGGGCTCCAGAAAAGCTCCATAAGGAGGGAGCCCCCAGGTGAGTCCGAGTGCGAAGGAGGAGGAAACAATGTGGGGGGACAAAGCCCAGACTCAGGGGGCCGGGGGGGGGGCGGGGACAGGAGGCCTTGGTGTTGCAGGGTGTGTGTGTGTGTGTGTGTGTGTGTGTGTGTGTGTGAGTGTGTGTGTGTATGTGTGTGTATGTGTGTATGTATGTGTGTATGTATGTGTATGTGTGTATGTGTGTGTATGTATGTGTGTGTGTGTGTGTGTGTGTGTGTGTGTGTGTGCGCTCTGCACAGCCCGGGGAGGAAGAGGGAGAGCAGAGAGAGGAGGAGGGGGAGCGGGGCCGGGAGGCACTGGGAAGGGACCAGCTGGGGTGGGAGTGGCCCCGTAGGAACAGAGGTGCCTCCGGCCCTCGCGGTCGCTGGTGCGGCTCGGGTAACCCCAGCTGCTGCACCTCCTCAGTCACCAACCAGCCAAGCTCCGGTAACAGGCAGCGACGCTGCTCCCGGCACCCGAGGGGCCGCTCCGGCGCACAGGGCAGCACCGAGCATGCGGTTCAGGGAGCCAGGTCCAGGAGAGGCTGGTGCAGAGGCAGGGACGGGGGTGGGGTAGGGGGAAGGGAGGTGAGGGGTGTGGGGGTCCCACCAGCAGGAGCCCAAGCAGGCATGTGCCTGCCTCCCAGGCGGGAACGCTGAGCCCAGTACGGGGTTTAGACAGGAAGCCTGCAGGGCCAGAGGCACCGAGTGGGAGGGGGCGGGAGGGGCCAGAGGGGAGATTCCCTGACGCCCCAACGCGGAGCAGGGCCCCTGCCTGACTGCACGGCTGTGAACAGGACTGGGGGAGCCCCGATGGCTTGTGAACAAAGACAGAAGGCCGTACCCCACAGCACACATACACATGTGCACCTGCACGCATACACACATACATGAATGCATGTGTACCACATGCACAGATGCACACACCCACACATACATATGCAGACACACATGCACACGTGTGCACAGACATGCACACACCCACACATACATATGCACACACACATGCACACGCCCCCACACCCACTGCCCTGCGGCCAGGAGAGCTGCTCCCGCCCCACTTCATAGAACAGCTGTCAGCACCCCCTCAGCCCTTCCCCCCAGGGAACGCAGTGCCCGGCCCCGCGCAGAGGGGAGGGCGGGCAGAGGCAGCGGGGCTGGGGGCAGGCCTCCGAGGGGCAGGCACTCTCCCCTCCGGCTCCTCACCATGGCGTGAGGGCGCTGCCGCCTGGGTCTGCGGGAGCTGAGGCGCGGGGAGTGGTGCCCATCGGGCTGTTTTTCTTCTTTTCTGGGTGAATTAGTTACGGGAAGAACTCCCAGGCAGCCGGAAGTGAAGGAGAGGAGAGTCATGTACGGAATCTTCCGGAATCCCATCCCGGGCCTTTGAGCGTCCTTCCGGGCACAGCGCTGTCTTTGTCTGGCTCCGAGGGCGCTGGGGAGGGGAGGGGAGGGGAGGGCAGGAGGCGCTGCGGGGCTGACCCGGCCTCTGCCCGTCCTGGGGGATCTCTGGTCAGGCCCCGTGTCCTTCCTCAGCCTCAGTCTCCCCAAAGCACACAGGCCCCCCAAGCACAGGACTGTCTCCGGAGCCCAGGAACTGGACAGGGTGACCTTCAGGCTCCCAGCACCACAGGCAGGAGGGGGCGGGGACTCTGGGGGGCAGGCTGGTCAGACCCTCCTTTGTCAAGCAATGAACTGTAGGTGCCGGGCTTTGGGGAGGTCCCCAGCCCAGCCCCCCGCCCCCCATCTTAGGGGCCCCTCCACACTCCTGCCCACTGTCCTCGCGGCCTTTTGCTCGCTGCTCTGCCCACTCCCCGAGCAGCCCCTCACGGCGCCCTGAACAGAGATCTGGTGGCAGGAACGGCCCGGCTGGCCCTGGGCCAGCACAGAGCACAGCTGACCCTTCCCAGGACGCACTGCGGGAACTGAGGGCCACCCCGTGCACCCCAGCCCTGGAGCCCTTCCTCCCCCCCCCCCCGCCCCCCGCCATGGGCTGGAGCCAGTGTCTCGGGGTGTTTCTCAGGCATCGGTGCCAACCCCCCCATAGCCCTCCATTCTGACCCGCTCTGCCCCCACCATGTCACCTCCGAATGGAACGCGGCGTCACGCCTATCCCTGCTCCCTGGACTGCACAGGGCCAAGCCACCCTGGTCCTCCCCTCGCCCCTTCCCCTGCTTCCGGCACGTTCCCCCTCGGAGCCCCACGACGGGTCCAGGAGCCAGAACTGCGGCCTCATTCGAGAGGCCTCCCTCCCCCTCCGCCCCAACACCCAGCCAGCCTCCCTGGCATCCTCCCCCACCCCCGGCGCCCACGGCCCTGGGCACACAGCCCTGGCCCGGCCCCCGAGGCACGGTGCCCCAGCTCCCACCAGGCCCCTGCTCCCTGCCCGCATGCCGTCAGCCTCCCCTCCCCCATCTCTGCACCCCACAAGGATCGAGACCCTCACCGCTGCCCAAGGGACCCCCCTGAAGGACAAATCTGACCAGGCGCCTCCCCTTAACTTCCTCCCAGGCCCCCCTCCCCCGCCATCCCAGGAGCAGTCTCGGGGCGGCATCAGCCTGCTGGGGCCCAAGCTTCAACGCGACATCTGTCTCCTCCCCGTCCTGGAGGCCAGAGTCCAAGGTCAGGGGCGGGCGGGGCTGGTTCCTGAGGCCTCTCCCTGGCGCGTAGACACGTGTCTCCTCCCCGTGTGCTCACATGTGCGTGTCTGTGTCCTAACCTCTTCTTACAAGGACAGCAGTCACACTGGGTCAGGGCCACCCCGTGCCCTCACTCCAGCTACAGCCCCTCTTTAGAGACCCGCCTCAGGAGGCCCGCCCAGGACAGCGAGACCCTCCGAGGACGGTGGCATTCTGAGGTGCTGGGGGGGGGGGTGTGAACACAGGAAGGTGAGGGGACAGTTCCGCATCGCAGCCCAGAGCCTGTCCTCACTCCGCTCCTGCCCGGCGGCCGAGCTCCTGCTGCTCCCTGGCCCCGTCCTTCCCCACCCGGAATCAGAGGGGGCTCTGGGGAGGCCTGTCCCCCACGCACGGTGTAGGGTTGCTAGTGAGGCTGCGTCGGGGGCTCGGGGGTGGCTGAGGTCCGGTTGATGGAACATAGGCCTGCCCGGGGATGCGCCCCTGGGAGTCTGCACGCCTCCCCTCCCCCCTCACCCAGGCCCTGGGGGACGGCTGGAGCCGGGCCCTGAACCACGGAGGCCGCCAGCTCTGGGCCATTTACATGCGCAAGAAAGCAACCTCCACCCGCTGAGGCGCTGAGAGGACGGGGGGGGGGGGAGCCTGCCTGCCCCCAGCTATGGCCACCGCCGGCTGCGATACCCAGACTTCTGAGCTTAAACCTCAGCTCCCAGCAGAGTTTGTGGGGAACGGAGCCCACCCTGAACACCGAAATGAACTCTTCCTTCAAAAGGTCTCATTTGAGCCCGGCCAGCGCGGCTCAGTGGATAGAGCGTCAGCCTGTGGACTGGAGGGTCCCGGGTTCGATTCTGGTCAAGGGCACGGACCTCAGTTGCAGGCTCCTCCCCAGCCCGGGCCCCGGTTGGGGCGCATGTGGGAGGTAACCAATCGATGTGTCTTTCCCTCTGTCTCCCACGCTCTCTAAAAATCAATGGGAAAACATCCTCGGGTAAGGATTTAAAAAAACAAACAAAAAAGTCCCCTTGGATTGGACAAAGGGGGGGTGTGGGCAGTGGAATATGACCCCGCCACGAAAAGGAACCTCGCCGTCTGTGACCCCATGGCGGCCCTAGCGGCCACTGCGCTGAGCGAAAGAAGCCAGTCGGAGAAAGACAAATACCACGTGGTTCCACCTGCACGTGGACTCTACAAAACACAACAAATGAACCGACAGAACAGAACAGACTCGGAGGCAGAGAACGGACTGATGGTTGCGGGTGGGAGGCGGGTGGCAGGCTGCTGGGAAAAGATGAAGGGACTGGGAAGCTCAGGTGGTAGTTACAGAGCAGTCACGGGATGGGGAGCAAAGCACGGGATGGGGAGCACATGGCACGGGGACAGGGAGCGCGGGATGGGGGATGGGGAGCACGGGGGCGGGGAGCACGGGGGCGGGGAGCGCGGCACGGGGAACACAGTCGATAACCTTGCAGAAACTGCGCACGGGGCCAGGTGGGTTCTGCAAACATGGGAGGACCCCTTTGTGCACATGAGTGTGGACCCACTGTGCGCACACCTGAAGCTAATCTAATACTGAATGTCAGCTGTAACTGAAAAAAACTGTAATTAAAAATAAATACAACGTTCCAGCAAATTTTTACAGCCTCGTTAAACCCGGCGGCGAGCGGCTGAGTCCCCAGCTCCGAGGTGAGGATGCTGGGATTCCCGCGGCCCGGCCAGGACCAGGGAGGCGGGAAAGCCAGGCGCTGCTCTCCCCGCGGAAGGCGGGGAGCTGGGGGAGCGGGAGAGGAAAGACGTCGCCGTTCCGTCTCCTTCAGGCCGAAGCGCTGCCGCCTCAGACTTCATGGGGTTGGCGACGCCTCGGGCATGGGGCCTGGCCTGCCCCTCGGGAACTCACCTCCGACCCCAGCCGCCCCGGAGGAAAGGTCCTCGGGGAAAAAGAAGTGAGGTTCGCTGTCGATTAGCCTGTGTGAGCCCTGCTTTGTGCGTGCGGGGGGGGGGGGGGGGGGTGACCCACCCGGCGTGCTGGCCGCATTCACGTCCCACCACGACACGGCGCCCGGGCCCAGACCTCGAGGGCTGGAGAAAGCAGCTGGGCGGGGCTCCCACATGCCCGGGCGCACACCCCTAAACCACGAGCGCATGCTTAAGGACGCTCTGCAGTGCTCACCGGTGACAGTCTTCTGTTTACTGACACCATGAAACTGCTACTCAACACCCTCAGAATCGTTTATAGAAGGACACAGGCATTCACGGGCACACACACACACACCACACACACCACGCACACACACATACACACACACACACACTCACACACACACACACCACACACACACCACACACACACACACACCACACACACACACCACACACACACACCACACACACACACCACACACACACACACACTCACACACACACACACATACACACACACCACGCACACACACACACACACACCACACACACACACACCACACACACACACACCACGCACACACACACACCACACACACACCAAACACACACACGCGCACACACACACCACACACACACACACCACACACACACACACACCACACACACCACACACACACACACCACACACCACACACACACATACACACACCACACACACACACCACACACACACACCACACACACACTCACACACACACACATACACACACACACCACGCACACACACACACACACACACCACGCACACACACACCACGCACACACACACACACCACACACACACACGCACACACACACCACACACACACACACCACACACACACCACACACACCACACACACACATACACACACACACCACACACACACACACATACACACACACACACACACCACGCAAACTGAGAACCTACTGTGTGCAGAACACCGCTCTGGAAGCTGGGACACAGCAGTGAACAAAATGGACACACGAGCTGGCGTGTGCTGCGAGACAGGCAGGAAAAAACCGACAGGTAAACACACGCTGTACCTGACAGCCGTGCCTGTCACGGAGAAAACCAAAACCAAGCGGGGCACAGCGCATGCCAGGAGGTGGGGAGGCCTCGCCGGGCAGGGCGGCGGTGTGGTGCCTGCGGGAGGGGGGCAGAGAGCTGGGCCGCCGTCTGGCTGCAGGAAGGGTGTCTGGGCGGACAGAATGGCCGTGCAAAGGCCCTGGGGCAGCGGCGTGCTCAGCGAGGAGGCGGTGCGCTGAGCGAGCGTGCAGGAGCCGAGGCGGCGGAAGGGGCAGGGCGCGCTCCAGGCTTTCTGGGTGACGCGGCAGCCACTGCACAGCGAAGAGTCGCTACGTGTCTTTCTCCAGCGCCACGGGGACCTCTGAGGGCAGCGACCCTGCCTCCGTCCGCACCCGGCACCCTCGCCAGCCTGCCCGGACGTGCGGGCACGAGGTGGTGCCGCAATGGGCCGCGCCACGAGGCCAGAGGCGAGAAATCACAACAGAAACAAAACACCGCACACCTAGTGCCGAGCGGGAGGGACGGGCTGCGGTGTGGACAGCGCGGGTGAGCGGGGCCCCCCACCCCCTCCTGTGCTGCCTGCGCGTCCCAGGCGGGTCCCAGGCGGGCCCGAGGCCACTGCGGGAGGGAGGTGCCCGCGATGGAGGCGGGGGAGTTTTGTGTCCACTGCACTTGCCCAGGGAGGAACGGGCAGGGAGAGCGCCCCAGCTGCCAACCGCTCTTCCAGGCAGGAGACCGCAACCACACGCGTGCGGGGGAACGCCATCTGGGGGGTCAGCGTGGCAACTGCCCGTGTCGCCCCACGTCGGTGTCCCGGGACGCACTCTCCTCGGGGCCGCGGAGGGTTCACAGCGTCAGACCCGGAGGTGGAGGCGGCAGCGGGACGTGGGCTGCCCGGCGGCTCAGGACCAGCAACGCTTTGCTCCAAGGGAGGAGGGGCCACGTGCTCCGTCCACAGTGCTCCCCAGACGCAGACGGGGCCACCCCCCCCCCCTTCCCCCGTCAACCTGGCCTGCGCCCCTGAGGACCCTGGAGACTCCGATCGTGGCCTGTCCACGCGTCTGCTCCTCCACGCAGGCACGTCCGCAGCCCTGTGTCCCTGAGCGATCTTCACCCCGAGCCTGTACTGGGGACCGTGTGCTTAGTGCTCTCGCCGCCCCCGCCCCCACCCCCAGGGCAGGCTCCGTGAGGAGAGGGCGGGCTGCCCCGTCCTGATGTCCCTGTTTTCGGGTGACAGACACCTAGGGTGAGGGCGCCTTTCAGAGCTGCGAGCCCAGCGCCTTCCCCACGCACCTTCCAGAGGAAAGAACGGCACAGACCAACGAGGAGAAGTCCCTGGGAGCTCACAGGCAGGCGTGTGCGAGCCGGCCCAGTGTGAAGGGGGAGGGGGAGTCGTCCCCGCTGCGCTGTGAGGTTCCGGGCCAGATGGCCTCGGGGGAGGGACGCCGTGGGGAGCCCTGCCGTCCACACCGCAGGGCCCGAGCTCACTGAGGGGGGAGCGCGGGACTTCCCACGAGGACGGGCAGCGGGAGCTGCTGGGTCCGAGCCCTGGGCTGCCCTCACCGGGCATGCCCACTGGGTCTCTGGCTCTCCTAGAGCGCAGCCTGCCGCCCACTCAGACACAGCGGCCCCACCTCAGGGGGCCCCCAGCTGCCAGGGGAGACGCCACCCTCTACCCAGCCACCCCCTTTATCTGCAAGGCGCCCCTATTCATCCCTGCAAACCGCTGGGAGTGAGTCCTCCCTAACCCCCTCCTCCCACCCCGCCAATCCCTCCCGCTCTCTTGTCTACTCGCTCCCCCACCATTTGGGGCTTTTTGTTCGGGGCTGGGGACCCAGGAAGGGGGCAGGGCCATGGTGGCCCTTTTGTGAGCGCCCCCCCCCCCCCCCCCGCGAATGCCCAGCTGATCCTGCGGTTGCACAACTTCGAAGGCCAGGTCACGTTTAATCATCTTCCCCAGGCCTGTCCCAGAGGAGGACAAACCCACGTGTGAAGGTGCCGGGTGCAGTGGGGGGCCCACTCGGGGGGGACACGGCCGGGCCCAGGCGTCCCCAGCTCACAGCCATTTGCTCCGGCCCTCGGCTAACGAAGACATGGGCCGCGCCCTGTCACTCCCTCCTCCTCGCCCGTGACGCCCGCAGCCAGGGGGCCGGTGAAGCTGGAGTCAGGCCGGCCAGCCCTCTCCACCATCAGAGCGACAGTGACCCGCGGCCTTGGGGACTGCCAGCAGCTGAGAAACACGCTGTCCCCCAGGAGCCCAGCGCCCAAACCGCCAGGGCAACCTGCCAGGGTGCTGGCCTCTGTCCGGGGCTCTGGCCACCCGCCCCAGAAGTCCCACTGCACCCACACTTCACGTGAAGCATCCAAGAAGCCGACTAGACCCCGAGAGCCCAGCCTGCCCCTCACCTCCTGTGACACCCTGTCCGAGGTCACAGCCGCACCCTGCACCCCCGCTGGGCCTCCTGCCCAGAGCTCACCCCTGCCCCCCCAAACACGGCAGAGCCCCATTGAGTCAAATGGGGCCCCAAACACCGTCTCTTCCCCACTGTCCCATGATGGGCCTGCGGACACATTCAGGTCCCGACCCGCTGCCCCGGACCCCTCCGCCTCGGGCCAGCCCTCGGGCTTGGGGGCACACAGGCCACACCCCCTCTGGGAGGCGAGCCCCAGAAAGGAGGTGTCCCGGGCCTGGAAGCAGGCGCAGGCTTCGGCCCCGAACCGCAGGCCCAGGTGTGGGGAGGCGAGGCCTGCTCAGGGGCTCCTCCGGCCCCCCGCTGTCTGGGCCTCTGAGAGGGACGAGGCCTGAAGGGTGGGGCCAGGCAGGACCCCATCCGCATCCTGGGTCCCCAGGCACTTCCTTCGACGGCCTAAGTCCGGGGCCAGCCCCGCTCTGGGTCACACAGAGACGTCCAACTCCCCCCGCAGCTCCTGGCTCCGCGTCTGCATCTCCGATTCCAATCGCCCATCAGCCCCGGGTGCCGCGCGGCCCTGGGACACGGGCATGAGCCCCAGAGCTGGGGAGTCCTGGAGTCACTCGGCACACCCCACCCACCACCCCGCTAGGGCCTGCGCCCCGGGCCCCGCGTCAGGGCAGCGGGAGCAGAGTCGGGCGCCCCTCCCAGCCAGAGCACCCGCAGCAGGTCCGGGGAGGGAGGGCGGGAGGGGAGGCCCAGAGGCAGGAGGGGCAGGCGGGGCAGGGCCGCCGGACAGCACAGAGGCGGCATTCATGCCGGGCAGGGGCCGCTGGCCGGCGGCAGGCCAGAGGGGAGGGCCGCTGGCTTCTCCTCCAGCCCAGCTCTGGGGTCACTCCTCCCACAGCCACTGGGCACCACGTGGGACCCCCGTGGCGGCCCTGGGGTTGCCGGGGTGACTCAGACGGGGCCCCGCCTGCAGGAAGGGAAGGGGGACGTGTATGAAAACTCCGGGGTGCAGGGTGGAGGCCCAGAGGGGCGCCGACGCCCGGGTGTGGGACCGCCCTCCCGAGCCCCGAGGACGGAGGCGGGCCGAGTCCTCAAGGTGAAGGCCGTGGAGCGGGGGCGCCTGGGTGGTCAGCTTTCTGTGCCAACCCAGAGGCACCCTGCTCACCAGGCGGGCGTGTGGCCCTTACCCCGTGGGACTGAGAGGAGGCAGCGCCCAGGCCCGCCGGTCCCCAGCAGACAGGCCCCAGAGCACGGCGGGCAGGCGCTCCTCTCCGGAGAGTTGGCTCGTGTTTGCTGCTGACCCACAGGAGCGGGCCCGGCCCGACCTCGCAAACGTTAGCTCCTTCCCCGCCCCCCAGAGCGGCCCTGACATCCGTTCCCATTTCAAAGGTGGGCAGACTGAGGCCCAGCGAGATCCGCTCACCTGTTCAAGAGCCAGGCTCCATCAGTGCAGTCAAGGGCAAAGAGGGCCACGCGGTGCTCCCAGGCCCCCTCCAAACAGGCCGGCCCGAGGGCCCCGGCGGCCCCGCCCACAGGCGGCCCCCAAGCCCGATCTTGGCCCACTGACCGCTAACAACACAAGTGCGCTCGCCCTACAGGGCCCAGCGCTGACTCCATCGCACAGGAAACAGTGTCCGCCTGGGAAGAACACAGACGCAGCTCCTACAGGCTGAGAAAGCGGGTCCCCAGGGGGTTCCTGGAGGGCTGGGGAGATGGGGCGCCAGAGGGAGCACCCCCAAGGAGCTCTGGACAGCGCGGTCAGCCTGGGGGCCGCCAGCAGGTGTCCCTACAGCTGCAGGGTCGGCACTGGGTTCCCATTTCCCTGTGGCCTGCGAGCCGGGACCTGCCCTCCCACAGAGGCGGGTGCCCCCTACCTTAGAGCATCTACAGGAGCCCCTGCGGGCACCACCATCCGTCACCCCAACCCGGTGGGGAGGTGTGAGGATGGGGACAGGTGGGGAAACTGAGGCTCCGTCCCAGGAAGTGTTGGCTTGAATGGCATAGTGCCATGTCCAACGCTGAGCACGTTCCCGCCCCCCAGCCCCCCCATAAACAAGGACGACAGAACCACGCCGAGAAAGAGCTGCTCGGAGGGCCCCATGCTCACAGCTGAGCAGGGAGACTCTCACACGAGGGCGTCCGGCCCAGCCCCCCAACACTTCCCACCCACGGTCCCTGCCAAGGGCTCGGCCCCTCCTGACCACCCCCAGGCCGCAGGCTGGCCTGGTCCCATCCCTGCCTCCCACCCACTGCCCAGGCAACATGGCCCCGGCCAGGGCTCTTCATCCTCAGACAAAGGCCCGGGGCAAACCGCCCGGCGGGGGCCCAGGCTCAGGCTGCTGCCTGCAGGGCCCGGGCTGGGAGCCTGATTGTTCATGGAAATCAGCCTCCGCCATGTTCCTGGGCTGCAGCCGGGCGGCTTCACAATCGCCTCATTGTGTGGTGGCCATAATGGTGTCTCCAGGGGAGGAGGGGGAGGAGGGGGTGAAGGAGGAGGAGGGGAAGGGAAGGAGGGGAGGAGGAAGGGGAAGGGAAGGAGAGGGAGAAGAGGGGGAAAGGTTGAGGGGAGAGAGAGGGTGGAGGAGGAGAGAAGGAGGGGAGAAGGAGCAGAGAGGAGGGATGGGAGGAGGGGTGAGAACAAGGAGGAAGGGAGAGAGAGGTGAGGAGGGAGAAGGGTTGGGGAGGAAGAGAAGGAAGAGGCTGGAAGTACTGACACAGGTGCTCCCTGATACAGGTGCCCCCTGACATAGGTGCCCCCTCACACAGGTGCCCCCTCACACAGGTGCCCCCTCACACAGGTGCCCCCTGAACACTGCTAAAGCCGCACTGATGACCTGAGGTCTTCCCCTGCCCCCCGAAGGCCTCGGGGGTGCACCCAGGTCTCCATCCCAGGGGGGTGGGGGGAGACCCTCCCAGGGTTTATGTGCAAACATGGTCCATGACTCAACAACTGAACCACAACAACGCCCGTTCACCAGGGTCCCGTGCCAGAGGCCGCACAGCCGGAGCTGCAGAGGGCCATTAACCAGGAAGCAGGTGAGGGGGCGTCTGTACACGAAGTTCTGGCGAATGAGACCGAACCGGCCAGAGGCGCTCACAGCCCGTGACACCTGCAGGGGGGCTCGGACACCTCTGTCCTGAGACTGCGAACGGCTCCCATTAGCTGAGGGCTCAGTCCCAGGGCTCAGCGGGCGCTCCGTGTGCTCGCCTGGTTCCAGCCGCCGCCTCCCACTCCTCCTCCTCCTCCTCCTCCTCCTCCTCCTCCTCGTTCCCCCCACCCGGCCCAGCCCGTTCCTCCACAGGACCCAGTCCTGGCATTGTCGGCCCCCAGCCCCCACAGGCCTTGGCTCTGTGGAAGGCCCAGCCCTGTATCTACCTGCACCGGTCCCCCCGCCTCCCAGACCACCCTGCCCCACACCCCACACACTTCATGGGCTCTGTCTGTTGCCACATGTATTAAGTCTAGTTTCAACTTGGCCTGACTGTTTGCATGAACATAATAAGAATAGCAATTGATCATATACTCCTTTTTTTAAAATCTGCTTTGCTGGATAATGGAGCTTTAATTAGCCCCTCGGGGCAGAGAAGCTGAGCCACCAGCTGCCATCAGGTTTCCTGCAACTCCTGTAGACTTGGGTGAATTCCTCATGTCCGTGAGGTTCCCAAAATGTCTTGAGGTTCCTTCCTTGCCCTCTCTCAGGATAGCAACCTGCGTTCCTTACCTGGAAAGATCGCCATGAACCACTGACCAAGCAAGGCACCAGGCTATTTCTCCAAGGTGCTCGTGTTGGCTTCAAAGTCAGTTTTCGTTCCGTAAAGCTTTCTGGTGACACCCAGAGTCTGGGCATGTCTCTCTCAGACATGACATTCCAGTCAAAATCTTGGTTAATAAAACCACAATTGGAAACTGGTCTTATTGAATTCATGCAAAGAAATGTATTGCCATGACTCACTCATTAAGAATTATCAAATTCTGGAGGGATAAGGTAGGTAGAAAAATGGATAATTTACCAAATTGCTTTAAGAAAAGAAACAAGTTTCCTTATGTCTGAAAAACAAAAATTAAAAATCAGCAACACTTTCAACAAAAGTACAAAAACTATATAATTATTTTCTAGTCATTCAGTCCCATAGTCAATTTTTGTTTCTCCTGATTTGACTCGCCACTACTTCCATAAATCCAGATAAACTTATAGACTCCTGGAGACTTTGACATACATTTTTACATCTATTTTGCATATATAAATAGACTATAGTTACTATTTGCGGGAAGCCACCCACTGCCGATACTATCATGAGAGTGCACTAAGGAATGCGGAAGGCCGATGGACCTTGGGTGTTAGCAGGGCTGACGCTAAGCACCTCTCTGTTGAGATAGTGGTGTCTCAAGGCAATTCCCTAACCTGATAATCCTTTTACTGTTTACCAAACTTTACCTTTGATATGCCTGTATGCATTGCTAAAGAGCAAATGTGTATTCAGGTAAATAAATATCGGACCAGCCAGAGGTCAGTGTGCTCTTAATAAAATTATTTTCGTTGCCACTTCATAACTTAATAAATTATTTTCGTTGCCACTTCATAACTGTAAGTTTGCTACTGTTAATGAATCGTAATGTAAATATCTGTGTTTTCCGATGGTCTTAGGCGATCCTGCTAGCACTTCTCAACCTGTGGGTCTCGACTCACAGGTTGAGAACCGCTGCTGTAGAGCCTAAGACCATCGGAAAACACAGATATTTACATTACGATTCATTAACAGTAGCAAAATTACAGTTATGAAGTGGCAAGGAAAATAATTTTATGGTTGGGGGTCACCACAACATGAGGAACTGTATTAAAGGGTCTCGGCATTAGAAAGGTTGAGAACCACTGCAATATAACATTATTTGAATAGTTTATAGAACTTTTGCTTCCTGGGCAAATACAGGAAAAACTTTTTCCCTGTTAGCAGACTGGAAGAGGACTGAACACATCCTGCATTAGCTTAGCTTAGACTCACTTATCTAATGAGACGTGTTATTCGGATTGCCCATAATTTTCCTTCTGAGATTTCTCTCCCACAACTTCCACAGACCTTCTTCCCGTTCACAAAGCACCGGCTTCAGAGCTCACTTCCTTTCCCCTTCCCCATGCACCTCCCCACCTCCTGCCTTCTGTTGCCAACACTGTACCCTTTCTTCCCAATTGGTCAGAACGCTTAACTCTTAGACACCTCCATTTTTAGGTCACAAGTAATTAACATTCCTCAGATTGGCAATACAGTCACATTTTTAAGAGATACATTTCAAATAAAAAAACACCACTTAGTCATTATCAGATTCAAATCCATCCTCTGCAAGGAGAGGCGAACCCAGATGGATGTTTCAGTCCGTTATCCCAAACTAGATCTGTAGTAACGTTTACTCTTTAGCCCAGCAGAACGCCACAGTTTTACGTTACCCAGGACTTTCCCTTTCCCCTTACAAAGTGGGAGTGGGCCCTGCCCGAGGGCTCAGGCCCTTGTAGAAGGAAAACTTGGTGCGGGGGGAGAGGCGGGGGCAGGTAGAGGTTTTTATTCCACATATTTCTTTCTGAGTAGACTATAACAACATGAAATCTTGCCTATAAGAAGAGATCTTAAAACAGTAACAAAAAACTCCCGGGCGGGAATGCTGGGCCATATGGGAATCGACCCCCCTCAGCCATCACCGGCCCGGGGTCCCCCACCTGCCCCTGGGCCCCCCGGAATGCCAGGCCTCCTCTGGCAGCCGCCTTCCTAGCGACCAGAGATCAGAGGGGACGGTCCTTCTCCCCGGTGGCAGTCAGGCGGCTCCCGGTGACGATGGTGATGAGGACTGTGTGAGGGTCCTTTGCAGGCACAGGGGCCCGGCCAGGCTGGCAGCGCCTGAGGCCGGGAGGGTGGGAGCTTCCTTCTCTCTCTGCAAACTGCCGTGTGTCTCCCACCCCCAGCGCAGCAGTCCCCGCTCCCACCCCGCAGGGCTGCTGGGGAGGGAGTCCGCAGAGGCCGAATGGAGAGCTTTGCATAAATCGTGGTATTTCCCTAATGTCCGGGTCCGGGGGGCTTTATTAACTGCAGCTCGTCTTTCTGGCAGTTGCTGCAGTTCTGCATTGCCGACTTCAATGAATCCAATTCATCAAACATTTACTGAGCTCCCACTAGGTGTCAGGGACTGTCCCAGGCATGGAGTGGGGAGGGGGGGGACCTTCATTTCATCAACAGATGTTTACCGAGCACCGCTCGGTGGTAGGCACTGAGCAACAATGGGGATGAGAGCCAGGCTGGGCAGCAGGCACTGATGACAGCGCGGGGAGCTTGAGCAGAGCACCCTGGAGGGCTTCCTGGAGGAGGAAACACCAGGCTGAACCCCAAGAATAGGGGGCCTTCCAGGCAGAGAGACAAAGGCCCAGAGAGGATGGTGAACCACAGAATCACATGAGCTCAACTGCTAACCCTGAGAGCAGCCGGAATCTCTCAGAACACCCCCCGAGCTACACCTGGGCGTCCGGGCTGGGACACAGTGCTGGGTCACCCACACTGGAGGGTGGTGTGTTCCCATTGCCAGCCCCCCAACGTCTAACCTGAGTGCCTAACCCAGAAGGCAAAGGACTAACTGACCAATAGTGTCAACAGAGGCCATGACCCAGGGCCGCACAGGGCACCCAGAGGCCAGGAGGGAAGGCTTCCTGGAGGAGGGGGCACCGGGCCGGACAACAGAGACCTCAAGCAAGGAGGACTCACGCCTGCAACGCTGCCAGGGACTGACCTGCGTCCCCTCCAGAATTCCCATGAAAACCTAACCCCACCGTGCTCGCAGGAGGTGATTCGGTTAAAGGAGGCCATCAGAGTGGGGCCCATAGGGCTGGCTTATGGGAGGAAGAGAGCAAGACCTCTCTACCACGCACACACACAGCGAGAGGCAGCTGGCTGCTCATCGGGAGCAGAGCCCTCCCCAGCAACAGCAGCAACAGGCACCCTGACCTTGAACTTCAGTCTCCAGGGCTGGGAGCACGGTGTCAGCTGCGGAAGCCCCAGGCGACGGCAGCCTGAGCACCTGAGCCAGACCCCTCCCCCCTCCCTGCCGCCACCTGCCTCCAAAGCGACAAGAGTCCTGCGAGCGAGTGGGACAAGGCGGCCAGTGGCCCGGGCGGCCCCCCCCTGCCAGACCCCCCCGCCACCCCCCACGTGCAGGTGGAGCAGGAACCTCCTGGGCCCGAGGTGGCAGTTCTTGAGAATGTGGGCGACGACCCCCGCGACCCCACCGAGCTTTTCCGCGGATGAGCTCGTTAACTCAGATGCTGCGTTTCTGAATTTGAGCCTGCACCCGAGCCCGGGACCCTGTCTGAAAGTGGATGGAGCCCGGGACCCTGTCTGAAAGTGGATGGAGCCCGGGACCCTGTCTGAAAGGGGATGGAGCCGGATGGGTTTCCCCGGGGCCTGCCCTCTGAGCCGATTCAGAGCCTCCTCCCGGCAGCCAGGGCGCCGGACGCCACAGAAGGGGCTCAGGCTGGGCTCATCCGCTTTATGCGCCGGTTTAAACACCGTCCTCTGAACCAGAAACGCTGTTAAGAACAGCGGCAGAAACGGCCTTACCGCCAACGTCAACCCCCTGAGATCCAGCCGCTGGGCCCCTCTCTCACCCCCCCTCCCCCCCTCGCCCCCACAGGAGGCCTCTCACCCCCCACCGCCCCCCACAGGAGGCCGCAGGCCGGCGCCGGCCACAGCGAGCCTCTGCATGCCTAGGAAGCTGTCCCCCTCAGTCAAGTGTCAAATGAAAGGCAGTCAATCCCTGCATTGTAGTATCTTTCTTAAAAAAAGACAAGTGATCTACGGGATGAACGTGAAACTGTAAACCTAGACTCTGTCCAGAGGCGGGCCGGGAGGAGCGCCCAGCCCGCGGCTCCTGCAAAGGGAAACCCCGAAGGAGAGAAGGCTCCTGTGCCCCCACCCGGGCCCTCGGGGAAGGAGGCCGCCGGGGGATGCCACGCACACACGGTGCCCGCTGTCACGGACTCACGGACTCAGAGGCCTGGCTGCAAAGCGCACGGAAAGCCGGGGGGGGGGGGGGGGGGGCTCTGCGTGGGGAATCCAACCACTGGCTCAGCCCTCGCGGAGCGGGAGGTGTGGGATGGCGTGCCGCGTGGGGCCGGGTGGTGCCCCTGCAGAAGGCGTCCACGTCGCCATCCCCGAGCCCTGCCATGGGACCGAGGGTGGACAAAGGGGCTTTGAATCTGGAGGTGAGACCATGGACGACCCAGTGGGCCCCACCCCCTAGGACAAGTGTCCTCAAAGGAGACACAGAGAGGACAGCGGAGGGGCAGGCCACGAGCAGAGGGGCAGAGACAGGTGGCCTCCACGAGCCAGGGAGGCCTCCCATCAGGGGCCCTGCACCCCGCTTTGCCCGCTCCCCCCGTGCGATGGGAGAGCTGAGAACAGAGCAGGCTGCTTGGTGACCGCTGTAACGTGCAGCCGCACGCTCGTTAAGTCACAGTGGTGTATGGCACCAACGATCCAGCGACACGGGCTAGTTAATTTATGCCCTGTGCTCGCAGGGCCTCTGCCTTCAGAATTAACAAGGCATCCGGGGCTCCCGCATTCAAACCGGCGCCGGGCGAGCCGCTCGGAGCACCTCCCCGCTAACGGGCCGCGGGCCTTCCAGCCGCCCCTCCGCTGGCGAAGCTCCGCGCCCCGGAATGAGACGCGGGGAAGAGAGGGGCCCGGGCCAGAGGCGGGCACAGCAGCAGCCTCAGTGACATCTCCCGTCAGCAGCCACTCCCGCTCCGGGCACCGGGCGGCCTGGACACAAAGGTGTCCCGGAGCCGAGACACGGGCAGGGGAGAAACCAGGTTCTGTGGGAGCGCCAGTGGGAGCCCGGGGGGGGGGGGGGGGGGCAGGTGGGTCCCTCCTGCTGGAGCTCCAGGGCAGAGCACCCTCCCCGGGGAGGCCGGGCCCCACACGGAGGGCGCCCTCCAGCCTGAGCGGACACCGCGCCCAGTCACAGCCGGGCCCGGGTGGACCCTCCACGTCCGCTCCGGCTGAAAAGCAGTGAGAGGCAGCGACGCCCAGCCCCACCGGACAGCGGACCCTCCGGGCCACGCGGTGACGAGCCCATGAGGAGCCATGCCAGGAGGGAAGGGACAGGGGGTGGCGATCTGGCACAACTGTTCCCAACAGAACAACTCGCCAGGGACCGCCAGACTGCCACCACCGGGCCTGGCCCACGTCACGGCCCACGCCACCGCCCACGTCACTGCCCACGTCACTGCCCACATCACTGCCCACGTCACTGCCCACGCCACCGCCCACGTCACTGCCCACGCCACCTCCCACGTCACTGCCCACACAGTGGCTCGATGGCGCCCGCAAGTCCCCCGGGGGCAAGAACCTGCCGGCATGAAACGAGTGGGACCCTGAGAAGGAGCATGACCCAGCCACAGCCCGCGGAGGCCAGGGACACTCCCGAGAAAGCCCTTGTGCAGGGGGTCAGGGGGAGGGGGTCAGGGGGAGGGGGTCAGGGGGGGTCAGGGAGGAGGGGGGTCAGGGGGAGGGGGTCAGGGAGGAGGGGGTCAGGGGGAGGGGACAGGAGAAAGAGACAAAGGCTCCAGTGCGCAGCCGCTGCGTTCAGACCTTCGTGAGTGAAATGAGCCGGCACCCAGACGAGGGGCTACAGAGAAGGGAGAGGCATGTGGACACCCGCAGCCCCGGGGTCCCTGTGGGCGGCCTCCTGAGTCTCCGTCCGCGGGCCGTGTTCCCGAGATCCGGGGCCATGGGGCCAGGGCCCAGCGGGAGGGGACTCGGCCTGGGGTGCGGAGCAGGGGGGGGGGGGGGCCGGCCTGTGTTCACTCCGCCATCCTGGCTCTCCAGGCTCTGCGGGAGGCGGGACGAATGGCCCGGGACTGGTCACCGTGAACTCAGTCACGCAGCTCTGGTCGGTGCCTGCTGCCTGCCTGCTGCAGCCATTTCCTGGGAAGTTCCGGGGGGCCAGCGCTGGGGGAACCCTTCATTCCTTACTACAGCGGCACGTGGTCCGCCTTTCACAAAAGGGAAACTGAGGCACGGGTGGGACACTTAACCAAGTTGGACTGGACCCCGGCTCCTGCCTCCTGACACGCAGGCAGGAGCCGCGCCCTTGAACTGGTTGTCGTGGCCTCGGGGAGAGCCCCCCCCCACCAGAGACCTGGGCACTAAGGGGACTTGGGGGTTCAGCCCCCAACGTGCAATGGGAGCTGTTCTAGGTCACAGAACAAAACTGGCCACTGCATGGACCCCAGGACCGCCCCCCCCGCACCAGCCACTGGCGTCTGAGCAACGGCGTTCCGGCATCCGCATCTTCACCTCTCTGCTCCGCCTGCTCGGAAGCTCGGAGCCCCTGGGCCCGCCGTCAGAGATAAAGCAAGTATTTTACGTGCTGAGCCTGGCCTTGGCTCCACCTTATTTTCTTGCTTATTTTATGTTGATGCTGCTTTGATATCTTTGTAAAAAAAAACAAGGAGCCCTAACCGGTTTGGCTCAGTGGATAGAGCATCAGCCTGTGGACTGAAGGGTCCCAGGTTCGATTCCGGTCAAGGGCATGTACCTTGGTTGCGGGCACATCCCCAGTAGGGGGTGTGCAGGAGGCAGCTGATTGATGTTTCTCTCTCATTGATGTTTCTGACTCTCTATCCCTCTCCCTTCCTCTCTGTAAAAAATCAATAAAATATATTTTTTTAAAAAAACAAGGAGAGGGTGCAGCAGGAGACAAAAGCTAAAGACATTCCGGGACTCCCTTGCAGCTCGGTTACAGCCGTGACGTCAGCTCTCTGAGCAAAACCTAATTCAAGACCCGAGTTGGGGGCGGAAGGAAGTGGTGTGTGAGGTGGCTGTTTGCGGGGGCAAATGGTGGGCGGCAAGGGTGGCTCCTCGGACAGGCACTCGCCCATTCCTGGCCCGCAGCCGACTCTGTGGGGTTTTCTAGAAGCTTGATCTTGGCAAACTCTGGCTTGCTCCCCACGCCTCTGCCAGGATGTGAGCGGGTCGTCCCTCTGTTGGACCCTCTCCCGCAGCCAGCTGGACGGGCCCCCTCTGCGCCTGCGCCCTGCCGAGGCCCCTGTGCAAGGGGGAGCCGTTATGTCAATAAGACGGGAAACAGCGGGCGCTGGCGAGGACGCGGAGAAACGGGGACCCGCATGCACTGCCGCTGGGACTGCAATGGGTGCATCCACTTTGGAAAACAGCGTGGAGATGCCTCAAAAAATTACAAACAGAGCCACCGTGTGACCCAGCCACCCCGCTTCCGGGCTTTTATCCTAAGGCCGTGGTCGGCAAACGGCGGCTCGCGAGCCACATGCGGCTCTTTGGCCCCTTGAGTGTGGCTCTTCCACAAAATACCACGGCCTGGGCGAGTCTATTTTGAAGAAGGGGCGTTAGAAGAAGTTTAAGTTTAAAAAATTTGGCTCTCAAAAGAAATTTCAATCGTTGTCCTGTTGATATTTGGCTCTGTTGACTAATGAGTTTGCCGACCACTGATCTAGACTCACTCTGCTGACACGCACCTGGCGAGTCCACCCACCAAAGGGGCGCGATCAGCCACACCCCGGTGGCTCCGGGTCCTGGAGGTCACTGCCAGGGTGCCCAGGGCTCCGCACACTCTCAGACCCCACGCCACGGGCAGCCAGTGGCCGGGGTTTACTTCCTTAATGAGCCATCCCAGCAGCAGTCACGTGGGAACCCCAGCTGTCGGTTCCTCTCTTGTCTTGTGTCCCCCACACCCCACGGAAGGTTTGAGAGGCGGGGACTGTGTTACTCCTCTACCCCAGGGCTTAGCCAGGGCACAGGGCTGGCCCTCGGTGCACAGGGGAGGGGTGGGGGGATGGATGAGCAGAGCGAAGGGAGGGAGGCAGCAGCAGCGTCTCCTGCCACTCTGCAAAGAAGAACAGCAGAGTGCTGTCTAGTTTCAACAGGAAGAGAGGGAAATCAGGAGAGCTTCCTGGAGGAGGTGGCCTTTGTGATAGCCCCTGAATGCTGAGCACAGACTGGCTGGGCGGGGAAGGGGAGACGCCTCTGACCCTGCATTTCTGCTGGGCCCTTTAGAGTTGTCATTCTGGCCTTCCCACCGCATTCACCCCGTTTTCCAACACCGGTTTCCTCACATACATCCCCTCTCCCGGGGCCCCTATGCCTTGCTCACACCTACTTGGCATACACACAAAATGCAGTTACCAATATTGGGGGTATTCCCTGGAATTAAGTGCAGCTCGCATTTCATACATAAACAAGTTCCCCTCCACACAGGTCAAGTGAAGAGCAGCTCGGTGCCTGTTCACCAATTTCTTCACAAGGTCGGCGGGCCGGTTGGAGGGCCGCGCCCGGGGGTTCTGGCCTGGCCACAGCCGGCCCTCTGTCGCCTCCAGGGACGCTGCGGCGAAGGCCGGGTCAACGGGTGTCTTCTTCCTTTCATGTCTCACCCGGCAACTCGGGCATCTGCCGAGGGCCTGGTTCCGACCCGCCGTAACTGAATAACCAATCGCCGCTTCCTTAATAACAATGTATTTCCTGCAGAATGTGTGCGGCTGAGCACGCGGGACTAATTTGCAAGGCAGAGCTTTGAGGGACTGTTTAGAGAGGCTCTGTGGGTTTCATAAACCTGGGGTTCGGGGGGAGGAGGGAGTCGGTTCTCAGGGCGTGACCTGCATGCGATGGATGCCGTCTCCCGTCCCGGCCACGCGGGCGGCAGATACACAGCGCACTGACGGGGCTGCAGGGGCTGCTGGGCACAGCCAGGGGCGGCGCCTGACGGCCCTCCCAGAGCGGGTCCAAGGGGCCTCGCTTCGGAGGGACCCCAGGCCAGGCACAGGTTCACACGCACCACACGGCTGCCTCCTCTGTGCTCCACCCTGGCCCAGTCCGGGTCCCCCTCCCCATCACACCCGCCCCTGCACAAGCCCCACCAAACCGAGCTGCCGGCCGCTCCCACGCTCCCCACACTCGAAAGCGCGTCCTGCTGCAGTCACAGCGTCTGTCAGGGACCCGGAGGCCGCTGCTCTGTGTGGGAATACGCTGCCCGCCTGCAGGGCCGGAGGGCCAGCGGCCAGGGATTTGCGCGTTCTGATAACGGCCTGCTCCACCTCCTGCCCTGACGGCAATATCAACCCCCGCTCCATTCCGGCTGAGAGGCTCACTGAGCGGCTCACTCCCCGGGAATGCCCGGAGCCGTGAACTAATGACGGTGCCTGTGCGTGCTGCCTCCAGGATGCCACGGCCTCGCCATGGACGAGCTGGTGCCCACACTCAATCAGCAAGGACAGCGTGGGCGACATTTGGGGAACAGCACCGAGCGGGGTGGAGAGCCCTCCCAGGCGAGGGCGCAGGCGGGCGCCCCACAGCTTCCTCCCCCAGCGTGCCCCCCCCCGCCGGTGGAGAGGAGGGGAGGGGAGGGAAAGGACGAGAGGGGAGGGGAGAGGAGGGGAGGGGAGAGGAGGAGAGGAGAGAAGAGAGGAGGGGAGAGGAGGGGAGGGGAGGGGAGAGGAGGGGAGCAGAGGGAAAGGATGAGAGGGGAGGGGAGATGAGGGGAGGGGAGATGAGGGGAGGGGAGGGGAGGAGAGGAGAGAAGAGAGGAGGGGAGAGGAGGGGAGGGGAGGGGAGAGGAGGGGAGCAGAGGGAAAGGATGAGAGGGGAGGGGAGATGAGGGGAGGGGAGGGGAGAGGAGGGGAGAGGAGAGGAGAAGAGGGGAGGGGAGAGGAGAGGAGGGGAAGGGAAGGAGGGGAGGGGAAGGAGGGGAGGGGAGGGAAAGGACGAGAGGGGAGGGGAGATGAGGGGAGGGGAGAGGAGAGGAGAGGAGGGGAAGGGAAGGAGGGGAGGGGAGGGGAGGAAGATGGTAGAGCATCCCCAGGAGCCACATTTGCGTTCTGGGAAGCCACGCCCACACCAGCTGCCTTCCCAGGGCTGGTTCAGGCTGGGGGTTGAGGCGCCTCTGACCAAGCCGGGAAGGGGCTGACCTGGGGTTTAAGGGCTACACTGGGGGCGGGGCTGAGACAGCAGCACAGAGACCCTGCGCCACACCGTTTCCGAGAACAGCTGCAGCCCAGCGGGGGCGGTCACAGCTGGCGAGCAGGCTGCCCTGTGCCCTCAGGCCCACCGTTTATGGCTGAGGATCCCTTCCTGCCAGGGCCGCTCCCCCCACACACGCCGCGTCCTGTCCAGCCGCCCCCGCCCTGGGCCCTCGGCCGCAGCCCTTTCTCAGACTCTCCTTGTCCGGCACCTCGGCTCTGAGTGGGGCCGGTGTCTGCCAAAGGCCCGCGGCGGGGTCCTCGGATGTTTCCTCAGACCAGACGAGGTCGTGGCTCTTGGGAGAAGGCCACAGAGGTGCCCTCCCACCCCATCGGGGCCAGGGCACCTGCTGTCACACGACCCGTCACGTGATGTGGACCCGGCTCCCCTGGCCGAGGTCGTGGTGGTGCCCGGCTTCTCCACGGGACGGTTCCTCTCTTGGCCCTGCCACACCGCGCCCCGAGGGAGGACGTCTCGGAGCACGGCCTCACCTGAGGAGGGGGCAGCTCCCCGCTTTGGGGTGAGCTATCCACGTACGTTATTGCGAAGTCTGTATGGAGGTTGTCTCTTCCTGGCCTGGGTGTTGTTGTTTTTAAAATGCTTCACTGATTTCAGAGAGAGGAAGGGAGAAACATCAATGATGAGAGTCATTGACCGCTGCCTCCTGCACGCCCCGCCCTGGGGATCGAGCCCCGATCTCGTGGTTCATGGATGGACGGACGCTCAACCACCGAGCCACACCGGCCGGGCATGGCCTGGGTGTTTCTGAGTTGAGTCTCTCAGGCTGACCAGCCCAACCAAGCACCGACCCGCTATGCCCCAAACCAATGACCACACGTCACGGGGCCCGGCTCCGCGGCCCAGGGGCCTGCACCGCCTCCATTCCCGCCAGCACCGCGAATGCACTCCGGCCCATCCCCCCACCCCTCCACCCGACCTCCCACCTGCAGCAGAAGCTTCATCCCCGTCACGTGGCCTCTTCCCTTTCTGTCCTTCGTTCCAGCCGGCCTCCCCCAGCACCCGGCCCGCCCGCCTCCTTCTCCCCTGCACGCCCGCTCCTTAAAGCCATAACCCCTCAGGACAACGGGGTTCTGTGGTATCAAATAACCTCGGGAAGGAAACCTAGGTCTGCTGGCCCCAGAGACAGTGCTAGTTACACCAGAGCTGACATGGAGGCCTCCGGGTTTCCGCTCCAGGCCCAGGAAAGCTGCGAAACCGGACGAAGCGACGTGGCTGACACCGGGACCCTGACCCCGACCCTGACCCCAGTGATGACCAATCAGTACAGACCACGACCCTTACTACTGCACTGATGACTTTCCCCCTACCAGCCTCCCTGGAGCCATCGGCAGCCAGGCCTTGGGCACAAGCTCACCTGTGTCCAGGCGTGTCCGCGTCCTAACACGCCAGCTGCTTTCGCGTCTTACCGGGCGTTGATGCCCGCAGGCAACGGACCGTTAGTCCAGAAACACACTCTCCCCCCAGGAGACCCCACTCTCCTGCTGCTGTCTGCCCCCTCCCCGTCCCCATTCTGCGGGATTCCGGAAAGGAACGCCTTCCCCTGCCCGTGGGAGCGCCCCCCCCCCATGCTGAGCGGCCACAGCTCTTTCCCCCGGCCGCGCAGTGGCCACGTGTCTGTGTCGGGATTGGAGCGAGGGCGTGACCCATTTCTAGTTCAGCTCTGTCATCTCCCAGCACCAAGCTGGGGCTGTGCATGAGTGGGTGTTGGATGGATGGGTGGATGGATGGATGGGTGGACAGATGGACACTCCCCTCAGCTGAGAGCTCCTGCCCAGAGGCCACACACTGGCATCTCAGAGGCTAAATCTGGGCCACAGAGGGTGTACGGGTCACATACAGATGTTTGCTGACACGCGTGGCCCCACCGGGGCCCTGAGGCAGGCTGGGATTGGAACTCCTGGGCGAGCAGGAGGCCAAGGCCCCGGGTCAGGGCACGGCCTGCCCAGTAGTGCTCACACACACACTCACACTCACACACTCACCGAGGCCGGCCGCTGTCCCCCCTGCTCTGAGCACTGGGCCCCACCGCTCTGCAGACCGTGGCATCCGAGTCCCCGCGCGATGCGGGTCAGACTGCACTCCAACATCCCCTCCCCTTCCAGCTTCCGTGCCCTACGGCTGGCCAAGGCAACAATAGTCCCCAAACCACTCTCCACGCTGTTACTATAGATGTCCTTACTTCTTTAAAAAAACACAAAACTTGTTTGTTCAATTCTCCCGGAAAATTTCATGACGACTCCTCATGGAACAAATTCCTCCAGAACAAATTCCTCCACTTGGCAGAGCCCAGAGACAGAGCAAGAGAAAAGGACAGCAGCCCGAAGACATTGATGGAGAGCCTGGATCAAGCCGTGCCTGAAGCCAGGGCTACCCCTGGGATTTTCCATCCCACAGTCATAGACGCCTCTTGCTTTATTCCAGTTTGGCCTGAGCCCTGTCATCTGCAAATGAAAGGACATGACCCTGACGCCCCATCTTTCCGATGACGAACCCGGGGTCCAAAGCACGGCCTTGCCCCGAGGCGCTCGGCCTCTGGGTGGCAGAGCAGGGCCAGGGCCTCTATGCCTCCTGCTCTGCATCCTCACCATGTTCCTCGCGGCTGTGGTGGCAGCTCTTGGACCCCGGCCCCTCCCCCCACGTGCCCCGGCAGCTCAGGCGCCCCGTCTGCATTGAAGGCCCGGTCACTGCCGGGCTCAGTGAAGGTCTGAGCACTCCCACTGGGCGGCAAAGCCAGAGCGGTGCTTGGCAGGCAGACTCAGGGTTTTTTGTTGTTGTTTTTTTAAATATATTTTATTGATTTTTATAGAGAGGAAGGGAGAGGGATAGAGAGTCAGAAACATCGATCAGCTGCCTCCTGCACACCCCCCACTGGGGATATGCCTGCAACCAAGGTACATGCCCTTGACCGGAATCGAACCTGGGACCTTCCAGTCCGCAGGCCGACGCTCTATCCACTGAGCCACACTGGTTAGGGCCAGACTCAATTTTAAACCCCCCGACGGCAGAGGCGGCAGCCGAGTGCCCCGATGTTCTCGGCCCTGACGCCTCGGCCG
This sequence comes from Cnephaeus nilssonii, assembly GCF_951640355.1. NCBI lineage: Eukaryota > Metazoa > Chordata > Mammalia > Chiroptera > Vespertilionidae > Cnephaeus > Cnephaeus nilssonii. Next base: position 115,751,116 of record NC_137072.1, on the reverse strand, counting down.
CCCCTCCGGCACATGAAAGACCCGGCCGCCTCGCCTCGGTGGAGCGGAGAGGAGGACGCCCTGCCTGCTGGGGAGGCTGCGGGCACCGGGGCTGTTTGGAAGGTCATCATTCCGTGGGATCCCGAGATGTCTCGGGGACATAAATCTTGGGAAGTCTCCATGGAAACACACCGAAGCGCACGTTGTTTTTATTAATACTCGCCACGGAGTCTCTGGAGTCGGCCCTGGCTCCAAACCGCACCAGAGCCGCGTGCTTCCCGTTAGAGAGCCTGTGGGTTTGTTCTTCAATCAGGATGGGGCGGCCTGCAGAGAAGAGGCCGCCGAAGCCAGGGCACCCAGGAGAGGGGGCCAGTGCGGGGCGAGGGGACCTGCGCTCCCCGCCTGCAAGACTCGCCCCTGGGGGGCGGGGGAGGGGGGCGGGGGAGCCTGCGGGACGCGCAGAATACACCTCCGCTGGGGAGCCTCAAGTCTGCGGGTCCCGGGAGCTGATCGGCTGTTGCTCACACACATCTGGGTTGGGAGGCCGGGGTTGGAGTCTGGCTCCCCACACCCTCCCTGTGACCCCCGAGCAGGCTCCTCCCCCTCCGCACCCCTGCCGCCCCGTCTGTGAAGGGATGTCCTAGGCCTCTCTCCTAGGACCCCTGAGGCCCCGGAGCAGCGGGTGCCGGAGCCCTCTGGCCGTCCGTGACCAGAAGACGGAAAAGCCACAAGCGCGGGCATCCCTCCAGCGAGAGGTGCAAGTCGCGTGCGCTCCCTGGGAGCGGGCCGGCCTGGCGCGGCGCCGTGACTCCGTCGGTGGACACGGCTGACGTGACCCTGTGCCCGAGTCTGGTTCCAGGGCGCAGGAGGCCGGCAGCTGCCACTTTGGTCCTCTGGAACCGCCATGATGTGAGGAAGCCCAGGCCACGTGAAGAGGCCACGCGCAGAGACAGGGACATCGGCGGCCCCAGCCATCCCCGGCCCCCGCCCACACGAGCCTTCGGATGACTCCAGCCCTGCCATCTGACCGCCGCCCAGCTCAGCGGGAGCCAGGCCAATGGGTCCAGTCAACCCCTCCAGCGGGATGACAAATGAGTGTTTGAAGCCACTGAGACCCGGGGCTGTGTGTTGGGGCATCCTTACTAGATACCCTGACCCACCATCCCACCTACCCCGCCAAACGGGCTCACCATGAAGACGGCGGGCCTGAGACGCCTCACCAAATCCAGCCTGCTCACCGAATCCGACGTCCCATGGAGGCACCTACCCTCCAGTCCCAGACACAGCTCTCAGGGTCCCCCAGCCCCGTCACCGCATCCCCGGCCTGTCACACGCCCAGCCGCGCCCACGCAGACCACGAGTGGGAGCCTGCCCTCACACATTCTCCCGCCTCGCGGTGAGGAGGTGTTTGGGAAAACGCTGATGAAAGCCTACGGCTTCAAATGTTATAAATACCACAAAGGACTGTACACCTGCAGAGAGGGTAAGATTCAAGGAAAGACAGGAACCTCTGAAATTCCACTGCTCCAATCCTGTCCCTTCTCGGCTGAGAAAACCAAGAACCAGCCAGGCGCCCGTCCAAGCTGACGCCGCCAGAGAGGGGACCGCGGCCACCCTGTGGGAAGTGCTGTCCTCCTGCCGGCGCTGCAGGTGCAGGCTGTCCTTCTCCTAAGAAACCGCACAGCAGCCCACTGCTCACAGGGAGAGGCTGAAGGCCCAGAGAGGTTAAGTAACTTGCCCAAAGTCACACAGCCAGGCCACAGCCCTGGAGCTGCACTGCCCACCGCCCTGTGGACCAGAAGGAGGGTGTGGGCCGGGAGCTCACGAACACTGCAGAGCGACTCCACCCTGCGAGACCTCCTCCAGGCCCCACCCCTCACCGGCCCCAGCGGGACCTGTGTGGCTCTGAACTGCCCGGATTTACAGGTGAGCGTCCTGGCCTCGGGCAGGCTCAGTGGCTGCGGCCACACAGAGTAAGCAGCTGAGCCAGAACTGGGGCTCAGGCCTGGCAACCCCGTTCATGGAGCCGTGGCCTCCCCGCTGGGCCCCCGCCCAGGCCTCCGGACACCCCTGCCCAGCCCCCTTCCTCAGAAGGCCCCTTCCTGTCGCCCTGGGGGGGGGGGGGAGGCTTTTTAGGCGACTGGGGGACAGAGCCTTTGGGGTCAGGAGCGCGCCCTCCTGGGCCTGGGTTCTGGTTACGAGAATAAGGCCTGGAAGGGCTTACAGGGCGCCCGCCCGCCCAGCGGATCTGACCCTGCGCCGCCCTCCGGGGGGCTGCCGGCGACATCACTGCATCGCGATTGGAGACGAGGAGACTGAGGCCAGCGAAGGCGAGACTCAGCCACCACCTGTGGCCGCAGGGGCCCAGGCCAGATCACCCTCATCCTTTCAGGCCCAGCTGCCCAGCACCCCTGGCCCCCAGCACCCGGGCCTCAGCTTTTACATCCGCAAGGAGAGAAGCCTGCCCGCCCCCCCACCCCCCGCTCCTTCTAACCGCGTCCTTATGTCCCAAATCCTCCAAAGAAAATACCCGGGAAGCGCCCCGTGAAGACTAACAGACGTGCTCCTCGCTTTGTTCATGACGTCATTTAGGGGGGCCACCCAGCCAAACGCGGCGAGAGCCGCAGAAATGGCTCCCTCGTGTCGCGAAGGAATGTCTGGTGCAAACACTGCTTTGCTTATTCATTCCAGCCATTCTCTCTTCTGAGCTTTCCACCGAAAAGACGACGGAATTCATTCCCCAGACACACGGAAGCTTCCAACACCCACAAAAATCAAAGACGGGCCGCCGCGTGCCGATTGCGCTCTCTGCGGCCACGTGGACTCCCGGGGAGCCCAGCGGAGCAGCGTGCGGCCGCCCGTGCCACCTGAGGGACAGTGGCCCAGTGACCAACTGGGAGCATGCAAACACCGAATCGGGCCAGACGGGCCCGCTGCCCCCCACTCCCCCTCCCCCACGTATCTCGGCTCCCCGAGAAGGTTCTCGCCGCTGCCGGTTTGGCACTCACTTCCTGAGCACCCGCTGTCTGTCCCGGGAGAAGCCGGAGAGGGGGCGATCAGAGCGGGTTCCCTGGAGGAGGAAGCAGTGAGCAGAGCAGGGAGGTTGGGAGGGTCCTGCCTGTGAGGCGGCGGGTGCAGGTGGGCAGCGCCGCAGGCAGGCAGGGACCGCGGGGTCACAGGGAAGGAGTGCTGAGGGCCATCATCCACATGTGCAGCGGCCGCGTGTGCACGTCGGAGGCACGCGGTGACACGTGGCATCTCTCGCAGGCAGGCAGGGTGCTGCCGGGGCTCAGAGAGCAGCCACAGGCTCGCCGCCCGCCCTGACCAGCCCTGACCCACCCCCTCCCAGGCGCCCGGCCTCACCGCCCGCCGTGTGTGCGCAGCCCTGTCCCCGGGGCCAAGCCCGTGGCTTTGAGCGGCCGGGGCCTAACCACTCCCTGGAGGGGCCCAGGAGTGTGTGGTCAGTGTGAGGAGGAGCAGGAAAGGGCCAGTGGGCAGGGTGGGACCTTTAACCTTTGAACCCTGGAGTCTACTGATCAGACCCAGAATGCAGGTTCCAATGAGGAAAGGAGGCCACAGGGCGTGGGGGCGCCCCGCACGGAGGCGGCAGCGCGGAGGCTCGGGCTCGGGAACGGGCGGAGGCCGCGTGTGCTGACCGCAGAGCTGAGTCTTTCTGAGCCTGAAGCCCGATCGGCTCAGAGGAAGGAAACCGGGCCGGGCGGACCCGTTCGGTCCACAACAAACAGCCACGTTGGGCCCTGACCGGTGTGGCTCAGTGGATAGAGCGTCGGCCTGCGGACTGAAAGGTCCCAGGTTCGATTCCTGTCAAGGGCATGTACCTTGGTTGCGGGCACATCCCCAGCGGGGGGTGTGCAGGAGGCAGCTGGTCGATGCTTCTCTCATTGATGTTTCTATCTCTCTATTCCTCTCCCTTCCGCTCTGTAAAAAATCAATTTAAAAAAACTTTTAATTATTTTTTTTTTTAAAAAAGCCACGTCGCCGCCTCCCCCAGACGCCAGTAAGACTAGGGGCTGCCAGCACCTCCCCACCGCCCCACCGGGAGGCGCTGTGGCCTCCCAGTTCTAGTCCAGGAGACCCTGTGTGCAGGCCCAGGGCCTGGGCGCTGACAATGGGACCAGCGGGCCTGCTCCCAGGCTCCTGCAGCATTCCAGAGGGGGGAGGGGAAGCGGCCAGCCCTCCCTCACCGCCCCCACACCCCTGCCCCACACATCCCCTCGGTTCTCTTCTCCGGGGCACAGGGCTCTGGGCCATCCCTGCCCTCACCCACAGGAGCCTGAGCTCCCAGGGCCCGGCGCCTCCTCCCTCCCCTTCCCACCCAGCTGGCGCAGGAGGGCAGGGCTGGCTGGCGCACGGGCCTCACCGACGTGCATGTTAAGGCGCCCGGTTCCCTCACCGACCTTCTGGAACCCTTGTGCTCAGCACAGCCCTCCGCTGGGAGGCGCCTGTTGGGCTGCAATTGCTGAGCAGGGGTTCCCTAGCTGTTGAAACAAGAGTCTGGGGAGGGGGGCGGGTGGGAGGGGGGTGCAGGGGCAGCACCCCAGCGGCGGTCTCCAGGGCTCCGGGCTGCCCGGGAGGTCCATGGGGCCGTGGGTGCCAAGGCCCCGCCCGCACTGCGCCCTGGAACGCACGCCCCGAGAGGCGCCTGGCAGCCCGCGGGCACCTGCACTTCGACGCAGAGGCGGCGCCCAGCCAGGGGGGCGGACCTCAGCTCTGCGGGACCGCGTCACCCCGGAGGCAGCCCGCGAGCAGGAGGCCCAGAGGGGTCCCAGATGACTCACAGGTCAGCGCGAGTCCAGACGCTCGCTCACCCCACACTGTTCCAAGTGAGGTGCCTCCGCAGCGGAGCGGGTGCCGGCCACGCTGGGCGTTCTGGCCTCCAGGCCGGAGCTTGGCAGGAGCCGGGGGAGGCAGCGCTGAGGGCAATGCCCCACCCCCCCTCCTGGCAGAGCCCCTTCCCCAGGGCTTCCAGCACGGCTCCCCTCCCCCTCCCCCTCCCCGTGGGAACGCGAAACGAGTGGGGGATGCACAGAGCCAGGGGAGCAGGGCGGCTCAGCCGGGCGGTGATGACTCAGCACAAAGGAAGGCCAGCGTTTCCCTCCTGCTCCGGCCTGCAGGCCGCCCCCCACCCCCCGCCCGCCTGGCAGATCCCGCCAAAGCTTAGCAGATCCCGCCAGCCGCCGGCCTGCGTGCGGAAAGGGGTGCACCTGAAGGAGGGGCTGGCTCCGTGGGGCGGTGTTAGCAGGGACCTCGGATGGGGGAGGGCTCCCTCACTGGACCAATACCCGCAGCTCCCGGCCTAAGCTGTCTGTGCCATCGGGGTGGGTTGTACCCAAACACCTGCTTCCCTCCTGGAGGCTGGAGTTGGGTGCCTGCCAGGCAGAGGGTGCTCACGCGACCAGCGCCAAGACACCCTGGGCACTGAGCCCCTTAAGGACACCTCACAGGTGTGGTCCCCCACGGTCCTACCCGCCCCCGTGATCCTACCCGCCCTGCGGTCCTGTGGTCCTACCCGCCCCCGTGGTCCTACCCGCCCTGCGGTCCTGTGGTCCTACCCGCCCCCATGGTCCTACCCGCCCCGTGGTCCTACCCACCCCGTGGTCCTACCAGATGGGGAGGAACTGAATGTGTCCTGTGGACTCCACTGGGTGGGACCCTGGAAGCCGTGTCTGGGACTTGGCCCCTCGCACCGTCTCCCTTTGTCCTGGATCCTTTACCACAACCAGTCACAGTCGCGGGTAGGACTGCTGCCCGCTCCTGAGCACAGAGTGAGTCACAAACCTGGGCCAGTCTGGGGACCCCGTCCTCCGAACCTCGGGTGCCCCCGGCAGGGGACGATGAGTAGGGTCTCCTCACCCTCTAGCCCCAACGGTGCCCAATCCAAGACCTACATCCCAAATCCAGCCCCTGCCAGCTCTATGGCTCAGGCAGCCCTCGTGTTGGCCAGAACAGAGCATCCCATACAATGACCGACGGCAGAGTGCGATCCCCGGGGTTTGTAGGGGTGCTGGCGGGCTGAAGCCAGGACTCCCAGTGGCAGGAAGTCCCTGGGGAGCAGGCCGGGTGCAGCTGCGGACTCCAGCTGACCCGGGCCCCCCAGAACCACCGGCAGGTGCTGCCCTGCGGCCAGCCTGCTGCCGGCTCCCTGGGAGCGCCCCCTCGGCCAGCGTTTTCCGGGCGCTGAGCCCGGGTTAAGTGATGTGGGGTGACAAGCCAAGGCGCACAGACACACTCACAGCTAAGCTGGTACCAGGTCACCCAAATGCTGGCTCCAATTCTGGGGGAGATGATGGGCTCATGGAGGGAAGGGGGCCCAGGGGAGGCATTCAGAGATGGTGTGAGCCACACTGCTCCCTGCCCAGCCACCATGCAGAGTGAGCACGGCCCAGAAGAAACTGTCATCCCCATGGCAGGGGGCAGGGGCGCAGGGGGGCAGGGGCACAGGGGGCAGGGAAGAAGGGGGCAGGGAGACAGGGGGCAGGGGAGAAGAGGAACAGGGAGGCAGGGAAGAAGGGGGGCAGGAAGCCGAGGGGGGGCAGGGGGCAGGGGATGTAGGGAGGTGGGGAAGCGGGAAGGCAGGGGGTCAGGAAGGCGGGGGGTTGGGGGACAGGGATGCAGGGACGGAGGGTACGCAAGGAGCCCGGGCCGGGCTGCGGAGGGCAGTCTCGGACTTAGCAAATCCAAATACCAGACCCACGGTTACACCTGGGTTTCACACAAACAACAGACGCCTGGGTGGGTCTCCGTGGAAGTGTGCCCCAGGCCATACTTGAATTTGAAGTTCAAATACACAACTAATTTGTTAGCATAGTCCAGTGGTCTGCAAACTCATTAGCCAACAGAGCCAAATATCAACAGCACAACGATTGAAATTTCTTTTGAGAGCCAAATTTTTTAAACTTAAACTTCTTCTAACGCCACTTCTTCAAAATAGACCCGCCCAGGCCGTGGTATTTTGTGGAAGAGCCACACTCAAGGGGCCAAAGAGCCGCATGTGGCTCGCGAGCCGCAGTTTGCCGACCACTGGTACAGGTACATCCCAAACACTACACGGGACGTCTTACAGCAAACACATTGTTGCCCATTTGGAACTGAAATGCAACTGAGCATCCGGCCCTTTATCCAGCGGGTCCCCGGCCCGCACCCGTCCCTGCCCCAGGCTGTCTGTGCCCGGCAGCCCGTGTGCCCGGTGGCCAGGCCCGCGTGGCCGTGCTCCTGCCTCCTCCAGGAGGCCTGTCACTCACGCTGCAGGGTGCTACGAGGGTCCACGCGGAGACGGTGAGGCCGCCGGAGGACGGGGTTTGGGTGACCCAGCTCCACCGGAAACGGACAGCCAGGGCTCCGTGGTGCGGAGCTCCGAGCAGGCCCGGCGCTCCCGGCCTGCCCGCCCGTCAGACCTGGCGAACCCAGAGGGAGGCGGAGCTGGCAGAGTGGGGAGCCGATCATCGTGGCTGATGACCCGCACGCCAGCCCGCGCTCCCACAAATCAGAGTTTACCCTTCATTCCGGGCAGCCCGGGTGGCGCGGCGTCCCGTATCAAACAAATTGCGGGTCCCGGGAAGGGCTCTGGCCGCGATTTGCTGGGCAAACACGCAGAGGGGAAGCCTGCCGAGGAGGCAGCTCTCCGTGGTGATCGCCGCCGTCATTCTCCGAGCAGGGGAACCGGCAGCCGCTGTGGGGGCAGCGCTGGGCCCGGCCAGGCCCGGACAGAGAGACTCCTCCCAGGGCGCACCCAGGGCTCCGGGAGGGCACTCACCGCGAGGTCCCCAGGCCATTCCCTGCGGGGCCCCTCACACCCCAGCACCTGGATCACGACCAGGCCCAGCGCGTGGCGGCTCGGGAGCTTCTACTCGTCCAGGCCGCACCCTTCGAAGGGGCTGCAGCGAGGTCAGAGCCACGCCCGCCACGCGGAGACCCTTGCCTGACCCCACAGCTGCCGTCCTGACCACCACGAGGGGCCCAACGAGGAGACCTTGGGTCGGACAGTTTGAGGAGCAGCGTCCACCTTCCCCAACAGTCGGACGACGGCATGGGCCGTTACCGTCACAGGCAGAGGAGACGCAGGGCCGTCGCTCTCCTAGAGCCTGGCCTTTGCGAACAGGCGTGGTCTCCCCAGGAGTCTCCCGGGCCTCTGCTCCCCACCCACCCGAAGGGACCGCCTCGCCGCCCTGCCCGCTGGGCAACCAGGTCTTCCCGGAGACCAAGCAGCCGGGCCGCCCAGGGAAGCCCTGCCTACAGCGGCTGCGTCCTCTTAAGTCCTTCGCCGTCAGGGGCTGCGACCAGCGAAGACACTGAGGGCCAGCCCGCGGAGGACAGCAACCTGGGCACCTGCAGCGGGGGACGTGGGGTCAGGAAGATCCAAAAGGGCAAACCACGGCCTCCAGGCAATCAGGGGAGAGAGAGAGAGAGAGAGAGAGAGAGAGAGAGGGAGGGAGGGAGAGAGAGAGAGAGAGAGAGAGAGAGAGAGAGAGAGAGAGAGAGAGGCGGGTTCTGTGGGGGTCACTGGGGGCTCGGCACGGGCCCTGCGGGACCCAGGTAGGCCTGTCCCTCCTCGGGCAGCTGTTCTTGGCGGAGGGCGTCCTTGGCAAAGGAGGTGGAGGCACCTCATGGCCACGGCCCCACCCAGACCCTGTCGCTGTCCCCCGTCCCCTCTGCAGACGCCCAGGAGCTGCCAATGTGGCCCCATCGGGCCCTGCAAGTGGGCACAGCAGGCTGGGCTGAGTGTGGGCACAGACGGCCGCAGAGAAGAAAGGAAGGAAGGACGTGGCGACAAGAGTCTCCTGAGAGCGAGGGGAAGGGCCACTGGGCTGGAGCGATGACAAGAAGGACCCTGCCCAGGACCAGTGGGGGGCTGGGTCCCCCTGGAGAACTCCACACGGACCCCGCGGTGCACGGAGCTCCAGCAGCGAGGGCTGCCCATCCCGCCACGAGGAGGCCCGGGAGGAGGACGCCGTGACCGTGGGGACGGGAGGCGGGGGTGGAGGCGAAACCAGGGACTCGGCCAGGGAGGCCCCAGGGGGCCCGGCCTCCTCAGCTCCAACCCAGGGAGGCCGCGTGCAGCCAGGGCTGGGGAGAGGGAGTCACGCACCCCAGGGAGGGTGCAGGAGGCAGCAGGAGCCGGATCCAAATGCACCACCACACCCGGACAGCAGAGGGCGCTGTCCTAGTCACCCCACTCCACCCACACAGGGAAGACACGCCAGGCCCGGCTTCCCCCTTCCCCACCCCCTGTGCACACACACTATGTGCACACACATGCACACACGCAACCAAGCTGCTCCAGGCTGACAGCGCCACCCAGTGGCCAACAGAACTGTGGGCAGCTGCTTTCCCACCGGGCCCCGAGATCAGGGGCAGTGCAGGGATTTGCCTCTGTTTTTTTTAAAAGGGAGCGACTCAGCCCAGATTGATTTCATCCACGGCAGAGAACTTTAATAACAAGATAAACTGCGTGACGGCAACATCCGGGCAGCATCTAAAGCCTTCTGTGGCACCCGGGGGGGGGGGGGCGCTCCACACAAAGCCCCCGCCCCCACCCCCACCACCTCTTCCAATTAAGCCTGTTTCCCAAGCACCAGCATCCAAAATTAATACATTATTCATGCTTCTGTGCGCACCTGGCTCCCTGCACAGGCAGATTATGATAATTTCCTGTTGCTCTGCGACGTGGCCTCCCCATTCCCACCAGGATTGAACGGGAACCTGCCTCTGAGGGCCGTGAGGCGGGGTGCTGGGGGGGGGGGCTGTTTCCAAATCAGCCGGCTCACCCCTCAGGTGCAGGGTGCAGCCACACCATCAGCATCTTTAAAACTCTTCTTCCCGCCGAAACCGGTTTGGCTCAGAGGATAGAGCGTCGGCCTGCGGACTGAAGGGTCCCAGGTTCGATTCTGGTCAAGGGCATGTACCTTGGTTGCGGGCACATCCCCGGTGGGGTGTGTGCAGGAGGCAGCTGATCGATGTTTCGCTCTCGTCGATGTTTCTAACTCTATCCCTCTCCCTTCCTCTCTGTAAAAAATCAATAAAATATATTTTTTTAAAAAAACTCTTCTTCCCCCTGTTCACGCTCTAGTTTGGAAGCAGAGGAGACCCCAGAAACCACGTTTCAGGAAGATGGAGGTGTGATGCTCAGAGAAAGGCAGCGGGGGACCGAGGCGCCTCTTGACCAGCACTCCGCTGCGTCCTGACCACCACCCGCTGCAGCCTGCACGCCCCAGGCCTGGGCGTGTCCCTTTACGGGGCAACGGGCTCCGAGGGACTGGCGGGGACGAACCCTCCAGGTACGGCCTCAGGTGACTGCTCACCACAACCAGCTTGACCAGCTCGGTGAGGCGGCAAGGGTCTGAGAACACGCCCCCCCGAAGGCCCTGCACTCACACCCCTCGCCCCACCTCAGGGCCTCGGCACTTGCTGTCTGCCCCTCCCACCGCCCCGTGTCTGGGTCCCCACTTGACAGCGAGTGCTGCTCTGGCCACTGCACCTGAAATGCCAGCCCCCCATCTTCAGTCATTTCATTCCCGCCGTTCCTCCACCGCACCCCGGCCCCGCGTGGACAGACGTGCGTGTGTGCGTGTGTATGTGCACAGGTGCGTGTTTCTCACGGGGGTTCGCAGCGTGCCGTCCCCACAGGGATGCCACAGGGAAGGGATTTCCGCGTCACCAGGTCCCTGTGGCTTCTGCACACCCAGTCCCTGCCAGCAGGTCCCCCCAGACCTTCCCACGTGGCCCCTCGTGCCTGGGGGCCCCTCTCCACAGGCGCCTGCTCACACCGCCCGGGACTGCACCGCGTCCGGCCTGCGCCTCCAGCCGGGGTGGCCAGCTCTCCGCGCTGACCTCGGACTCCTGGGCTCAGACGCGCCCTCCTGCCCTGCAGACCCCGCCGCTCAGCCCTCCGCGGCCCCTCTGCACGCGGGACGCGGCAGGCGTGTCGTCCAAGGGGCTGTCACCAAGACGACTGACCGTCCCGGGAAGCCACAGGCACGGGCGGAGCAGCAAGCTGGGCGGGGTGACGGCCATCGCCCCCGCACGGCCCCTCCCGGCAGTCTGTGCAGCAGCAGCAGCAGCAGCGGGGTCCCGGACAGCACCCCGCGACGGGTATGTGCAGAGCTTTGCCCAGGCTTCACCTCCTCTCCCCCCCCCCCTCGCCCCGTGCCTGGCCACCCACTGGCGCTGACTGTGCCCATCAATTGGGATTACACTGAGCGCCCTGGGCCTGCCCACAGGTGGGTGCCCCACGCTGTCCCCGCCCACAGGTGGGGTGCCCCACGCTGTCCCCGCCCACAGGTGGGGCCCACACTGCTCCAGGCAGGATGGAGGGCAGGGGGGTGTCCACCCAGCACTCGGCCTCCACAGCAATGGCAGCAGCTGGCATGCGGGAGCCGTCGCTGTCGCCGAGGGCGGACGGAAATGTGGGAGCAGAGTGGGACGCTATAGGTCACGACCGCGAGGCTCGGCAGGGAAGCTAATTAAGAGCTCAGACCGGGCCCTGCGGGGCTGGGAGCCGACGGAAGGATAAATCCGCCGCCTCCCGGGCCCTGTGGGGGTGACAAGGAGGCCACACACTGTGGCTCGCTCGCTAACCGGCTCAGGGGGCCCAGCTCCAGCCACGGGCCCAGGCTCCGGGGGGCGCCCCGAGGAGCTCACCGGGGGCAGGTCCTGTGCTGGCTCCAGCCTCCGCCCACAGGAGGCCCCGCCCGTGTCCTGCGTGTGTGCACGGGCAGGCGCGTCACGTGCGTGAACCGGGAGGACACGCTCATCACAGCCGCCACCGTCCCCGGGCCGTGCGCCTCGCCGGCTTCCAGCCCCGTGAGTCCTGAGCCGTGACGGCACAGAGCGTGTCCTCGGGGAGGATGCTGTGATCCTGGCAATAAGGAGACTGAAGACGGGAGCAGGTGTGGTACCCCCAGCCCCCCAAACAGAGCAGGTCCTGGCCATGAACTCTTGATGGCAAGGCCCCCGCCCACCACAGGGCCAGTGGGTCTCTGCCCGCCCACCCGAGGGCGTCAGGCAGGAGGGGGCTGTGAGGGGGACAGATGGCCGCTGGATTAGGGCCGGGGGAAGGGCCCAGCTTGCACCTGCAGAGCCCCGCCTGCCCCTCCCTGCGCCCTCCCTGCGCCCTCCCTGCGCCCTCCCTGCGCCTGTTAGGGACTAATCCCGAAACAGTCCCCCTGGGGCTGCCCGCTTCCCCCTCCCCCCCCCCCCCCCCCCGCACACACACACACACCAGGACTTAACCCTTCAGCAAACCGGACGGCACCAGCCACGCGCTATGGGGCACGTGCCGCAGTCAGCATGGCTCTGTCCCTCCTGCCTGGACCCTCTGCCGGGGTGACACGGGGTGGGGGGGCCAAGAGGCCAGGCTCGGGGTCAGATGCCCCGGGTTCTAATGCAGACTCTGCTCCATGGCTTTGTGATCTCGGACACGGACACGTGGCTTCCCGAGGCCTCGGCCCCAACGAGGTGACGGCCCCTCCCAGGGCCGGGGCGGGAGACAGTAGGGCGCACGGCGCCTGCCACAGTGCACATCCCCGTACGGGAGCCAGGGGCCCCTGGGCAGGGAGGGGGCTTTGGGGGCTCACCAGCCACAGCCCCAAAGTCTCACCAGGGTTTTACAAACAGCCCCTGCCCGCCCAGCGGAGCACAGAGGTTAAGCATCAACCTAGGAACCAGGAGGTCACAGTTCGATTCCCAGTCAGGGCACAGGCCCGGGTTGCGGGCTCCATCCCCAGTGGGGGGCGTGCAGGAGGCAGCCGAAACCTCATGAAGAGAATGGCATCTGTGCACCCTCTAGGGGCCAGCGCCGCCCCCGACTGGCCGCCACCGCGTGCAGGAGCTCAGACTAAAACTGTCCCCCGCCCGCTGCCCCCGGACCACAGAGGGTGCCAGGGCGCCCGTCTCTGGCCCTCCCCAGCGCGGGGCCCAGCGCACGCACGGTCCCACCGCAACAAGGCACCTCTCTCTGCACCCCATGCCGGGTGCACGGCAGGTGCTGGGTGAGGCCCCGGCCCCCCTGACGTCACTGCACAGCTGTGGTCCGCTCAGTGGCAGGCGACTTGGGGTGATGCCCACCTGCCCCCAATTCAGACCACGCTCTCCAACAGCTTGAAAGGGAAGGGCACTGAGGGGGACAGCGTCCCCGTGACGCCCCTGGTCGCAGGCCTGGGACAGGCTCTGCCGTGGGGGGTGCGCCGTCAGCTGCAGGGCTCGCTCCAAAGGCAGACGCCGAGGACGCCCGAGGCGGGTCCGGCCTCTGTCCTTACAAGTGCCCCCGGGAGACTAATGCACACCAACACTTGGGGGAACGCCTCAAGGACGTCAGTCAGCAACTCAGGGAGAAGCAAAAATCAAAAAAGGTGAGACTGGCCCATGAGAACGTGGGGACATCTGGTCAACCCCGGGGGGGGGGGGGGCGCGCAGCTCAGGATGCAGGCGAGGCCTTGGGTTAGATGTGTCATCGGGCGCCTCCACGCGCTGAGGCCTGTTCCCGGGAAGCCATCACCATCTATTCACCAGCCTTTGCCTATTAACGCCCCCCCCCCCCCGGCAAAAAGGGGCTCTCCCTCGTTTTGAAAAACCATCCCCTTTCACACCAAACGGCGTGCTGTCACTTAATTAATCGTTTACTTTCTCTGGCAACATGGAAACATGCAAAGACTGTAAGCGTCAATGTGCTAACACGGTTTGCTGGAAATGTCACACAAACACCCTAAATCCCCCCACTGCGCAGCGGCCACGCATGCGCCTGGGAAGGCACCCGGGAACCGAGCGGCATCCAGGACGCAGCCCAGGCCCTCCCCCACCCCAAGCCAGACAGCCCCCTCCCTCCTGAATGAGCTTTCTTCTTGCGAGGTCTAAAGTGAGCGTGGGAGGCGTCCCCACCGGAGCACTGAGTCTGGGTTTCTGCTGAATCGTGGTGGATTCAGGGCTTGGTGAATCTAAGGTCTAGGTCAGTGGTCGGCAAACTCATTAGTCAACAGAGCCAAGTATCAACAGGACAACGACTGAAATTTCTTTTGAGAGCCGAAAACCGACTTCTGCGCACGGGCCACGAAGTTTCAATCGCACTGTACGTGCGCGCCCACACGTGGTATTTTGTGGAAGAGCCACACTCAAGGGGCCAAAGAGCCGCATGTGGCTCTCGAGCCGCGGTTTGCCGACCACGGGCCTAAGGTATTTCCAGGAAACCACCTGAAGGCGCAGCGAGGTCTTGTCTGCCTGGGACGCGCCCACGCCCTGCGTGGCTTTAGCGATTCGGGAAACAGGCCTCGTCCTTTTCTCTCGGCCGCGCCTTCCCCACCTGCTCCTTCCTGTCTGCAGTGACCTGGGGGGAGGGTGCCGAGCCGACGCGGACGGCCTGTACCCAGTGCGGCACCCTCCAACAGCAGCCGGGAGAGGGTGGCCCCGCCACCTCCCGTCCATCCCACAGCCTCGGTCTCCGGCTGCCACAGGGTGGCCTCCCCACCAGAGCTGCCACCACCCGGCCGCAGGGCACCCGGCCCTCGGCTCCCACAGCCTCAGCCCACTTCCCGCAACACTGAGCCACCGCGCTGGCGGCCAGAGGGCTGGTGTCCTAAGCCGCCACCTTGGGCGGAACTGGTCCTGAGATCCATCCCACGAGCCTCAGGCTTCTTCAGCCACGGGAGCCCAGCACACCCTCACTTCCCGTGGACACGGAGCGTCACCGTCCGTGGGGCGTGGAGGCATGGGGGGCTGGGGAGGGGGTGGCCGCTGGGGGTCGGGCTGCCCCTGCCTGCACGTGGGGCGTCTGCCCTGGGACTCCTCAGTTCCCTCCCAACTCCCGCCCACCACCCGGTTCTCGGAGGGGCTGCAGGTTAGCACCCCCTGGGCCCCACCTCCGGCAGCAGAGATGCCCAAGCCAAGTCAGGGGACCCTAGGTCTTTGGGACTTGGGCACCTGGCAGTCACACGCGACACCTCCAACTCGACGTGGCCCTGCAGTCTGACACTGTCCCTGCCTTCGGATCATTACCATTTCTGACACACACACACACACACACACACACACACACACACACGCAGAATCACGGGCAAAAAGATAAACCAGATGCAAACTGCAGAAGGTAATCAAGGACATAACCAGGAGGCGGGGTGGAGAACCAGAGGCCACAGCTAAGGAGGTGACGGGGAGGCTTTGTGGAGGAGCCCCCCAAGTGAGAAGGAGTTGGGGGACACAGGCTCTGAGGCAGGAGGGCCCAGCAGGTCCCAGCGGCTGAGTGGCTGGCCCAGCAGAAGGCAGCGGCAGGGGGACGGGGTGACAGCGGCAGGGGGACGGGGTGACAGCAGCAGGGGGACGGGGTGACAGCGGCAGGGGGACGGGGTGACAGCAGCAGGGGGACGTGGCATTCTACCCCGAGGGCGCGGGAGCCCGGGGTGTGTCTGCCGCCATGGAGGTGGCAGTGTCTCGGGTTAGAGACGCGGCTCCTCCTAGCACGCGTGTCCGCCTTACAGGGCGGCTTCCTGGGCCCCCGACATAGGTCCCCGCTGGCCTCCGAGTCCTGCAAATCCCCACAGGACGGGACCAGCCTCAGTCCCGTTCAGCACAGGCTCAGGTCCCCTCCACTCCCGGCCTCGCCTCCCTCCGAGCACCGAGCAGGGACGGAGGGGAGGGATGTGCGCTGTGTGCGGCGGGCGCAGCGTTTCAAACGCCCTTCGTCTCCTGGGAGGGAATGATTTCGGGGGGTAGGGAGGCCGAAGCTAATATCCATACTTAATACCTATGGAAAGCTGAGCCCCCCAAAAAATGTTCAGGGTAAAATCCTCGTGTGATTGCTCAGTAAATAACAGCGGGGTCCCCACCGCGGTAAAAATAGGCCCCACCTGAAAGTCATTTCCTTTTTGGCCACCGCGCCCGTCCCGGAGCGAGGGAGAGAGCGCCGGGTCCGCTTACCGAGCGCGTGGGAGGGACCCCGGCCGACCGGGGGCCAAGTGCAATCAGAGCACAGACCCTCCTTGTTGGGTTTCACTGTTCAATCCAACCGTCCGCCTCAGCCAAGGCCGCGGCTCACACGCCTCCAAGACGAACTTCTGCTCCGGGCGGGGCCCTCCCAGCTCCGGCGCCAGCGGCTCGCCCACCTGGCCGTTCTCGCACAGGCTCATGGGGAAGCGGCCGAGAGGGGGGTGACCTGCCGGTGTCACTCAGCTAACAGTTGGGGGGCAGGCCTGGGCGCCTGTCACCATGACCCCCGCTCAGCATAGCTGCCCCTTCTCCCAGGCTCTCACCATCCCCAACCGCTCCACCACGGCCGTCCCAGGACAACAGGCATCCATTCAAGGCCCCGTGGCCCCGTGGGCACGACTGCCCGCCCTCCGAGCCCTCCTCCCGGCTTCTCCTCCTGCCCGTTATTTACCCGGCGGTATTCTTCCTCCTTCACTGACCCGCTGTCCTCACACAGACCCACACGCGACAAAGTAACCAGTAACCTGCCAGCGGAGGCACAGGGCGCAGGCTCCTGGCAGCCACACGCACTCCCGGCCCCACCCGGGGCCGCCTCCCAGGCACAGATGCTCCACAAATGTTTGCACCAAATAGCGCCTCCAGGTGGAGTGAAAACCTCCCCCCTCAGTGGAAGCGCGCAGACCCGGAGCTCGCGGGAAAGGCTGTCGGTGCCACGGGACCCCACGCTGGTCCGGACAGACAGGAGGACAGGAAGGCCCGGCGTCAGGCGAAGGGGCTACGCGTGCTGGTCCAGGGGGGAGACGTGTGCGGGTGTCAACGTGGGAGCAAGAGCAGGGAGGCCGGCGGGCAGGAGGCCAGGCCGGAAGGTTCCAGGCCAGCAGAGGGGCCTCACAGCGGGAAGGCAGAGCTGCGAGTGGAGCAGAGCTCGGGCGATGCAGCCGAGAGCCACGGAATGTGGGCGCCTCCAGGAGCTGAAAAGGCCGGAGACAGACCCTCCCCCGCCCCCACCGGAGCCTCCAGAGCAAGCAGCCCTGCCCCGCCCCCACGCTGCTCAGCCAGCGACACCCACCCACCTCTGCTCCCCAGAAAGCCCGTCTCCTGAGGATGGTGGTGGGCAGGTGGCGGGCCCTGGGGCCCCCTTCCAGGGATAAGGGGAGTGATACACACTGGTGCCAGGCTCGGGGACTGGCATTTAATGCACCGTGTCACCTAACAGCCAGGACAGCGTGACGAGGTGGGCACCGGGGACCCTATTTTATAGGAGAGGACTTGACTGTGAGAAGGCAGGCCACCGTGAGCAGCAGAGCCACCATGGGGCTCAGAGCAGCATGTGGGTCCCAGCCAAGGAGGGCCCGGGGGGTGAGCACTGAGGACCCGGGAGGGGGGGGTGAGCACCGAGGACCCGGGGGGTGAGGACCGAGGACCCGGGGTGAGGACCGAGGACCCGGGGGGTGAGGACTGAGGACCCGGGGGGTGAGCACCGAGGACCCGGGGGGTGAGGACTGAGGACCCGGGGGGTGAGGACCGAGGACCCGGGGGGTGAGGACTGAGGACCCGGGGGGTGAGGACTGGGGACTTGGGGGTGAGGACTGAGGACCCGGGGGGTGAGGACCGAGGACCCGGGGGGTGAGGACTGGGGACTTGGGGGTGAGGACTGAGGACCCGGGGGGTGAGCACTGAGGACCCGGGGGGTGAGCACTGAGGACCCGGGGGGTGAGCACTGAGGACCCGGGGGGGTGAGGACCGAGGACCCGGGGGGTGAGCACTGAGGACCCGGGGGGTGAGGACCGAGGACCCGGGGGGTGAGGACTGAGGACCCGGGAGGGGGGGGTGAGCACCGAGGACCCGGGGGGTGAGGACTGGGGACTTGGGGGTGAGGACTGAGGACCCGGGGGGTGAGCACTGAGGACCCGGGGGGTGAGCACTGAGGACCCGGGGGGTGAGCACTGAGGACCCGGGAGGGGGGGGTGAGCACCGAGGACCCGGGGGGTGAGGACCGAGGACCCGGGGGGTGAGGACCGAGGACCCGGGGGGTGAGGACCGAGGACCCGGGGGGTGAGGACCGAGGACCCGGGGTGAGGACCGAGGACCCGGGGGGTGAGGACTGAGGACCCGGGGGGTGAGCACCGAGGACCCGGGGGTGAGCACTGAGGACCCGGGGGGTGAGGACTGAGAACCCGGGGAGGGGGGGTGAGGACTGAGGACTTGGGGGGGGCGGTGAGCACCGAGGATTGCGGGTCCTCTCCCTGAGCGCCCGCGGCAGCCCCACAAGCACCTACTCAGGTCCCGACTTGGGGAAAGTGCCTGCCCCTCTGGGACTCCCTCCCTGACCACCAGCTCACAGGAGCCCTGGCTCCCCCCACCCCGGCCTGCCCGGGCCCTCACCCCTCCCAGTGGGCGGAGGGTCCCCCCAGGCTCCCGCTAGGCAATCCGATGCAGAAGGAATGAACGCCCACTCCAAACCCCTCTCCGAACCGTCCTGGGGGCCGACAAGCCTGGGCCCAGCCCTGGGGGCGTCATGAACTCAGGGGCTCGCGGGTGAGGGGGCACCTGGCACCCGGTCCTCTCTGAAACCGGGTGAGCTCAGGAGCGGGGGAAACACGGACTGGAGATGATCCCACACTCGCGGATGGTGCCCGCATGTCAGCCGGGGGCAAGGCCCGGCGGGCGTGGCTCAGTGGTTGAGCATCAACCGACCTATGACCCAGGAGGTCACAGTTCAATTCCCGGTCAGGGCACAGGCCCGGGTTGCAGGCTCAGTCCCTGGTGTGGGGTGCGCAGGAGGCAGCTGATCGATGATGATTCTCTCTCATCACTGATGTTTCTAACTCTCTCCCTCTCTCTTCCTCTCTGAGATCAGTACAAGGATATTTAAGAAAAAAGAAAGAAAAGCAACTTCTGACCGGCAGGGACTGCAGTTTTCCCGACTGAGAAGCTGCCCCCCCCCCCCCGCCCCCAATTCCTTGAGTCTGAGGGCCTGGGGGACAGGCTGAGCTCGCCGGGTCCGCACCTTCCCTCGCTCCATCCTGACCTGGGTGGGGAGGGCAGGGCCTGCGAGCCCTCCAGGGCTGAGGAACCTGAGGCCCAGAAGGACCAGGAGCAGCCCAGTGGAACCCCCATCTCGCCCCGGCGGACACAGCACCCCAGCACGTGAGCGGGGCCCCGGGCAGGCGCTCAGCCCAGACCCGGGGAGGAGCATGGGGGTGCGGGGTGTGGGGTGCGGGCAGGCTGCAGGCGCCCAGCCACAGCCTTCGCAGCACGGCTCCTGCTGCATCTCTAAAGGACACGTGTGGACGTGACTGTGAAGACATTCGCCACACGGAGCAAAGGTGACAGGCGAAGGCCACGCTCATGGGGGGGGGGGGGGGGAGGGTCCTCTGGGAGGAGGAACACAGAGTGAGTGAGTGACGCTCCCCAGACGCCTGCCTGCCCCCTGCTCAGCCCCCTGCTCAGCCCCCTGCTCAGCCCCCCGCGTGGGTCTCTCCGTGAAGGCTCACAGAACCGGCCGCGCCGTGTTTGTGTCTGTAAGTGAAGTGAGGCTGGGCCAGGCCTGCATTTCAAAAGCCTCTGCGTCACCTTGAACCTGGTGTTTCTCACCGCTGAGGCCCCCCGCGCCCTCGAAGGCACCCCCAGCAGAGGCCCGGCTGCGGGAGGGGAACGGGGACACCGAGCCTGGATCCCCAGCATCTGAAGTGCGGGCCCCGCCTCCGCGATGGGCGGGAAGGGCTCCGAAGAGCAGGCAGCGGGACAGGGAGCCCCAGCGGGCACCCACCTTCCGGGACCTAGGGGCCCCAGCTTGGTCTTTCCAAGGTCCTTGCAGGAAAGGAAGTGGGCGGGGCCTCTGAGCTCCGACAGCCCCTCGGACCAGGACCCCCTCCCACTGGGCTCCCCTGACACGTTTACAGGGCACCTTACGAAGCACCAGGCTGGGGCCAGCAGAGCGCAGACAAACACCCCACCCTCCTGGACTCCACACCCGCAGGGGCTTTGGGGACCAGGAGGTGCTCAGGGAGACAGGACATGGGGGACAGGGCTGGGTGTCGGGAAAGAGAAACCATCCCCACGGGTCTGTCTGTCTCCCCTCCGGTCCCACGGCCACGGCCACTGGCATTGCGTTGTTTCCACACACGTGCCGCCGCTGCTGCTGGCTCCCGGCGCGTGAGTGACGAAATGCATTTCTAACTGGGTAAGTTCATTGCCACGGCCTGGCCCCCTTCATCCACGTGTTTTACTTCATGCTCATTACAAAAGCTGCATTCTGGCCAAGTCCCGTGGGCTTCTCCAGCCTTGGGTGGGGGGCTCTATGGCACGGAGAGAGCTGAGAACCCCTGGGCCAGGTTGGGGTCCTCGGAGCCGGGTCCACCACACGTCACAAAGAACCGACCGACACAGGAACCAAATCACCACCCGGGAGCCCCACCCCCCAACGGCCAGAGGACGAGTCGGAAAGAGGCTCCGATGGGCGCAGGCGGCTCTGATGTGAATAAACCGGGAAGAGCCGGAGTTCAGTGGGTGCTTTGTTTTTACGGAGCGAAAACAACCACTTACCTGGTCATGGGGGCAGCCAATGGGGAGAGGTGCCTAAGAGCAGGAGGCGACGCGCTTGAACTTGAAAGGCAAACGGCCCACCTTCAGGCAAGGCAGGGGCTTGGGCGGGCGGCCATGGCAACTTCCTCCTCCTCCACCCTGGGCCAGGCTCCCCACTCCAGGCTCCCGACCGGCCAGGCTCCTGACCGGCCAGGCTCCCGACTGCCAGGCTCCCGACCGGCCAGGCTCCTGACCGGCCAGGCTCCTGACCGGCCAGGCTCCTGACCTCCAGGCTCCCGACCGGCCAGGCACCCGACTGGCCAGGCTCCCGACCAGCACGCCCGTTTCTGGCTTCCCAGCGTTCCTGGGCTCCGAACAACAGCCCCTCCCTTGGGTCACACGTGGCAGAACCCAGGTGTTAGAAGAAAACAGAAACGAAGTGGCTCCCTCGTCCAGTCTCACGCTGCGCCCTGGGGAGGTGGGAGACCACCTTCTTCTCTTAATGTTCTTATTGGTTTTGAGAGAGAGGAAGGGAGACGGACAGAGAGATGGAAGCATCGATGAGAGAGAAACATCCTGGATCGGCTGCCTCCTACACGCACCCCTCCTGGGGATGTGCCCGCATCCCAGGCGTGTGCCTGCCCTGACTGGGAATCGAACCGGTGACCTCTTGGTTCCGGGTCAACGCTCAACCGCTGAGCCACACCAGCCGGGCCAGGACCACCTTTAACGCCTGGATATTCCTCCTCCGAGCCTCGGGCGGTGGGTTTCTTTGGGGTTTGCAACCCTGCAACTCACCGGCAAGCGGGCGAAACTCAAGGCGGACACAGTGAGTTTCACAGGCCCGGCCGTCACGGGCCCGGCCGTCTGCTCTGGTAAACAGCCCACAGAACGGAACGCAGAGACCCGGCAGGTGTTTGGGCATCGAGGCTCCTGCAGCACCGCTCACAACAGCCGAGGGGCAGGGCAGCCACGTGTCCGCGGACGGAGGGATGGATGAACAACAAATATCTGGTCCCCCGGGAAGGACATCTGGCACACGCCACAACCGGAACGAACCCTGAGGACATTCTGCTCAGTGAGATAAGCCGACACGGCGGACAGACCCTGGAGGGTCCCACTGACGTGCGGGCCCTAGAGGAGTCACCTTGGTAAAGACAGAAAGTGGACGGTGGGTGCGGGGCTGGCGGAGGGGATGAGAGTGAGTGTGTGATGGGGACAGAGGGTCAGTTTGGGACGATGGAAAGTTCTGGAGATGGTGGGGGTGACGGCTGTGTGACGGTGTGGATGTGCCGAATGCCCCTGACCTGGCACTTCACTGTGGAAACATGTTATTTGAGTTTTCCCACAATTAAGAATAATAAAGAAAAAAGTATAAAGCCCGGCCGGCGTGGCTCAGTGGTTGAGTGTCAACCTATGAACCAGGAGGTCCCAGTTGGATTCCCCGTCAGGGCACAGGCCCGGGTTGCGGGCTCAATCCCCAGTGTGGGGCGTGCAGGAAGCTGCTGATCCATGATTCTCTCTCATCACTGATGTTTCTCCCTCTCTGAAATCAATAAAAATATATTCTAAAAAAAAAACAAAACGGAAAAAGTATAAAAAAAATCCCTTGCGCTACAAAAAAAGGCGCTGGGCTCAGAGCGCAGGAACCCGCACCACGCGGAGCCTCGGCCGGCGGCTCGGGCGGCCCGGGCGCGGGAGCGGGATTTCCCCGTCTGGGAAGACAAGAGCGCCTCTAATTGCAGGGCTGTTTCCAGAACTGACTGCGGTAACGCGTGACGTGCCTGATCAGCAGTGGGCGCGAGAACGGCCCTGTGGCTACGGCCGGGGTCAGGGGCTCCACGCGTGGAAGAGCCGAGAACTGTTACTGTGAGAGGAAGTGGCGTCAGCGGCAGGAGCCTCGAGGGGACCCTGACAAATGCCACCTCGGCTGAGGCCTGGGAGACGGTATCGCTGGAACCGACACTTAGAAACACGCAGGTGCCCCATCAACACCCTCCGAATGGACCGGACCGAGCCGCCGCCGCCCCGCCGGCTCCCCCGCGCTTCCATGTGAACTCAGCTTACGTCTGAGCGGCCGCGGGAGCCGGGCCCTGCAGGAGCCGGGCGAGCGCCGCGTTGCAAGAAATCCTCAGCTTTTGCAGGAAAATGACGGGAGGAGAGTGCTGTTATTCTGAGCTCCTCAAGCTGGTGTGAGGAGAAACTAATTAAATGATTGTCACTTTCTGTGCAAACACGGCAGCTGACTGCCGCGGAAACGCACAATGGAGGGAGCTTCTCTAACCTCAAAAGAGCATCGCGGCTCATGTTTCCCAGCTCTCCGCCGAGAGCTCACGTGCGAGGGCCCCAGGAAATGCTTAAACGGCCAACGGGCTCAGTCGGGACACCGATGGCGAGCATGCCCTGTGTTCTGGAAGGTGCCCCGATCGTGGCTTAACCAGAGACGATGCTCCTGCTGCCCTGGGCGGGCCACGCGCCGGCCACAGCCACCATGCGGCCGGGAGCGTGTGCGAGTCTGTGGTTTACAAGGCCAGCCGCCCGGCAGGTCAGGCGCTGCCTGTGGGAACCGCCATGGGGAGGCGCCGCCCCACCGGCCACGGGCCCTGGCCGTCTCGGCATCCACGGGCCCTGGCCGTCTCGGCATCCACGGGCCCTGGCCGTCTCGGCATCCACGGGCCCTGGCCGTCTCGGCATCCACAGGCCCTGGCCGTCTCGGCATCCACGGGCCCTGGCCGTCTCGGCATCCACGGGCCCTGGCCGTCTCGGCATCCACGGGCCCTGGCCGTCTCAGCATGCAGGCCGCAGTCCCATGTCGGGGGGGGGGGGGGGGCCCTGCCCTGGGGCAGTTCACGTTCACGCCGGAAGCCAAGTTCACACCCAGGAGGCGGCTTTCAAAGGGCTCCCGCAGCCACAGCAGGCTGGAGAGACCCCCACACGGGCCCTCACCTCCCGCCTGTGCGGACGGAGCCCCGCTGTCCCCAGGGCAGAGCCAGGGTGCCCTGCTCCCTGGGCTTCCACGCCCGCCCCACTCCGTGAAGCTCGGGCGGCCCGGGGACTGGGAGGGGGAGGGCGAACGGGCGCCTGTCGGATCTATAAATAACCGGCTCTCCGGAGGCAGAGAAAGGAGAGGGCTACGCGGCGCAGGCACAGGGAGGCTCGGCCCTGCCCAGCTCACTCCCCGGTCGCCCCCCTCTTCACGCCCTGACGTCAGCCTCGGGAGGCGCAGCTGCCTCTGACAGATTATAATAAAGTGAAATTTAAATAACGGCCGTGCTTCCCAAGGCCTGCGCCCGGCTGCACTCCACCCCGAAGGGGCGCCCGGGAGAACGGCGCTAATTCACGGCCTCCTTAAAACACTCCCAGGAGCCCTCACGCAGCCACAAATTAAACAGGCGCTTTATTAAAGTAAAAGGAGATTTGTGCCATGTGGGCGGAACGTTATTAACGGGCTGTCTTCACGTCTGCGGGCCGGGCTTCCTGATGGATGGCCGTGTCCTTCCTCTGCCCAGAGCGCTGCAGGCTCGCCCTCTCCCGCAGCCTTCGTCCTCTCACCATCCCACCCCCTGCTCGGCCGACTCTACTTGTCCTTCAGAACCATGGCTGGTCACCTCCTCCATGCAGCCCTCCCTGACGTCCCTGGTGCAGATTCACAGTCTATCGGATAGACTCTATCCAGACCCAGCGTCTCACCAGGACAGGGACTTTGCTCCCACTGTCTCCCCAGCACCTAACGCCCTCCAGAAAGCAGCTGGTTTGAGGGCGAGCTTGAGGCCTCTTCTCACCTGTCCCGTCCTCACTGCAGACTCGGGCCCTCTCTTCTCTCCCTCCGCACCCCCTAGGCCCAGCCCAGGCATCACACCCCCTCTCTGAGCATCCACAGGTCTCGCCCCACGCCCCGCCCTTGCCGCCTGGGGTCCTGGGCAGATGCCTCCTCACCCCTCTGGGCCTCGGCGCCCACACCCAGGCCTGCAGCCCTGGAGCTTCGTTAAGCGCCAATCACCACCACCCGCGCCTCCACCCTCACTCCCAGCCGCGGCTTCAGCCAGTAGGAGCTGCCTTCAACTGGAGGGTCCTGGCTGTCCACGGCCACCCTCCTCCCCACCGGCCCCTCGGAGCGCCGCGTGTCAAGCTCAGGGGATGCAGAGGTCACTGCGCCGCCTCCCTGGCGGCTATGGGCGCACGGTGCCTCCCATGATACCCACATGCTCACGCCCTAACCCCCCGGCCTCAGGATGGGGCTGTTTAGAGAAGAACTGAGGCAAATGAGGTCATAGCGACGGGCCCTGATCCAACAGGACCGGCGTCCTTGTAAGTAAAGGCGATGAGGACACAGACACACACACAGGGACGACCCCGTGGCCCACACCTGGTCCCGGACCCCAGCCTCTAGGACGGGGGGGGGGGGGGGTTGTTGTAAAGCCCGCGGTCTATGGCACTTTGTGTTGGTGGCCCTCGGCTGGTCACCTGGCAGGCGTCACGGCCCCTGCTCACCTTCGGGGGCTCCGTGCTCCCTCGGCGCCCTGGCTCTCTGGGATCCCCAGACCCCGGAGAAGAGACCTTGGATAATCGGCTCCGAATCGTCTCTGCTCACAACCCCCTCGACCTCCCAGCCCTGCGGACGCAGCGCAGGGCAGATGCGGGCCGGGGTGGGGGAGGGGGAGGCTGATCGCCTGATGAGCAGCCACAAAGCCCAGCCGCTGGGCCCGGCTGCAGGCTGCAAGCTCACTGTCAAGTCCGTCAAAGTCCAAGTGCCCTCAGGGGGTGTGCGCAGGTGAGCTGTATTTAAAGTAAGAATAGCCCTGGCCGGTGTGGCTCAGTGGGTAGAGAGAGTGTCGGCCAGCAGACTGAAGGGTCCCGGGTTCCATTCCTGGGCAGGGCACATGCATGGGTTGTGGGCTCAATCCCCAGTGGGGAGCGTGCAGGAGGCAGCCCATCAGTGACTCTCTCTCCCTCTCCCTTCCTCTCTGAAATCAGTAAAAATAAATAAGTAAATAAGTAAATAGTAAAGTAAGCATAATCAGCACGTGACTTCCCAGAAACAGTTAAATTGGGACGGGCCCAGCAGTCTCCCTGGGGTAGCTTGAGGCCACGACCCCAGAGGCAGAGACCAGCGCTCTGTCCACCTCCCCGTCACCTCTCTGCCCGAGGGCGGCGCAGGACCCAGCCCGGAGCCTCTGCGCCTGCCCCCGGGGACCCACCGAAGGCCACGCTGGTGGCGTCCGTGAAACACCCACTTCCCACGTGACACCTGCTCCTACAGCTAACCGTGGCCACAAAGGCAGCGTCCACGCCTCCCGGAGGGGGCGCCGCCGTGGAGGGAAACGCACCGGGGTTCGCGCTGCAGCCACGCGGGCCTTTCTGGGGTCCCCTCTGCGGGTGCTCTAAACACCGTCTTAGAAAGTCCATCCCGCGCACCAAATGCTTCTTTAACGTTTGAACAAGGCCGGACGCGGTAAAGCAGCCCTGCCCGGCTCCCGGGAGCCGTCTGCGGAGCGCGCTTCCCGGGCTCAGGACCCGGGCAGACGGGGAATAACGTTAGGAGATTCCGCTCCGCAAACGCGGGCTGCAGCTTTGGGAGCCGGTGCTCTCAGGCGAGGTGGCGCCAGGCGCGGAGCCCAGGTTGGGCGGAGGCTGCCGCTGAGAAGGGGGCAGAGGACCCCGTGGCCCGGGGGGGGGGGGGGGGGGGAGCAGCGGGGAAACAGTTAGGACAATGGCTGCACACGCGGTTCCGGCTCCCGGTCCTGCCCGTTCCCCGCTGAGACTCAGCGTCACTTCTCCCCAAGCCACAGAGGGTCTGTTCTTCAGGGGACTCCTGGGTCCCTGGACGCCCCTTCCCGGCACCCCTGTACCCCAGCCCCATGGGCGCAGCCCCCTCCTCACTCTCTCAGGCTCCCTGCTCAGAAGGGGGGGGCGGGGGCGCTAGGTGCCAGGGAGTCCTGAGGCCCTGGGCCCACCTCGGGGCACCCCTTGGTGTCTCTCTCCCCCCTCTTTCACCCCCTTCCCTCCTTGAAGCTCAAGTGGCGAAGGGACTGCAGGAAGCCGCAGGGCCCACACCCTTGGGGGGGGATGAGCTGTCGCCCCACAGCACAGCCTCCGGGTTATTTGTCCTTTGGAGTCCTGGCCTGGTCACCGCTCACCGGGAAATCACAGCCCAGCATGCACGGCTTGTCCTCCAGCCCTGGGGGGCGGAGGGCTGGGCCCCCGCACGGCCAGCCGGGGACCCTTCTCACGGTGCAGGTGGGGAGGGGGTGCCTGCCCCCCTCCGTAAAGCCCCCTCAGCACCCGGCTGCCCTGCTGCCCAGTGGGCCCAGGAAGTCAGGGGTTCTAGTCCGGCTGGAAACGTCAGGGATGGCCAAAACCAGAGACTGGGAGTCCACGCAGGCAGCCCCCGCAGGCGGGGGAGGCGGGGGAGGCGGGGGCGGCGGGGGGGGGGGGTACAGCAGGGCCCGGCGCTCGAGCAGTCAGGCCCATCCGGTGCCCCCAACATGTTCATCCACTGCCCCCAGCAGAGCCCTCACCAAGGGGGAGCCCAGCGGGTGGGGGGGGGAGGGCCACCTAGCTGGGGTTATAGCCCTTTCCTGGAGAGGGAAGCACCCAGGCGGGTGGCCCACCCCCCCACCCCCAAAGCACGCAGGGTCCCACCCTGGGCGGCCTCCTCAGAACTTCGGGGAGCAGTGGTCAAGGATGAGAGTTGAACGTCAGCCACTGGGGAGACCCCGTGAACAGCAGCGAGCAGAGATTGCCACGTCCCCTCCCCATACAACCAGCCATACACACATGCACACACGCACACATGCACACACACACATGCACACACGCACACACATGTGCACACACACAGCTGCCACCTCCCGGCACCACCCTCCTCTCCAAACTGTACTGACCCCCAGGGCTGCCTGGAGGGGACTCCAGAGTGACCATCAGTCAGCTCCCCAGCGGGGAGGGACGGCAGCCCCCGGGAAGAATACCAGGGTATCCCCAAGTCCTGAGACGCAACTCCAAAAAGGACGGGGCAGGATCCGGAGCTGGTGGAAGGAGCACGGGGACCCCGGCAGGAGTGGCCGTGGGGAAGGGGTGAAGGAGTGTCTGCTGAACTTCCAGATGGAGAGGCCAACGTGGCAGGGCTCACGGGGGGGGGGGGGGGGGGGGGGGGGGGGCGTTTGCAGACGCAGGTACAGAGCAAGGGATGGCACCAACCCAGTGGGTCCCCAGGTCCCTGGGCATCCAAGTGCATCCCATGGCAGGACCTCAAGGGTAACCGGGGAGAGGGGTGGCCCCAGAACCGGGTACCAAGCTGACCGGGTAAGTCCCGGCGCCCGCAGAGGTGCCATGAGCAGGTCCCAGGCTGACCTGGCGGAGAAGGTCCTGGAGCCAAAACCCCAGGACGCACCGCTGCGCGGAGAGGTGGAGGCTGACGGCGATGGAGGCTCAACACCGAGTTGGGGATGACCCTACAGGGCCTGGGGGCGCCCCGAGGTGGCCCAGGACCCCAGAAATCTGTGGACAGGGGCTCCCCTCCCCAAGTAACCGGTGGCCAGAGGCCAGTAGGGGAGCCTATGATCGATCGCGTCCCCAAGTAGCTGCGAACACCCCGGTGACCGCCGGGCGGCCCGGAAGTGGGGCTCCCAGGTGTCGGCGCGGGGACCCCGGGCGCGCAGAGGTCACTTACGCTGCTGTTCTCGCCCGTCCAGTGCACCATCGCCTGGTTGTGCGTCGCGTCCCCCTTGAGCACGAACGACGAGCTGGTGAGCGAGGCTTGCGCCCGCGAAGTCGCTCCGGTTCCCGGCGCCGCCCGCACCCAGCGCCCCTGGCCCGCGGCGGGGGCTCCGTCCTCGCCGGGACCTGCAGCGGGACGCGGGTCGCCGGGCTCCGCGCCGCCACCGGGCAGCGCTCGCCCCGCGAGAGGGCTCGGCGGGGACCGGGTCAGCTGGACGGGGGGACCCCGGCGCCCGGGCTCGGGGAAGCGCCGCGCCGCCCCGCAGGCGACCGGCGGCAGCAGCAGCAGCAGCAGCAGCAGGAGCGGCCGTGAGCGCGGGGAGCGCGGCAGCGGCGGCGGCGGCGGCGCCTCGGGTCTCGGAGCTCCGGCGGCCGGGCCGGGGCCCCTCGGGGTGCGCGGGGGCCCCCGGGGCGCCATGGTCGCAGAGGGGTGGCGGCGGGGCGGCTGGGACGAGGGAGAGCGCTGCCGCGAGAGCCGAGGGCGCGGGGGAGCGCGAGCGAGAAAGCAGAGAAAGGAGCGGCGAGGGGCGGGCGCGGGAGGAGGGACCGCCGCTCCCCGCCGCCCGCGCGCAGCCGAGGGCGCACCGCCCCCTGCCGGCCGGCCCGCGCCCGCCGAGCGAGCGCCCGAAGCTCCGGCCGCCGGAGGTCCGGGCGCCGCCCCGCCCGCCAGACCCCGGAGCCGGCCTCCTTCCCCCGCCCTCCCCTCCCTCCGCCCTCTCCTCCTGCGGGTTCCGAGCGCCGCTGGGGTGCGGGCGGGGAGCCAGCCAGTTGCCAGCCCCGGAGCTGACAGATGAGGGAGACAGACCACACCCAATGGACAGGTTTGTGGATAAAATCACCCAGAGGCCCGGCCTGGGCACAGTGTGGGCGGTGTGGGCGGTGGGGGGGTCTGCGGGCCTCGGGTGAGCTGCAGGTGCAGACAGAACTCGGGCGGGAAGGTGGGAGGGCGCCGCAGAGGCCGGGGCTGCCCGCACAGCCTGCTCCTCCGCAGCCGCTCCTGTGGCTTTACGTCCCAACGCCAGGGGCCAAGGGGCAGCCCTGGGCACAAGGACAGACACTGGGTAGAGGGAGTGTCCAGAGGGAGAGGGTGGGGGCGGGGTCTCATCCAGGACAGAGCCCCCCCCCCCCCATGGTCACCCGGCCTTTAGACAGAGTCCAGTGTCATCTCCCCGTCTCCCAGGACCCACCCTGTGCCCCTGTTGGCCTGGCCTCAGAGGAAAATTCAGGAGCCAGAGCTCTGCGTCCTCTCCCCCGGGCCCTCTCTCCTGTTTGTTTGCCCCCCAGCCCCCCTCAGCAGAAATCACATCCGAGAACAGTGGCCAGGGCTCCTGCTGCGCCCAGCGCTGTGGGGCGGGCGGGCGGGAGGGCTGGCGGGTTGGGCCCGGCGTCTGAGGGCGGCCCTTTGCAATGCACCCTCCACAGTGTCAGGTGGAAGCTCCCCGCCTGCAGGTTCTAAATCTGCGGCTCAGGAGAGGGAGGGAGCGGCAGCTGTGGGGACACCTGGCCCGCCGGGGAGCAGAGGTCAGAAAGGGGTCAGTGCAGGGCTGAGGGAGGGGGGCAGGCAGGGAGGGGAGCTAGAGAGGGGCTCCCTGCAGACAAGCAGACTGGCTGGGCTGGCGGGACAGATGTCCCAGAGCAGACAAATCCGCAACGGGCCCGCCCTCTCCCCAGCTGTGAGGCCGCTAAGTCTCCTCCTGCGTTGGTTTTGTTGTGATGAAGGGAGGCTTGGAAGCACCGTCCTCAGGAAAACTTGACAGTGCCAAGTTACTGAGCACCTACTATGCGCTGGGCACCTCCCTCGGGGCTGGGTGCCTCCTGGAGAAGAAGACGGGCCCTGCTCTTGAGGGGCTGAGGGTACAGGTTGTCTAGTTAATTCTCACCCCAGGCTGCGGGGTGGGTGCGACTGTCCCCATTTTACTGACAGGAAACAGACTCAGGCAGGTGAGTGCCCAGTCATCGGCCAGGCATGTCCTCGCCAGATTCCAGCCGTTTTCTGGCCCCCAGGTGGCGCTCTTTCCTCCCATCTACCCCTACCCCGCTCCCCCCCACCCCCACCCCCCAGTGCTTGTCATCTGAGGGCAGGGCCAGCCCTGCAGGACACGCACATCACCACCACCCAGGCTCAGACTGAGGCCACAGCATCCGTAACCGGGTTGAGGCCCCTGACAAACGGGGGGCCAGACCTGGGGTGCAGGCGGTTACACCTCACAGGTGCTCTCTCCTAACGAGGGTGCCAGGCGCTCAGGGGGCGGGACTGCGTGTCCTTCTCTGAAGGCGAAGCTCAGAGACCTGTGACCACCCCCCCAAGACCACTCAGCTCACGCGCCGCTGGGCACGGGACAGAGTGACGAAGGAGACGGATAGGTTCCCTGTGCTCGGGAGGCACCTGCCCTCGTGTGGACGGCAGCTCCTGACAGACTCGCTTCGCAGAGAGCTGAGTCCCCGGGAGAAGCCAAGCCCGGGCCTAGCGTCGGGCAGAACTGGGAAAACAAGGACTGGCGCTAAGGGGCCTTTCCTCCCTGGCATGTGGCTGGCCACAGGGTTTAGACCCGACTCCCCCCTCCCCCCCCCCCCCCCCGGACAGCATCCAGGCCTCAGCGGCATTTCAGCTCCAGGCCCAGGGGAGCAGCAAAACCAGACAAGTGGCCACAGCTGCCTCTGCATTGACCGATGACCCCTGCCCTGGCGCCGCCAATCAGTGGAGACCTGGCCCTGAGAGAGCGCCTGGAGGCTGATGGGTAGTCTATTGAGACCCTCCCCTGGGACCTCCCCTCAGCCTCCCTCCTGCAGCAGAGCAATGAACACCCTCAGCGCAGAGGACCCAGCTGCGGGCTCTCCCTCCTGGGAGCACGCCCTCGCCCTTCCCTTCCCCTCCTTCCCCACAGGCACACCCCTCCTAAACTCCAAGGGACCCCTGAGACCTGCAGCCAGGGGAGCACTGGGGAGTGCTGAGGCCCCAAGCTGAGCCGTGAGTCCCACAGATGCTGGGTGGGGTGAGGTGGCCCTGCCGGGAGGTGCCCACCCCCCACCCCCCCGCAGCACGTCACCGCCCCAGCAAGCACACTGCATTCCCACAGTCCTGCGTTTCCAATGCTGTCACCTGGCCGCTTGCTTGCTGTGTGCTCAGGCCTCAGTTTCCCCGTCTGTAAAAGGAGCAGGAGTCCCTGGGGCGCCCTCCGGGAAGGTGTCACGTTGGGAAGCGCCACCGAGGCTGCCGTCCTTTCCGAGGGCCCATGGCAGTTGCACATCAAGGACTGCCAAGCTCCGCAGTTTAAACGCCAGGTTGCCTTTCATTTATTCCACCCTCACCCCCCACCCCCCACCCCCAGCTTTCTGACCCAGGGGCTCCTCCTGCTGCTCACAGCGATGACGCCCGGTGAGCACGGCGATTGTGGAGAGGTGCTGAGTGCAGGGCAGAGTCCGTTCCGCCCGCGCTGGCAGCAGTGGCAGGGACTCACGCAGGGGGTGGCAGGGAGTGGCAAATGACCAGGACATGCAGGATGGTCAGCGGCTCTGAGGCCCACAGGCTACAGGTGTGTCCCTTCTGAGGTCAGGTTTCCAAGAAAAGGAGCAACGTGGTCAGTGGAGTTTCAGAAAGTGGATCTAGCAGCATCTGTTTGGGTTTGTGACTATGTATTAGCTCAGCGGTCACCACCTGGTGGTCCGAGGACCACTGGTGGTCCATAAGTTCCGAAAGGCTGGCGACCGCTGTATTAGATGGATCCTCTCAATCTCTAGTGCAGGTCAGTGTTAAAGGCTGTTTCTGACTCATTGGATCAGGCATAGACTCAAAGCCTCCAGAGACCGCCTCTGCCTACAGACTGATAGGATTCTGATTTGAATTACCCCCCAGGCAATCATCCTCAGGCGTGGTGAGAGTTTTATCAACAGGGTGGGGCAGTTGCTTCTGCCTGGAGGCTAATTGTTACATTTAATCTCTAAGTGGCCTCAGGGCAAGGTGTTTTCCAATAGGGTGTGTCGACTGTCTTCCCCCCAGGCAAGGCAGATGTCTATGTGGGAGAGATGTCCTCCACTGCCTGAGGGAATGACTCAGCCCAGGAAACTTGGGGTGTCTGCCTTCTGAGCTCTATCCCCCAAGTCCCCAGTCCTGGGTTCTGCTCTCACAGCTCCAGTCCACTTCACCTGCCCTCTGCCAGGGCACAAGGTGGGTGGCTCCACAGGGAATTTTTGTGTGTTGGCCCTTTAAGAGGGTGCCCCAACTTTCAGCTGCCACTCCCTGGCAGACAGCACCCCACTGGTTTTCACAGCCAGATGTTATGTGGGTACCCTCCTCAGTTTGGTGCTCTCTGCTGGGGGGCCCAGCTTGGGGATTAGATCTCAGAGTTCTCCATGGCACCCCCCACAGCTGAGATATCTCTCCGGGACTTCAGTTGCCGTCTGTGGGCGCCCGGCCAGCCCTTTCGAGCCTCCGCCCCTCCTACCAGTTCAATGCGGTCTCCACCTTCGGTCCTTGGGTATCAGGGTTCTCTCCTGCGAGTTTTCCATTGATTATTCAGGAAGCCTTTCCGTATTTCAGTTGTAATTCCAGCTTGTTCCTGGGAGCATGTCCGTACAGCATCCTCCTAGTCTGCTGCCATTTTTAATCTCTCTCTAGCAGCGTCTGAAATCCGGGTTTGGGAGAGAGACAAGGAGACCAGCAGGAGCGGGGAGGGGGGCTGTGTCCATGTGAGCGATGCCAGGCCTGGACAAGAGCAGTGGGGTGGGGTGCAGAGGAGGAGCACAGGAGGGTCCCCAGTCTGACTGGGCAGGGGAGAGAGAGATAGAATTATCTGGGGACAATGAGGCCCTTTTTCGGAGGGGATGCCTGTGACAGAGCAGGTGTTCAGCTCAGGTGTTGCCTGCAGGTGTTGGGGCCTCCTGGACGAAGTATCAGGCTAGGCTGAGCACCCCAACCTGGGAATCCTGTGTCCACGCAGCCACAAAGTCACTGCAGGTCAGGTGCCCTCTCCGCTGGCAGCTCTGCGTGGGGCAGGCATGGCCTCCAAGGTCACGTGGCAGGAGAGGGGAGAACCACACAGGATGTGCTGCAGGGGTCAGGCCCGGGTTCACGCCATTGCCCACATCCCATTGGCCAGAGCCCCAGTCACGGCCTCCACCTCCCTGCACAGGAGGCTGGCAAGTGCAGGGCACGAGGACACGTGGCCAGCCCCGCCCGGCACCGGCACGTGGGCAGGGAGGCTTGGCCTTTGGAACTGGAGAACAGGAGAGTGCAGGGCCTGCGCCGGAGATTTGGGCGGGGCTGTTGAGTGGGATCGCTCGGTGCGGGGGGGGGGGGGGGGGGGGTGGATTCGAAGGAAGAGATAAAATGGCGACACCACACGTGCCTCTGAGGAGGTGTTTCGGAATTCCCAGAGGATGACTCGAGATTGAGTCCAAATCTCTTGTTTTCAAATATCCGATTACTTGTTGTCATGCAGACCAGGCAGGCAGACTCTTCCCTGATTTCTCGGCTTCCATATGGCTCCTCGCGTGGCTCAGGCAGCCAAAAGCAGTTGGCAGGGCTTGGGGACCGCTGCCCCGCCCGCGCTCTGCAAGGCCAGGCCCCTCGGAGAGATGATGGAGCTGCAGGCGAGGCACAAAGCCTTCCATTCTAATAAACACTTTGAAAGAGAACTCTCGGGCTTCTGGCCTTTAAGATTCATCTCAGAAATCACACTTTTTGGCTACCAAACTACTGAATATGAAACGGATTTTTTTAATGTAAATGCTCTGCACACTTACTTTTTCCCACAAATAAAATTTGGGTTGAAAATCATGGCTTTAGGGATTCCAGCTCGGAGGGTAACTAAAGCTTACTGCCTTCCCGGGAAGGGACGCCGTAATCCAGGCGAACAGCGAGCCCAGGGTGGGTCTGCAAGGCCCTTTCCTGAGGCTCGTGTCCCCTGAGCCTACAAGGGTCATGGCTCTGGGGCTG
Organism: Cnephaeus nilssonii; assembly: GCF_951640355.1. Classification (NCBI taxonomy): domain Eukaryota; kingdom Metazoa; phylum Chordata; class Mammalia; order Chiroptera; family Vespertilionidae; genus Cnephaeus; species Cnephaeus nilssonii. The sequence continues at coordinate 115,717,029 of NC_137072.1, read as the reverse complement.
TGTCACTTTTTGTCCTCCACTTATTCTCAGGGCCCAGCACAGTTCTGGGCACATAGGAGGCACTTAACAAGTATTGAGGGGGTGGTTGGATGGATGGATGGATGGATGGATGGATGGATGGATGAGGAGATGGGTGGGTGGGTGAATGGATATATACATGGATGAATGATAATAAATAAATTGATGGGTGGATAGATGAATGGGTGATGGATGGGTAAGAGGGTAGATGGAAGATCGATGGGTGAGTAGGTAGATGGACAGTGGATGGATGGGTGTTTGGTTGGATGGATCGATGGTGGATAAATGGGTAAATGGATGGATGGATGAATTGATGGATGATGGATGGGTGGGTGGGTGGATGGATGGATGGATGGATGGGTGGGTGGATGGATGGGTGAATGGGTGGGTGGGTGGATGGATGGATGGATGGATGGGTGGGTGGGTAGGTGGGTGGGTGGATGGATGGGTGAGGACCACAGCTGCATGGCCCCGTGAAGGGCGGTCACACAATCGGGACGGGGGGCCCCGCGCCCCGCAGCACTGTCCGTGGAAATGGTGGCCCTGGGGGCTGTGTGGAAGGGCCGTGTGCGTCTGGGGATGCCAGAGCCACAGGCTCCCCGCTGCCCCCAGGGCCACGTGCGTGCGCACGGGAAAGGGACGGCCAGGCAGACCTGGAAATGCCAGGTGCTGGCGTGCCCCCCCTCCCTCCGACAGGCTTCGCCCCAGGACGGACGGCTTGCTGGCCGGGGAGTTAAGAACGGCGTGCGGAAGAGCGTTAAAACGGGGATCGGGGGTGTCAGTTGTGCCTCAATAAGGCTGGTTTTCAACGAGAAAGCGGTGGCCTCTGGCTCCCCAGTCATCCCTGCAGCCCAGCCCCTGCGTGTGCCTGCGCGGGCCCTGCCGGCCGTGGGCAGTGGCGAAGTGACAGTGGAGGAGCGGAAGGTCCCCATGTCGCCGCGTTCCTCCCTCACCCTCGTCGGCCTGGCAGCGCCCTGTGAGGTGGGCACTCCCAGGGCACCCCATTCCATCTAGGGGGGAGGCTCGGCCGGGTGTGCATTCAAGGGGTCGGGGTGGCTGTTGGAGCTGCAGCGGCCTCCCGGGGCTGCCTCTCCTGGCGGCCCCCCACCCCCCCACCCCCACCACCCCCCATCCTCCTGCCGCCCCACCCACAGGGCACACCTCCTCCCCTTGGCCTGATTCCCGGGTGCCCGTGGCCCCCACCCCTCCGGACCCTGAGGCCGGTCTAGGGGGCTGAGGTCGGCAGTGAGTGGGCCTGTGTCCCCCAGGAAGAGGTGTCCAGGCCCCAGCCCGGAGCCTGTGAGCGGGGCCTCCTCTGGAAATAGCAGACGGCATGGAGCCGGTCTCAGAAAGGCAAGTGTCCTGTGGGCCCTGGCGTGGGGTCCCCGAGTGGCTGAAACTCAGGGACGGAGACTGCAGGGCGGTGCAGGGGGGGGGGGGGGGGGGAGACCGGGTTGTTCAGGGGACAGGGGTCGCTTTGCCAGAGGAGTTCTGGCGGAGACGGGCACACAGCGGTGTGAACTGGTGACTGTGACTGCTTAATGCTCTGAACCCGACTCTTAAACAGCTTCCGTGGGCACCTCAGCGTCCCAGTCCCACGCAGGGTAGGGTCAGCCACGGAACCCCCGGCCCCCGCGGGACGGACCCCCGGCCCCCGCAGGCACAGCCCTCCGCCGGCAGGACGGCTGGCTCCCCGGACCCGGCGAAGCCCCCGCAGGTCTGAGAGGGAAGAGGGCCGGCGCTGCAGGGTCAGACGCTGGTGACAAGCCCTGGAGATGTGTTGACCCTAAAAGCGCTCGAGCGGCAGCCCCCCGTCGGCGCCCAGAACAGCCGTCCCGGGGAGGCGTCAGCTCGGGGCAGCACGGGACGCCGGCCCCTGGGAGCCGAGAGCCGAGAGCCGGGCGGGGGGCGGGGGCAGATGGCAAACGTGAGGTGCGGGAGGAAGCCAGGTCTCCCCTCTCCGCGGACAGGCCCCGGGGTCACCCAGGAAGCCCCCGCTGGCGGGGACGGCATTGGGGCGGGGCCTGGGACACCGGGACCCTGCGGAGCGGGAGCGGCCCCGCGGGGCCCGTCGGAGCGGGGAGGGCGAAGGGCGGGGAAGGCGCCGCCTCCGAGGCCGGAGGAGGCTCCGGGCCGTCCGCCTGCACCTGGCCCCGGGCTGGGCGCCCGGAACTGCGAGCAGCGCGGCCTGTGGGGAGCCCCTCCCGCCGCAGCGCCTCGTCGGCGGCCCACGCTAACACCCCTTTTCCCTGAGGTTCGAGCTTGGCCCTTGCTCAGCCTGGCGAGGCGTCCGGTCTGCAGCCACGACGACGTGGGGGGCCTCGGGACACCCCCCCTCCCCCCAATGAAGCGCTTTCCCAGCAGCCCCTGCAGCAGGGCAGCGCCGCCTGCAGGCTGAGTGCGGGGAGCCCGGGACCGCACTGCGTGGGGCACCCGCACCCGCCGCCTCCGCTGGGGGACCGGGCACACCCCCCCCCCCACCCCGGGCAGGAGACAGCTGGGCCCAGCGCCCCTCACCGGCTGGGGACGGTGAGCGAGTCACGTGACGCCCAGCTGCTCCCTCGTGTAAGCGGGGTTCCCAGCAGCACCCGATCAGACGTGTTTGACTTCACGTTCCCGTTTGGCTACAAGGACAATGTGCCGGCCCCGCCCTCCGGTCCCTCCCGGGCCTCTCTAGTCATGACGCTGCGAGCACCGAGGGAGCGGGGAGCCAGGCTGCCCGGTTCGAACCCCAGCACCAGCTCCCGGTTCAAACCCCAGCACCCCAGCTCCCGGCTCAAACCCCAGCACCCCAGCTCCGGCTCAAACCCCAGCACCCCAGCACCCCCAGCTCCCAGCTCAAACCCCAGCACCCCCAGCTCCCGGCTCAAACCCCAGCACCGGGTTCAAACCCCAGCACCCCAGCTCCCGGCTCAAACCCCAGCACCGGGTTCAAACCCCAGCACCCCAGCTCCCGGCTCAAACCCCAGCACCCCCAGCTCCCGGCTCAAACCCCAGCACCGGGTTCAAACCCCAGCACCCCAGCTCCCGGCTCAAACCCCAGCACCGGGTTCAAACCCCAGCACCCCAGCTCCCGGCTCAAACCCCAGCACCGGGTTCAAATCCCAGCACCCCAGCTCCCGGCTTGAACCCCAGCACCCCCAGCTCCCAGCGCTGTGTGCAGGCTCAGGCGGCCCGCACCCTCTGCTTCTGCCGGTGATGGCGTGCCCACCTGCCCCGCCTGCCCTCTCTGCAGGACCGCGGGGGACGGAGGTGATGTGGGGACTGCGCAGGTGGAGCCTGCTCCCTGGGAAGGCTGGACAAGGAAGGTGGGAGGTGACGGCCGCGCGGGGAGGCGGGAGGGCGGAGGGGGATGAGGCCAATCGGCGTCAGAGGCTGATAATGGAGCCGCATCCAGAAAGGGTTTCTGAGCCCTCAAGGCCCCGTAAATAAAGGCTGGGGCCGCAGGAGGCGCCGGGCAGAGAAGGGGGCAGGGGCAGACGGTCGGCCATCACTCCCGGCAGCCCGGCCAGCTGCCCCGGGCACCCTCACTGCCAAGTCCGGGTCCAAGTCCGGGTCCTCCCTTGGGGGGACTCTGCCTGTGCCAGAGGGGAGCTGGTTTGTACCCACGTGCCAGGGTCCAAGCATTGGGCCCAGAAGGCAGCCAGGTGCCAGCTGTGTGGGGCCCGGCCCAGACCCTGTGTGCGGGCACGTGGCTGGTTCCTGACCCGCTGTGGGCAGGGGAGGCTCAACAAGAGAGGCTTCTGAGAAATGACCCCGACTTCCTCTCCCTCCACATAAGCACTACTAAGTGCCTGGCATTGGGTGGGCACTGGCACGCAGTGGGGGACAGAAGACCCGCTTCCCGGAGCCCAGAGTACCCACAGAGCCTGCCAGGTGCACCCACATGACCTCACAGCGGCAACAGACGCGCAGCCAGTCGTGAGGAAAAGGCTGGGACTCGCACCCGGGTCCAGGGCAGCTCTCAGAGCCAGGCGGGCCGCCGCCCCTGGGCTCAGGACGCAGGCCCGTGGGGAGGGTGCACGCCCAGGTTCAGCCCAAATCCCCCAGCTCGGGGGGCTGGGCCAGTGGTCATGCCTCGTACATACGTTCACTCACCTGGCCCTCAAACATGCCCGTGAGGTGGGTGTTCTTACCCCCATGGACAGATGGGGAAACTGAGGCAGAGAGGCTAAGAAGCTTGCCCAAGGCGATCAGCTAATGCACTGAGCCAGGGTCTGATGCCCAAGGCCCAGGCCTAGTGCCCTCAGGCAACAGGGAGCGAGGCAGGGCTGGTCTGCGAGGGGCTGGGTGGGGAAGAGGGGGCGGGGCTGGGGTGGAGACCTGGCACAGCCCCGCCCCTTGGCGGTAAGAAGCAGCACCGGAGGGCGGGGCACACCGTGCCAACCCTGAGACGGGGTCCGAGACCCTCCACTGCCAGGCCGGCTGATGGTCACGTCCTCCCTTCTTCCCAGAGCCACTCCGGGTCCAAAGGCCAGGCCTCGGCTGCTCCGAACGGCAGGCCACACTGAGGTGCGGCTCGGGGCATGATCTCAGAAGTCCCCATTCACCTTCAGCGGGGGCCCGAGGGGGGGACCCTGGCAGGGAGGGGGGACAGGGAGACAGGCCTGCAGCCCCGCCCGCCCGGCAGACAGCGGTTAGCGAGAATAACGAATTAGGAAATGCATGTTCATTTTCTGTTTAGTCAGAATTTGGATTTCAAAGCAGGCCCTGTGTGGACTCAGATTGACTGCAGCCTGTCTCCCAGGGCCTGTCACTCAACGCCTGGCCCCCACGGTCCACCAGCCCCTCTGGGTCCAAGCAGCTTTCTGCGGGGCGCGGGGGGGCGGGGGCAGCTATCGAGGCGGTGCGCAGCCGCTGACCAAGACAGGCAGGTGGACGGCCCGGGCTAGGAACATTTCAATGGGAGTCTCCTAGCAAATTCCGATTACACAACAGTGTTATCAACCGCAGCCTCCTGGTGCCTGTTAGCTCCTCAGCCCTTACTCGTCTCAGCTGAGCGGTCCTGCCCTTTGACCAACCTCTCCACTCCCTCACTCCCCCCCCCCCCCCCCCCAGCAATCTGCCTCCGTGCGTCTGGCCTTTGTTCAGGTTCCACAAGCAGGTGATACCCAGGCCCACCCTGTAGTCACCAAGGGCGACTGAGGGCGGAAGGGCGACCTCTGCCGGGGTCGGGGTTCGGGTCAGACCTTGGACCCGGTGGGGAGGCCGCCCCGCAGCTGCACTGCTGTGTGGGGGCCGCAGCGAGGGGACGCCAGGGAAGCTCTGGGCGGCGGGCGGCGGTGGGCGGCGGTGAGCAGCCTGCATGGGGCTGCACAGCACGAGGCTCCTGTGGAAACCGGGACAGTGCTGGGGAAGCGACAGCTCCGGCTCCCTGCGAGGCCAGGTCTCGGGGTAGCTGTTGCTCGATTCTGTCACCCCCTAAGTAAGCACTGCCCTCGCCCCCGAGTGAGGCCTGGGGTGCGGGGGGGCTTGCTCAGGCCCCCACAGCTGGCGGGGCCTGGACTTGAGCCCTGGGCTGTGTAAGTCCAATCCACTGCCTGCCCCTCACCCTGCGAGAACGGGGAGCAGGGAAAGGCTGCCTGGCCAGGAAGGCTTCATGGAGGCGGCGGCATCTTCACCGAGCACTGAAGGGGGCTTAGAGCAGGAAAGGCCTTTTCCAGAAAGAGGAGAAAACACGCTAACAGCAGAGTGAGGAACCAGAGGGCAAAGCCTCAGGCAAACGGGGTCTTTGCAAGCCTGGACAGACCCATGGACGGACCCGAGGAGTCTCCCGACTCGCCCCCAAAGGGCAGCGGAGAGGAGCTGCGGGAAGGAAGGGCCGGTGAACACAGCCCCGAGGCCCGGATGGAAGATGCTCTTTCCTCTTGAAAACATGCGGTTTCAGCCTGCGTTTGGGATGCACTTGCTCTAAAACGTAGGCCCTGCCCTGCAGTCCCCGTCTCACGTGTCCGGTGCGTCACCGGGCAGCCCGCTCCGGCGCAGCGTCCTCACTTCCCTCCAGCCGCGCCTGTTGGGTGGTGAGCTGTGCGGAGCGAGAACTACCCAGGGAAGCCGCGCGTGTAAGAGCTCACGGTCCTGCTTTTCCCAGAGAGAAGGCGGAAGCCGCGTGTGGTCCGGCCTCCTGCCGCCTTCGTTCTCACGGCCTGTGCTCCCCTGGAGTCCCCCCCCCCTCCCGCCCCCGCCATCGTGGCCCAGCTCGGAGGCGCTCTGTGAGGCCCCCAGGCGCCCACCCACCCCCCTCCCTTCCCCACAGCCCTGCAGCTCCTAGAACCACGCAACCTGCTCGCACTCAGAGCGTTTGTGGCATCCTCCCCCGCCCCCCCCTCCCCCCCCACCCCCCCTCCCTGTCCCCACCGTCCCAGCGCCTGGGGCAGGGCCGGGGACCTAGGCGGAGCTTGAAACCTATTTGGGAAAGGAAGCAGACGGGTGGGCTGGGGGAACAGAAGTGAGGTTCCTGCACCCCCAAAGCAGCAGGGCAGCGACTGGGCATGTGTGGGGGCCCGGGATGAACGGAGGGCTTGGCCTGCGCGGGTCAGACATGGGCTCTGTCCCCTCCCCGCACCTGTCTCAGCACAGGGCCCCCACCCACCAGGCTGTGCCTCATGCCCCACCGACGCCCACCTTTGCAGCCTCTCCCGCCCACTGCCCCATCGTCAGCCGCTGAGCAGCAAGCGTGGCGCTGTCCCCGCACCGAGCGGGCGTGTGCGGGAGCCGAAGGTTTCCCTTACGTGGGGGGGGGGACTCCGCGAGCGGGCTCAGGGCTCCAAGTTCGCTGAGGCCTCCGCAGCCAGCCTGGGGTGCGCACTCCGGCCCTGGGCTCACACTGGCCCCTGCGGGGCGGGAAGGGTGCTGATGGGATCCGGTCACTGTCCCACTAGAAGGCAAGGAATGCGGTCAGCCTGGGCGCCCAGGGCTCCATCTGGTGCTGAGCTGGAAAGGAAGTCGGGCTGCTATGGGCTAAATGTCTGAACCCCCAAATTCACACGTGGAAGCCCTAACCCCGGGGGGCATGTGGAGGAGGGGCCTCTGGGGGTGATCAGGCCTGGATGAGGGCACGAGGGTGGCCCCATGATGCCATGAGCGTCCTTATAAGAAAGGAAGACCCCACAGCAAAACGGCGCCCTCCTCACCCCAGGAGAGAACCCCACCAGCACCCGGCCAGGCGGCCCCTCCGCTGGGACCCCCGCCTCCCGAACCGCGAGGAGGTGCCCTTGTGCCATCTAGGCCCGCCCTGCTCCGGGGTGTCCTGCCCAGCCCAGCCCGGAGGAGGGGGCCCCGGCCCCTGCTCACCTTCTCATGGTGCGGTGCCCAGCCCTGTGAGCCGGCCCGTTCACAGATGAGAAACGGGGCTCCGGGAAAGAGGGCTGCGCGGTTACTGAGGGGCAGAGACACCCCGAGGAGATTTCACTCACACAACAGGAGAGGCGGCTCAAACCCGTCATCGCCCTCCAACCGTGTCGCCCCAGGAAACTTACCCATAAATGGGGGGGGGGGGGTATTTACCACAAAGAGCTGCTCCAACAGGAAATGCTGCTGTGAGCTGAGTGCTGGCCGCTGTTACGCCAGCGGTTCGCCCAGGAGCAAGGCTTTCCCGTTGGGCCCGCCCTCTGCACGGAAGGGCCCCTGGCACCTCCAAAGCCCAGCCCACCCCCTCGGGAGGCTATGGGCCCGCCCCCTGCACGGAAGGGCCCCTGGCACCTCCAAAGCCCGGCCCACCCCCTCGGGAGGCTATGGGCCCGCCCCCTGCACGGAAGGGCCCCTGGCACCTCCAAAGCCCGGCCCACCCCCTCGGGAGGCTATGGGTCCGCCCCCTGCACGGAAGGGCCCCTGGCACCTCCAAAGCCCGGCCCACCCCCTCGGGAGGCTATGGGTCCGCCCCCTGCACGGAAGGGCCCCTGGCACCTCCAAAGCCCGGCCCACCCCCTCGGGAGGCTATGGGCCCGCCCCCTGCACGGAAGGGCCCCTGGCACCTCCAAAGCCTGGCCCGCCCCCTTGGGAGGCTATGGGCCCGCCCGGTGCGCCCGGGCACAGAGCTCAGACCTGCTGCGGTGGGGGGGGTGGGGGGGGGGTAACAGCATTCCCGGGCAGCTGGCTGGGCTCTGTGCAAAGTGACTTCAGCTTGACCGTCCGTGGCCCCTCGGTGGCATTCTCTTACCAAGCGCACCCTTTCGCTCCGGAGCCCGTGCCCAGGGCGGCGTGGCGGTGACGCTGCTGCTGGGCTGCCAGGTCCCTCTTCCAGGGAGGCCTCCCCCCCTTCCCGCACCCTGTTCTCCTGCGGGGGGGGGGGGGTTCTGGGGCATCCCCTGTACCCAGAAACAAAGTGGGCCAACAATGAGAGGCGGCTAACCCATCTGGGTCCTGAGACCCAAAGGAGCGCTGACCTGACGGAGAACGCAACGCCGCCCTCACAGGGTGATCACGGGCCGGTGCGCGGCTGGGCTCTCCCTCGCGCTCACAGGACCCAGGTGCTGGGGGGGGGGGGGTCTTACCTGGGGCTCCTGGGGTGCTGGTGGAGTCCTTGTGTCCCCGCTGGGGGCCGCGCTCTGCTCCTAGCGGCGCCCACCCGGGACTCTTCACCTCCCACCTGCCAACCAGCCGTCACAGCCGAGTCCTCCCCGTGCTCGCAGCTCGGACTTCACCTGCTGGAGGACACGCGCAGCTGTTAGCGCCCACGGTCAGCCCGCCCGATAATCCCCACCGAGGTCAAGGGACCCTCCCTGCATCTGCAAGCCCTCCGCAGCCGCGCCCAGCTCAGTGTTGGAGAGGGTGGGACCTCGGGCCCCGCTTCAGGGTTCTGTCTACCACGCCCATCGTACCGCGTCCGTTTGCTTTTCAATTTGCTTATTTTGGAGTTTGAGGAAGGATGAAAGTGATGCCCCACTGAGGGCCGATGATGATGATGTGCAGCCTGCAGCCGTCGGTGGACACGGATTCCAGCTTCAGCCCCGACAGGCACATGGAAGCTACGATTAGCCGGGGAAACACACAGAAGCTCTCCCTGTCTCCACGTGCATGACCTCGAGCAAGTCGCAGACCTGGTGACTGACAGCCAGCCGCACTGCGGGCGGTGGCAGGAGGGCATCGAGCCTGGCCCCGGCTGCTCGGCCCACATGCTGTCGAGCCATCTGCACGGCCTTCTCCGGAGCACGCTCTGCTTGCTACACGCCGCCCCATCCTTGTCGGGGCACCACGTGCCGTCTAGCTTGGTCTTCACGCGCCCCCTCGGCCAGGCCTCCCATCCCCGTTGCTGGAAGGGTGTTCCGCTGGCTGGCGCATGTAAGGAGCCATGGATGGGTCCATGGATGGGACACTCCCAGACCAGCAGCTTCATCTCCACGTGGACACGACCTGCACTGCGGTGATCACGTTCTAGACCTCAGGACTCCCCAGCAGGCTCCCCAGAGCAGTGGCAAATGACACCTCTTCCGCCCGCCCCAGCGCCCTTTGGAGCAGTTCCCAATGTGGCCACGAGATGGCAGCACAGGCAGGCCTCTGGGGCAGGGTGCCCAGTGCTGGTCTGTCTTGGGACACAGGCTGTCAATTCCCCCGCTTCCACCGTGAGCTCCTTAGGGCAGGACGCCCATCTGATTTCCTCGGAGCCCAAGAGTTAGGAAAGGAATATTTGCATCTCTTCACAACCCCACAATAAGTAAAATGATCCCCGTCTTACAGGTCGGCACATTAAGGCTAAGAGCAAGTAAGTGACTTGCCCAAGGTCACAGCCAATGAAAATCATGACATATTGCTTTAAATTTTAATACAGAAAATTTCACATATACAAACCTCCACAGTATCCATCATCCAGCTGAACCACTATCAGTATTTTGCCACTTGTGTTTCTCCGATACTCATTTTTGTTTTTTACTAGAATATTTAAAGTAAACTCCAGACACTGTGGAAATTCACTGTAATTACTTTCAACTTTACCTCTAAACCAGGCATCCTCAAACTACGGCCCGCCGAGGACATTTATCCGGCCCACCGGGTGTTTCTGCCATTTTGTTTTTTTAGTTCAAAGTAAGATATGTGCAGTGTGCATAGGAATTTGTTCATAGTTTTTTTTAAACTATAGGCTGGCCCTCCAACGGTCTGAGGGACAGTGAACTGGCCCCGTTTAAAAAGTTTGAGGACCCCTGCTCTAAACGATTAGGACATTTTTTTCGTAATCAGCTATCTCTTCCTAACAAAAGTAGCAATAACTCATTACTATCTAAGACTGTTTATCTTCACATTTCCCCACGGGCTCACAAAATATCTTTGTTAGTTGGTTTGTTGCATCATGATCCAAATAAGGTCCACACATCCCATTCGATTATGTCTTTAAGCGCTTTTATCCCCAAACAGTCCTAATTCCTCTTTTATCTCCGTGCCCTTAATTAACAACCCGGTGTTTCCCACAGAACATCCTGAATTCTGGGTTGGCTGTTTGCCTTCTCCTACAGGTGGCACAGGGCCTGCCCGGCACGCAGTAGGTGTTCATTCAACGTTATGAATACTTAAGGGGGAGCAAAGTGAAGGAATAGAGGTCTGGTCCTCAAAAATGTGACAAGCAGCAGCACTCTACTTGGAAGAAACCACAGGCTCCGGCCCTCGGATCTTGGGGAGACCACAGGCTCCAGCCCTCGGATCTTGGGGAGACCACAGGCTCCAGCCCTCGGATCCTGGGGAGACCACAGGCTCCAGCCCTCGGATCCTGGGGAGACCACAGGCTCCAGCCCTCGGATCCTGGGGAGACCACAGGCTCCAGCCCTCGGATCCTGGGGAGACCACAGGCTCCAGCCCTCGGATCTTGGGGAGACCACGGCTCCAGCCCTCGGATCTCGCAGAGGACTGCAGGCCAGGCAGTACTGAGCAGGAGCCAGGCCAGAGCTCCGGGGCCTCCTGGAGGGGCGGCCGGTGGACAGGGGCACTGACCTTTCACATCGATGACAGCTGCATTGTGAGCTTTAGCTGTGTCTCCACTTTTCCTAGGTGCTGTTCTTATTTCGTTCTGTTTTGTTTTATTCCAAGGAAACTGAAGGTGATAGAAAAGTGCAAAGAAAACCAACACGTACCCGTCATCCAACATCAACCCCGTTCACGTTCTGTCACATTTGCTTCCTGGGTTTTTGTTATTTTGTTGTTGATTTGTTGTTGTTGTTGTTGTTGCTGTAATTTTTAATGAAACACAGATAGCGATGGCGTGCTCTAACCACGACTCGCTCCTTCTCCTTCGCCACCACCGAGCAACAGCGTGAGGGGGTGGAGCCTCCTAACCCGCTCTTTCAGACGGGCCTGCAGGTGCACTGGGGCGCTGGTATAGTTTCTATACGTCACGTGCAAGGAAAATCCTTTCTCCCCCCTGCATTGCATCGACACTGGGCGCCAGGAGCCGGGCTGTAGGGAAAGAGGCCAAACGCCCGCCCCGCCCCCAAACTGTCTCCAAGAGCAAAGAGCGAAACGGGGTGCTGGTGCGGAAAACGGGCCCAAGAACCACGAGCGCCCCCAACGTGCGCACTTCCGGCGCCCCTTTCCCGCCCCCCCCAAGCTTCCTCCTCATTGGTGTTTCCCTTGACCACGCCCCGCCCGCGGAGGGTCTCCTCCCACTGTTTCCTTCAACTTTCCCCTCGTCCTGGGGCTTGGGAAGCCCTCCGACCCCGCCCACCCACCGTGACCCACGACTATTGGTGACTCTTGTCCGTCCATCAGGAGAAAGACGGTCGCGAATTGGCTGAAAGAAAGTAGGAGGCACAGAGTCTGCGCGAGTTGCTTGGCCCCAGAGGGGGCGGGCCAGCGGCCCCCGCGCATGCCCGGTGCGTGCGCAGTGCCGGCGCGGGTGGCAGTCATGGCGGCTCGGTGCGTGAGGTTGGTGCGGCGCAGCCTCCCGGCTTTGGCGTTCTCTCTTAGGTAAGGGGCGCCGGCGGCCCTGGGCTGAAGGGCGCGGCCCTCGGTGCCGTCCTGCCCGAGTCTGGTCCGGGGACGGGCCGTCGTGGGCTGCGGACGCCCGCGCGGGCCTGGGGTGTGGAAGGGACGGTGCGCCCCGTGTGCCCGAGGCCCGCGCTGAGCCCGCAGCGTCCCCGGGCCCGTGGACAGCCCACGTGCGCGCGCCCGGGCACAGGCAGCCTCGGCCTCGGGGCCGCCGGGACCGCAGGGCTGGGCCCCCGTGGGCGGAAAGTTTTCTGGAACCAGGGTTCGGGTCAGCAGTCCACGGGCATTTTCCACGCGGCCCGTGTTCCCGCTCCACCTCCGCCTTTCGGAGTCTGAGGTCAGAAGTGCAGCGGAGCCCGACCCGCCGTGACGAGTTTGGCGTTTAGACAGCAGTGACTTCACAGTGCGGGTCCCCAGAGCTGGGCCCGCAAACCCGGCCCCCTGCACGGGGAGCCCGGCGAGGGTCACAGATGATGAAAGGGGTTTGAGGCGATTGCTACCCCGACAAATGATGTAAACAAAACGTGCGAACAAAAGAGCAGTGGCCCACCTGGAGCACCTGAGTGAAAGGCTTTTGCTCAGGTTGTTTGTGGCCTTGTATCTGGAATTAGTTGCCCGGAAAGGCCTGACCAGTCGGCATTAATTTCTGTGAAAAGAGGCTCAAACCGGGGAGTCAGGAGAGCTGAATTGCACTCAGATCCCTTGGGGCAGCTGAACTCTCGGAGACTCAGTTTCCCTCTCAGCATCTCCTGCTACCCAGCCCCCTGCTGGCAGCACCACGGGCAGGGAAGCAGAGGGCTGTGACCCTCACGCCCAGAGGGCAGAACACCTAGAAAATAAAACAGGTTTCACAGCAGCACGCTCCATTTTAGGACTATTCGTTTTTTTAAGTCACAGAAATAAAAAGACAGTAAGAAGGTATTGCTCCCCCCCCCCCCCCCCCCCCCCCCCCGCGAGCAGACGAATGGGCCCTTCATTTCTCTCTCCGCCCAGGACCGCGCACAGGGTTTCGGTCTGATGTTACACGAGGCGGCCGTGTTTGGGTGGCATTTCTTGCACTGCTGCAGATTGGGAGCAACTGCCCATCCCTGCAGGCTGCACTGACAGCTTTCCTGTTCACTGAGGCTGTCCTCTGTTCTGGGAAGAAAGTGGAATGTAGCTCCTCCTCAGATGGGACCCTCGGGTCCTGGTGAAGAGATCTGGGTTTTAAGACTGTTCTGTCATTTACTCGTGGCTTTGTGACCTTGGGCTTAATTGCTTAACCTTTTGGACGTGGGGACCAGACTGGATCATGTTAAGTCACCTCTACCTCCAGGATTCGTCTCAGAGTTGTTTTTCCCCGGTGCATCCCCCATGCCTTGGCCAAGCAGTTCCCTCTTCCTGAAGTGGGTCTGCGGTCCACTCCGACTCTTTATGTGTAACTTTTAATTTAACTTTAGAGAGGCAGGGGGGGAGAGAGAGAGAGAAACATCGATTGGTTGCCTCCCATATGTGCCCCACCAGGCTGGGAATCTGGGGGTCAAACCTGCCACCTCTCGGTGTATGGAACGACGCTCCAACCCACTGAGCCACCCGGCCAGCCTTACCTGTAACTCTTAGCTGTCCTTCAAGGTCCCTCTGCATGAAGCCTTTCATTTTTCCATTCTCCAAAGCTAAGAAATAGTCTATGCGCAGCCTTCCAGAGCCTCCCCTTTTATCACGTTTAAACCCAAAATTATAGTTCCTTGCGTATAGATACCTCCTTTGCGTGACATGAGTGCCCTGTGGCAGGATGTCTGCCCCTTCACCTTTGTGGTCAGCATCAGCTCTGGGCCTCACGTCTGCTAATAGCTGCCCACCAGTACTCGGGGGGGCCTGGAGGACACAGCTCAGGGGGACAGGAGAGGAGGCTGGCAGGTAGCCTGGGACACGTCCGTACTAGCTGCAGAGGGTTGTCTACCAATAGTTTCTATACATCATGTGCAAGGTAAACCCTTTCTCCCCCAGCAAGTCAATAGCAAATAGTCTGACGTTACCTCAGACTGAAAGATCCTACCTCTGCCTTGCATGCACTTCCCCAGGCCCACTCCTCGGCTGCTGTGCACAGCTGCAAAGCAGAAGAACAGTGGCCAGAACTTGGAAGAGGACGTGGGTCAGACTGACCAGAAGACGGACACTCCCTGTGCAGAGAAGACGCTCATGGAGGAGAAGGCCAAGTTAGAGGAGCAGCTGAAGGACACTATGGTAAGGCCGCAGGCTCTTAGGGAAGATGGTCGGTTGAGCGCCAGGCGAGTTCATAGTTCGTCCCAGGACTACGCTGGGGCCTGCAGCATGCTCCTGCTGAAGGAGGGACTGGAACCCAAGTCCTGCACGGCTCTGGCTCTGCCATGAGACTCATCGTTACGTGCTACGTAGATTGCACTGAGCTAAGATTTCAGTTGGTCTTTACATACAAGGAACACCAGCATGGCTGTTTAAGCTGGGTGTGAGGGTGGGCAGCGGTTTGTGAACTCGGCAGTAAGGTGGGTGCATAGTCAGTTCCTTCAGGATTTAAGAATGGTAATACCGGACACGTGGGTGCTGACACTGTTCCAGCGCCTTTATGTATATTGATCCTCGCAGGCCCCAGGAAGTCAATTGCTAAGATCCCTGTTTACAGACGAGGAAACTGAGGCACAGGAAAGTTAAGTAAACTTCCTAAGGTCGCCTGGCTGCTGAGTGCAGAGCCGGGGTTTGAGCCTTGGAGACCTTGCTCTTGACCATTGCACTGGAATTGCCTGAATGAAGACTGGAAACGGGGTTGTAGTCGCTCCCCCACTCCCCAGAGTAATCTAGTCCACTTTAAAAATTGATCGGGGCAAAATGTGAGATTACAGTCAAGTGGTGCGACATGAGGACGATCCCACAATTCAGATGCTTACACGCAGTAAGGGTCCGCCAGGCTTATGGGGCTGCTGGGCTCCCCTTAAGTGGGAAACTTGTTAAGGAAGTGAATGGCCCTTCCTTGGGTGATGAGGCCGTCAGGGCCCCGAGAAAGCCGTTTTCCTTTCTCTTCCCTCAGCTGTCTGCTGAGTAAGGATGGCCGGGGGGCCACATAGTATCTGTCACCTTGACATCGGACTCCCCGCTTGCTGGAAGGTGACACGGGTGTGACTCATTTCTACGTTGAGCTGCACTGTCTGTAGTCCAAAGTCTCAGACATGATAATAGATGTCATTTGTATTTTGACTTGCGGTTTGTTATGTCAGATTTGCTTTCCTATGAATTTGTTCTATGCTTTATTCATGTAAAGTTTCCTTTTTCATTTTTTAGGAAAAATATAAGCGAGCTTTGGCAGATACTGAGAACTTGCGGCAGAGGACCCAAAAATTGGTGGAGGAGGCAAAGTTATATGGTAACTTTTATCATTGTTTGATATTGATCTGGGAAATAGGGGAACGGAGGGCAGGGGGGTGTGTACGTATGTATCACACAGCGAGGTCAGCCAGGGGGGAGCCTGCTGGTTGTCCTCTCCCCCTGCCCCCTTTAAGGAGAAACTTGGAGTTGTGACTGGCACTTTGAGTCGTAAGCAGGAGGCTTCCTCGCTCCACATGGAGCCTCGGTGTGGACCTGCGGGTCATCCTGGCAGGTCAACCTCTCTGGTGTCGTTTCCTTGGCATCACCAGCAACCACGTTGTACCACTTAAGATCTCCTCAGGTGCTGTTGTCACCTTTGAGTATCTGTCCCTGTCCTTCCACTTTACAGTTGAGACCATTGAGGCTCCGTGACCGGCCACTCATCACAAAGCTAGCGGTGGGCCCTGCGCTCCCACTCACTGTGCTCATTAGCCCGAGGCCGCCGTCGGTTCCTGCGGGGCGGGGCCGTGGTGGAAGCAGGCGCCAGTGTGGGTGCTCTCGCCATGCCTTCCAGTCGGCATCTGAACCTTTTCTTTGAAACCACAAAAATTGTGTAATACGCTGCCTTGAAGTTTGAGTGACCTTTCTGACGTTCTGTCTTCTGCTAGATGAAGGCGAAGTCTTGGTAACTCTTACCCAACAGTGCCCAGTAGCTGCCAACATTGAATACACGTAGTGTCCCAGGCACTCGAGGCATACGTGACTCTGTCGGTCCTCCTCCCGTCACTGGGAGGCACGATCGTCCCGCTTTACAACTGAAGGGCTGAGACCCAGCGAGGCTGACCGGGATGTGCCCCAGGCCCCGTGCTGTCTGCTGCTGGGCGGGCGGGGGCGGGGCGCTCTGCGGGAGCAGGCGGTTTCTCCGGGGCTGGAGCAGGGCTGAGGGGGTGGTTCTGCACATTTTCAGCTGCCAGTCTCCACACCTAATTAGCTCTTGTCCAAACCCAGAAAAGGCTTTGGGGGTTCGTATTTCTCTCTCAGTCGGGCCATTGAGGTTAGTTTTGAGTAGCCCACTCAGTTGACACGGGTGGAATGCAAATGTTCTTCTTGGACTCTGTTCAGGCATCCAGGGCTTCTGCAAGGACTTGTTGGAGGTCGCAGACATCCTGGAGAAGGCCACACAGAGCGTTCCCAAAGAGGAGGTCACAGAGGACAACCCGCACCTGAAGAGCCTCTACGAGGGGCTGGTCATGACCGAGGTCCAGATCCAGAAGGTGTTCACCAAGCACGGCCTGCTCAGGCTGGACCCCGTGGGCGCCAAGTTCGACCCCTACGAGCACGAGGCCTTGTTCCACACGCCGGTGGAGGGGAAGGAGCCGGGCACGGTGGCGCTGGTCAACAAAGTGGGCTACAAGCTGCACGGGCGCACCCTGCGGCCCGCCCTGGTGGGGGTGGTGAAGGAAGCGTAGCTTCTCTCAGGCTCCGTGGGTTGTGGGTAATCACTGGCTGTAACTCTTAAAGGGCTGGTTCGTCTGTGAATACTCCAAACCTTGTTGGAAAGCTTTAGTAACCAGCGGCTAACAGGAAATTGGGCCCATTGCTCAGCTGTTACCGGACTCTAATTTGGGAGCCTGTTTATTGATTTTCAATACACGTTTAATAGTTCACATGCTTACAGAGCAGACACCACTGGGCCCTCGGGTTTCGTGAATAATGCTACATCTGCTCAAAGTCTGATGACACCAGAGTATTTACAATGAATAAAAGGTCTCCGGGAATTGTCTGTTTGGCTAGCGGGCCACGCCACCTGCCCTGTGCGCCTTCTGCTTCTCGCTGTCCGTGCGAGCTCAGCAGTCCTCGGCCCTCTGCACCTCATTCAGGGGAGGAAAGGCAGTTTAACTTGGTTCTGGCTCAGGAAACTTGTGTGCTTGGTGGAGGACATAGTGCGTCCACCTGTAATCACCATCTAGCTGCTAAGTGACCGACTCCTGGCTTTTCTTTGGAGGTACCTTAACGATTCTCCCCACCTAGAATAAGACGGGTTTGACGAAATCAGTTACTCTCGTCCTGTTTTGTTCAAGTACGTGTAGAAATGTTTCTCTTATATTCAGCTAGGTACTAATGACCTGAAGGTATGTCCCTAGTAAGATGGTCTTTCTCAAAACCCGAGGGCTGCATGCTTGGTAAATTTTAAATGTTGTTTAGTGTTTAAATTTTATTTGAGGATTAAAGCCCCGATGTTTATTTTCCTACTTTCTGATAAGTCTCTTGTGTCCCTTGGTGGCGATCCTTACTAAGGAGAGCGTGACTTGGCTTCCATCAGGGCACTGCAGGCCGGCGTGGGACTGGCCTGCTCCGGGCGGACGTGTCTGCCTGAGGACCATGACGGGACCACACACTCGGGACCCACAGCAGGACAGCCTGCGGAAGCTGGCCTGGGACTCGCCACAGGACCGGCCGTGTCTGTTAGGAACGAAAAACAGCCGCCACTGCCTTGGCCTAAGGGGTGCGGAGAAAACAGGGCAATTTTACTTGGCTGATAATTTTGAAGATGTACTGTTCCCATAATTAAAATTGCAATACATACAATTTCAAACTCTCCTTCAATTGTAAGACATATCCCAGAACTAAAGGCCGCCCGCCTCGTGCTGATGAACCGGGACGGAGCCGCAGCTCCGCCGGTCCTCGGCTGTGAGTGCCTCCCTCCCCCTCCTGCACTCGCTGGGAAAGAGGCTGCGCAGGAGTCATTTCAGATCACTCCTGTGAGTGTCCGCCCGCCCTCCCTGTGCAGAGCTACGACTGCTGAAAGCCATGCGGGCACCCAGCTCACTAGCCCCAGCCATCGGTTCCCGTTCAGGGAGAACGCCACCACCCACCACGCACAGCACATCCTCAGTGAGTCCACGGGTTCTGAGACTTGGAGGGACACCACATACAATGAAGCCAATTTTACCTTAGGCCAATGGGTACAAATGAGAGGTAAAATGAACAGCGTCTCAACATTGTAACAAAACACCGGAGGCCCTGCCATCGGATTTACACTAGGAATTAGAGTGGTTGGCCATCCACGCGTCTGGGTTTGGCTAAGTGCAGCCTGGGGACACGTACAGCGTAGACGATCCAGGCAGCGCTCGGTCTACTGGCGGCCCTCCGCAGCCCGGCCTGCTCCGTGGACACGCCTTTCCCGGTGCCTTTACTTCAGGGAGCGAGGGCTGGCATGAGGGTTTCCTGCTTAACAGAAGAAGTCGGAGTCTGAAGAAGCTGGTTGGACAGAAGTGCCAGCTAACACGTGTCTGCTGTCCCCCACCCTGCGTCTGAAAGCTGGCCCGGAAGGCGGCCTCAGGCTTTGGAGCAGGTGCTAAGAAGCAGTCAGGGACACGCTGTTGTTCTCAACTTGTTTAATTAAAGTAAAGGGCAGTAAAAACGGTCAGGTCGGCTTTAACACATTCTTGGAACGCTGCATCCAGAGAGGATTCCGAATAGCTGAGTTACAGAACTGGACTCAAAGGTTGGAGTTTAAATTTTGAAGACCTAATTCTTGGGATTGTGGTAACTAACTTATGAAATTAAATACAGACGTGTAAAGGCTCTGCGCTCACAGCAGGGGTGAAGACTGGCAATGGGAGTGGACGGGATAAAGGCAACCAATCCGAAATCACTTTCCCCTTGTAACCAAGGTAACACTTTAACATAAATTATACATTCATCGTGTTTTAAAACAGCCACGCCTAAATAAGTTCTTCACGCCATCAAGAGATAAACGCCCTCAAACCTCCAGCACCACATGTTCACTTGGCAGCTCTCGACTGGCCACAGCTACTGGGGCGCCTGCTTCTCCAGCTTAATGAGGCCTGGCAGCCCCTGTATGGAAGAATATGACTACATGTGAAACCTCACCAGGCGAGGCATCTGACAGGAAACCCAGGCATGATGACACCAGGCCAGCTAAAGCCAGCGGTTCTCAGAGGTTCGCTTGCACCCAGGCTGCCTGGAGGCTGGTACGAAGGCCTCCAGGGGCCCCAGACTGGGGGCTGAGGCTGCTGGGTCCAGGAACCCTGGGCAGGGCCCCTGGCTGAGAAGCTGTAAGGCAGCACTGCCTCCCTCGCTGCCAGTGGTGGCCACACTAGCTCCATGGGGGCAGTTACCAGCAGGGCAGTGCAGGTGCCCTCACCGTAACACCCCACTCTCACTTGTCAACGAGAAGTCCTGGCTTAGTCGGCAAGGAGCGCCTTGGCCGCAGGCCTTGGCTTTACTACAGCCATACACAACACACTGAGCTGTTCCAGTTAATGCTGAGAAACGTCACCCTAGGGGACTGAAAGATGGAAAAAGACAGGGAAAGGCACCATAATTAGGTCATCTTGGAAACGATAAGGGACTTTTTCTCTTTCAAACTTCACTTTAACATAACGTCAAGCCCAAACATTCTGAGAGGCCACGTCTCTCCATAACTGCGGCCAGAAGCAGGCCAGGTGCCGGAAGGCGGCTGGGTCTGCGGTCACCACTGGCCCTGAGCAGGGTCTTGGACGTGAGCACCCTGAGCAGCCTGGAAGACAAATGGCCACCCAAGTGCCGAAGGAAGGTACCGTGGAAGAGGCCCCTGAAAAAGCCTCTGCAGCGGCTGGGCGGAGCCATGTGGAGGCTGGTTCAGGGCAGTGACTCAGCAGCAACACAAGGGCCTTGGGACCAGCGGCCACGTGGGCCGCCCATCTCGCCTGGCTGGCCTCCAGGGGGCAAGGCCACCTGAAGGTCAGGTGCTTCACCAGGCGAGTCTGGTCAGGGTTTCAGTGAAAAGGTACTTGCAACTGTGACGAAAACCTTTGAAAACACCAAACACAACTTAGCCATGAACTTCCTAAAACAAGGCTTTGCAAGGAAAATGCACGCAGGTCCAAAGAGCAGCCAGCAGCTGCCCCCAGGAAGGGGCCGTCCTGGCCACGGCCCTGGTCTTGGCTGCCATGCTTCCCAGCCACCCTCTACGCGAGGGGGCGCTGCCCAGAGTGCGCAAAACGGGCAGTTTCGGGGCCTGGGAACGGCCGCTGCCACTAGCCAAGGGGAAGCTCATTTGGTCTCTGTTCACCACCGGCCTCCTCCTCACGGTCCGAGGAAGCCGGACCCTGCCCTCTGGCCTCACGGCCCACCTGCCCGGCGCCATCTAAAGTGCCCCGTGCCGCAGCCCGTGTCGCCAGGCAAGGCTGGCAGCTGGCGGCCAGCACAGGTGTGCCCCCGGGGAAGGGGCTCACCGGACGCTCCCATCCCATCAGTCTCCACACTGAGCACACAGGCGCATCGCCATCCTAACGCACTGCTCTCAGGACCAAGGTACCCGATACCGGCATCAGCCCCCTCCTGCCTGGTCTAAGGTGGTCACTACTGCTTCCTTCAGGGGACCACGAGAGAACTCACACCCTAACAAAAGGAACTCAATTTGCTGAAAAACAACAACGGGGAAAAAAGCGGTTGCTGTCCCCCTCCCCCCTCACCCCAGTCATTTTGGCTCACAAGCGACTTCAGCTCCTCCAGCCTCAGCGGCCCCGCTTCAGGAAGCGTCCCTGGATATCCACCCACTCTCCGTGAGGAAGTTTAAAATCCGTTTCTTGAGGACTTTGTCCAAGTAGCTGGGCAGGCGGCTTTTGGAGGGGATGCCCTGGCGCTTCTGCAGGTGGTCTTTGATGATGATGGTCTTGGCGGTCACGTAGCGCGCAGGGCTCAGGTTCAGGGAGCTGCAGAGCGCCTTCTCGCGGTCCGACAGGAGCTCGAAGCCCGGCAGGTTCTCGATGGCGGCGAACTCGCCGTCCTTGGCGTCCTCCCGCCCGCGCTTGGCGCCCGCCGAGCTCCGGTTCTCCTTGCGCTTCTCCCGCTTGTGCCGCGCCGCCTCGTACTCGGCCGACTCCTCCATCTTGGTGATGCCGTTGCGCCGGTACCGCTGCAGCTCCCGGATCTTGGCGCGCAGCATCTTCTCCTTGTGCATGTTCTCGAACAGGTCGTCGAACTCCTTGCAGGACATGAACTGGTAGAGCGGCCGCAGCTTCAGCCGCAGCTCCCGCTCCTCCTTGGTGATCTTGCGCTTGGCCGCCTTCTCCCGCTCCTTCTTGTCCTTGCCCAGGAAGGCCGGCACCAGGTTGTAGTCGCGGGCGATGTTCTTGCGCCGCTGCCTCTCCCTGAGCTTCCGCACGTACATGTCCACGTGCGCGCGCTTGAGCTCGATCTCCACGTCGTCGTCGTCGTAGTTGACCGAGAGCCCGCTGATGAGCGTCTCGGCGTCCTGGTCGTACTCGATCTCGTAGTCGTCGCGCAGCGGCATGTAGCCCAGCTGCTGCTGCTCGGCCACCGAGATGTCTAGGGGAGGCAAGGGGGTGGTGAGGCTGGGAGAGAGGGGGCCTCCACTGGGGCAGGTGTGGTCGGTCACCCGGTTGGGGATGGTGTCAGGGATGCAGGCCTTCCCCAGGTTGCCGTGGATGTACATGCTTACGTAATGCTCCATCACTTCCTGGGGAGTCCGGGAAGCTCCTACGTGAGCAGCCATGTCTTCCTACAACGACAAAGGTCAGAGTCATTTCCAAAGCCAGAGGGTCAGACTCAGGGTTCCCGCAAATCCCCTCAGCATTTCCCCCAAGGCGGCCTGGACGACTCCTGTCCCATCACTACCCCTCCCAAAGCAGCCCGCCGCCTTCTCCTGGACAGTGAATCCAGAGATGTGGGCTCTTGCCCGGGCTCAGCAGGAACCGGCGCCTGGCAGAGCCGAGACCTGAGCCCTCCTCTGAGATCCGAACTGGCCTCCTGCTTCCGGAAAGAGGACGAGCAGGGCCCACCTGGGGCTGGCATTTTGCCCCGTTAACCCTGCATCTGGGGGTGGGAGGTTGTCTGTCTGCGAATGGACACACCTGGGTGCCCTGCCTCCTCCCAGTCTGACCTCTTCGTTCCCAGACTAGAGTACAGAGTGGTCCAGAGTTCATGGCCCAGGCCCCCTGATGACACGAGGGACCCCATTCTGCGTGCTGCCTGCCTCTGGGCACAGAAGGGGCCCAGCCTCTGGCTGGCACGCCCCTGGCTGGGAAGGGCCACCCTCTCCCTTCCTAGGTGGTGGGGTGGGTGACAGGTAAGCGCCTCTAAAGGGGCGGGTTTCAGTGCCCACAGCTCCACACTCGGTGGCGCTCTGAGAGTCTGCCGGGGCTGCAGGCAGCCCTCTGCGAGGTACCAGGCACCTCAGGGTTATTAATGGGAGGAAATTGTACAACTCCCTCAATCTTCCTTCTGCCAAGAGACCTCTTCCTTAAACTCAACCGCTAAAGCCACTTCAGAAAGCAACTGCCCAACATGCGCACTCATCCCCCAGCAGCCACTCCGCGCCCGCCGCAGCCTCCATCACCCTCCACCTGCTCTCGTGACACACGCTGCCTTCCGCCCAGCAACGCTCACCCCCGCAACATTGGGGTGGTTTCTGTACCCCCAACAGCCAAAATGGAACCCAAGTAACCAGCCAGTCCATGTGGCTGGGCTGATGACAAGGTGGGCATGGTAAAGAGGGAAGTATTTGTGGTGCGGAGACCAGACCCTACATCTGAGGCCCAAGTCAGGGCCCACCCACCCTGCAGGCACTCCTCCGCCCGGCGCTGTGGGGCTGAGGGCGGGGCGTGTGACACAGGAACAAAGAAGGCAATGCTGGGACCTACCGCGAGAAAAGGGGAGATCAGAGCTAGAACTCGGTCCTGGTCTTATGGGGATGAGTGGTTTTCTTCTTTAAAAGTCACCGTGAGCCTCAAATCTGTTCGTTATATTTTCCCAGGAAGCATTTGGTCCAAAAAGAAAAACCAAAACCAAACCACAGCGGGATATCCCCAGCTTCTACTGCCACTCTGTGACCCAGGCTGGCCACGTCCCACCTCTGACTGCCCAGCATGGGTGGTGGCTACAGGCATGGTCGAGCCTAGCCCATCAGCTTCTCCTAGGCCACAGCCACTACAGACCAAGGATATAGTTTCCAGGGGCCTCCCGGGCAAGGACGCTGGGTGCCCGCTTATGGGAGGCTCGGAGGGGCTAGGCTGCGAACCCACATTGCATGTCAGGAATTCAGGCCCGGGCCTCGCCCCCCACGGGCCCAGTGAGACCTGCAATGCAGCGCCAGCTGCCCCCCCCCCCCCCCGCCCCCCGAGTCTGCCGCTCGCCCTGAACCTCAGCATCAGCAATCTGCCTCGAGAGTTGCCAGCAGCTCAGAGCACCACATCTGGGTAAAACTGAAACCCGGAAAGAACAGAAGGCTTCTGACTACTCAGGGTACCTGACCGAACCGAAATCATGGTTCATGTTTCCATTTATTTCCATCAACTTCGACACTCTGGGAGCAGAGCGCAGGCAGCAAGGCAGCTCAGGGCAGGGGATGTGCGGGCCGCGTGGGGCACCCCGTCCCCTCCAGAGCTCCCCAGTGTGTCTCCTGGGCCGGGTAGCAGGAGGGCCAGCCGTGGGCACAGCGCTGACACTCGGCTGTCTTTAGCTCACAGAGGGGACCTTGCTCTCGGAGGCTCCCTATGAAGCCACAAATCAGAGGGACAGGAGCCAGGCGCTCCCATCAGTACAGCCTCAGCCACTGCCCAGGACAACTAAGCCTCACTAGGAGCCAGGGCTCAGCGACTTCTGAATGACAAGCGCCCCTCCGGCACCACGCCACTGAATGACCAGGCGGGAAAACACACGGCCCTAATCTTCAAGACCTGTGGGCTGGAGAGAGGGTCCGAATGGGCCAGTCCGACGACAGCACAGCCCTGGTTCTGAGGGTCCAGGGCAGTGCAGCTGCACCGGAGGAAGGCGGTGTCTGACGTGACTAAATGAGCACCAGCTTCCGCCGGGCAGTCCCAAGGCTTTCTCCAATCTTCTTCCCGTGTCAGTGGTCACACAGCACTGCCTGCCTCCCGCGAGTGAGAGACGTGTCCTGTCACCGCATTACGGCAACACTCAGGACAGCCGCAGACCCCTGGGGGGCGCTTCTCTCCCTCACGTGTGCCAAGGCCCAAGTGTTTGCCTGATCTGGATGGATGGGTGGGTGGGTGGGTGGGTGGATGGATGGATGGATGGATGGATGGGTGGATGGGTGGATGGGTGGGTGGGTGGATGGATGGATGGATGGATGGGTGGGTGGGTGGGTGGGTGGGTGGGTGGGTGGGTGGATGGATGGATGGATGGGTGGGTGGGTGGATGGGTGGATGGATGGGTGGGTGGATGGGTGGGTGGATGGGTGGATGGGGAGGCAGAAGCAACAGAACTTTACTTGGGGGAATGAGATTTGGTGAGAAAGTTCAACTCAAGTACAACTAAAGCAGAAAACACACTGTCAGGAAGTGGGGATCCCCCTCCTCCCCCCGCAGCATGCAGTGACAGCGGGTACGCAGCCCAAAGCCTATGGAAACCAGGTTCCGGGTTTGTTTTTTCCTTCATGTTCTCTTAAGAGAAAAAAAGACTCCCACCTTCGGAAAAAGATAGAGTCAGGTATGCTACTGCTTCCAAGTCCACTGAGAAAGGGTACGGTGTCTCTAAGACACCGAGGCCCTGGACTCTGGCCAGGACGCTGCCTCCAGGAGAGGAAGTGAGAAGAGCTCGGGGGCCCGGCCTCCTCCTGCCTCCTCACGGCTCCCTCATGCAGGCCCCCAGCACCTGACCAGGAAAAGGATGAGAACAGTCCAGAGACATCGTCGTCAATGTGGGTCAGCGGCTCCCACCAGTGGGGCGGCTCAGGGTTCCCTCCTCCGGGTTCCGCCAGGGCCACCGCCACCTGGACACTCCCACACTGGACTCAACGGGCCAAACCTCTGAGGCTCCCATCAGCGACCATGGCCTCTCACACGGGCCGGCCACAATCTAGGGTGAAATGTGAAAACACAGGGAAGGCCAACGCAGACTTTCCTGAAAGCTAAACTTTGCCATTTAAAGGATGGCCCCTCATCCTTACTATCTGGGGTGTATTTAAGATCATCTTTCTTTTTGTGAAATGGTGATAGTTAATTGGCCTTTAAAATTTTTTTTAATATCCTCACTTGGCGAACCTAACATCAGCAATTTTCTTTCAACATGAATGGTCCACAAAATCTGACGGTCTGGGCAGTGCGCACCTGCCAGGGCCAGCCACGCTCCTCCTGCCGTCCAGGGGCCTTGCAGACCCGTCCCCGCCCCTCCCCTGCTGGAAATGCCTCTCTGGGTGCAAAGGCTCTGGGGCCAGCCTTTGGGGTTCCAGTCCTGGCTCCACCCCTTAGGAGCTGACAACTGGAACACAGTACTTAACCCCTCTGTGCCTCCGCCGCCTCCTCTGAATTACAGAGGTACTGCACGCCCTGCTTCCCAGGACAGTGAGGAGGGTAAATGCGGTCATGCCTGTGCAGCTGGCCAGTGCCCGCAGGCCTGCGTTCCCGCCGTGTCAGCTTCCTCCCCAGTTCACGGTCACTCCTCCCGGACGCCGTCAGTGGGCCCAGAGCTGGGCTCAGACCGGCTCAGGGACCTACCGGCTGTGAGAGCCTCTGCTCCTCCCCGGGGAAGCCAGCTCCTCTCAAAGGGCTGTCCCGACAGGATAAAAACCACATGACAGATCAGTTCCCGTGGGAGTGCATTCCAATGTCACCTCGCCGCCTCCTCCTCCTCCTCCGAGCAGTTCCCACCGGCAGGAGCAGCACAGCCACACACGTTGTAGGACAAAGACTAAATCTAGGCTGAGCGCCCCGAGGGCACCAGGCCGCTCAGTCCTCACACAGGCAGCCGCTCAGCACGCCCTCCCCCATCACTGCCCCCCATCACTGCTCCCCCATCAGTGCGGCAGCGCTGACGACACAGAGGAGGTCTGACCAAATGTGTCCTGGTGCGGGAACCAGCAGAGCGAGGCCCACGGGGCTGCTTCTGTCCAGACAAATGCGCCCACGCCCCTCCGTCCAGGCTCAGTCCGGTAAGGGCGCTGTGGCACCTACTTCTGCCCTGGACAGAGGATGCAGTTCAGCGTCCGCAAACGCAAAGCGGCATCTCCAGCTCCACAGCCATCCTGCCTGTGCAGGCGGTTCTGCCCCGAGCACTCTGAATGCGCAACCCCCACCCCCTCCACCCCTTCTCCCAGGGGGTCTGGACTGGGAAGCACAGGCTGAGGCAGCTTTAGCCCTCCTCCACCCCTGCTCTGCAGCCAGGCCTGGGGGGGGGGGGGAGCAGTGGGGGTTTCCTTTAAGTGGAAATGCATCCAGGGGTGGAAGCAACCAGAGGCCCACGGCACGGAGCTGTGGCTCCCGGGGCTCCAGGGCACCAGCACTGAGTGCGGGGGGAGGGGGGGGGAGCGGAGGCTGCACAGGGCAGGAGAGAACACTCTCCAAGGCACGCGGCGTGTCCTACAGGCTTGGGGACGGACCAGTCCAGCTCCGAGGGCGGAGTGAGGCAGGCACTGTCGCTCAGGACGTCCATGGTCCTGGGTCGCTGCGAGGCCATCAGACTGGGAGCCCTGGCGGGGGGGGGGGGGGGCACTGCCAAGATGACCCTCACCCCTTGGCTCATGTCCAGAGTGCTCGGGCATGGGTCTGCCGTCTCACAAGCTGGCCACACAGCCAGCGGGGCTCCGTCTTGCCTGACCTGTCGCTGGCCTGGACACCTCGCAGGCTCGCTGTGGGAGGAGACCCGGAGGGCCCTTCCAGAGCGGAGCTGTGACAGGTGCCACATCTCTCAGCCACGCCGCAGTCTCCTTTCCAGCTGACCGAGCATGGGCCAGGCCACGGTGCCTGCCCGCTGCGAGGGAGCTCGGAAAGGCGGCAGCCTCGCTGTGCACAACAGCACATGGGTCCTCAACAAACCCAACAGAACTGCCACAGGGCCCGCAACCCTCTCGGTGTTCCCCCGAAGAACCGAAAGCAGGACTCACAGCTAACTGTCCGCCGGGGGGGGGGGGGGGGGCCTCTTCCTGCCGAGGCCGTGGATATTTATAACGTCATTCCCGGGCCTACACAATTACCAACTTAAAACTCAGCCTGCTGTATTTGGCCAAACACTTAATTAACTCACCCCACTGCCTTGGCAGGGCCAGACCAAATGATTCCGAGGGCCTTCTTGATACAGCTCGCGGGCCGGACGTTCCCCACCCCCGCTGTGCGCCTACGTTCACGGAGCGTTATTCACAACAGCCCAAGCGGAAGCAACCCGAGTGTCCGCCAACGCGGGAACGGACCAGCAAAAGGGGTCCGTCCACACGGTCAATCCCCTTAGCCGGGAAGGAGAGTCGGGACCCACTGCACGTGGAGGAGCCGGGAGGGTGCGAGATGAGCCAGACACAAGACAACGCTGAGCGATGCCACATGTGTGAGGCCCGAGAATCACTCAGAGACAGAAAGCGGATGCGGTGCCAGGGCTGGGGCGGAGGGAGGAGCTGAATGGGGCGAGTCCCAGTGTGGGAAGACGGCAAGTTCAGGAGATGAGGTGGTGACGGTGCCTGACAATGTGAACGCACCGAACGCCACTGACCTGCGCACCTCACAAGGGTCACAATGGTGAATTCCATGTTTTGTATACTTTAGCACAAGAAAAACACACTTTTAAAAATAACAGAACTGGAGATGGGAGAGGGCATAGAAGGGATAACTGGTGATGAAAAAATAAAATAATTTAAAAACACATAAAAGTAAAAAGTGACTAAAATGTTTAAGGGGAGGCTGTCTTCCACATCAGTGGTCCCTGCAGTGGGTCCCTGAGCCAGCAGCAGCAGCCCCTGGGGCTGTGGGAATGCACATGCTCAGGCCCTGCCCAGACCGCTGCCCAGACAAGCCCTCCAGGGTGCTGTGCATCCCGCCCCGGCGCAGAGCCACTGCTCTGCACAACCCTTCCTGCCAACGGCTGCTTTCTCCATCCGGCTCTTCCCTCCGCCTCCAGCCCAACAGCAAGTCCTAAACCCACCGTCAGATGCTCGTGGACCGGGCCAGCGCAGAGGGCCCTCCCGCAGTGAAACGTGGTTCCAGGGACCAACGGTGTCAGAACTCCCCAAGGAGGGGATCTTCTACAATCACCACTTCCAGACCTCCCCAGAGATGCGACTCGGGAGGGCTGGGGGGATCCTCAGGTGATGTGCTGCGCACAGTCAGACTGGCTCCCATCCTTTCCTGCTACAGCCGCTTCCTCCTTTGTAAGCGAGGGACAGGGGGCCGTGGCTGGGAGCGAGCCGACGTCCCGGGCCCGCTCAGAGCTGGTTTCAGCTCACACGTGCACTTGGGGGAGCTCAGTGTGAATCAGCTTCAAACCTGTTCCGCCCGGTGGGCTGGTGCTCAGGACTTCCAAAATGTGACCCCCACTCCCTTACCTACCTGTCCCGGCCCTCAACACACCAACCAGACCCCCTTGTCCACACTCTCCCTCCCACCAAGGAGGCCCGAGTTCACGTGACCGCACAGCCGTACAAGGGCCACAGCTGCCTCACCTCTGCATGTCCGCCACCACGCACGGCCGGTGAGGGCTGCCTGCGTGAGCGGGGACAAGAGCAGAGCCGCACGCGCTCCGCATCTGCCCTCGCCCAGCCTCCGAACGTCACTGTCGTCTCCCGAAGTGAAAGGCTCTATTCACGCCCCGCGCGGCCTCCACAGCTAGCCGGACGGCACGGGCGCAGGTGCAAGCCCTGCCCCGTCTGCCGAGAACTTCACACTTAAAAAATGTCCTTTACGCCGTTTTGAAATTAAGCTGCAACTTCACCTTCAACGATTTTGTCTGGTTTTCTTACCAACAAGGACATGCTCCTGCATAACCTCAACATCACGAGCAAAAGGAGGAAACAAGATGCACCGAAACCTCTGTCCCAATGACGTTTCGCCCATCGCCCCAACAATCTCCTTCCCGGCACAGGCCCGGCCGCACCAGCCTTCTGCCCAGTGCTCGGCCCGCGACTGTCCTCTCCAGCGTGGGCTCCGCCTCCCGCACACACGTCCTCCTTCCCCTTCCCCTTCCCCTCGGCCTGCCCCTGCCCGGCCATCTCCCAGCCACACCGTTCTCACTCCCTCACACGCTGACAGCCCTGCTGGGAAGCCCTCATCTCACGTCCTGGTGATGAAACCTCCCACAGCCCCAGGAGGGCCCTGACTTCCCAGGGGGCTGCTCCCAGCCGCTCACCGCTGTGTGGACGCCCCTCCCTGCTCAGGCCAGTGCGCACCACACCTGCCTACCATGGGCCGCGCCGTCTACAAAAAACTCCACACTCTTTTCAAATTCAAACTCTAGCTTCGAAGCTGGCTTGACCGCCCCCTGCAGTCGCTGACCACCACCTGCAGAGGACCCAGGCCACCCTCAACCCCTCCATTCTCCCCCACTCATCTCCCAGCCACCTGGGGTTCACGTCTATGCTCGTGTGCACCAGCACCTGGGTTTCCGGGAATCCGCACAGCACCCAGCCCTGAACAGCTGCGTGAGGCTCTCAAAACCCTCACTGTCCTCCTGCCAACCCTCCCCGGGCTCAATTCACAGGCCTCCTTCCCCTGCTCCCAGGCCTCTCGGCGGCCAGTCATCCAACGCGTACGCACAGTCAGAGCCTGGCCTCGCGGCATCCCTCAGCCTCACCTGTTCCTGGGACAGTGTGAGCAACTGGGCCAGACTTCAGCCACGGCCCTCCCCCACGGTCTCCTGAAATGGCCCCTCCCATGAACTCCACATAAAGCAGCGTAACCCCAGGGTCACAGGCCACGTGCCACCTGAGAAACCGGAATGAACAGCCTCACCTTCCTCTACATGACCTTTCTCCATGCTCCACATCAGCCCGAGCCCGGCTCCTGCACCCCAGACCTTCCCTGCTCACACAGGACCCGCCCGCTGAGCAGGGCAACTCGCTCCTCTGCAAAGCCCTTCCAGGCCACCACGCCTTCAGGCACACCACCGAGCTGCAGCCTGTGTGGCCCACGTCAGTGAATGCTCTCACACCGAGCAGTCAGGGCCCAGGCTTTGGAACCCACAGGCCTGCATCTACACCCTGGCTTTCCCACGTGAAGAGCCAGGACATCCTGGGCAAATATTAAAAACTAGTGACCCGGTGCACGGATTCATGCACGTTGAAAGGAAATTAATTAGAAGGTGGCCGGCAGGGCGGGACTGGGCAAGATGGGCCGGACACACCCTGGAGCCAACCTCCTGCCGTGGAGTCTGTGCTTCCTCCAGCAGGTGGGGTCCCTCGGCCTGGCCTGTGGGGATCGGGCTGAAACCGGCTCTCCGACATCCCCCGAGGGGGGACGAGTGCGAGAGGGCACTCTGCAAAGTTGCTGTCGTACAACGTGTGGAACTAAAGGCAAGTGTGCAATAAACCAGATTCGGGCCGACAGTGCCCCGGCAACAATATAACCCACAGAAAACTCCACACTCTTTTCAAATTCAAAATCTAGCTTCGAAGCTGGCTTGACCGCCCCCTGCAGTCGCCCTGACCACCACCTGCAGAGGACCCAGGCCACCCTCAACCCCTCCATTCTCCCCCACTCATCTCCCAGCCACCTGGGGTTCACGTCTATGCTCGTGTGCACCGGCACCTGGGTTTCCGGGAATCCGCACAGCACCCAGCCCTGAACAGCTGTGTGATTCCGGCCGAAGGTGGAATCACGTGGCCCCGCAAGGAATCAGGCTCCCTCCTCTCTGGTTTTGGGGTGCGTCACCCAAGAACCGCTGCTGTCAAGTCACTGCAGCTCGGCGAGGTCATAGCGACGGGTCGGACAGTAGGAGGGACATTTAGCCTATTAGCCTTTTACATGTACAGATGAGTCGCTGTTCTTCAACTACACACTAGGGAGCCACTCCAGGCTGCTGTGCAGAGCAGGGATGTGTATGGAGGAGCCTGGCCCAGAACTGCACGTGTGAACACAGCGCACCTGGAATACAGCACGTGTGCGTGTCTACTATCTCCTCGGGAGGGAGCCACATCCAAGAGCTGCACAGGAAGTGCCAAGGGTAGAGCAGGGAGCCCAGGGAAGCAGAGCCAGAGCCCCGTGCAGGCAAGGCTGGCATGCAGAGCTCCAGCCTCCTCCTAAACCCGCCAGGGAGGAGGCCCCTGGCCCCCAGGCCCCAGCACCCTCCTCCAGCTGTGTCTCTTCTAAGAGCTGACAGGGCTCTTAGAGGGAATCCGCGTTTTAATCAGCTCCCAGGTGACTTGTATGCACATTAAGTTTGAAAAGTACTGCTTTAGACAATGCCCCCTTTCAGCCCATGCTCCCTCCAGAACACTATAAATGTTTTAGGCCCTGGGCTTGGTTTTCGTGTATTTCCCACAATGCCGCACGGGAGGCAGTGCACACAGAGCAGCTAGGAGCAGACTCTGAAGTCAAATGATCCCATTCAAACCTGCTGCACGGGCTGCGGGCAGACCCCAGGAGGCACGCACAGTGCCTGCACTCAGCCAGGCCCGGGCCAGCCAGCTGCTTCAGCAGCTACTGTGAGCCGTGTGCTGTGGGGAGGGAATAGCTCTGAGGCGCTGACATATAAGATGACCAGTCACGAACCATAATTTGGGAGAAGAGACCTCTAAGCAGAAGAAATGAAAAGTGATCAAGGGGGTAGCAGCTCGGACCCCACAGCCTTGGGGGCTGTGGAGTGTAACCTAAGTAGGTCTGGAAGCCACTGGAGGGACGTGATGTGACATGTCTTCATGTGAAATCAAGCAGGGAGACCACACGGGAAGCTCCAGAAATGGTCAAGGCAAGAGAGAAGCATCAGCCTGGACTACGCAGCGGTGAGCAGCGGCTCGATGCCGGACTGTTTGGGACCTGGCGGAGGAGCTGAGGATGGCTCCAGGTCTGCAGCCCGTCGCTAAGTGAGGTGAGGAGAGAGCTGTCCCAGGCGTCCAGCAGAGAGCAGGTGAGGGCGGCGGCCGGTGGCGGCTGACACTGAAGGCCGGAATGTGGGGAAGAGCTCCTGTCTTGGGACGTGACTACAAGCCTTGAGGACAAGAGCAGAGCCTGCTTTCCCATCTCTCACTATCCCACAGGTGCTCAGGGGCATCCACTAACAGCATCTCAGGACAAGGTGATGGTGGTTTCTGGAGAGCTGTCCGTACAGGGTGTGGAAAAAAACGCAAGTGTGCAAAAAACCCGATGCTGGAGCTCAGGGAGAATGCAGAGCGGTGTCTCAGCAGTTGGGAGAAGAGGAAAGAATCCAGGGTGCGGAATGGGTATTGGTCCCCAAAGACCGGCTCACTTCACAGAAAAGAAACAGAAGCAGGACAGGTCTGCGGACGGGGAGAGGTGTGTCTGCCATGGGAAGCCCAGCAGGAGGGAAGAAGGGGCCCATCCTGTGGAAGGATCTGGAAAGGTTAAGGCCTGGGGGCGCCCTTACTTCTCCCAATGCCTGGAGGCACCACTTACCCTCGGCAGTTCTGGGAAAGCCAGAGCTTTCCTAACACAGAAGCACGCGTCCTCCTGCAGGGTGGACAGGGCTCGGGGAGACCCCTCCACAAGGGCGCTTCTCTCGCCAGAAGCCTGGCACACCAGCCTGCTGGCGCCACGGATCCAGGCCAGCCCTCGCCTTGTCCTGTCACCTAAGTCCTTAGCGAAACCTGAGCGAGAACCAACCCTGGGACAAACGCCTCCTAGGCCACGCTCCTTTGTTCAGCTCCTCCTGACCACTCCCCACACGCCGTCCTGGGTGCTGCGGGACCCAGGAGAACCAGGCCCCTGGCCAGGCGGGGGCACAGGGCACAGCATGCACAGAGAGGCACAAAGCCAGCAGGGCCATGAGGGCAACCTCGGCGCATCCCACAGGGTGAGCGAGGCCCCAGGGCGCGTGTGAAGCTGGTCTGGCCTTCAGCACCACCTTCTCCGGGCAAAGCCGGCTCCTGCCACGGCTCCCTCAGCGGGCGCCGCCGGTGCCCACCAGCTCCTCCTCAAGTCCGCGCCGGGCTGGCCCAGAGTCTGCACTCAGCAGCCACCTATGACGTTCCTAAAGGCCAGGAAAATGGCTCTGTCGCCAGAAAGCCACAGTCCAAACCCCCGTCCTGCTACTTCCTGGCTGTGTGACCTTGGGCAGGTTGCTTAACCTCTCTGCGCGTCGGTTTCCCGTGCGAACGTGGCCTGAGCGAGCAGGTGCACCTCCGTCTGCCTTCCCCGAGGAGGGGGCGACCCGGTCTCCCGCCCGGGGCGCGCAGGCCCGCCGCTCACCCAGTTTCCGAAGCCGAACTGCTCGATGGCATCCAGCAGCAGCTGCTCTTCGCGGCTGGTCCAGCCGCCCTCGGCCTCGGGCCCCCACAGCGTGAAGCGCCCGCCGTCCACCAGCTGGTAGCCGTGGTAGCGGCGGTGGTGGCCGATCTCGGCGCCGGCCGAGAAGCACTCGGGGCACAGCTCGATGTCCTGGCACTCGGTGCAGCGGAAGCGCAGCGGGCTCACCTCGGCCAGGCAGTACACGCAGTACTTCTTACCGAGCTCCGCCATCTTCCCCCGCCCGCCGCCCGCCGCCGCCGCCGCCGCCGCCGCCGCGCCCGCCGCCCTCGGCGCCGCCCGGGCCGCCGCCGCGCTCCAGCAACTGCCGCCCGCCGCCGCCGCGCCGCCCCGCCCAGGCGCCGCCGGAGCCGGCCAGCCGGGCCGCGTCCCGCCTCAGCACGCAGGCGCCCTCGGGCCCGGCCCGGCCGCCACCGCCGCCGTCGCCCCGCCGCATCGCGCAGGCGCCCCGCGCGCGCCACCGCGCGGGGGCTCGGCCCGCCGCTCTGCGCCTGCGCGCCCCTCGCGCGGGCCGCCCGCCCCGCCCAGCGCCTCCCGACGCCACGCCCCTGCCCGGGCGCTGGGAAATCGGCGGAAAGCAAGCCCGGCGGGCGCGCCACGCCCTTCCCGGCGCTCTCCCAATCAACGCCGCCGGTCGCCCGACAGCAGCCTCCCATTGGTTTTAATCTGCTGGAAGGCGGGGAGAAGGGGCAGGGCGTCTGTCGGACGCCTGGCCAATCGCCGGGCCCACCGCGAGCGCCCCTGGTTGCCCCTGGAAACCTAACAGCCGGCAGCTGGGCTCCGCGGCGCAGGCCGAGTGGGGAGAGATGGAAGGCCTCTCGGAGCTCACTGGGGACTCGGAGCAGGAGTACGAAGATGTGGCGAGCTTGGCCTCGCGGCCGTCCGGGGCCAAGACCATCTCTGGCCCCCAGTCCCCCGCCGAGTCCGCGGAGCCGGCAGCCGTAGAGACTTCGGAGAGAGGTTCCGCCGCGGCCGAGCCCGCCGAGCCCCCGGAGCCGGCCGAGTCGGCCGAGCCTGCCGAGCCCGCCGAGCCCGGGGAAGGGCCGTGGGCCACCGAAGCTGAGGGCGAGGAGGGGCCCGGAGAGCGGGAGGGGCCGGCCGAGGCCGAGGCCGAGCCTGAGGAGCCGACCGAGGAGCCAGCCGAGCCGGTGTCCGAAGGCGGCCCCGAGGAGCCCGAGGAGGAGAGGGGAGAGGCGCCCGAGGAGGAAGAGGCGGAGAGCGCGGAGGAGGCGAGGAGGAAGACGGCCTCGTCGCTGGCTTCTCTGTCGCGGTCCGCGACCAGCCTGGAGGAGGCCGCGCCCGTCCCGGAGGAGGAGGCCGAGGGGTCGGAGGAGGAGGCCGAGGGGTCGGAGGGGAGCGCGAGGAAGAGTGTGGAGGGCGGTGAGAAAGGGCTGGACGAGGACCTCAAGGACCTCAAGGACGAGGAGCTGGAGTGGACCGAGGAGGTGCAGCGGCAGCAGGAGCAGCAGCTGCGCTCGGAGCTCCTGGAGCAGTACCGCACCCTGACGGTGGAGCGCAGCCACTTCCAGCGCTACAACATCTACCTGCAGCACAAGATCTACGAGGCGCTGCGCAAGAAGAAGGGCCTGGACGCCGCCGAGGTGCCCGAGAAGGGCGCCGAGCCCGAGGCCCCCGAGAAAGAGGAAGCCTACCTGCGCTACCTGGCGCTGCTGGAGGAGCTCAGGAAGCAGGAGGCCGACGACCTGGACTGGTACCACCAGGAGCTGGACCAGCTGAAGCAGCAGTGCAAGGAGAAGGTCTCCCGGGTGGAGAGGGAGTGGCGGAGGTTCCAGGCGCTCAAGAGGCAGGTGGTGCTGCAGGCCATGGGCAGCTGCCGGCTGAGGGGCGGGCGCCAGGCCGCCCTGCGGGAGGTGGAGCAGATCCAGGCGCTGGAGGACAAGAAGGAGAAGGAGATGAGCGCCGTGAGGCTGGAGAACGTGCAGCTGAAGCAGAGCCTCGTGCACTTTGAGACCAGGATGCGGGCCCAGGAGGACACGACCGAGGGCCTGCTCCTCATCGACTTCGAGCAGCTCAAGATTGAGAACCAGACCTTCAACGAGAAGGTGGAGGAGCGGAACGAGGAGCTTCTGAAACTGCACGGCAAGGTGAACCACAACGTGCAGATCATCACCCACGTGAAAGAGAAGCTGCACTTCGTGGACATTGAAAACGCAAGCAAAAAGGCCCAGCTGCTGGAAGTGGAGGCCCAGGTGGCCCTCAGGAGGGACATCCTGACCAAGACGAAGCAAGCTCGCGACAGCCTGCGGATTGACAACATCAAGCTGAACCAGAAGTGCGGGCTTCTGGGCAAGGAGCCGCTCCTGCGGGACATGGAGGAGAAGGTGGGCCGGACCGAGCAGCTCCGGGAGCACTTGGAGAGCCTGAAGCGCCACCACGCGGGGCTGGCTCTGTCCTGCCGGGGCGTGAGGCAGAAGATCCGGGAGGCCAGGGCCTTCCTCCCCTCCTGACGGGCCGACCTCGGCAGGCGCTGTGCTCTGTTAACTTTCATTCTCCGTGTTTTGCCATTCTTTAAAAGGCATGTGATATTTAGGATGGAACTACATTTCTGTATTTATCTCATAAGTTTTCAGCTTCCAAATGAGCGCTGAGCACAAAACTGGGTCAGCAGTCGGTTTTATACGGGGTTAAGTAAAGCAGGTCCAGACAGACCAACCGCAGGTAATGTGCCTCCCTTCTCAGGAAACACGGTCCAAAGCCTTTATATCTGAGCGACTCCATCATGTCAGCGACCTGGTGCTAAGAACTGCTCCTCTCCCATATGTCGGAGGGTCGGCCAATGGGCAGGATGTCCCCGATTCCTGTGCTGATCATTAAACCTCTGAACTTATTAAACTGTGCACTCCCAAGTCCGTTTCAATTCAAACCTCATAACTCCCTTAGATTAACCTCGCTTCTGGGTTAATAAAAACATCCAGGAAGCATCCGGGAAATGACAAATAGGAAAGGGTGTTCACTGTCCCTTTGCTGTGAGAGGAGGCTCAGTCTGCTGCGCCATTCAAGTTTGTTTCCGGCTCAAAGGCAGTCTTCAAGTCTAACGCACCCTTTTCTTGGGCCCTCTAAAGGAGAGCATTGATCTCCACCAATAAATGAAGTTTTGTTTCCTAGTGAAGACAGCGGGGGCTGTGTTTTGCCAGGTGCAATATGTATGGAGTGGTGAGTGCCAGCTGCCCATAAGCCTTTTGTGTCCAGCGAGGCAACAGGACCCCACTCTGCACGTGATTTTACTCTATCTTATGTTAAAATGCCCATTCCTCATGTTAATGCAAGAAATAGCTGATCGGCCTAGCTCCTTAATTCAGAATTGGTGATTAACATTTTCAGGGTGGGAGTAATGCTTTTGGAGCTAGGGGCTTGGTTTTATTTATTCTTTTTTAAAAATATGGTTTTATTGATTTCTGGGAGGAAGGAAGGAGAGAGATAGAAACATTGATGAGAGAGAAACATCAATGGGCTGCCTCCTGCATGCCCCTCACCGGGATCAAGCCTGGAACACGGCACGTGCCCTGGCCGGGAATTGAACCATGAACTCTAGACTCATGGGACGACACTCAATCAGCTGAGCCACACCAGTTGGGCCATTTTATTTCTTCTTAATCTTAGGTTAAATTTTGAGCTGTACGGATCTGGGATTAAAAGTATTCCCTTATCCCTAACCTTGAGTGCATCACAGGGTGACCTATTTTTTGGTGCTAAATACCTTTTAAGAATGGCAGAAACCCCACTCCAGGCAGATGACTCTGCTGGCCGGGGGATGTCAGAATAACTTTGTCTTTTGATGCACTTTGTTTTAAAATGTTTTTCCTTTGATGGCAATAAAGGTTGATTAAAATTCCTTTTTAATCCCATATCTTGAACACAGGTGTTATAATATATACTTATCCTGCCGCACAGACGTAACCCCGAGGGGACGGAAGAGCCTCAGCTCCTACCCCCACTCTCCTCATCCTCTACCAGCTCTGTTTCCCCCGTTCACCGAAGCCAACGCGAAGGAGTAAATGCTGGCAAACAGAACATTCTTTCCTTTGAGCCTCGTACGAAAAGCACCAGTGGGTGGTTCTGTGGTTGGGAGACTTCCGAGTGCAGCTACCACTGTGCCTGGTGCCTTCACCCAGCGAAGGGCCTTGGTCAGCGCCCAGCCCTTGGGCTCACAGAGGGGGAAGCGGTGTCCAGCTGATTTTGCCACGTTAGCAATTTTCCAGGTCGAACCGCACACCCTCACCGGCCTTGGCCTCAGCAGCAGGCAGGTCTGAGAGCACCAAGACATGTTGTCAATCCTCACCCAAGGGTATTTTTCCCATTGATTTTCGGAAAGAGTTTGGTCTAAGGGCTGACACTCTGTAACCACTGTGCACACCAGCCAGGACAAGGCTGGCCTGGCTTTAGGGGCAAAGTTACCAATGCCCCTCAGCTTCTATCGCTGCATGCTACAATGTTACTGTTAATTAGGAGATCATGCTGTTGGTTACTTCATAAGGTTGTTTCTAAATAGGTTATAGAAGAGCTTTTAATCACAATGGAACACTACTCAGCCATAAAAAAAAAAAAAGAAAATTTTACCCTTTGCAACAGCCTGCATGGACCTGGAGAGCACTATGCTAAGTGAAATAAGCCAGACAGAGAAAGACAGGTACCATATGATTTCACGCATATGAGGAATCTAATGAACAAACTGAACTAACAGGCAAAACAGAGACAGACTCTGAGAGAGCAGGCAGACAGCTCTCCAGGGTTGGGGGCAAGGGGTGTGGAAGGACTGAGCAAAAAAGAAAAAATTATAAAACCCACTTTTACTTAACAACAACAGAAAGAGATGTTGGGCACCCTTTTTAACCTTGGTTGCAGGGAAGGAAAACGATGCTTAGAGGTCACAATTCTGTTCCTAACCTTCGGCTAACTGCTCCTTAAGCTTGGGGTTATTTTTGATTGAGCTGCTGAGGAAGGGCTGTTGACACTGGGCAGAGGCCACTGCGCCTCCATCCACAGGGAGCCTCCGGGCTCAGGCATCGGGACGCCGGGCCTTGGCATGGCCGTGCCGGAGCAGCTGTCCTAGAGCAAGCGGGCTGCAGCGGGGAGCCGGAGCCACCAGGAGCGGGGCAGCTCCAAAACCCCTGGGACCTGAGGTCATGCCGAGTTCCGGGTGGGCGGGGAGTGGGCCGGAGCTTCACGCTGCCCGTCCAAGGCGTCCTCTGCCAGTCCGCCCGCCCGGAGACCCCCTTCCTGTGGCCCAGCCGGTGACCAACAGCTCATCTCTAGGTCCACCGTGGTGTCACCTCGCCTCTCCGCCCCCTGGTGCAGTGTCTTCCGTCTCCTTCACGGCAGGCTCCCACACTTCAGGTGCTGGCTTTTGAACTCGCAGCTCCTCCCCCCAGTTTCAATTAGGAAAACATTGGCCAGCTTCTACCCGCACAGCTCCATCGGAGTGGATGCCCCTGCAAGACCCTGAGGCCGCGCCCAGGAGCTGGCCTGGGGCAAGCCTGGCCTGCTGCTCCCGGCGGTGCCTCCCACACAGGAGGGCCTCTGGGGAGCAAGTGACTCCAGGCCTCACCCCAAACCCTGCCCGTGGAGCGGAGGTCGGCTGGAGGAGCAGGCTGCCCAGGCCTGGGGGCGAGCGGGCTCTCTGGGGAGGGTGTGTCTGCACGGGGGCTCGGAGCCACAGACCAGTGGGAAGCCAGCCCTGCCCCGCACTGGCTGCGGGAGCCCCGGCAGGTCACTTGAGTCACTTCTTTGAAATGGGCACAATGACAGAGCAGCTGTGCAGACAAAATGAGGTCACAGAGCACTTAATCAGGGGTGGACAGCCAGCGACGTGACCACAGCCGTGACCCCCGCCCATCGCTCAGCTGGCAGCCTGTGAAGAGAGACAGCGGCGGCCAGGGAGCGGAGCAGTTCACTGGTGGGAGAGGGGGGCTGTCTGGGCACCATGTGGGGCCAAAGACATCGGCGTGGATGCCCCGGAGCTGCTGGTCTCCATCTCTACTGGCCCCAGTCTCCGTGAGGATGGGTGGGGAGGCGGGCCCAGGGGGCGTATTCCCAGGACAGGCGTGGAGGCTGAGGGTGATGTGAGGGGTGGACGGGGTGGCAGCATCTGGGACAGTCATGGACAAACACAAGAGAGCGCAGCCCTCGGGGCTCCCTCCTGGGCCTCCTGTTCTCGGCCTGAGCAGCTGGCCTGACAGGTACCACCGCAGGCACCACCGTGTGACCCCGAGGATCGCTTCAGCCACCCCCTTAAAGGGGCAGTATTAATGATGTCCGCTCCACAGACGGGAACCGGAGCCCACACTAGCCCAGGGCGCCCGCTGATGGGGGGAGGAGGTGGGGGGCGGCTGGACGTCAGCACCTGGCTGACAGGCTCCAAGCAGTTTCCGAGGAAGTGGGGACCCGATGGGCGGGGCACAGGCTCAGGAGTGGGGGCAGGTGAGTGGCAGACTCGTGGAAATGCTACCGCTGCGGGCAGAGTCAAGTTTGAGGGGGCAGCCAGTCCATGGCTCCCCTTCAGCTTGGAAGGGGCTCACTAAACTCCAGAACCCCTTAACCAAATTACCCCAACTGTTACCATCCTTTTGATCTCAGCGATCCTATTAAGTGGTATTTAAAATACTGGAACAGTATAACGCTCCAAGTCAAATATTTGCCATATTTGACGGTGAGAATGTCAATTTTAAATCAGACTACAAGGAATATAAGTAACAATTTTACATGACTTTTATTTAATAAAACCATATATTTACAATTCAGAAAGTCCTAATTTGATACACTTTACTACCTAAGATTAAAGGCCAACTGTACAAGCAATTAAAACAGGGTCTGTAGCAAGTGTGAACAGACGTTTTCCATCAGCAAACTATCGAAAACAGTCCCACTGAGTAGGTAAGAAGGCTCTTCTACGGGGAAACCTGTCTCCAGCGGAGTCCTGGGGTCAGGCCGGGAGTGGGAGGGGCGGGCCCGAGGCTGGGCCTCCCGGTTTGGTCCCGGTTTTAGTGGACAGTCCAGCGGAGCAGCCCTCTGTGGAAGGGGCCACGTGCTGGGCGTGGATGAGGACTTCCTGGCCTCTGCAGGGGACAGAGCCAGCCGGCCAGACCTCATGGGGTCCCTGAGCAGGTCACAAAAACCTCTTCTGAACAGATAGATGACATGGAATCTTGTTTAAAAATGTAATGCAGCTCTGGCCGGGGCGCTCAGTGGTTAGAGCGTTGGCCTGTGGACTGAAGGGTCGCAGGTTCATTCTCGGTCAAGGGCATGTACCTCGGTTGCAGGTTCCCCAGCCCCTGTCAGGCACCTGGGGGGTGGGGGCAATCAATCAATGTGTCTCACGTGGGTGCTTCTCTCTCTCTCTCCCTCTCTCCCTCCTCTCTCCCTTCCACTCTTTCTAGCATCAATGGAAAAAATATCCTCAGGTGAGGATTAAAACAACCCAAAAACTTAATGCAGAATGCTATCCAAAGAGGTGTCAAGCCGACAAAACCCGTTCAGGGCTGGGTCTGAACGCACAGATGCACTTGGAGGCCCCACTTCCTGTCCCGGCTGAAGGAGCATCCTATGGGCGGTGAGAGATGCAGGTCTGAGGAAGGAAACGGAGGTGCGCGCAGCCCAGCCGGCTACACTCAGCATCGGGGTGTCAGGACCAGCTGCCCCGTCTGGACGGCGCAGAGAGCCAGCCGCAGGGAGGATCTCCCCCGAGGTCAGCGAGTCAGCACTTACAGGCCGAGGCAGGAAGCGGTTCCCGTCCGCTCAGCAGCCTCCCTGGGAACGCAGGGGAGCCCGGGAGCAAAAGCGATTCCGGGAAAGGCCGCAAGAGCGGAGCCAGGACGAGGCACGAGGGCGGCCCGGCTCGCAGCCGCTATCGCACGGCAGGTGTCAGCAGTGGGCATGGCAGACTAGAAAACCTATCGAGCAATGCACAGCCAGCTTCCCCGCCCAGGGCTCCTACTTCCACACCGGAAGCTGAGGGCCCTCCCAACGTCAGACACAGGACCAGCCGGGGATGCTCCCTGGGCTGGGCAGTCCAGCCGAGAAGGGCCAGAGCCGGCTGCCGGTGCCCTGCAGCCGCGTCGCCCACACACCCAGAGGTCAACCCGCCAATGGATTATCCCGTGGGAACCTGTTTCCATAGAGAGGTGCCGCTCCTTTGGAATACTCTGTGCAAAAACTATTCATTTATTTGAAGTTGGATAACCAAAGTCCTTAATACAAAGTTCTTAAAATTCATCAAGGAAAATCTTGAACAAAAAAGGTGCTAATGAACTTGGGAAACCAGCTAGAATGGAAAGGCTGACAGGAAGGACATGAAAATGTGACAGGACTCTCGGGGCCACTGGATACGGTGGCTCACTTCTCGGTCCTCAGCAGAGTCCATCTTTAGGCCAAATGTGCGAGGAGGAAACACAGGCACCCAGGGCTGACGCTGCTGTCCAGGTGACAAAGGACAGAGGAGCATTCTGTCAGAGCAAGGGAGCAGGGCCCCACACTCACACTCACACTCACACTCACACTCACACACACACTCACACACACACACTAACACTCACACACTCAACACACACACATACACACACACTCACACACACACACACTCATTCACACACACACACAACACACACACACTCACACACACTCACACTCACACACACACTCACACACACACACTAACACTCACACACTCAACACACACATACACACACACTCAACACACACACATACACACACTCATTCACACACACACACAACACACACACACTCAACACACACTTTCACACACACACTCACACACACTCACGCTCACACACACACACACACTCACTCTCACATTCTCACACACACACACTCACGCTCACACACACACACTCACACTCACTGTGCTGTCGCGCCTGCACACCAATGAGCAGGGCAGTTTAACACCTGTGACTTAAAGGGAGCCTGTGTCCCTTCTGTTTCCATCGGCCTCAGGGTTGTCTCTGTGTCTGGGGCCTTCTGCTCCCACTGCCCTCCATTGCCCGCCAGGGGCCGGGGCGACCTCTGGGAGCGCAGGGCTCCTGCTGGGCCTACGCGTGCAGTCAGCCCTCGCGCTGTGACTGTCAAGGCAACATGGTAAGACGTCACCCCGAGGGCCGGTGAGTCCCAGGGCGTCCACGAGAGCTCGTGTGCCTCGTGTGCATCTTTGGTCGGTGGGCTTTAAACACTGGACCTGTTTGCGGAGCGAGTACCTCAGTAACTAAATCAGCAATCCCTTTCTTATCAAGAGAGGTGACCACGGGCCAGTAACATCTCCGAGGTCTCCCTAACCCTCCTCATGCACCTCGGCTAAGAAAGACTACGCCCTGGCGGTCGTGACAGAGAAGCAGCGCAATTTAATCACATTTGCTGGAATAGGAGAGAGCCACCGCCCTGTTTGTAAACCATGCAGTGTGCAGTGGTTGCCATGTCAATACTAGTCATCATTCCACTGAGCTTCTTCAGGCTAAGCCTGGGTTTAACCCTTTAAGAGTCTGGTTTGTTTTAAGGCCAACTGCAGTACCAGGAACCAAACAGGAACAGGCCCTGTTCTCGGCTGCCAGAGTGTCCGCCCCACAGCACGGTGCGCTGGCCGCTCTGCTCCGGTGCCGCGTCCACCTGCCGCCTCAGTGTCTGAGCGACGGGCTTCCTTTCTCCATCTCCCGGCTGTCCCTCTGCAATGCCGCCAGCACCTGCAACCACAGGCAGACACTGACCACAGACCCCGGGCTGCCGGTGACCGCCTCCCCCGCTGCTCCACACCTGCCCCCGCGCACCTCTGCCGTGGACCCGCCAGGCCAGCTCTGCACCATGCCCTCCCTCCCTCCGTCCCACCAGCCACAGACAGGCTGCAGGGCCCCCCCCCCCCCCCCCCCCCCCCCGTGCTCCCACCACAAAGCCTGCTTCCCGCTCCTTCCTGACCTTCCCAAGGGGCGGGGCGGGGCGGGGCTCCCTCCTCTCTGCTCTCAGCTCTTGGTTAGCACCTTCACTTTGTAAATATTACACCCGCTGTGACTGCCTAACAACAGCGGGACAATGACAACAGCGGTAGTTCCCGAGCCCCTCTATGGCCAGCAGAGCCTCACGCCACAGGCGCTCGCTCACCGCTGTTCACTCCGCACAGCAGCGCAGGAAGGTGACCCCATCGGAAGGCATCTGAGCAACGGCGCCCACAGGTGTGACTCCCTCCCAAACAGCCCACGGGCTCACACCCTCATCTGTCTGACTTCTAAACCCAGGGGTCAGGGAGCACCCGTGTGACCCACCAGAGGCCAGGCACCTGCCGTTTACTTACAGCCACAGGGAAAGCAGGAATACTGAGGTCTCAAAGGTGGCCCAGAGGACTAATGGCAGACACAAGCCGCCCCCCTCTGAG
Source organism: Cnephaeus nilssonii (assembly GCF_951640355.1). NCBI lineage: Eukaryota > Metazoa > Chordata > Mammalia > Chiroptera > Vespertilionidae > Cnephaeus > Cnephaeus nilssonii. The sequence continues at coordinate 115,673,232 of NC_137072.1, read as the reverse complement.
CAAACAGCTCGGCCACCCAAACATAAACATGCACTTGTTTGTAACGCTCACCAGGCCTTCCCTCGGCACAGCCTGTAGGACCGTGCTCGGACCACAATCCCCCGGGCCGGCTATATGGAACCCCATGTGCTCACCCCACCCCCAGCAGGCTAACCTATCACTAGCCCACCATGGTGTCCAATAAACTCTGACCTCGTTTTAACCAGTAATTTTTACTTAGTTCCTAAAACGTCAGATCTGGGTTTAATCCTTCCCTCTTTGTGTGTGTGTGTGTCGGGGGGGGGGGGGGGGAGGGAGGGAGTGTGTGTAGCTGGGTGTGTGTGTGTGTGTGTGTGTGTGTGTGTGTGTGTAGGGTATGTGTGGCTGTGGGTAGGTGTGTGTGGGTTGTGTTTGTGTATGGGTGTGTGTGTGGGGGTTGTGTGTGTGTGTATGGGTATAGGGGTTGTGCATATATGTGGAGGGTTGTGTGTGTGTATGGGTGTGTGGAGGCTGTGTGTATGTATGGGGTGTGTGTACGGGTGTGTGTGTGGTTCTTTGTGTGTGTGTGTATGGGTGTGTGAGGGGTTGTGTGTGTATGGGTGTGTGGGGGGATTGTGTGTGTGTGTGTATAGGTGTGTGTGTATGGGTATGTGTGGGGTTGTGTGTGTGTGTATGGGTGTGTGGAGGCTGTGTGTATGTATGGGGTGTGTGTACGGTTTCATGTGTGGGGTTGTGTGTGTGTAAGGGTGTGTATGGGCTGTGTGTGTATGGGTGGGTGTGGGGGGGTGGCCACAGGGAAGCCCCTGCGACTTGGAAGGAAGATCAGCAGCCGTGACTGCACGTGGGAAAGTGAAGGTAGTAACACAACCAGGGAAGCGGGGGCAGGACCTCGTCCCGGGAACACCTCCCCGGGAGGAGGGGCAGGTGAGTGCTAGTTCCCTTGGCTTCTGCCGCAGGCATTTTTAAAGGGGGGGGGGGGGGGGCGGGGGTTACAAATGCCGTCTATCATGCAGGGAGCACCGTCTTCCAGGCAGGGAGCACCGTGATGACTAACCAGCTCTGGCCTCCCAGGGCCCTGCCGAAAGGGTGGAGGCTGAGGTGCCACAGCCCCTGCACCGGACAGGCCCCCGGGCAGAGCCGGGCCTCAGAGCTCTGAGCCGGGCTGCTTCCTCAGAGGGCTCTGCACACGGGGCTCCAAGGAAGAAAGGACCAGAAGACCCGCTCACCTGAGCCCACTTCTTGTTGCGACTTTGCATCTGAACTGCAGCTATGGAGGCAAAAACCTCGTCTGCGGGCAGGTCCTCGGGCAGCCTGGTGAGGAACTGGGCGACGTGGATGAAGTCCATCCTGGTCAGGATGTCCTCGAACAGCCTCAGGATGCCCAGGGCCGTGCGGAACAGGAACTCCTCCCCGTCGCGGCAGAACACGTCCCAGATGCGGCAGGCCAGGTCGAGGGGCAGAGACTTACTGTACAAGGTAAAGATCCTGCAGGGGAGTGGAGCGCTTCAGGGGGGCTGGCAGAGAAGGACCCTGAGTCGGCTGAGCTCCACTCCAGGCTCCCCAGCCTGACTGCCGTCCTCAGATACAAACATGGGGCCGGGGTGCGGGGGCGCGAGGCCTGGGCTCATCCCGAAGGCCAGGGTGCAAATGGTAGGACACAGCAGGACCGGCTCGCACACGGAATCTCAAACACAGTACAACTCCTCATCACGGCTACTGTTACTTCCACATGCAACCAGTATTTATCAGCACTACTGTGAGCTACGCTGCTGGCAGGCGCGGGACATGAGGTCACTAAGGCAGAGAGAGCAGAGTCCGGTGCGGGATGAGAACAGCACACAGAAACGCCCCATTCCGTGTCCACATGCATGGGAAGAGGACTGTCTGCTTTCCTCCCTGTAGGGGTCAGCAAAGGAACAAAGAACTTTTTCCAAATAAATTTGACCGCAGATTACAAATTCTCATCTTAACGATGCAAACCCCCAGATGAAGAAATGAAATACGAGTATGCCTTCCCTTAAAGGACTGTGATCACCACGCCCTGGCCAGGGCGGCTCGGCGGCCAGGCGTCAGCCTGCGCACCAAAGGCCGCTGAGGGCCCGGCGGCCCTGTTTCCAGCCTATCTGGGGGCGTTCTCAGTTCCACCTGGAGCACGTGCTTGTTTTTCTAAAATGAAACAGAACTGACCCAGTCCACAGTCCTACCTCTTCCTGCCCGCCCACTCGCCGAGATCAAGCCCTCACGTCTTAAAAGCAGACTCGAGTGAAAAGTGATCAGAACATAGAGTAGTGATAAGAAGAGGGAGAGAGTGACAACAGAAGAAATTTCTTCAACAGCATTCTTGAGTTCAGATGCGTGTGGCCTCCATTAACGACTTAGATATTCTGAACTTTACAGAATGAAGCCAACATGCGAACGATCAAGAAAGCCGTGGGCAGAGCCTGCGCCCTTAGTCCTCACCCAGGCGGTACCGTTGTCCGCGAGCTAACGCCTGAGCTCCGAGCCCTCCCGCGGAGGCGGCCAGCCCGTCGCCAGGCTGGCTGAAGACTGCTCCTGCCAGTCACTGTGCTTTGGTGGTGAGGGTGCACGGTAGCATGGAGCAAACACCGTTCCCCGCCCCCCGCTGGAGGGTGTGTGGGTTTAACTGCAAGCAGGGGGGAGGCAGGGACGGCCAGTCCGATGTGTATGTGTGTGAGAGCGTGCACACACACACCTGTTCAGGGAAGAACGCATCGCTGACAAGTGACGTTTGCATAAAGCCCTGAAGAGGAAGCCAGGAGCCAAGAGAAGGGTCTGGAAAGCATCCAGGTTCCCGAGCTCCGAGGCAGGAGCAGACCTGGCAAATCCCAGGAAGAGCCAGGAAGCCCCAGGCAGAAGCCGCGAGCAGCAAAGGGGAGAGCACGCTGAGAAGCTGAGACGGGGCTGGGGCGGCCGGGCGGCCGGGCGGCCGAGCTTTACTCTCCAGGGCGGGGAACCAGCGACAGAACCTCTGGACAGAGGAGGCCACCGCGGTGCGGGGAGGCGCGTGTCGGGGACGCCGGTCCCAGGCGCCACTGAGAGCGGGCCTGGTCAGAGCAGCTGGCAGCAGCGGGGTGGCCAGAAGTCAAGAGAATCTGGACAGACCCTGCAGGGGACTTTCCTCACGGAAAACGCAGCCGGACCGGGGCGCTGAGCCTCCCATTTCTCATGTGTGAAGCAAACCGGGCCCGGTGCTCAGATCTCAGCTGGTGGCGCTGCGAGCCCCTCAGCGCTGGGCAGGGGAGCAGGCGACAGTTCTTGGCCATCTCCTGCATTCCCGCAAACGCTCGGGCACCACCGCTTCCCCTGCCCGCTCCCCGCACAAACCCTGGTCTTTTCCCTTCATCTGCCTCTGCCTCCAGGCTCCCTTTCTCCCACGTAACCTAACGCTCACTTCTGGAGATAACCCACCTTCGTCTCCGCCCAATCAAAAGCCTTCCACACTCCCTTGGCCCCTGCAATGCTGCCCAAGCGCCTCCGCGTGGCTCCCACACACACTGGGACCTGGCCTCCTGACCTCTCCCCTGCCACCCTCCCCGCTTCCCTCGGCCCCGGCGTCGCCAGGCACCTGCTGGAGCCCTGCTAGTTCCGGACCACCAGGCTCCTATCAGGCCTCGGCGGGGGCTCATGTTTGCTGCCCCTGTGCACGCTGACCCTTAAGCCTGGGTCCAGGACCGCTGTCCTCCCCCTGCTGCAGAGACACACTTAACGTGCAGTACCGCCATCCACGGGCATGTCTCCCTCTAGGCAAGGCTCTGACAGGCACCGCCTGTCCTGCTCACCACCGCTGTCTAGATCCCAGCAGAGCCTGGCACAGCCAGACCTGGCGCTCAGTGGCGTCGCGCTTAATGATGGGTAAATGGCGCTTCGAAAGCAAACAGGTCCCAGACCCCACTTGTCCCTGAAGGAGCTCAGAGGGCCCAAGCAGGCTCACAGAGAGAAACAAGAAAGAGCGATGGTGCCAGCGGACGCCTGGGGCCGGAGCTGGGGACAGGCAGCGGCGTGGGCAGCTGAGCCTGAGGGAGCCGGCCGTGAGGACAGTGGAACGTGGGGCGGGAGGGGTAAACACGAAAATGCACACTCACCAATCAATTAGGTAGATGTCTGGAGTTAAGCTGTTTTTCTTGAAATGAGTAAATAATTTCGGCAAATTTTCTTCAAAGAATACCTCAAATGCAGCAAAATAAGTCAACATCTGGGGAGATAATGTGAAATACACCAGTAAACTAATCATCAGCACACATTTCCAACCTACAAAACCAGCCAACATGCTTACACCATTAGAACCCAACAGTCACCTCCTCGTGTTAACTGCCAGTGACGCCTTCCGACGGGTGAAGGCGAGGAGCACACAGGCCGTTCTAGCAGCGCATCCCGTCCCACCGCGCCCGTCCCACCGCGCCCGTCCCACCGTGCCCGTCCCACCGCGCCACGGGCACTGCTGCGTCCCCTGCGTCCAGCAGGTCTACCCAACGGGCTCCAATGCTGGCGAGCGGCTTCCGGCACTAATGCAGCCTTTAACGAAGGCGTGCCCGCTGTCTCCGACACAGCGCTCTGCACAGGCCGACGGCAGAGCCGTGTGAACTGTGTACCCCGGGAAAGCAGAAACCCAGGCCTGCTCTGCGGAGATGCCGCTTTGCTTGGTGTCGGAAACTGAACCGAGATCTCGAGTTCGCCTGTGAGCACTCCACGCATCTTCACATAACACCACGAGCTACACCTTATTCCTCCTCCGATGTGCGGAGAAGAAACGGGCACATGAGTGTGTGGCCGGGACCTGACCCGTGTCTGTCCCTCTGCCAAGGCGGAGCCTTTAGGGCTCACTCCTCTAGAACCGGGAAGGAACTCGTGGCTGAACGATCTGACACATGCACACCATGCTCCCAGCCCTCAGCATTGCCAGGGAAGGCGACAGAGACCCCAGGCCCGGCAGCACGGCTCCGGCTCCGGCTCCGGCTCCGGAAGCAGTGAGGGAGGAAACACTCGGGGAGGAGCAGCGGGCACAGCCAGCCCTTCCCCAGCACCGGCTTCTGGCTGCCTGCAGGGCCTGTGGGATGCAGTGCGCAGGGAGCCGCGTGGACCTGCAGCTGCTGCTGGACGGGGGCGGCCCCAGCCGAGAGGCGGGCAGGCTGCTCCGTGTACTACGGGGAGGCATGTGGCAGGTGGCTTTCGGATGCTGCCTGCTCGCCTTCATGCATGAGTGTACTGGAAACCAGAGTTCCCCATGGGGTCCTCTCCTCCCGGGGACATCGGCTATGTCTGAGGACGTTTCTGGTGGTTACAGCTAGCGGGAGGTGCTGCTGGCACTCCGCGGCTAGAGGCCAGAGACGCCGTTCAATGCCCAGGTCAGCCCCACCACGGCGTCCGGCCCCAAGGTCAACAGCGCGGCTACTGGAAGGCCCTGCTGCCAATGAAGGTCCGGTCAGCATTATGCTTCTCTGGTTCTTCCTTAGTCATTAGGCTAAAATTCTTCAGTCCAGTTTTTATCAGATGTTGCCAAAGAGAAAACTGGGGTCTTATATTCAAAATTAGGAGCTATTGCGATGTAATCCTTCTACTCTACAGGAGAAGCTCTTCCCGACGGAAAGCAGGACCTCAGTGCCGCTTTGGGAAACCTTGGAGCAGAAGCCATCGAGATCCCCACCATCTCTGCGAACTGTGGTCCCTCTACAGTTACACGTGGGAGCCACTAAGGAGATGCTCCACTCCACGTGCTTTTGAAAAAGTATCCCTTCATCCTAAATCCTTCTTTACAGCACGATTCGGAGCCAACACTGCTTCTGCACTGGGTCTCTCACCAGATCGCAACGAACCCTACTGTTTCCCCTAAGCCCCATTTTTAAAGGTCTTCAACTTTCACACCGACATGTAATTTTAAATTATTATTAAATAATGATAAATACTTGTGTGACAACCATCTTTGTGCTTAATGCTTGGTCCCCGCTTGGACTTCCTTAGATTCTTACAAGCAGAATTACATACCAACACCATTTACCGCTATTGATACTTAATACCAAGTTTCTTCCAGAAGAATTCTGCCAATTTGTACTTCCCCTAACAGCCACCCATGTAGCAAGTTTTTAAATACTTTTTCTTTATTTAAAATAAAGACCAGCTGCCCTGTCTTGAACAGGAACTACTCAGGAGGCTTTAAGATTTGAAGAGGGACTATGCCTGGCTGACCTAACCTCTCGGACCAGTGGTCTGGCAGCACTGGAGGTAACTACCAGCAGCTACCAGCACGTCAATGCCACACTAACGTGAACGCCGACGGGCCTGTCAGGCGGGCGCCATCCCCTGGCCTCCTGAAAGAACAGGGCTGAGGAGGCAGGACGGGGCACCTGGGCTCCTCCCTCACGGCTGTGCGCCCTGAATGGGAGCCTCCCCTCCCCATCGGGCCACGCAGAGGACCCACATCCGGGAGCCTGTGAGGGGCCTCGGAGGCCCCCGCAGCCGTCTGTGTGTATAATGCGTGGCACGGACTCAGCTCAGTCAATGAAACCTGCACTGCCAGCCGCGCCCTGACGCACCGCTGCCTCCGTCCACGCAGGAGCGCCTCACACACCCTCCTGTCTGTGTGAGCGCCCCGCACGGAGCGCCCCGACGTCACGGAGCAGCAAGATGGCTCAGCTCCGCCACGTCCACGCGCAGACCCCACGCGGAGACTGCGCCACCCAAAGCGGGCATGTTTGTGCAGGGGCTGCCCCCCCCCCAACTGTGCAGAGAACGTATTTTCAGAAACGCTTTCTGAGCAGCTGTCTTGAGAAAGTCATACATATGGCTATTAGCTACGTGTTTTTAAAATCCAACACAATGCCCAAGTCCCTCCCACTTCCACAGTGCTTTCTCCGACTCCTTCTTCGTGGGGTGTGTGTGGGGCGGGTGTGTTCTTTTCCACTGAAAAGATGGCTGCCTGGGCGGTTCTTGCTGGGCACAGGGGATACTCACAAGGCCATGGTCCACTCGGAAAAACGCCATTTGACAGGGTTTATTCAAAAGATTGGAAAACGCGATGAAGGCATCCGCAGTGTCCAAGTTCAGGATCAGCACTGCGGCTATGAAGGACATGCCCTGCACCTGCGGGAAGGAGGGGGTTAAATGCGCCGCGGCCTGCACACCCACCCACGGCCTCCCCCAAAGCTGAGTGACAGCTTCCATGGAATCCGCTCTCAGCAGGAAGCCGCCTGTCTGCTCTCACCCCGCCCCCATGGCCCCGTGGAACGCCTCCCTCCGCATCTGCCACCTGGGACACGGCCCCTAGACTCAGCTGCCTCGTGCATAGAGATGTGTCTATCGGAACGTGCTACACCTGGCACCATGCACAGGCCTCGGCTAAGCCGCATACACAGCAGCACAGTTTTACAATGGTTACTGCTAAAGGCTTGTCTTCACTTAATGCTGAAAAAACCACATGCGAACAACGAAAATCAAATCGAATGACAATGTGACGAAGCCACAGGGCAGCTGTGTCCGCCCGGTTCCTTTAGGAGGAGCAGGCAGCTCGCTGCCGTGAGACCTGTCATGCCCAACAGAAACGAGGGCATTCGCCTCGCCCTCCGCAGCTAAGATGTCCCGGCACCATTGGCCTTATTCTGACTTTCTTTTTAAAATGTGAGACATGATAAAATACTGAAAAGTTCACTTACATAGCCCACATCCGGTCGATAACAAGTGTAAGCGCCCAAAACACTGTGCAACATGTCATGATACGGGCCGCCCTGCAAGGATCAACACACCAAAGGACACATGCAGAGTCGGGTTAGTGCCCAGGACAGCCTGGGGCGCCGCCCCCGCCCCCGCCCCCGCGGAGTGCCGAGGGGAGCCGTGGCCCAGCACAGGCCAGCAGCTCTGCGTGTATTACGTCACTTCACAAAGGAGCTACCAACCCAGTTAGAAGCCAGTCTGCAGCCAATTCGTCTACCAAGCTGCTCTGAGCAAGCTGGTGGGTCAGGCCTGAGCACCGCGCCAGAAAAATACCCCTCCCTGGACCTGCTGTATAGCCACACCCCCTCCGAGTTCGAGGGCAACCAGGAGCCAGGGTTCAACCAGGCAGGGCAGTGACTTGTCCCGCCTGCTCCCAGCCGTGCCGCTCATCCTGACCCCTCCCCGCCCATCACGGCCTGTTTCTTCTACGCTTCCTGATATGGTAGGTCTAGAAAATACACTCTCAATCCTAAGTCCTAACAGCCTCCATTTTAACCCAAACATCCTCCCAGCTCTCCATGCGTTCCTGTGACTCCTCAGCATTGAGGTGTTGCGGTTTATCTCCTCCTGTTGAGCACAGAAGCAAGCAGGGGCCTCACACTGCTGTCCCCGGGTCTGAGCTGTGAAGGGGCTGGCTCGGTCCACATCACACACTTACTGTCCACACCGTCCACGTGCCTAGTTAACATGAGGAGTGGAAAGTGGACATGGGCCCTGGCCAGTGTGGCTCAGAGGTTAGAGCATCAGCCTGTGCACCAAAGGGTCCCAGATTAGCTCCCAGCCCTGGTCAAGGTGCATGCAAGAGGCAACCAATCCATGTGTCTCTCTCACACTGATGTCTCTCTCTCTCTCTCTCTCTCTTCCCCTCCCTTCCACTCTCTTTCAATGGAAAAAATATACTCAGATGAAGATTTTAAAAAAGTGTACATGGTGCATGACTAGGAAGTCACTCCATAGGTGAGTCACTTACAAAAGAACATCGTGGCCCAAACCGTCACATTCTGGCATAAATGGAAGAGACACTTCCAGAACCAGAGGGGCAAAGAGGAGAACACAGCAGTGGGAGGAAAAGAGAAGCCATCCAGGACGAGAGGGCGGAAGGAGGGGCACAGGGAGGGGCCTCCTGCGGCCCAGCGACCTCAGCGGCATCAGGTCCCCTGTGGCCCGAGGCCCAATGAGGAGCACACGAGTGCGGCACTGAATCTTCTCAGGGCTGCGTGTTTTCAACTCAACAGATCCCACCAGCGTGATTATGTCCTTCTCACGGGGCGCTAATGTCCCCTCTTCGCTGACAAGGTGGTGCAGTCTCTGACAGGTCCCTATTTAAACGCCCAACTAGCTCTGGACGCCTTGCTGGTGCCCCACTCTCCACCCACCCTTCGTTGCTTTCATGTTGCCCGTGGAGGAAATCTAGAACTTCGGAAACCACAGCCTGAGGGAGACACACCCACGGGAACCCAGAGGGAAGGAGAAAGCCATCTGGCCCCACTCCCACCCAAAAGGGACTCCTAGCTGCCCCTCCTCCTCTTCCTGCACCAAGACAATCCCCCGCCTCCCAAAGCCCATGCAGCGCGATGCTCCACGGAGCACTCTGGGCCGGGTGTGGGAAAGGCGGACCGCAGCTGCCCAGGCGGCAGCCCCTCAGGACCGGGGCCGGTGCCTGACCGCCCTCCAGCCGCAGCGCTGCCCTCCACTCTCCTCAGCAGGGACAGGTCAGCCGGCTCCAGCGCCGAGCAGCCAGGCGGTAAGGAGGGCCACAGCCGGAACTGCTCTGCGCTGTCTGCCCTCCAGCGAGGCTCTCTCTCCCGAAGGAGCCGGGTCCTGGCCCGTCAGTGTCCGAGGCTCCATTCCAGTCCTTCTGCCGAGTGTCTCTCCGCTCTCTGGCGGGCTGTCACTCACCCTAGTCCAGCACAGTCTAAGAGCCGCTCCCCAGGGACACCGACCCCGACCCGCATCCCGGACCCTCCCCACGCTGCCCCGCCAGGGAGTGACCTCGCGCCTCCGCACGGTCAGAGTGCCTGGGACACCCGCATGTTTGCAGAGTGTCACACGTCCACATCGCCTGCAGCATTCCGGGTGGCGGTCCCTGAACTGACTTGCTCTAATTGAAACCTTTCCTGGCCTCCTGGTGCTGTGAGGTCTGTAGAAGCATGGGCGTGAGAGAGTCAGACGGCATGGCAGGGCTAGTGTGGAGGCCGAGGTGACTGGCCAGAGGTGGAGGGGTCGGGAGAGATGCCTGTATTAACATGAGACCCACCCTCCCCCTGCTATCCCTCTCTGGTGGCCCCTCCACCCAAAAACCCAAGTACTTCTCAATTTGATTACAACGTATGCAGATTGGCATCTGTGAATTTCAGACAAATATGCTTGAAAGCAACAAATCACCACCACCTACCTGCTGGAAAATGCAGAGGTTAGGGAATGTTCTAGAAATGTCCAGTTTAATCAGCTCCAGACTGGCTTCTCTGTCGGCTGCTGAGAACCCGGCATCTACCGAAAGACCGAGAGTCACGAGCCCTCTCAGGGGCAGCGTGCGGGACTCAGAGGCTCTGAGTCTTACAGGAGTGACAAGGGAACATGCTTCCGACGTCCCGGGACCTGGTTACAGCTCGGCCGCCAGGATGTAGAGCAAATACCAACAGCACGCTAGCGCCAGACCGCCATGGGTATCTTCCGGAGGCTGAGGTAAGCCTCACGTGACACCGCCTTCCGTCGGCAATCAGGGGAAGCGGCGAGCACACACTCACCCAGGCAGAGAGCACTGGGAACCGCGGTCTGGCCTAGCACGCCCTGGGAGAACGCAGAATCCATGGGGGTGGCAGTGACACTCGTGTGCCATTTCTAACCAATATTCAGGGATAACTTGGTTTCTGTTCTTTTTAATATCACCTAGATCAGTGATGGGCAACCTTTTGAGCTTGGTGTTTCAAACTTCGCCAAAAAACTGAGCATAACTCGGGTAGTGTGTCCCTTTGAGGAAAAAACATTATTTCACGATATTTATAGTTTAAATAACATAAATGTTTCATCCTCGGCATGCGGCCGCCTCAGCGGCCGCGTGTCATCAGAAATGGCACTGACACGCGTGTCAGAGGTTCGCCATCACTGACCTAGATGGTATAAAAGGTCAGTAAGAGAGACACCACGGAACCGACAGAAGCGTCATTCTGTGCGGGGGAGACGCTCAGTGTGACCCAGCGAACACGCAGTGCCCCGTCTTCAAGCAGCTCGCATGCTGCCCGGGTTCCAGGCTGCCGCCTCGTGAATGGGAACGAGGGAAGCGCGGGGTTACCGCCTCTCCGGACCAGGAGCGTTTTCTTTCTTATGAGAACTTCTTCTTTACCTTGTTTGCTCTGAAAAACCCCTTTTCCAGCCCCAGCCCTGCAGCTCAGGTGGTTGGGGCGTTATCCACACACCAAAAAGAAGCATGGGCGTGAGAGAGTCAGACGGCATGGCAGGGCTAGTGTGGATAGCGTAGGGAGGGTCCGGGATGCGGGTCGGGGTCGGGTTCAATCCCCCGTGGAGCGTGTATGGGAAGCAACCAATCTCTCTCTCTCTCTCTCTCTCTCTCTCTCTCTCTCTCTCTCTAAATCAAGGAAAACGTTTAAAAACAACACCGCCCTTTTCCAGGCAGCTGTTTGTAAGCTCGCACCACGCACCCCCTCGGAGAAGCGACCTCTCTTTGTCGGGTGGAGCAGTGCCCCGCTGACCGAGCCGCCGCCAGCCCGCGCCCCACGTACCTTCACTGTCCACGTCGGGGCCGCCCGCGCTGAAGCACCGCCACCTCTCCTTGGCTCGGGCGAGGCAGATGTGGAAGAGCTCTGCGAGAGAGGCCTCGGGTGAGCGTGGGCACACGCGCACGGCTCCTCAGAAACGCCAGGGACACACCACTGCCTCAAGGTCAACTACACACTGAAGGTCTTCTACTGTTAAAGACACCAGCCACCATTTACAAAGACAGACCACACACGCCGCAGTGCGGGGTGTTGACTTCTGCTGTACGGCCACCCACGCACGGCTGTCTGGTTTGTGGGCCCATCACTTGTACTATCGGTGAGCTCTTTGGCGTAAGATGGTCAACTTGTGGCGGGTACGGATTAGCCAAAGATGGAGCTTTGAGGAAGTCACCTCCACCCAACGCCAGTGACCGCCCCGCCCGCCCAGCTGGCGTTACTCAGGCTGCAACCGAGGGCGGACGACGCCTCCCAAGGTAAGAACAACATAACAGGAGCCCAGGTCACAGAGCGGACACAAACCAATCCGCCCTAAACTCAAGGGCCTTCCATCGCTACCAGCAACTCCACGGGCATTCACCGGTACAGATGACATGAAGGAGAGGAGGGGACAGGGAGGAAAGAGGAACAAGTACCAGTTATTAGGCGCTGAACTGCGAGTCTGCGAGCCCCTGGCCTGTCTCACGGGGCGCACGGTGCTGGGCACGGAGTGGAGGGAGCGCGGAGGAGAGGCACACGCACACTGAGCGGACGCACGTGGCAAGGCAGCCGGCCAGCCCGAGGAAAGGCGAGTCCGGTCTCCCCTCCCCTCTACTCTGACGCCACCAGCACCTCAACACCCCGGTGGGTGCAGCATGCGGTCCCTCTAGAGGTGCTTACATATCCGCTGCCTGGGAAAAATGCCACCCAAACAGCCGTACCCAGAGGCAACCGCACCTCCCAGCGAAACCACGTGCCCTGCCGCACGCTGCGAGCAGGCCGGTTCTCAGAGGTGGTGAGGCCTCCTGGAGGACAGTCACCTGGCCCTCACGGCTCCCCGGCAATGTGTCCTTTCTCCTGACAGCAGGGCAGAGGGACAGGAGAAGCCACAGGACCTGGCCGGGGGCGGGGGGGGGGGCAGGGGGGGCAATTCCGCGAGCCTACCAGTGCAAGCACTCACCGTGGGTGATGTTTAACTCGTTGCCAATGGCTAAGCTCCAGACTTTGCCTCTCACACTGGGAGGGATCCCCTGCCACCACAGGTCCCGGACTTTCCTAGAGCACCACCTGCACAGAGAGGAAGCCCCGTTTATGTGGCTGTTCTCCGGGAAGAAACCTCTGCCACCTGTGTGCCTCCCCCAACCACAGGACAGGGGATACACAGGTATGTCACAGCCCTGCCTCAGGGCTTAGGTCCGGTGTCCAGAGGCCAGGAGGTCAGTGCGGCTCTCCACCGGGCAATGCTGTGGCGGGTACGCCCAGGGCACTGCACGCGGGGAGCGGCAGCACCAACCAGAGGGCTCGGCACTATCCGGAGCTGAACCTGCAGGACGGCCGATAGCTGGGCGGGGGGGCGGGGGGTCGGGCCGGTGGGGGGGGCAGGACTGCTGCGGAGCTGCAGGCGCAGGGCAGGTGGCACACGGGGGACAGCTGCCAGGCTCCAAGGGCAGAGCCCTCTGCTAACTCAGCACGCTCTCCACTGCTCAGGCACTGAGGCCCTCCGCGCACAGTGGCTCCAGCCCGCACACGGGCCGAAGTGCCAACACTCCCCTGGTGCTCAACGCAGCCCAGCGGGAGAGCACGGGCCGCGGCTGCAGAACAGGTCTGCACCCCAACTGCACGCTTCCCTGTGCAACCCCGAGCAAAGGCCTTCTCTCCAGCACCGCATGAGGGAAGCCCGTGAAGGGCCGCCGTGGAGATCAGCGGGACGATGCACTGACACCCGGCCCCGTGCCTGGCCCCTAGCGGCTGCGTCCCAGGCAGTGCCGAGTGCGGGCCTCGCACATCACACACCGTCAGTGCGGGATGGACCAGGGAGGGTGCTCAGCCACCGAGGGAGACAGCCCCAGGGCCCTGCGGACCTCACTCTGTCACCGGGTCCCATTTGAGAAAAAAGCGTTTCCTGGTGCCCAGCCTCGTAAAGGCCCCGCCTGGAAAAGCAGGCTCTGGGAAACGCTGGTTCTCCTAGGGCGCATCCGCACCGGCTGTCTGACCCCCAATGAGACAGATGACACTCGGGTAAGTGCCAGGAGTGAGTCCCCCACATCCCGACATAGGGCGCGGGCTGAAAGCGACAGGAGAAGAGAAACTGGCCCCCAAGCTGCCTGCAACTCCTGGTGATGAGGGGAGCCCCTCCCCACCCTGGACCACAGGAAGAACTGTCCGCAGCTGTCCCACAGACGTAAAGATGACAGCAGCTGCCGGACTGCCACGGGGCTGTCATCAGAGAAGAGCCAGTCCCTACCCTCAGACAGAGGACGACAGCAGTGCATCCAGGGGCGTCTCCTCCAGCCCCTGGCCAGGAAGGGCTTCCCCACGGGAGACTGGGCTGCATACAACAGCGAGCTGGAGGGAGTTACAGGGCAAGAGCACGCCAGGCAGAGGGAATGGACCCGCAAAGGCCCTGAGGCTCCCCGATGAGAGAGCTCCACCCAAGTGCAGGAGAGGTCAAAGGTGGGCTACCGAGAAAGGGAGGTCAACGTCACTGAATCTCACGTGGGGAAATGACCCAGACCTGGGCCTTAGAGGCCCCTCGGCTGCTGGTCCCTCTGGAAGGAGGACGGGGGACAACAGGCCTGAGCTCGTCCTTCCACCAAAGGCAGTGCTCTGACCGACAGGAGTGCCGCCCTCCCTAGACCCCAGACGGAATGATACAGCTCGCGGCGCCCCGCCCCAGCTTACATGGTTTCCCAGTTAGGCAAAATCTCATTATTCCACGTCAGGACAGCATTCCCGATGCTTTCTTCCTGCCGGCATCTTTCTTCCAGCTGCTTCTTCCTCCGCTGGGCTTCCTTCAGCTCTGGGAATCACATGGAGAAGAGGAAAAGCTCCGCTCACTGGCAGCCACCATGTCAGGTGGTGACTTAGTCACGCAGCAAAGACCCCAGAGCGGCACTGACAGAGGCCGTGCAACCCACCCCGTCCCACCGTGGGCAGCTCAGAGGCACGGTGTCCCCGTCTTCTAGTCCGCTTTTAAGGTGTAACACACATACAGGAAAGCACACGAGTGAAACGCGGTCAATTCTCACAAAGGAGGCCAACTCAGGAAACTTCCACCTCAATCAAAGGACAGCTCACTGCAGCCCCAGAGGCGCCCGTGAGCTCCCGCCCAGGCCCTTCCCACCACAGCCTGGAGCCCAATAGCAGCCTGGGAAGCAACGTGCATTTAATTTACATATTCCTTTTGTGTTTTTTATTGTAGTAAAAGACACAAAACATAAAATTTACTGTGTTAACGATTTTAAGTATACAATTAGTGGCATTAAGCACATTCACATCATTACCCAGCCATCACCAACATCATCTCCATAATGTTCTCAGCTTCCCAAACTGAAACTCGGCACCAATTAAACTCTAACTCCTCCGCATTCCCTCCACCCGCCCAGTCCCTGCAATCACCATTCTCCCGCCTCTATGATTCTGCCTACTCTGAGGATCCCATAGAAGAGGAATCACAGTGTTGTCTTCTTGACTGGCTTATTCCACTAAGCATGAATCCTCAAGGTTCACCCGTGTTGAGGCATGTTCCAGAACTTCCTTACTTTTTAAGGCTGAGTAATAGGCCATTGTGTGTATAGACCACATTATGTTAATCACATATATTTGTTTAAACATCCTAGAGTTGTAGGATGTTGCAAGGCATTTTACCAAATCCTACCCCATCTTGTAAAAAAGGAAACTCGCCCGGCCAGCACGGCTCCGTGGTTGAGCCAGGAGGTCAGGGTTCGATTCCCGGTCAGGGCACATGCCCGGGTTGTGGGCTCGATCCACACTGGGGGGCGTGCAAGACGCAGCCTATCGATGATTCTCTCTCATCACTGATGTTTCTCTCTCTCTGCTTCCTTCCTCTCTGAAATCAATAAAAATATATTTAAAATAAATAAAGAAGGAAACTGAGCCCAGAGAGAGAGAGAGCTTTGGCCCTCACTGCTGGCGAGGCTTTCCCCAGACCATACTCTCACCCTAGACCGTCTCTCTCCTGGTGTAAACTCGAAGTGCTAACACCTTGAGTAAAGCTAGCAGGAATGACATGAGTAGAAGCACACACTTTTGTGGAAAATTATAAATTTCAAAATACTAAAGCCTTCACCACAGTTCAGGTTCAAGGGCCCCAGACAGGAAGAAGGAAATATCCAGACACAGAGTCCTGTGCTGCCTTACGCACCCGAACATGCGGGGCCCCTTACCTCGCTTTTTGGCCTGGACCACCATTTCTTCATACTGCTGCCTGTGCTTCTGAGCTTCTTCAGCTGGCTTCGCCGGGAGATTTCTTGATAGAAAGTAAATGATTTTCCACCATTATGAATCCTATATGATAAAGAGCTAATATGCTAATTAGACCGGACGGCGGAACAACCTTCTGGCATGACCTTCCAGAAAGACCAGTGGGCGGGGCCACGAGGCAGCCAGGGCCACGAGGGCCGGGCCCCTTGCACGAATTTCGTGCATCAGGCCTCTAGTATCAAATAAAATTCTTTGAGAAACAAAACTTGAAGCATTACTAGTAAAAAATAAATTTTTAAAAAAGCTCAAAAAACAAAACTAAACACGTTAAGATGACAAAGACACAGCTCTTTCATAATCTAAAAATATTTCCTTACACAAGTAAAATGAGCTCATGGTAAAAAATGTGAAGTATAAAAAAAGAAGAAGGTAACAATTACCCATCATTCCAAGAGATAAACACTTAACCTTTTGGTGTTTTTCACTTTAGTTCAAAGAAACTTTGATCTGACCACAATACACTAATAACCGTCGACACTTGTCCGTGAAGGAGGGACCCTAACAACATACTGTGTGTACATGTGTGAACACATTGTCTGGCCGGTTTGTAAGTGTGCAAGTTTCACACTGGCTATGTGGCTCATCGGCGTGTATACAAATGTCTACCACAGTTCTGAGCAAGTACGAATCCTGTTTGAAAAAATAAAACACACGTTCTCCTTCAGAAATGGACAGTCCATCAAACAGATGGCCACCAGAGGAGGGGTGCTGGGGCCAGCAGCTCCCGCGGGTCCCGAACGACCCAGCACTGGTCCAGGCAACGCTCCGCAGGACCGGCTGCCCCCAGACTCCACTTCCAGGACACTGCTGGTGTTTCGGGCGGTTACAGCCAGCCTACAATTTACCATCGCTACTTACGTACTCATAAATGCGAGTTAAAGGAAAACGCCACCTGAAAGGAAAGTCCTAGGCACGCTTGTAGGTTAGAGGACGGCTTTCCAAACTAGCCACTTACTACCCCTAGGATACACGTTAATAACACAGGAAATGAAGAGGAACTCGGCATTTTTTGTTGTTGCTCATCCTCACCTGAGGATATTTTTTCCATTGCCTTTTTTTAGAACGAATGGAAGGGAGGGGTGGGGGGAGATGGGGGAGAGGGAAAGAGAGAGAGAGAGAAACATCAATGTGAGAGACACATCGATTGGTTGCCTCCCACACATGCTCTACATGGCAGGGGATGGAACCTGCAACCCTGGTATGTGCCCTTGACCAGGAACCGAACCCGTGACACCCTTTGGCGCACGGTCCGACACTCTAACCACTGAGCCACGCTGGCCAGGGTGGAAGAGGGCATTTTAATGAGGGCTATGGCTCACTCTTCTTCCCTCTGTGTCCCTAGTTCCCTTCGAATGGAAAGGTGACTGATGAGCGAGGTGTTCCTATCCACTAAAGCCAACACCCAGACTCTTGCTGGGACTCACGCGGGTCTGTCCTCCAGGATGAGTGCGGTGGTGGAGAGCGGCTCGAAGTCAAGATTCTTCCTCACATTCTGCTTTGGGGAGGGTGGCCTGCTAGCTCGTCCAGCCTGGTCTTCATATTCCTGGGACAAAGAAACCAGGGTTACGTGGGCCTGCCAGCTCAACAGGACGCCGCCTTGGGGAAGCAAGAGCGTGTTGGGCTGCCGCCCTGCAGGCTGACTCTGCGATGGTGTGCCGAACACACTGCTTGCTGAGCGGAAGGAAGGCCCGCCAAAGCAAGGCGCCTGCAGCTCGGCAGCTCCTGCGCCGCTGAGTGGCATGAGGACAGTGGGTGCCCACACTGGTGAGGAGTCCCCGGACCTCGCCCCAGCTGCCCTTCCCGAGGCCCACGAGCATCGTCTCCCGTCTCCTCGGCATCTCCTGTGGGTTTTCACTGGTTATCACAGTGGCCACTGCAAATCCCAGAGCAGACCCACGGCCAGTTCCAGCACCCGCCTGACCTCCGGCCTCCTCCATACCCTAAATTTCTAACCACTTCCTTCCACCCCATGGCATTGGATGCACATTTATTAGCTGATTAAATATTTCCTGAAATGAGGAACAGGTTAAAATCTTTTGCATAAATAAAGCTCTTTCATTTTCTTAAACCAGAAACATCAAAAAAATAAATCTTTAACGTCGTACGAAGCCGTCACTGCGAGCTGCTACACAGGGAACTGCCATGCCCCGGGAATCTGAGCGCAGCCCCCACGCTGCCGGGTCACGAAGGCTCAGCCGCACCTGGTGACCCACGTTCCACACACCCAACCGGAGGAGTTCAGGGGAGCCAGGCACGTTGGCGCCGGAGTCCAGCTTCTGAATCTGTGTGCGTGTGTGTGCGTGTGTGTGCGTGTGTGTGTGTGTGTAGCCTTAGCCCTCTGCAAAAAACCAAACAAACAAAAGAAACACAAAACCCCCACTCTTCTCCTGCTGCCTGTGAGGGACAGGCTCTTGGGACCCTCCCTCAGGAGAGGACAATCTAGCTGGGAAAGCAGGACACCCAGACGCGCACTTAGCCTGGACTGAAACCACCATTTCGACAACAGAAGCAGTGTCCTGAGTGGAAAGTGATTAACTGCTAAATGAGTTTTATTGACACCAGCTGCCAAGAGGGGTGCTTCTGGCAAAATTATTCGGCAAGCAATTACTCTCAGCCAGGAAAGCCTACAGAGACTCCTCAAGTGCAAAGGGGAAGCGATCTCCCCTAAATGTGCAGGCTACGCCAGGGTGTCGCCCCGAAGCAGGTGGTGGGAGTTTCTGTACATCTGGATGTACAAGTCTGGATGCCTTAACACTCCCTACCCTGACTTAAAGGGTCCCATTAAAATACCACTTAGCAAAAATCGAGACAACCGACGCCCTTGGCCACCAAGTCTAACATCCCAGCACCTAGTGTGCCAGGCGCTCCACTGCCACCTAACAGCACTGGCTCCGGGAAGCTGCAAACCTGGCGTCTGGGGTCAAAACCTGGGATCTTACAGGAAACGCGCCCAAAGCTGCGTGCTGAGAATGAGTCGGAGGCATGCCGCCTTTCAACAAGGGTTAGTCACGAATGCCCCACTAGGTGCTGCTGCTCGGCTGACCCTGGTCTAGTGAACTCTACGCCAGGCCCAAGGAGTCAGCCCGGAAGCGGGCTGTCCCAGAACTGGACGCCCGTTTCCATTTGCTCTTGTGTGCGTCACACGTCGTCTCGCTTTATGTCCGTAACAAGCTCCCTGGCAAGTGTGAGCCCATTTTACAGATATGGCAGCTGACCTGCCCTCAAGGACCCAGCCAGCGGGGGGCGGGGCCTGCAGGACAGGACCGGGGAGGCTCCTGAGGCCGTGAGCACAGCCTCTGGCGCAGGGAAGTGCTGGCCTGGTCGCTGGGTGCCACGACCCTTCTTCCCCTCGGACCTGACAACCGTGTGCAGCAGGAAAGATGCTCCGGGGCCAGACCCCAATCAAGGAGCCCTGCAAACAGCACCCAGGGAGGAGGAGTAAGTGAATTAAAGGCCTTGCCTCCTGCCCAACACAACCAGGTCTCCCAGGTTAGAGCTCTGGGGCTCTGTTACTAACAAGCAGCAATGGCAGCTGAGGTTAAGGAGCTCGTCAAGGGCTTCACAGGCACGGCGTTTCCCCTTCCCGCGAGCCCCCTGAGGGGGAGCCGCACGGTCCCAGGCCCCACATGGGGAGGTGGAGGCCGGGAGCGGCCCTGACTCCTGAGGGAGCTGGGATCAGCCGCTAGCCTTCTGGCTCTGCAGCCACGTTTCTCAGCAACGGCCCCGCTCCGGAACTCCTGCCGCCACTCACAGGCAGGGTCCAGGGGACGCAGTCCTCACACTCAGTCTGCAAAAGCTTTGCAACTGACGGACACCTGCACTGCTGAACTCAGGGCGCATGCAGGGCAAAGCTCACGTCGCAATCACAGAGCACTACATGATTAGATTAGAGAGCAAACAAAAGCAGAGGCCTGGCCCCTGCCCACACTGAAATGCCGGGGACAGCCTTCCAGCCTGGAAGCAGCACTTCACAACAGGAATGGCGCCGGAAGTGGCTGCGGGTCCTGCTCCAAACCCAGTTCTCCCACAGCCACCTAGAGGTCAACAGTGAGCTCCCGCTCCAAACCAGACGGCCCACCTCGGCAACGACAAAGCGGGTTCCACGGATCCTTGCGGGTATGCTGGGGGCGGGGGTGGGTGCAGTGGCAAACAAGAAGTCTCTGGAAAAACAACTTCCAGTTGCGGGTTATGATGTTGGGGTCAGCACGGGATGTGGCAAGAGCGAGGGCCTTGGAAGCAAAGGGACTTCGCTCTCAGCCCTGGTCTGACCTCAGGCAAATCATCTTGCTTTGCTTCCGGCTCAGCGTCGGTTTCCTCATATAAAACGACAGCAGCCGCGAGGACTCCTGTGATGCTGAGATGACACACGCCACACGTGTGCGGGCAAGTGTCAGGGCAGAACCCGCCTCAGCCCAGCTGATCATTCCCAAGTTCCTTCTCTCCTTGGGACCCTTCTGGGATCCTGTTTTGAAGTCTCTGGGTGTAAACCAGTGACAAGGCCCTTCATTGTTGTGCTCATCAGCAGCCCTGCGAGCTCATCAGTACAAACCGCCCATTCAAGCGACGGACGGCACGGGGCTCCATCGCCTGCTCAGAAGGAATGTAGAGCAGGGCTCTTCAAAGCCTAGTGGCCGTCAGCTCAAGTGGTCACGCCAGCATTTTTTAAATCTAACAATAAAAAGCATCGGAGTGCACACGGTAAGGCCAGTTTGCTTCCGTTCTAAACCCAGTTTTACCGTGTGCCGAGTCTAACTGTCTAACAGGGCTGGGGTGGAGGGTGTCACATCGGGAAGGTTTGCAGGCCACTAATTTAGAAGCATAGTAAGTCAAGTCCCTGCCCTGAGTGGCTCATCAAGTACCCTGCTGGGAACACAAGGCCCACACCAATGAGACGACAGCAAACCAAATGTGCTGCAGCTGACGGGGCCGGGTGAGGGGGGAGCAGCTGGCAGGGGCAAATGAGCAGGGCCTCCCTCCACACAGGGCCAGGAGCGGAACAGGGTTAGCCGTCAGGGGAAGGCGGGAAGGGCCGTATTTGTGAGGGGCCACAGGGCCCAGCCTGCAATGGCTCACTCTAGTAGGGGCAAGTAAGACGCCAGCAGAGGCTGGGCGGCCAGGGCAGACCATGGAAACTGCCGGGAGGGAGTAAGTCCCGTGCCGCGGGGGCCCCGAGGACAGGGTGTCCGTGACTGGGGAACAGGAAAGCAGCTCATACAGGGCCATCTGAGCGGACCGAGGACAGGGAGGCCCGGGCACGAAGGACAGGAATCCCAACAGCCCAAGCAGCAGCCTAGAGGTGCACGCGAGTGGGCTTACCCACGGGGAGCATGAGCACTGAAACGGAGCACGGAGCCGAGTCAAAGCTGTTTTGCTCTGAATTCTGAGGGCTCAACCACCAGCCACCTAGAGCTGGTGAACACGGAGAGCAGGCGAGAGCGGGGCCGGCCGCAGCGCCAGGAAGTCCACTGTGGGGCGTGG
This sequence comes from Cnephaeus nilssonii, assembly GCF_951640355.1. Classification (NCBI taxonomy): domain Eukaryota; kingdom Metazoa; phylum Chordata; class Mammalia; order Chiroptera; family Vespertilionidae; genus Cnephaeus; species Cnephaeus nilssonii. The sequence continues at coordinate 115,651,837 of NC_137072.1, read as the reverse complement.
TGAGCCCGTCACTGCACCCACGGTGGGGTCCACAGGGCGTGTCTACAGCACGTGTGTGAGCCGAGCAGTGTGAAAGGCAGGACAAGGACACGGGGCTCCTGTATGAAGTGCATACTTTGCCAGTTAAAAAAGAAAAGAAATAAAGCCTACCTCCGTGAACATTTGCTTTAAGAGAACAAAGGATCAAGATTCTCAAACGATGAACGGAACAGGATGGTGTTCCGTTCCTGGCAGGATGAACATGAACGTGTTCCTGGCAGGATGACTAGAGGGGTCGTCAATGCGACTCGCTGAGCTGTGGAGTGCTGTAAAGATGGCCCATTATGCTGCCTCCTGGCCAGAAGCGCTCTGGCTTCTGGGAAAGCTACCTGAGCTAGAAGCAGCAAGGCTCAGCAGTCAAAACCTGTGTTTAAGTCTGACTCAACTGTATCCAGTATCAAGATTCGCCTTTTACAATCATTACGAGGGCTCTGGAGGTACGTCTGCAATAAAGCACGGCGGGTCGCCGCATGCGGAACCCATTAAAGACCGACGTGAACCGACGCCAGTGACAGCACAGCCCCAGCTCTGCACAGGCCCAGGGCCCAGGCAGCCTGCAGGGGAGCTTGGGTGGGTGGGTGGGTGGGTGGGTGGGCGGAGGAGCAGCAGGCCTGGGTCTGAACCATCACCTCCCAGTGGGATCAGCGCCACCCGCAGCCTGACCTTGAGCACATCCCTTCACCTGTTCCCTCCATTATTAAATGGAAGATTAAGTGAGAATGAATTACATGGACACAGAGCACAGCAGGTGTCCAGACAATGACAGGAGTACTGCTGTCAGTGCATTACTACAAAAGTACTTTAACACATATACATTTTTATTGATTTCAGAGAGGAAGGGAGAGGGAGAGGGAGAGACAGAAACATCAAAGATGAGAGACAATCATTAATCGGCTGCTTACTGCATGCCCCCTACTGGGGATCGAGCCTGCAACCAGGGCCTGTGCCCTGACGGGGAATCGAACCGTGACCTCCTGGTTCACAGGTTGATGCCCAACCACTGAGCCACACCCATTGGGCCAAACTTACTTTTCACAGTATTTCCCCTTCAGGATACTTAACAGATTGTGGTAAAGTCCCGGAACACTACAGCTGATCTCACTCTGCCATTTGTAACAAGCAATTGGGGGTGGGGGGGGCCGCATTGTTTTAGATCTGGCATGAGACCTGTTTTGTTTTGTCATTTTGGGTGGGAAGGGTGGCCTGTGCAGTCTCACAAATGCTCAGCTTTCCAAGACGGTGCTGGTGACCACCGAGGCTTGATCTCCCACTAAGCAGGAACCCAAGGGTTCCTCATACTTTAATTCTTTTATCTACTCACCACGCAGTATTTTCCCAGAAAGCATTCTCTAAGTTACTGGGAGTGTTGGCATTTGGGAAACCACAGGAGACCTTTTTAAACGGTCATATTCCTTACTAAACATCTAGAACCCAAAGTTACTATGTGGACTGGTGGAGTGCATGTACTCAAACTGATCTGTGGGCTGTCACAAGCCTGGCTGCTGTTACCATCTGACCACCTTACTCGGACCCAGAGCAAACCGGGTGCAGGCTGATGTCCATACAGAGGCCTCCCCAGGATCACAGGCAAGGCCATCCTGGCCTCTAAGAGATGCCTGGCCGTGACTGACCTGAATCTGAAACCAGGATGCAATCCCACTTGGGGTGGTAAGAATTAGGACACATCACTGGTTCTCTTGGAGTCTCTCGCTACACCCATGGAAACGGAGCCCTGCCAGAAAATCATATGGAAGCACAGACACAAAGCATGGAGGGAGGAGGGAGGCGCAGCGCCGGCCCATGCAGGCTTCATGGGAGGAACAGATGAATGTGACACATGCACACGGGCGCACCCACGTCGGAGCCTCAGGCCGAGGACAGGCGGGCAGGCCTCGGAGGGGCGCGGGCGCCCGGCCCCACTCACCATGAACGCCGCGGGGCTCAGAGGCGCGCGGCCGGCGGCTCCATGCCCGAGAGCGAGCGGGGCTCCGGCGGGACCTCGGGCGGCGGCTCCGGCTCCGGCGCAGCGGGCGGGGGCGGCAGGCCGATCAATCGCGCGCAGATGCGGCGCAGCTGATCCGCGCGCTCCGTTTCGGCGCGTCAGGCCTGGCTGGTGGGGACCCTGGGCGCTGGGGGGCGGCGCGCAGGCGGGTAGACCCCGGGCTCCCCCAGGTCCCGCCAGCTGGGGAAGGTGGCACGGAGCCCTCAGGGCACCTGACAGGCGGGTGCAGGGGGACGCTCAGCCCGTCCAACCCGGGCCTAGCTGCTCACAGCCGCGCCTTCAGCTGCACCCTCAGCGGAGACATCGCAGGAGCACGGACGCTCTCAAGGGGAAGCAGCCAGCACCCAGCCCCCAGCGAAGCTGCTTCGTAGGACTTTTTAAATGAGGGCTGTGCATTACCAAGAGGAACTGCACAGAAAATGTACACACTGGAGCCACTGCGCAGTGCGGCGGTTCTGAGCAGTTTTTATTCCGTGGTTCGTATGTTTTCCACAGTAAGATTAGTTCAACCAAAACGCCAGGGACAACACACAGAAACACACACTGCTAGAAACATGGCCCGTGACTGCTCGTCAACACTCATTAAACACTACACTTCAGACGAGAGCTTCCCACTGTTAGTTAGTTACACTTCCATTAAAAAAACTTGCCCTAGCCGGCTTGGCTCAGTGGATAGAGCGTCGGCCTGCGGACCGAAGGGTCACTGGCTTGATTCTGGTCAAGGGCAGATGCCTGGGTTGCGGGCTAGATCCCCGGTAGGGGGTGTGCAGGAGGCAGCTGATCAATGATTCTCTCTCATCATTGATATTTCTCTCTCTCCCTCTCCCTTCCTCTCTGAAATCAATAAATATATATAATTTATTTATTTTTAAAACTGTTTAAAGTCTGCATAGGCTCAAAGTTATTTCTGGTCCGCCTGTGGATCCACTGTCCCAGAACTGGACACACTGGGTCCGAGAGACACAAGACCGTCCTGTGATGGAAATCACCAGTCCCGGGACGTGGTGCCAGGCCACCCCAGCTGGTTGCTGGATAAGTAGCATCACAACCACCACCAGAACCTCTTCAGCCAGATGACGCCTGTGATGTGCACCAGGCTCTGACAGACAGACAATGACCGGTGGTGGCACGTATGTGGAGAAACTGGAATTGTCCCACGTCACTGGCAGCTGGAGCCATTTTGGAAAAGAGTGGCACTTCCTTGTCTAGTTCAGTATGAACCTGCCACACTCCCTCCTACCCAAGAGAAGTAAGATAGACACCCACAGAAAGACTAGCGTGCAAGTGACCATAGAAGCACTATCCATAACAGGCCACCACCAAGACAACGCAGCGCCGACGGGAGGATGGGTAAACGGCTCTGAGTGAGAGGACGGATCGCTTCGCCTCACACCGCTGGCTGGGGGGCCGCAGACAAGCTCAGCGGAGATGCCAGGCAGACGACGGAATTTCTTTTTTTTTTTTTTTAATATATTTTATTGATTTTTTACAGAGAGGAAGGGAGAGGGATAGAGAGCCAGAAACATCGATGAGAGAGAAACATCAACCAGCTGCCTCCTGCACACTCACTACTGGGGATGTGCCCGCAACCAAGGTACATGCCCTTGACCAGAATCGAACCCGGGACCCTTGAGTCCGCAGGCCGACGCTCTATCCACTGAGCCAAACCGGTTTCGGCGACAACGGAATTTCTTAAAAAGGCAGGTCTCTAGCGATACAGCACCTTAGTGTTTGCCTGGAGCTGCAGGTGGGAGTGGAGAGCCACTGCAGACAGGCAGAGGGAGCATTTTCCAGATGCAAGTCCTCTAAAACTGGCCTGCAGACGTTGGCGTAACTGCATAAATGCGTGAAAAATCACTGAACGCGTACAATGAGTGATCCTCTGGTACAGTAATCCTCCAAGAAAGCCCTTTTAAAAAGCAGTGGGATGTAAGTGGAGAGGTTGATTCTGGCTGGGAAGATTAAAGAAAACCTCGTGAAGAAATATTATTCACAATGTGGAGATAAGACAAAAGGAGAGCGGAGGGCTGGTGACCTTCCAGCTCACACCTGGGCATGCTGGACATCCTGCCTGCAGCTTGCTTAATTCTCGAGGAGCACGTGCGCCCAGGGACTGTGAAGTGGCATGTTATTGTGGGTTTATGTCCCATAGAAAACTCCAAAGACCATGTTTTCTTATCCGCACTGGTGTGTTTGTTGATTTAAAGCTAGCCTAGCAATCTTATTCCAATTCTTCTTTGTTTTTATGCCTATAAACACCTAGTTTCTCAAATACCTTTGTTATTACTGTTACCATCTTACTCATCTCCTAGATGTGTTAAATGAATCCTTGACCCATGGTAATTTTTCAAAAAAGGTAAATGTCGGTTTAAAAATGGTAAAAGAACTGTTTTCCATTGAGAGACTGCAGGGACTAGTACTAGGGCGCCTGGGAAGGGGTGTGACCATGCGCGGCCGGAGGCTACTGCGGCCTCCCGGAGCATTCTCAGCGTGCTGACGGCTTCAGGGTGACGCAGGGGGAAGGCTTGACTCTGAAGAGCTGTGAGCTGACATATTTAGGGGTAAGATGCCATGGGATCTGTAATTTACTTCCCAAAGGTTCCATTTTTTTTTAAAGTAGAAAGAGGCACAATAAAATGAATAAGGCAAAATGTCAACAACCTGATGAGGGGCACAGATGTGGTGTTCAATAAGTCATTTTTGAACCCTTCTGTAGATTTGAGGTTTTCCTTCACGAGGAGCGGACACTAGAAGGCGGCTGGCCTTTGGATCTCATCTCAAATACCAACCCACAGAAACCCCTGCCCGGCTGAGCAGGGCCCTGTGCTTCTGACCAGGCATCGGGGGTGCTCTCAGAGCACTTAGGCAAACTTGTAACTACACGGCTACCTGATTAACAGTTCTTTCCCTCAAGAGACCCTAAAACCTCCAGAGCGGGACCTCAGTGGCCTTCTCACAACTGGAGGCTGTTAAGAACACGGCACACTGCAGCCACTCAGGACTGGTGGATGCAATAATGTTCCCTCCCTCTCTCCCTTCCTCCCACCCTCCCATCCTTCCTTCCTGCACTTATGTGCTTGGCCCTAGGAATAAAGATGAACACGGTCACTGCCCCGAGGCACTCACAGGCCAGCACTAATTACTGCCCTGCACAGGTGCGCCATCCTGGGACCGAGGGGAACCTCTGAGGTTCCCAAGGGTCCCAGGAAGCAGCGGACCCAGGCTGGAGTCACTGTGGCTTTCAGGAGACGGTTTCTGCGGGCAGAAGAGGGCTAACACTGAGAAGCTCACAGAGGCGCAGGTTCTCGGCCTTCCATGCCTCCTCCCACCGCCTAGTGCCACACACTCTACACCTCACCCACCTGAGCCCACAGGCTCACTCAACTTAAATGAGAGGCGTCAAGCATGTGCTAAATGTGCATTAAGGGACGCGTGCCCAAGCACACTGCTCTCTCTTCTGGCAGGCTGTCACCTGCAAGCTACCACCATGTACTTCAGAACTGAGCACCTTTACCCAGCTTTAACTCTACCTTATACCCTGTGATGACAGCGTAACTTTTACTACAAGGGAACGACGGACCCCAAATGTGCCATGTAGTCATCTCGGGGCCCGTGACTGTCACCGCACGTGGCAGAAAGGACTTCACAGATGTGATGAACATACTGGACCCTGAGCCAGGGAGAGTGTCCTGGATTATCTGGGTCGGCCCAAAATACCACAACTGTCCTTAAGAGATGGACGCAGGCGGAGATGCAACCACAGAGAGGGAAGGCAATGTGCCGATGGATTCAGAGCCTCTCACTGTCAACTTCCTTGATTCAAAGCTGCTGAGCTAAGATTTCCATTTCCTAAACCAGCTTTCCCTTCACGGCCTCAAGGCCACGTTAACTACCCGATTCAGGCATAAGCCCAAGGAACCCTGAAACCCTCACCTATTAATTCAGGGCATACCACGGAGCTTCCAGGCCACCGAGAAGACTCCCTCCCAAGTGCTTCCACATGCTGACAGGGTGCTTTTTTAAGTAATATTCTCAGCTCAACTTCGACAAGTAACTTAAAGGAAAATTTAGAAATAGCCTTGTAAGTCCTATGCAGTCCTTGTGAAGGGGAACAGAATACGCCCCCCCCCCCTCCAAAATGGGCCACTCTGGCATACTGAGCATTTTGAATTAAAGTTACTTGGGAGACGGCTGGTACAACAAGGAGGACACTCTAACCCTCCTTTGTCCCCCTGGGAGCAGGACGGTCATGTCCCATGTGGAGGTGCCCTCCCTGTTCCAGGAGGTGGAAGGCGCCCTTATCACCTGGGACAGGAACTCAGGGCCAAGGAGGCTGTGTAAGCAAACCTTGTTGCTTCATCATTTACTAACCCAAGCTCACACACCTCTGTCTTGTCCACTCTCCACAAATTTACCGTTTCCTTGTCTAAACACTACAAAGGCCTCCCGCTTTGATCACTTGAGTCTCATATTTTTATGGGGCTCCAATATGCACGAAATTGAATTTGTTTTTCTCCTGCTGATCTGTGTCATGTCAACGTAATCGTTAGGCCAGCAAAGAACCTGGAAGGGAAGGAGGGAACGCGTTTCGGCCCCTGCGCTTGCTGATTGTGGCTCCTCGGGAGCGCCTACAGCGCCGGGCCCTGAGCTCTGTGCCCACAAGACAAGGCCACGCCTGTGCCCACTGAGCCCTGGGGAGGCCCAAGGAAGGGGGCCCTGGCGCTCCCGCAGTGCGGCAGAGGTTCTGCAAGACTCAAATCGCAGCCTTCCGCTGGGAACGACATGGAGGGGACACTCGGGGCAGTTTCCTTGGGCTGCCGCTGTTTTCTCGAGAACACACACTGCCCAGGGGAGGGCAGAAGCGTGTGAAAGCTCCCCAGGACCACCTCTCGGGGTCTGCCCAGGAAGCTGCCTTCATTCAGCGCGTCCCATGGAATACACCTTCCGGGGTCAGGTTACACACAGGCCACCAGACTGTGGACACTGTCACCAAGGTCAGTCAGAAACGGGGTCAGAACACAGTCCTCTCTGAATAAGCACAGGGTATCCAGTCTTCGAGTTGTGTCCACAAGCTTCCTGAGTGCCTCGCATGTCCACACCCGGGAGGCTGCGCACAGCTCCCACATCCTAGGACCCGTCGCAGAAGTGCATTCACGGGGGAGGGAATGTGTGTACATGAGAAAGGCCTGGGACCCGTCCCAGAAGTGCATTCACGGGGGGAGGGAATGTGTGTACATGAGAAAGGCCTGGGACCCATCGCAGAAGTGCATTCACGGGGGGAGGGAATGTGTGTACATGAGAAAGGCCTGGGACCCATCGCAGAAGTGCATTCACGGGGGAGGGAATGTGTGTGCCTGAGAAAGGCCTGGGACCCATCGCAGAAGTGCATTCACGGGGGTGAGGGAATGTGTGTACATGAGAAAGGCCTGGGACCCATCGCAGAAGTGCATTCACGGGGGGAGGGAATGTGTGTACATGAGAAAGGCCTGGGACCCATCGCAGAAGTGCATTCACGGGGGGAGGGAATGTGTGTACATGAGAAAGGCCTGGGACCCATCGCAGAAGTGCATTCACGGGGGAGGGAATGTGTGTGCATGAGAAAGGCCTGGGACCCGTCCCAGAAGTGCATTCACGGGGGAGGGGATGTGTGTGCCTGAGAAAGGCCTGGGACCCGTCCCAGAAGTGCATTCACGGGGGAGGGGATGTGTGTACATGAGAAAGGCCTGGGACCCGTCCCAGAAGTTCATTCACGGGGTGAGGGAATGTGTGTGCATGAGAAAGGCCTGGGACCCATCCCAGAAGTGCATTCACGGGGGAGGGGATGTGTGTACATGAGAAAGGCCTGGGACCCGTCCCAGAAGTGCATTCACGGGGGAGGGGATGTGTGTGCCTGAGAAAGGCCTGGGACCCGTCGCAGAAGTGCATTCACGGGGGAGGGAATGTGTGTACATGAGAAAGGCCTGGGACCCGTCCCAGAAGTGCATTCACGGGGGAGGGGATGTGTGTGCCTGAGAAAGGCCTGGGACCCGTCGCAGAAGTGCATTCACGGGGGAGGGAATGTATGTGCCTGAGAAAGGCCTGGGACCCGTCGCAGAAGTGCATTCACGGGGTGAGGGAATGTGTGTACATGAGAAAGGCCTGGGACCCGTCCCAGAAGTGCATTCACGGGGTGAGGGAATGTGTGTGCCTGAGAAAGGCCTGGGACCCGTCGCAGAAGTGCATTCACGGGGGAGGGAATGTGTGTGCATGAGAAAGGCCTGGGACCCGTCGCAGAAGTGCATTCACGGGGGAGGGAATGTGTGTACATGAGAAAGGCCTGGGACCCGTCCCAGAAGTGCATTCACGGGGTGAGGGAATGTGTGTGCCTGAGAAAGGCCTGGGACCCGTCGCAGAAGTGCATTCACGGGGGAGGGAATGTGTGTGCATGAGAAAGGCCTGGGACCCGTCGCAGAAGTGCATTCACGGGGGAGGGAATGTGTGTACATGAGAAAGGCCTGGGACCCGTCCCAGAAGTGCATTCACGGGGGAGGGGATGTGTGTGCCTGAGAAAGGCCTGGGAGGCTGGCATGGAACGGTCGGAGACTCCAGCCAGGAAGGGCTGTGCGGTCTCCAGTGACGAGGGCTTTCCTGTTACCCTGCTTACCTCTATCATTTGGGTATTTTTCAGGTATTTGTTCATGCACCGTTTTTATAATTTGAAAAAAACAACAACACAATTTTTAAGCCATTTCAGATGGAATCCAAAACTGATTTTGCCAACTGCCATTTCCAAAAACTCTGACCATGCTAGCAGCAGTTTCCTGTTTTTTAAATTTCATCCGCCCCTGAGAGGGAAGGTGAAGCCACGAAGGGGGCAGAACGAGAGAAACCACTGACCCTCATGAGCTCCCACTGGACACCACCCACTGCCCCCACACTTTCTTACTCAGACCTCACAAGCAGGGCGAGATGGGCGTTACCTTTGCAGAAGAGACCACCAACGTTCAGAGAAGCAAAGTCACTGGCCTCAGGCCACACAACCGACTGCAAATGACAGAACCCGACACGGACTCAAGGCCTCGGATCCCAAAGTCAGAGTCCTTCCAGAAACGTGCATCTAAGACGCCTGTGGTGAGCAACAGCAGCGGGGCCGATTCAGAGCCCAGTCACCACGGCAAGAATGAAGGGTGCCAACTGGCTAATCCACGTATTATATTTATTTAATGATAGAGGTTTGTTACTTTATTTGCTCCTTATACGGTTTCTTTTTTTTTTTTTAATATATATATTTTTTATTTCAGAGAGGAAGGGAGAGGAAGAGGTAGAAACATCAGTGATGAGAGGGAATCAATTGGCTGCCTTTTGCACGTTGGACCGAGCCCGCAACCCAGCCATGTGCCCTTGACTGGAATCGAACCTGTGGTCTGCAGGCCAACACTCCAGCCACTGAGCCAAACCAGCGAGGGCCCTCACAGTTTCTGAAGCTAGAAAATGCGATTGATTTGAGAACTTTTGTACTCTAAATGTCCCCCTCAGCACCGCATCCCACAAGTTTTGAGAGCCTGTGTTTTTATTCCGGTCCAAACATTTCCTAGCTTTCCTGAGCTCCCACATGGCCCCATGACTTATTCAGCAGGGGTTACTTGTTTAATGCCCACGTTTGGGGAGATGCTCCTGTCCTCTCCTGTGGGTAGAGAACCGGGTTTGTGTCATTTTAACCTTTCAGATTCCTAGTTCTGCTGCAATGCAGGTTACTGAGGCTGCCTGGGTGTCCCGGGCGTGCTTGGGAAGAATGGGCTGTGCGCTTGCTGGAGGGTGGCGTGCTCTCTAGGCGGCAGCCCAGCCCGCGGGCTGACGGTCAGCCTTCTGTCCTGGCTGATTCTGTCCACAGGTCTACCAGTTGCTATCCAGAGAGGAGAGCTGGCCCTCCGGCTCCAGCTGGACTTGCCCGCTTGTCTCACACCTGTCAGTGTGCCGTGTGCTCCGCAGCTGGTACCAGGTGCAAACACACTGAGAACCAGGCTGTCTCCCTTAGCAAGTGTCCCACCTTCTGGGAGTCTCCACTGCTCTGAAGTCCTTTTGTATGTTACTATATCTGCTCCCTCTTCCTCTTGCTTAGTGTTTTCATGGTAAATCTTACCCCTTCTCTCATTTTAACCCACACATTTTATATTTAGAGTAAGTTTCTTTTAGAAAGCATAGAACTGGGTCATTTTTTTAACCCGTTCTGTGGGGTATCCAGACACACTGTTGGTATGTTCAAACCATCTACATTATTGTAATTGCTGATATGTTTCCATTTAGACCTACCATCGTATTTGCTTTCTGTTTTTCCTCCCTCTATTTCTTCTTTCCTGCCTTGGTTTCGTTTTTTTAACTTATCTTAGAATTCCATTTTAATTTATTGGGTTTTTGGCTCTCTTTAGTAGGTGACCTAGGAATTAAAATATATTTAATGTTTCACAATCTATTTAGAATCAATATTTTACCACTTCAGGTGGGATGTACAAACTTTATCACCATATCACCTCCCCCTGTATTTTTTTAAAACTTTAACTTTCCAATTCCCCACCACCACAAATGACGCAGTCGAGTCTCCCACAACTGGGGAAATGGCCGGGCCAGCACATCCAGAGCACCGTGGGTAAGCCTCGCCGGGGAAAACCACCTTCATGAGCATGGCCGCTCCCCTGCCAGGTGAGCATCCCCCTTTACATTTTCTTTGTCTTATATATTACATCTACACACACTGAAAACCCAGGCATGTCTTTTTTCTTCTAACCAAATATATTTTATTTTTAAAAATATATATTTTATTGATTTTTTACAGAGAGAGGAAGGGAGAGGGATAGAGAGCTAGAAACATCGATGAGAGAGAAACATCGACCAGCTGCCTCCTGCACACCCCCTATCGGGGATGTGCCCGCAACCAATGTACATGCCCTTGACCGGAATCGAACCTGGGACCCCTCAGTCCGCAGACCGACGCTCAATCCACTCAGCCAAACCAGCTTCGGCGAACCAAATATATTTTAAAGACTTCATCAAGAGAACAAGGGTCCACTGTATTTATCTGGCATGTATCTTTCTCTTCCTCTTCCTGCCTAAGCTTCAGGCTTCCCTATGACAGTGTCCCTACTGTCTGAACTGCTTCCTTTGGCAATTCTTTAGAACTGCTGGCCACGAATCTCTTCGTTTTCCTTTATCTGAGAATACCTTCATTTCTAGGCATTTTTGCTAGATACAGAATTTTGGGTTGGTAGCTCCTTTCTCTCAGCACTTTCAAACCACGTTTCACTTCCTTCTGGCCTCCATGGTTTCTGATGACAAAAATCAGTCATTCAAATTGTTGTTCCCCAATAAGTAACGCGTGTTCTCTGGCTGCTTGTAAAATTTTTGTCTTTATTTTCAGCAATTCGGTTATGATGTGTCTGGGCATGGACTTCTTGGTTTTTATCCTGTTTGGAGTTCATGGAGGCCCCTCTCCCAAGTCTGTAGGTTTATGTCTTTTGCCAGACTTAAAACACATTCATTTATGCCAACATGGTTTTCTGCATCACATTTTTCTCCTCTCCTTCTGAAACTCCAGTTACAAAAGTGTTAGACTTTTTAATGTTGTCCCACATGTCCCCAAGGCTCTGCTCATTTCCCACAATCTTTTTTTTTCTCTGTATTATTCAGATTGGATAATTCCTATTGATCTAAAAGTTCACTCACTCTTTCCTCTGTCATCTCCATTGTGCACTGAGCCTGTCCAGTTAGTTTTTATTTCAGTTACTGTATTTCTCAGTTATAAAATTACTATGTAGTTCTTCTTTGTATTTCCTGTATCTGTACTGACACAGTCTATCTTCCATTTCAAGAGTGTTTGCCCTTACTTGTTGGAACATTTTTGTAACAGTTGCTTTACTGGTTAATGCTGACACCTGTATTATCTTGGCACTGGTGTCGGTTGTTTGTCTTTCCCTTGTGAGTTGGGATTTTCCTAGTTTTTCATAGGCCAAGTAATTTTTAATTGCATTCTAGATATTTTGAATATTGTTACGAGACTCTGGGTCTTATCAAAACCCCCTGGAGAATGTTGATACTTTTGTTTCAGCAGGCAGTTGACCTGGCTGGATCCCAGACCCAAGTTCTCATCAGCCTTCTGTGAGTTGTGGTTCCAAAATCAGTTGAGATTTCAAAGCCTTTGCAGTACTTGGTGAATCTATCCCACGTGCGCCCCACCCAGTGGCCGGTGTGGGATTTGTGTGGTGCTCTATCCCCAAGGTCAATTCTCAAAGTCTATGTAAGCTATTTGGGTCGGATCCATGTATCCACAACTCGGGAGTAAGCCCTGCAGTTCATAACAACCTTAAACAGTCACTTTCCCGAGCTCTTCCTCCCCTCACTGCCCCAGTACTTGCTGGTTCCCTCGCTCTCCCTTTTTCTGGTTCTCTAGCCACTCTTCCCACAACTATGTGTGTCTTGGGGCCAAATGGCGGGAAGAGAGAATGCAGCATCAGGGGTTTGTCCCACCTTGGGAACGAAGCTCCTGTAGTCAGTGTCCTTCCTGAGAGTTGTAGGCTCCTTTCAGCCCTAGCTCTGCTGCCAGGAGACTGCTTGGGGGCTGGGAGAGTGAGAACAGGAAAAGGCCTCTGCATTCTCTCTGAGTGCTAGGAGACCCCTTTCTCACCCAGAACCAGTGTCTCCGGGCACTCTCTGTCCATGTTAACACCTCCTTATGGGTTGGGGCTACCTTGAATTCAGGCTGTGAAATACCAGAGGGGGAAAATGGTAAACTCAGTCAATTCAGGGGTACTTCAAATTCTGGTTTTCCTCCCCAACTGTTCCTTTTCCGGACCCCCCAACAGCTATCCCATGCGCGATGTGCGAGTTGTCCAGCTGCAGCCACTGGGAGAGATGGAGCCGAGTGCACTCTCCTCCTTCCCAGAACGGGCTGCTCTTCTTGTGAACTGGGTCACACCCATTTTCCGAGGATACGTGGGATGATGGCAATGAAGGACGTTCCCTATTTTAGAACTACCTGCAGGCCCACCCCCGTTACCTGCACTGACCACCAAGCTTATCCCTCCCGCAATTTGTGATGATTTATGATTTTCTAAACACCCAGACTTCTCAGAACCCAGAGGTGAGAAGAACGACTGTTACTTTGAGAGGTCCTGGTTGTGTCCTCTTCGGGACTCTCTCTTTAACATCTAACCGCTGACTTGAGATTCCAGAAGGCCATCCACGACATTCCAGGTGATAAAGACCCAAATGCCCGCGCTCATCTTTGCTCGCCAGCAGCGTTTTTCTAGGACACTGCCCTCCACAAGCCTGTCCTTCCCTGCAGCTCTGCTGGCCCCCTCAGCCGCCGCCTCGGAGCCCAACCAGGACCCAAACTTTCTGCTCAACCTCATTTCCTGACAAGAGTGCCAATTTCTCAAGTCTGTGTACACAGTGCCATGTTTAAAAGACTCACAAACTCTGTCCTTGGCCCGGCTAGTGTAGCAAGGTGGTTAGAACGTTGGCCCAAGCACCAAAGGGTCAGGGGTTAGGTTCCCAGTCAAGGGCACAAGTTCGATCCCCAGGCCGGGTTGGGGCACGTGCTGGAGGCAACCAATCAATGTCTATCTGTCTGTCTGTCTCTTTCTTTCCCTCCTTCCCTCCCTCCCTTCCACTCTCTCTAAAAACCAATGGAAAAAATATCCTTGGGTGAGAATTAACAAAAAAACAACATAAACCAACACCAACAAAAAACCTCTGACCTAAATGTTTGCAGCCATGCGCCCTTCTGACATCCACCCAAATTACAAAGACCCACTTTTAACTTTTATTGGTCTCTTCTTTTAAAAAATTAAAAGAACATGCATGGAAAAATTGCATAAAGGAAAAGTACCGCCGAAACCGGTTTGGCTCAGTGGATAGAACGTCGGCCTGCAAACTGAAGGGTCCCAGGTTCGATTCCGGTCAAGGGCATGTACCTTGGTTGCGGGCACATCCCCAGTAGGGGGTGTGCAGGAGGCAGCTGATCGATGTTTCTCTCTCATCGATGTTTCTGACTCTCTATCCCTCTCCCTTCCTCTCTGTAAAAATCAATAAAATATATTAAAAAAAAAAAAAAGGAAAAGTACCAAAATGTAAACAGTAGTTATTTGGGGCAGCAAGACTCCAAATTTCTTAATTTGCTAGCATCTTCTACAAGTTAATGTAATGAGGAAGTATGTCTTGCTAATTTATCTTTAAAAAATCCATTCCCCATATCCCAAAACCCAAGCAACTGGGGGCCATCCCATGCCAGGCCACAGCAGCAGGACTGATAACGGCTTCCCCCACACAACCCCACTGGACAGTCCCAGTTCCCAGCCACTGCTCCTCAAACAAGGCTGCGCATCGGGGCCGCCTGCAGAGCTTAAGCATGAGCAAACCCCTGTGCACTGGAAGGCATGTGAGAAGAGAAGTAGAACAATTCTAAAGTTTTAGACCTGAAAGCTTGGCACAGAGTGCGGGATCTCGGAAGGAAGGCGGGGGAGGGTGGGTGGATGGGAGGTAATCAACCGAAGACCTTGTATGCATATACGCATGACCCATGGACACAGACAGTGGGGTGGTGAGAGCCTGGGGTGGGGCTGAAGGGGGTCGATGGGGGAAAAGAGAGGACATATGTAATACTTTCAACAATAAAGATTTTAAAAAATAAAATGATGCATACTGAACTAAACAATACAATAAAAAAAATTTCAAAAAAATATTTAGATTCAATACATTAAAAAAAAAAAAGGTTTTAGACTTGAAAAAAGGGGTCAAGTCTGTCATTTACCAAAATGAGGAAAGATGCAAGGGAACAGGTTCAAGCGAGTGGAAAGTAAGTAAATAAAGCTTAGGCCTGTTAAACAGGAAATGCCTATAGACATCCACATGGAGCTGTCCAGTAGGCAGCTGCAGGCCCACATCTGGATCAGAGACGCAGTCCCGGCTGGAAACATACGTGGGGGCTGTCAGCAGAGGCGGGACATGCGAAGCCTCGAGCCCAGCTGAGATCTCCCAGGGGGTGACCACAGACAGAGAAGCACTCTGAGCCAGCATGACCCGGCCCAACACGGCAGTGTGTGTTGAACCAGCAAATGAAGGGATAAGCAGGGCCAGGTTCATTCTCGCGCGCAGTTTCACTTCCTGTTGTCCACGGCAGACCTTCATAGGACAGAACCCAGAACAGCAAACACCCCCAGCACTGGAGACATTCAGCGCTGCTCGGAGCACATGGTGAATATTCACTCTTTTAGCCCGCACCTCAGAGGCAGGACTCCTGTTCTCCAAACTCCAGAGAGGAGGAAAGTGGGGTTCAACAAGGGGAAGTAACGTGTCCAAAGCCACGCAGCCAGGCTGTGGCAGGGCTGGGACACAGCGCCGGTGCCTGGCTCCACCACCGCGTTAAGTCACCATGTGGCGCTCTAAGTGACACAGCACTGCGAAAGAAGGGAAAGGAGATGGTCTGCCCAGCACCTGACTGGTGCTTTCGCTCTGACGGAGCTGCCATCACCACCTGGGACCACAGTCTAGCACTCAGGCCCAGCACGGGGCTCTGTGCAGTGTGTGAGCTGACCTCTGTGACAGCAGCCAGCTAGAGCCGGGTGCCCAGGCGCCTCCCCACGGTGGCAGGTCCCTGGCTCTGGATCCCTCTCAGGCCTTGCAGCTTGGGGGCGGGGGCGGGAGGGATGAGAGATGAGAGGGCTAGAGACACAAAGCACAAGCAAACAACACGGCAGGATCGCATGACTCACGCAGGTACAATTACAGCCTTTATTATTGATGGCTGCAGCCAGACGCGCTCTTCTCTGCAGTGTTGCGTTACCACAATTAGCTGGCCTGTTCATCTCAGTTCACAAAAACCCCTGAAGTCAAAGAACATATCCATGTTTACCTTCGCAAAATGTAGGACAGCGATGGCAGAGAAATTTAAGCACGATGCAAGTAATATCAAGAATAAATCTATTCAGTACGATAGCTACTTTTTTGAAAGTGTGGATTTCTTTTAAAAATTTTTATTTTTATTTTTTTAATATATTTTATTGATTTTTTACAGAGAGGAAGGGAGAGGGATAGAGAGCTAGAAACATCGATGAGAGAGAATCATCGACCAGCTGCCTCCTGCACACCCCCCACCAGGGATGTGCCCGCAGCCAATGTACATGCCCCTGACCGGAATCGAACCTGGGACCTCTCAGTCCGCAGACCGACGCTCTATCCACTCAGCCAAACCGGTTTTGGCTCTTTTAAAATTTTTTAACTGCTTGGCTACTTAGTTTCCTAAGAAGTAGTTTGCTGAGTTTTACAAACAAACTCATCATATTTTAATTTTATGTATTTTAATAAGCCTACACAGAAGTGATCCAAATTTAAGATACAAACTCCAACACTGATTTATTTTGGCTCAGACACCAGCTCCGAGGAACGTCAGGCCACATTCCGAACAAACCTAATTCGGTAAGGCATAAACGGGTGCCAATCCACCTTGCTGCCCAGGCCAGACCCCAACGTGTGCGTGCTGCCTCCCTCACACCCCGCACACCGTATCCACCACGTTTCATCTCAGCGGGGCCAACCTCAGCCACCACTGCTGCCACAGCTCTGAGCCAGACACCCCTCTCTCTCACCTGGACTGGCCCAAGAGCCACACTCTCGCCAGGGTGACCACATCACTCTGAGCCTGCAGGCCAGAGCCAGGGACCAGGGTCATCACGCCACATTACATCACCATCATGTCACGTCACGTCACGTCACGTCACAGAGGCCTGGACAGCGCCCCACCTCCTGCTCACGCTGCCCCTTCCCGACAGTCAGCCCCGCTGCTTCTCTGCCTGTGTCTAGACGCTTCTCTGGCACAATGGGGACAGTAACAGTATTTTCTTCATAAGGTTGTTGCGAGCGTTAAATGAACTAGAAACCTAAGTGCTGACTCACGTAACGTTAGAAGTAACCACTCAGTAGATGATCCATCCCCATTGTTATGACTTCTCCATCACACCTTTACACTCAGCCTCCCGGGTGGCCTTGCCCGCGGGCCCGGCCGCCTTCCCATGCACCTGTGCTGCTCTTCCAACCCCTGGGCTGGACGCACTCCTCCCCAGAGCCTCTCCTGAGCACAGGTGCTGTGCCATTCCCCGCCCCGGTGCAGAGCGAGGGCCTGCATCAGTGGACCCTCAGGCGTTCACAACAATTATCAATGAACACAAACAGGCTGGAGGGGTGCGGCTGCTGGGGGCAGCGTCGCAGCTCTGGGCAAACAGCGACTGCGAGGATGCCTGGGCACACAGCCTGGAAGATGAGGTGGTAAAAGTCAGCCCCGGCCTGCTGTGTCCCTGCATGAGCCCCTCCGTGAAAAGATGAGCACGTGCCTCCAGCTGCTGGCATCTGCCCCCCACGGGGAGCCTGGTAGTGATGAGATACCACAGGCCTGACCCCGAAGCCTATGCCCGCCCTGGCAGACAGGTGGGCAGCTCCAGCACCAGCAAGGGGAGGGTCACTACAGCCGGGGAACAACGGCCCGGCCTTCCTGGCCAAGCAGCACCGGAAGGATTCAGTCCCAGGAAACCCAGGGGATCAGAGAGGGGGCAGGGCATGCTTTACTGTCAAACACAGTCAATACAAATCAGCCACATACACATCTGCAACTATTACTAGGAAAAAGTGACTACATTAAATCAAGTTATAAATATCTAAAGCCCAGCTCTCTCAACTGAACACTCTGATGTGCCTGTTACGAACTGTCAGAAATGATAAAGGTTAAAGTCACTGACATGCTGAAGACAGGCTTGAGTGTTAGGAACTTGGCATGCAAATTAATACAGTTTCCCCGTTTCAAAACCTCCAAAATAGATATTTTTGCAAGGTTCATAAGCATATGCTGCACAGCACACGTCTGTGTGTATCTTGTATACCTTTTGTACTTTCTTGGACTCTTTCTGAGCATTCTCTCGGAGTGGTATTTTTCCAAATAACTTCCATCCCAAGTCATTTTGTTTGTCAAGTCTTGCATTTTGTTTTCTAGTAAGCAAATTCCTATAGGAAGAAAATAAAAGGTTAGGGAATTCCTCGGTGGTTAGAAACATCAGGACAGCCAAGTCACTCTCATGAAAACAAGCAGACTTCCTGGGACAGGACAATGTGGTGAACCACACACTCGTTTTTCAGACTTGACTTCCATGCAGACATAGAATTACGCAGTAGGTGAAAGACTTCAAGTAAGATTTTTGTTATTCATTGTTACGTGTACAAATTCTATAATTTAGAGTAAGGAAATGTATTACATCATGACAAAGTATATCAGAAAAAATGAACTTTGAAGTCAGACCAAAGTGAACTGAAACTCTGGCTCAACCATTCACTAGCTGTGTGACTCTCTGGCTAGTATATTAACCTGTCCAAGCCTCAGTCTCCTTGTTTAACAAGGGTCTTTGTAGGAATTAAAATTATAGCTATAGCCCAGCTGGTATGGCTCAATGGTTGAGGGTCGACCTACGATCCAGGAGGTTTGATTCCCAGTCGAGTACCATGCCTGGGTTGCAGGTTCGATCCCCAGTGGGGAGTGTGCAGGAGGCAGCTGATCAATGATTCTCTCTCATCACTGATGTTTCTATCTCTCCTCCCCTCTCCCTTCCTCTCTGAAATCAATAAAAATATATCTTTTTTAAAAAGTTACAGCTATACAATCAGTGCTCAAAGAACAGCTGCTTTAGCCCTGGCCGGTATTGGTCAGTGGTTAGAGCATCAACCCTTGGACTGAAGGGTCGAAGGTTCAATTTCTGGTCAAGGGCATGTACGTGGATTGCCAGTTCGAACCCTGGCCTCGGTTGGACTGTGAGCAGGAAACAACCAATCGATGTGTCTCATTTACATGGATGTTTCTCTCTTTCTCTCTCTCTCCCCCCTCCCTCCCTTCCTTCCACTTTCTCTTAAAAAAAAAAAATCAATGGAAAAATTCTCAGGTGAGGATTTAAAAAAAAGAACAGCTGCTTTAGTACTTAACCTTTAGTTTAATTTAAATTATCTACAAGGTAAATCTATACACCTATTTCCAGTCTCCACATATCACAGAAAGAAAGCCACCCAGGGCTCAGTCACGAGGTCTCCTCTCCCAACACCACATAAACGCAAGACCCAGATCACACACACCCAGCGGTGGCACAGAGGAAGCTATGTTTGGAATGCACTGTTTTGGTGTGCTCATTAAAAACAAGTGGCTCCCAGGCCCACTGGAAAGTATAAGATGCGCAGCCAGAAAGTAGGAAAGTGCTCAAAGGAAGAAGGGACGTATCTAACGGAAACAGCTGCCCGTTTGAAAGGGCTCCCACTGGCTAACAATTTAATCATTGAAATAAATAATGAGAACAGGGATTATAATCCACTGAATAAGACAGAAATGCACAAGCCAAGCCCACATGGGTACAAACAAATAGCCATTGATGCACGGAGGCGGAAGGAGAGCCACAGGGCGCCACCTAGCAAGTATGGAAAGGTGGGTGGAGTTAGGAACGGGCACTGGTGCTAACCCTTGCAGGTGAAAGCTGGATGAGGAACAGGGTCTTTACACCAGGGTGATCACAAAGGCAAAGCTAGTTCTCTCTCCAGCGGAGACACTTCCTTGAGGAAGGGAGACAGCTGGCATTGCTAATGTCAGCAGCGACAGCACACACCGCATGCTGGTGGCAGCTACCCAGTGCCCCAAGGACCCTGCGGCCACTGGGCAGCAGCAGCCATCTCCCTCGGGGCATTTCTCCACTAGGGAACGCGAGCACAGCAGGAGCAGGAGCGTCTGCCCTCGAGCTCGAGCCCCCAGCTGGGCCAGCACTCTGCTCTGCAGGAGGGAGGGCAGTGACGGAGATCTGAGGGGCAGGCGGGGCTTACAAGAAAGGCGGGCGCCCCGCAGGTGCTGACCCCGCCGGGATCTGTTGACAATGCCATGCTGATTCCCTGGATAATAATGCTGAAGAGTCCTCGGGACATACACTGTGCACTGCCGACGGTTAAGCCACTGCCAACTAACAGACTGAGGGAGGCAGAGAGCTTGGGCAGGAAAAAGGAGTCAGGGTTTCACCCCTGCGTTTATCCCAGGGCTTGCAAAATAATTATTTTCATCTCAATGGGTCACAACTCAGAGGAAACGATATGAGATGCCCTTGGTTCTGTGCCTCTAGGTTAGGACCTTTGAAATGCCTTTTTCAGATTCCCTGGCGGCAAGACCACCCTCAGGGAGCAGAGCACAAAACCTTAACTGCCCCGCTTGGTTTCTCCCACCTCTAAGTAATCTTCCTTACATTCTTTCCTTAATTCCAAAAGTATAAAAAAGCTGCCAAACTGTCATTCTACAGGGCATCTGAGCTCTTGCTCCCCAGCACTGTAGTCAGTTTGGTTCAAGTAAACTCGTAAACATTCCCTACAGGGCTGAACGTTCTTATGTTGACAGCAATGACAAAGTCATGCAAACACAGTGCTGGTTTCTGCCTGCCGGCCCCGGGAAGCCAGCGCTCCCGGGCACACTGGGAAGCGCCATGTCACAAGGAAGCAGTGTCATCACAGTTAGAGCAAGACGGGTCAGTGAACATCTCACGGGGACAAAACGGACCATTAGAATCCTGTCCCCACTGAAGCTTTCCTCTTCTCAGCCTAGATTTATCCACTTGTCTTTCTGTTTTCATCACGAGAATCTAAGTCCTTGAGGGTGGATAGAGCAGGTCCTCGAATCAGGACGTCAGTTTGTTATACAGTTGATGAGGTGCTGTAGAAACTTAACTCTTGCAGATGTCATAAAATTGGTTTTTGCCCAGCTGGGGTGACTTGGTGGTTGAGCACTGACCCATGAACCAAGAGGTCACCAGTTTGATTCCTGGTCAGGGCACAGGCCTGGGTTGTAGGTTGGATCTCCATTAGGGGGCATACAGGAGGCAGCTGATCAATGTTTCTCTCTCATTGGTGTTTCTATCTCTCTATCCTTCTCCCTTCCCCTCTCTAAAATCAGTAAAAACCCTTTAAAAATAATAATCCTATATAATAAAGAGGTATTATGCAAATTGACCATCACATCTTCACAAGATGGCTGCCTATGACCAGGCCGGCAGGGGGGTTATAGTGAGGGATGACCAAACGATTGAACAAGTAGGCTGCGTGGGGCGACCAGGCCGGCAGGGGGGTTAGTGAGGGACGACCAAATGACTGAACAGCAGGCTGTGTGGGGCTACCAGGCGGGCGGGGGGGCTGTGAGGGGCGACCAGGCCAGCAGGGGGGGACAGTTGGGGGTGACCAGGCCAGCAGGGGGGGCAGTTGGGGGTGACCAGGCCGGCAGGGGGGGGCAGTTAGGATTGACCAGGCCGGCAGAAGTGGGCAGCTGGGGGCGACCAGGCCAGGAGGGGGGGGCAGTAAGAGGCGACCAGGCCGGCTGTGGGTGCAGTTAGGGGTGATCAGATCAGGCTGGCAGGCAGAGGCAGTGAGGGGCGATCAGGCCGGCAGGAGGGGGCAGTTAGGGGTGACCAGGCAGGCAGGCAGGTGAGCGATTAGGAGCCAGTGGTCCAGGATTGTGGGGATGTCCAACTGCCGATTTAGGCCAGATCCCAGGAGAGGTCCTGGATTGTAGAGGGTGCAGGCTGGGCTGAAGGGAACCCCCCCCCCCATGCACAAATTTTGTGCACCGGGCCTCTAGTAATAAATAAAATAAAACTGTTTTTGTTATGCGTTGTTTCACTGAAAGTCATAGAACCTATTAACACGTTAAGTGAGGACTTACTATATACTGCCTCCTATTCACTACGGTGACTCTAGTCTAAAACAATTCCTGGCATGTAGGAAAGCATGCAAAATTATTCCATGCATGCATTTCGGGGCATCTTCACACACATTACACAAGAATTATTCCTGCCCATTTAAAATAGAGGAAGCTAGGGTCCGAATAGCTCGGGTAGTCCTGCCAGAGACATAGCTAATGGGCACAGGAAGAGGGACGTGTCCGAGCTGCTACCTGGAAATCTGGAGTCAGCGCCCTCCCAGGAGGCGGAGGACAAGGGTGCATGAAGCAATTCTCCCGACCCTGCGGAGCAGGTTCCACAAGCCACCAACTCTCAGCAGGGATTTCTCAAAACCTCTCCGTCTTGAGAAATAAAACTCCAAAGTCCTCCTCCTTCAGCACTGTGCAAGCGAACTCTGCTGTAATTCAGTGACTGCCTGGGCCTCGTGCTCTCTGCCTCCTTCAGCTCACTAACAGGAGCTGTAGCAAGTCAGCCAGGAGTAACCAGGAACACCCAGCATTCCGTCCCACGCGGACCGATGGGTATCTCCTCCACCATTTCCTGAAGGCAGCTACCTTTACAGAGCACCCGTCAGGGACCTCATGTGTGAAGCAGCCCCACCAGGAAGGCAGAGTCGCCATGGTACAGACAGGAAACCGGCTCGGGGAGGTTAAGAACTTTACTCCTGATGGGATACCCCCCTGGCGCCCCCTGGGGTAGAGAAGGCAGAAATCTTAAATGATGCTTCCAAAGCCCTTGCACAGGTGGTGTGTTTTTCCCGACCTCCACCCCGCAGCAGCCAGCAGGCTTCACTGCCACCCCCCACACTGGCCGGACTCGGCTCTGGACAGGCAAGAGGGAAAGGCCGGCCACTTCAACCATCACCGATGAAAAACAAACACATCTGCAAAGCAAGCCTCCTGGCGACAGAATTCCACCTGCCCAGGGGAAGAGCGCAGTCCATCACTGTGCCCCAAACTCCTAGTTCCACAACTAAAAGCTCTCAGCGCTAGAACTACCTGGAGCCTCTCCTCCCTTAGAAAATGTCACCCAAGTAGTATCTGAGGCTAAAAAGTGGATCCCTAAAAACAGAGAGCAGTCAACTCAAGCGGGGGGGTAGGGGGGGGGCGGGTGGCGGGTAGTGAGCACCCGCCGAGAGCTCCTGGCACACAGCAGACCCTGCTGGAGATACAGGACACGCCCACTTCATCTAAGAAACACGCAAGGAAGCAACTCTGCCCAGTGGGGAGCGGGGGGCCTAAACTCCACACAGGGTAAAAACCCCCGCTCCAGTTACGTCTCCAATTTCAAAGCAAGAAAGGCAAGGCTGGGACCACAAACCTGTCCATGAGCAGGAGCGCAGAGGAGACGGACATCGCGTCTACTGTGGCCACACGGCTCCGCAAGGCCAGCCGCAGACGGGCGGACTCTCCCCTCGCCGCATTCCTGGCAGCCGGAGCCAGAGTCCCGGGGAAGCACCATGGACGCCTTCAGAGCCCAGCTCCACAGTCTGGAAGGTTAAGGCAGCACGGAGCGGGCCAGCTGGAAAGGCGGGGCGGGGCAGGCAGGGCTCTGACTCCTAACTAGTCACAGGGAGGGAGGAGGGCGGGCAGTCTGGGAAGCAAAGCATGAGTGACTGGTTCCGGGGACTCAGCACAGCTCCACTCCGCATCTCGGCGCCATGCAGAGACCCAGAGCCACACAGCGCCCGAGAGGCCAACGAGCCACCAAACCCAGGGCACTCCTTCCTGGGAAGCAAGATGAAGTCACATTTGCAACGACTCAGAGCATCTGCTGTGTGTGAGCCACTGAGCTTTGTGCAAAAGAGAACAGGTGTGTGGGTGAGTCAGCCTGGGTCATGGAAAGACCTGGCCCAATCCCTGCATCAGAGCCATCACCAAGGGATTCTCCCTGTTCCTGATTTGAAACACCATTAAAAACTTTTGAAGGACCAGACCTAACTAACCACTTCAAGGTCAACAAACCTGAGCCATTCTAGACCCACAAGAAGTTAGTCTAGCCCTGGCCGGTTTGGCTCACTGGATAGAGTGTCGGCCTGCGGACTGAAGGGTCCCAGGTTCGATTCCGGTCAAGGGCATGTGCCTTGGCTGCAGGCACATCCCCAGTAGGGGGTGTGCAGGAGGCAGCTGATCGATGCTTCTCTCTCATTGATGTTTCTCTCTCCCTCTCCCTTCCTCTCTGTAAAAAATCAATAAAAAAAAAAAGAAGTTAGGCTAGGTTGGCTCGCCGCCCTTCTGACAGGCAATGCTCACTCTTGGGTCAGCAATGAGCCATGGGGAGGCAACGCTGCACACCCAGCCAGGGTCCTCTAACATCAGCCCCACGCCCCTTAAAGTAAAGGAGCCCCCTGCCGGGGTGGCTGTCTGCACCTGCACAAAAGGTCCCACTGGAGACGGTCAGTAGGTGGCCACCTCTGCAAGAGGCAGTGTAAGGGATGGAGATGGAAATTTTAATTTCACTTTACAAATGTCCATACTGCTAAAAAACACACATCAAATCAGCATGTATTCCTTCTGCAATTACAAAAAATAAGACAATCAAGTGTGGGAGACAACATGGCACAGGAGTGGTACTGAGCACCTGGTCTGTGCCAGGCCCTGAGACTAAAGAACAATACCCACAGCTCTAGCCGGTGTGGCTCAGTGGATAGAGTGTCAGTCTGCAGACTGAAAGGTCCCAGGTTCGATTCTGGTCAAGGGCACATGCCCAGGTTGCAGGCTCGATCCCCAGTAGGGGGTGTGCAGGAGGCAGCCGATCAATGATTCTCTCTCATCATTGATGTTCGTTCTCTCTCTCTCTCTCTCTTTCTCTCCGTCTCCCTTCCTTTCTGAAATCAATAAAAATCCTCTCTAATAAAATGGTAATATGCAAATTAACCATCACTCCGCTACATAAGCCACGCCCACCAGCCAAGCCACACCCACCAGCCAATCAGGGCGAGTATGCAAATTAACCCCAATCCAAGATGGCTACAGCCACAGAGAGCAAGGTTTCCCAGGTAACAGAGGAAGCCAAGCTTTCCATAGCTGTTGCAGGCCTAAGCCTCCACTCAAGCTACAAAGTTTCAATTATAGAAGGTAAACAAATTCAAACAAATGGCGGCAGAATGGAGCTTGAGAGAGCAGGCCAGGGTTGCCAGTGGCAACAGGGGAAGCAAAGCTTTCCGCACACCCTGGCCAGGCTCACCCGCTTAAGGCTACAAAGTTTCAATTGTAGAAGGTGAATTAACTGCCACAGAAATGGCTGCCACCCCGGAGGGAACAGCAGGCTTGGCTCCACTCCAGGCTACAAAGTTTCAATTGTAGAAGGAAAATAAATTCCAGATACCAGGGCCTCTGCTTGGGTTGCCAGGGGGCGTGGCGGGCCTGCAAACCACCACAGGCCCCTCGCTCAGGCCGCCCCATGCCCCAAGGGAACCCCACCCTGATCTGGGACATCCTTCAGGGCAAACCAGCTGGCCCCCACCCCTGTACCAGGCCTCTATCCTATCTAATAAAAGAGTAATATACAGATTGATCATCACTGCAACACACAATATAGCTGCCTCCATGTGGTCAAAGATCCTGCCCCCATGTGGACACAAGATGGCCACTACAAGATGGCCTGCAAGGGAGGGCAGTTGTGAGGGACCAGGTTTGCAAGGGAGGGCAGTTGGAGGTGATCAACCCTGCAGGAGAGGGCAGTTAGGGGTGACCAGGCTGGCAGAGGAGGAAAGTTGGGGGCAAACAGGCTGGCAGGGGAGCAGTTAAGCATCAACCAGGCTGGCAGCGGAGTGGTTAGGGGGTGATCAGGCTGGCAGGCAGAAGCGATTAGGGGCAATCAGGAAGGCAGGCAGGCAAGCATTTGGGAGCCAGCAGTCCTGGATTGTGAGAGGGATGTCTGACTGCCCGTTTAGGCCCGATTCCACCAGGATCGGGCCTAAACGGGCAGTTGGACATCCCTCCAGGAGTCCCAGATTGGAGAGGGTACAGGCTGGGGTGAGGGACAACCCCCAGCCATGCACGAATTTCGTGCACCGGGCTTCTAGTATGTATATATTTTAAAAAGCAACACCCTCAAAATCCCAGTTCCAGTGCAGCTGAATTGGGGGGGGGGGGGGGGGTGACTAGCGAGTATACTAATTCTTTGCATTCCGAAGTTTGGTGTCTGGACTGGAGGCAGCCCACCTGGAAACTGGCTGGAAACACAAATTCCTGTCCCCCCCCCCCGCCCCCCACTGCCCAGACCTCCATAATCAGAACCTGGCGGGAGGGGGGGCGGGGGAGCAGCAATCTGTTTGTATGAGCCTCCCTCTAGTTGAAAAGCTCAGATGCTCGCTCGCTCCAGTTTAAGGAGCACTGTTCTGAGTATTGACACACGTGCAAACCTGCGATCTCACTTAAACGTGTCAAACCCCTCACCCCCAGAAGTCAATCCACACCCGGTCTGGCACAGGCATCACTCATGAAGCACCACACCCTCAGCCTCTCTCAGGACCCTGTGTCCTCCCTGCACTACAAATCTACACCTCCCTGTTCCCACACCTCTCCAATTCTCCCTCAACCTGCAATAGCCATGTGTCATAATTGTGCCTCAGCAAAACCACCTCCAAAAATATCTACAACGAGAAGCTCACAAAGAAAACTCAGGTCCAGGAGCCTCACGGTGAACTCCTCCAAGCATTTAAGGAAGAAATACACAAAGCCTTTCAGGGGCCAAAGCTTTCACTCCTCCCCTTCCTCCACCCCAGAGGGATTTCATTAGGTCAGTGGTCGGCAAACTGCAGCTCGCGAGCCACATGTGGCTCGTGAGCCACTGTTTGCCGCTCTGTTGACTAATGAATTTGCCGACCACTGCATTAGGTCATTCAATGAATACATTTATGGGCATTATTCCCCAAGAAAAAACTTATTCAGCCAGGACTTTCTGGTACCCTTTCGAGAATCATTTGACATGGAGTGTGTGTGAAGGCTTTTTTTTTTAAAATTCATATACAATAAAACTGACTTTCTATAAGTTTTAACACATGATAGGTTCATTTAACCACCAGAGAAAAATCTCACTGAGAATACACAAAGCAGAATACTCCTGAGCCCATTCTATAAGGCCAGCATATCCTTGACACCAAAACCTGTCAGGGGCAGTATAAGAAAGGACAAATTACAGACAGAAAAGTCAGAACCAAAATATTAGCAAATCCAATCCAATCATGGAACATAAAGGATAGTGTATCATGAATAATTTGGGATTATCCTGAGAATGCAAATGCAGTTAGCTTACTTAACATTAGAACAGTGCAATGTTATTTACCACATAAAGAAAACACATACAACCAAGAAATGCAGAAAAAAGGCATTTGACAAAAATGTAACACAGGTGTGATCTTTTAAAATTATAAAACTAGGAATAAAAGCGAACTTCCTGAATCGGATAAAAGGTATTTAATAAAACGTGAGGTACCTGGTGAAAAGACACCCGCCAGCAAGCGTCACACTGAGTGGGGAAGTGGGGAAGCTTTCTCAGAGGCCAGGCCACTGCGAGCCGGCACGGAGTTCTGGGCCTCCCGTAAGGCAGGAGCACTGGGGTGGGGGGGGGGGGGGGGGGCAGTCACTCACAGACAGGCGGCTTTCCACACAGAAAACACAAAAGAACCCACAGATCAAATGCGAGAACAACCGAATTTAACAAGATCACAGGACGCAAGATGTACACACAGAAACTAACGGTGTTTCCGACAAACATTTATAAAATGCCATCTGTAAAACCATCCAAAAATAACAAATATCCTGGAATAAATTTAATGAAAGAAACACAAGACCTTTACATTAAAAAAAAACAACAAGAAACACCTATAAAATACTGTGGAAATTTTAAAGAAAAACTAAATAAATAGAAAGACACACCATACTCAGACACCAAAAGTCTTCATTTGGTAAAAAGTGATCAATAAAGATCAATAAATTCAATGCAATCCCAAACAAAACCACAGATTTATTGCGGTAATTGCAAAACTGATTTTAAAATTTATATGGAAATGAAAAAGAATCTAGAATAGTCAAAATAATCTTAAAGAACAAAGTAGGAGGGTTTACGCTATCAAATATCAAGACCATAATATAGTAGCTACAGTAATTTAAAAAGTATGGAAATTAGTGATATTAGTAAAAGGACAAATAGATGACAGAAGCTATATGGTCACTGATGTATTTCATGGTTCACAGGAAGGATGATCTTTATAGTTAACGAACATTAGCCCCTCCCTCACATCATACTGGAATTAATTTCGATGGATCGTGGATCTAGCAGGTAATGTCAAAACAAAGCTTCTAGAAGATAACAGAATTTCTTAAATAGAACAGAAAAGGCACTAGCCATAAAGAAAAGGATTCCATAAAGAAGAATTCATTATAGTTAAGAAGTTCTGTTCATTGAGAAACAAAACACCTGCAGGGAATGAGAAGGAAGCCACCGCGCAGAGATCTGCAACCCATACAGCTCCCTCAGGCTCCCCCCCGAACCTACAAAGTGTGCCCCCAGATCCTGAGACAGCCCCACACAGGCCCCTCAGAACAGAGGCCAATAAAATGTGGCAAGGCACGCAAAGTAAACCCAAATGCCCTCACCCATCACCAGGATGGCAGAAAGAACACAATAGCCAACAAGTGACAGTGCCACATTCCGAGAGGACGCAGAGCACCCGAGGGCCACACGCTGCTGGCAGCAGGATGAGCAAGCACCGAGGAAAAGCACTTAGCTTGTCTACCGAGCACACGCGGCAGGGCCGCCCCGGCATGCACACACCTAAAGACATGCGTGAGACGATGACGATGAGCGCCCCTAAATGTCACGGACTTAAGAATCAAGCGTCCGTCCATGCACGGGCAACACACAGAAGTCTGTTTGTGCGATTGAAAACTATACAGAGCAAGAGCAAACGAATACGGCCGCCATACAGTAACACCCTGGCTGAACCTCAGGCAAAGCTGAGCAAAGAAAGCCAGACGCTGACGTGTATGCTGTAGGAATCCATGTGTCTAAACCTCCAAAAGCAAGCAACACTAATCTGTGCTGACAGCAGTCAGAACCGCAGCTGTCCTGGGGGAGCCAGGTCCTGACCGGGAAGGGACACGACGGAGACTTCAGGGCTCAGTGACACCCCAAGGGCTGGCGTGTGAGGCTCACTGTGTACACGACAGTACACGCTACACTTCCGGAAGCGCTAGCTCAGCCCCCACGGCTCTCTGGAGTTTTCCCGGCTGAAGGCCCCTCTGCACCCAGTGGCTCTGCTGTCCTCCCAGAGCACCTTACACGCATCATTGACCAAGAGCTGGGACTTGTATTTTAGCTATTTCCGCATCTCCTCCCACTACTTGGGGGCTGGGGGGGAGGGGCCCTATTGGTCTCTGGATCCCCAAGGCCTGGCAGGAAACCTGCTGGAGAGCCCTGCACTAACGGGTCACTCATTAACTAACCCTGAAACCCACTCAGGCCTGTATATCTCCACTGATAAGTCAGAGTCCAAACAAGCCCCAGTGTGCTGGGTCACAGCCTCCTTGAAGTCCCCTTCAGCCCTTCCCAACATGTAAACACAGGAAGGAGAAGTTCGACAGGGAGGGTTCTCTAACACCAGCTGAGGTTTCACAAGGAGAAAGGAGGAGGGCGGAAGCGCCCATGTGATTTGCTACCGAACGTTACTTTACTGAGGGAAAAACACAAAGTTATTCTTAATCTTCAACTGAGTCCTAAGAAGAGGGAAAGAGGAGTTGCTAGCTCATAGGCTATAGCATCACGAATCGTGAGAGGTCTGGGCTCCCGACCACCCTGAGAGCAGGGATGCAGGACTAGCTGCAGCCTTGGACCGGAAGGAATGAGATCTGGCTGTGGTGCCAAGACCACTCGTGGGACTCGGCGTCAGGCAGGTCTGGGCTCCTGGCCCAGCCTCAGAACCAGCTGCCTGACTCCGCGTAAGAAACGGACCTCTCAGCTTTCTCCCCGGCCGCAGAGGTGCCAGCACTCGGCCACCAGAGTGACTGCGACCTGTGCTCATCAGCGACACTGAGGGCGGTACTTATCACAGGGCCAAGCATCTCATCTCATCTCATCCTAACGCTCTTCACCCGCTACTTAGCGGCTTTCATTCAACAAGCAGAATACTGAGCTCCGACTGTGTCCTGGATAGGCGCTGTGCCAACAGGCCGACCAGAGACACCGGCCCCCATCCTCAAGGTGCTTATGTATGATTTTCCCTCTGACAGGTGAGGAAACCAGAGATATAACCTTGCCCAAGGACACACGGTCACATGAAGGGAATTAAGTCCATACCTTCCACGGGTGGTTCTCAATCCTGGCTGCAGCGAGAACCACCTAGAGAACTTTTTTAAAAATCCTAACACCGTGGCCTCACCCCGAACCAATGAAAACTGATCGCTGAGGGTGGGGCCTAGACACCAACTGCTTTTTTTAGTTTTCCAGAGAATTCTGTGCAGCTAGAGCTGAGAACTTTGTCCTTAACTAATAACTGCTTCCCTTCACGTGTTCTCCCGTTTCTTTAATCTGTATGAATTGAAGATTAGCTCTGTGCCAGCAGTTTCCATGAACAGTGAATTACAACCGTTTAGATTTTGCTTTAAACTACTCTAAAAATTCTACTAACTAAAGCAAAATAAAACTGGGAACAACTAAAAACAAAAACAAAAAATAAAACTGGGACCAACCGCCTGATAATGTAAACTTTTCCAGTATCTTCCAATCTCTGGTTTCCATTGATCCAGGTGGTGTGCCTATTCCTAACCCAGGTGGCTTCTAGAGCTCATCTGTGTGCCCGCTCCCTCCACTGGGCTGCACCCCCGGAATCCAGCAGGTCCCCGTCTTCTCTGGTACGGAAAACGCCCAGCCCAGAGCGTGGCACAAAGCGGCTGCCCGTGTGCATGAAAACAAACCACTCTTACATGCGGCTCCAAGAGCAAGGGTCTACACTGTGCAAGTGGGCAGAACCAAGCCACGTTCTGTAAATGTCCCAGGGCCAACCAAGAACATTAGCCGGGCATTCTTTGGGGATCAGGGATGACTAAGACCCAGGCTCTGACTTGAGGGCCTCATAGTAAGAAGAAGACATACAAAACAAAGCCACACAGAACTGGACTAACGTGAGAGCAGGGACAGAGCAGCATGCTGGGAGGAGGCCGCCTCCCTCTGCCCTGGGATGCCTGTAAGAGCTGAGCGGGCCTTAAAGATGTGCAGACATCGCAGAGGCACGCAGGCAGAGAGAAGGGAGCATCTCCGCAAAGGCAGGAGAGCGTGACTCAGTCCTGGGAGAGAAGACAACCACAGGCAGCTATCTCTGCATTCTGGGGACCGCAGGCGCTGGGAGCACCAGTCCTGCCAGACTTCAATCTACAGTCACGTGGGGCCAGAGCTGTGACAAATTTCGACAGTCCACCAGCCCCCGTGGACCGTCCTCATTGATAAAGCAGAGATTGGACTTCCACTGCCAGTAAACTTGCACCAAGGACAATGGGCTCCCGGGGGCTCCCAGTCACCCTCTCGGGAGAGGGCAGGTCAGCTGCCCAGCGTCAGGACTGTGGTCACGAAGCAGGCAGCACTTCTGGGATTCGGCCCCAGGAAATCCTGAAATGTACACCACGCACCAGTGACATGCGCCCACAGGTCATTTTATCATCAAAAAGCAGAAGGAAAGCCACTTCCTTATTGTTAGACAAGTCAATGATTCACAGGGCGGAATACCACGAAGACATTAATAAGCGTATACATTTTTAATTTTGTGGGGAAATGTTTTCTGTAAGTAAAATAGCAGGATACCGAACTGTAGAAACATTATGCAATTTTATGTTTAAAATTTAAAGAAAGTGTAAGAAAATACAGTAAAAAGGAAAAGTTGGTAGTAGGTGTGAAAGTGGAAAGGGCAAAAATAGAATGACGAACATAAAAAGCCAAAATTTTCCTGCATATATTTAAACAAAAAGAACCCTTAACATGTAAAAAAAGTTCCTAAAAAAAAAAGTCATAGACACCACAGGTGTGGACGCCACACGTGCAATCAGATTAACACCTGCACAGCTGTGTGACCCAGGAAAGGCTACCAGATCGCTAGGGAAAGTCTCCTCCCGATACACAGAACAACAACATCATCAAAAAGGGAAATATGTAGATTTTACCAGTTAAGGTACCGGATCTCTTTATTACTTCAGATTTACAGTCTATCCCTCATTCATGTAAGATTGCTTACTGAACATCTACTAAGTGCCTGCATTGGCTAGGAAAACAAATACTGAATTGAGATGCAGCCCCTGCCCCAGGAAGCTCACGGTCCACAGGGGTGGGGAGGGGTCAGCGCTGTTTGGAAAGTAGTCTAGGAATGTGGACCCAAACAAGGACTGCTGAAGGACCCCAGGAGCTTGCCAGGCAGGGGAGCAGAACGGGCAAAGTGTCTATGTGAGACACTGGTTCAGAGAACCCTAGTGACGAGCTTGGTTTCTGTGGCCGCAGCACAGAACGGGAGCGGAGGCCTGAGGTGGGCAGGTGGATCCAGAATGCTCCTGACACCACGCCCCGTAGTTTGGAGAGTATCCTGCAGGTGATGAGAACTACCATTTAGGCAACAGAGTGACAAAGCATTCACCTCATCCACTCTAGGCATTCAATTCTCATGAAGCTGAGAAGGGAAGGGGGATGGAGAAAAATGACCCCCCAAAATGGCCCATGCTCCCAACTCTTCTCCAAACCCATCCCCTCACTAGCCGGGCTCTGGTCCAGTTTCCCAGCCTGCCTTCCAGGCGGGCGAGGCCACGTGGCTAAGTTCCAGCGGGTGAACTGCAGATGCACTGGTTACCCTTTCCCCTTCTTGGCTTGGCACAGAGCCGCCCAGAGAACTCGTGTTGGGATCGCCTGAGCCAGGAGGCGGGGAGAACTTGGGAGAGCATGAGCTGGAAATACTAGTAAATGTCCTTTGTGTCTTAGCCATTAACCAATTCAAGCTTGGTACAGCGGCTAGCGTTCACCTAAGGCCATGGTCGGCAAACTGTGGCTCGCGAGCCCCATGCGGCTCTTTGGCCCCTTGAGTGTGGCTCTTCCACAAAATACCACGGCCTGGGCGAGTCTATTTTAAAGAAGTGGCGTTAGAAGTTTAAGTTTAACAAATTTGGCTCTCAAAAGAAATTTCCATCGTTGTACTGTTGATCTTTGGCTCTGTTGACTAAGGAGTTTGCCGACCACTGACCTAAGGAAATACATATTCATGTGTTTTCCCCACAAACTGACCACCACAGGTGTGGATACCACACGTGCAGTCAGACTAAAACCTGCACAGCCGTGTGACCCAAGATTTCTTCTGCTTTAAAAATAACTGCTCTCAAAGGAATGTTAAAGGGATGAAATCTGCTCATTCCAGGGTAAACGCTTAAAGTAAGTGAGCAGTCAGGTGCTACGGCCAGGGCTGACCCAGGAAGCGTTCTCCCCGGCTAACTGGCCCCTCGCCCTTTATCCTTCCTCCTGTGGCGCTCCCTCCCACCCTGCAGGACGTGGCCTGGGGGACTGAGCCCACGGCCGCTTACCCGCTTTCCCTGTGTCCCCCCTTCTGGTAGGAGATGTGTCTAACACCCAAATCTGAAACCTAGAGGCTATTAGGACTTCAATCCTGATTCCTCTTCCCGGAAGCACCCGGTACACGCAGCCTGGCACTGAAAACCCTCTGGCTGGAAGCACAGGGGATTAACAGGGAAACTGGACTGTTCTGAGCCCAAAACGGTGACTAGGCAAACCTGAATGACTCATCCCTCTTCACATACAGACCCTGACAGAAATCCTGTAACAAACCGCAACTATTCACAACAAAGCATCAGCAAGACTGGAACTGAGAGACTCTCGGTTACACACCCAGCTCACTGAACATCAACAGGAACTGGCTGTGTGGCAATCCAGTCAGATGTGTGTGCGCATGAACAGTGCAGGCGGCATGAGGAATTTAACGTCAGCTACATCAGAGATTCAGTGTTCCACAAACAGAACGGGTAAACGTTTTAGAACAGGCTCTCTTCAAGGTAGAAAACGGGTAAGATGGTTTAAACTGTTATTCCACTAACATTTTTTTCAGTAGAACAGATTTTATACCCACTGGAGCCAAAAGAAGTTAATTTAATAGTAGAAAGAGCTGCTGGCAGGAATGGGGTTGCCTGGGGGTTTCTCAAGACCCCACCAACTCCTGTGCGCCCACAAAGCACCTGTATGTCACCCTGAACCACCTCCCACGCTGCCATAACCTCACCAAGGGCAGAACCAAGGCAGGCTGGCAAGGCACCTGAGCACAGAAGCCTGGGAGTCCCCATGAAGTCAGTCTGTGTTTCCCGACAGAGCCAGCACATGGGGTGTTCCAAAACTCAGGAGGCCAAGTGGACCCTACAGAGAGCACACATTCTCCCTCTCCCCGCCTCCCCAAAACGACCTTTTTTACAGCTGTGACATTTCTAAGGACAGGGACAGAGGCGCGGCAGGGAACTCAGTGAGGCCTCAGGTTTACCGGAGCACCGTCTGGCCGGTGAGCAGGACAGAGACTACATGGTACATAGACACGCAGTTCTTTCTCGGTTCAGTTCCCGCCACTCCTGCACGCTCCTGACTCCACAGGGAGAGTCTCCGCCCCCCACCGGAGGTGAACAGGGATCTCAATGTCAGCCCCCAACCGGCAGGGCGGCTGAACTTAAAAGGTTTCTTTGCTCAGATCAAAGAACTTTCCTAACCCACCCAAGGGAAGGAAACAGATCAAGCCCAGCTGGGAGACAGAACTATTCCTGTTCCCTTAAGTTCACCTCCTGCTGGAGAACTGGCTGGATCACAGAAAACCAAGCGGGGCCTGCTTTTCATCAAGCCATTAGTAACACAAAGGAACCGCTGGTGCGCGCCCTCAGGACGGCTTAAATCCCTTGTTTCTGTTTGCCCTTTTCTGCTGCTCATCTGGATGAGTTGGCATTTACTAGCATTCACTCACTCACTCACTCACTCATTCTTTCAAGCAGCAAGCAGGGAGGCGATCCTCATAGATTCCGGTGAGCACACAGCACCAACCTCCGTGCCGGGCACTTTACCTGCATCGCCCGTTATCGCCGTTTCGGAGATAGGAGACCAAGGTTCAGAGAGCGCAGCCGCTAGCAGCTTGCACAGCCGTCTCGCCAGAAGGCAGAGCAGTCACCTCCTGGCGCACTCTGAGTGCCCACCAAGTCCTCTGTCCCCACGCTGGGGGCACAACAGGCGCCCCAGAACCAGCCCTGAGAGGTCAGGCCCCTCTGCCTCCACCGCACTAAAGCTCCAGGACATTTAAACACGCGCTGGCGTGCACAGGCAGCGTCACGCCGGACTCACGTGACGCCTCAGCACCCTGCAAGGCAGCCACGGCCCCAGCTCCAGGAGGAAGCGGGTCGGCCTGTCCACACCGGCCTTACTAACGGCCACCTTGCCGCCTCCGCCCCCTCCCCCAGGCCTGTGGACAGTTCCCTCCGCAGCTTCCCTGGCTTCACGCGCCTCATACTGATTTGTTTCTCAACCACCGTGTGCAGCTTTGTTACATCGACGAGAACCAAGGTTAAAAATAGTCACAGACTGTCACCTAAACCAAGTAGATGAGCGCTGAGCGGCACAACTCCCCTCAGTGATGGGCAAGGACAAATCCGCGCTGTGCAACGAGGCAGCCAGTGGCCACGTGTGGCTGCTGAGCACTGGGATGTGGCTAGTGTGACTGAGGAACCGAGTTTTCCCTTTTATGAAATTTAAACAGCTACATGTGCCTAGTGGCTAACGCACTGGACAGCACAGCAGACTCCAGCATAAGCACCGACGGTGCCCCAACCTAAGACCCACGATGACCAAACGGAGCCCCTGCTGAAGCCTGCATGACCCGCTGTGGGACCAGGGACGTGGGTACCGGAGGGTGGAGGCCACAGGACAGACATGTGAGACACAAGGCAAGCCCCTGCCAGCCCCACAGCCTCCGTTCCTGCGGCTCCTTCGACCAGAACACTCTTCTCCCTCATCTCGTTCACAGCTCTGCTCAATGTCACTGTCCAGTGACAGCCTCCCTGACCGCCCCACTTAAAATGCACCTCCCCCCTCACTCTTCCTCCCCGGGCACCCTGCTTTTTACTTCTCCAGCCCTGAGCCTGACGGGGCCGCTCTTGCAGCTGTGGCCTGCGGCGGATTCCAGTGCCATCGGTACTTGTACTCGGGGGAAGGGGCCTGCTGGCTGCTGCACCGGGTCCTGGGTACATATCACCGAGGAAATGAATGGCATCTGAATTCACTATGTGAGGAGCATTGCTGAGTTCTCGCTAGGTGCCAGCATGGGATGAGTGAGACGCGGTCCCGCAAGGGCACGGGCTGGGGGACCCACAGATGGCACTGCACTAGGGCACGGGCTGGGGGACCCACAGATGGCACTGCACTAGGGCACGGGCTGGGGGACCCACAGATGGCACTGCCCTAGGGCACGGGCTGGGGGACCCACAGATGGCACTGCCCTAGGGCACGGGCTGGGGGACCCACAGATGACACTGCCCTAGGGCACGGGCTGGGGGACCCACAGATGGCACTGCCCTAGGGCACGGGCTGGGGGACCCACAGATGGCACTGCCCTAGGGCACGGGCTGGGGGACCCACAGATGGCACTGCACTAGGGCACGGGCTGGGGGACCCACAGATGACACTGCCCTAGGGCACGGGCTGGGGGACCCACAGATGGCACTGCCCTAGGGCACGGGCTGGGAGCCAGGGAACCACAGGAGGAGAGCCCTCCGCGTCCTGGGATCTCCGGTGGGTTCTCCTCATTTAAAGTGTGCGCGGCAGGGAGGGGCAGAAATGGAACCTATTCCAGGAAGGGGTCGCCCAAGCCGAGGGCGGAAAGGTGAGCCTCTCCCGCCCACGGCTGCAGAGGACCCCTCAGCTCCGACACTGGCCCGCAGACCTGCACTGCGCCGGCTGCAGCTCCGCTCCCCCTGCTCCCCGAGGTGCTCCTGGCACAGCTTACAGGAGGCGGTGGAGAGGCTTCTGTGGAAAGGGCGGGCATCTGGAGCTGGACAAGGGCATGTTCCAGTGCCTGCTCGGCATCGGGAGCCCATGCAGTGAGCCTCTCCGCCATCTCCGGGGCAGAGACGATCTCTACGGAGCCTGTGAGTGCTGGGGGGGGGGGGGGGGGTGCAGGGCCGGCTGGGACAGGTGGCTGCTGCCTCCTCCGGGGGAGCTGCTCCCAGGCCGCTCGGAGCCCCTGCAGCAGCTCGGTTCCTCGGCTCCCGTGCAGACCGTCATCTTGTGCTGGAGCTCGGTCTCCTCCCATTTTCACAGCTCTGTGAGGGGGATCCGCAGCTCACTCTGCAGACGAGGACACAGCCCCAGACAGCTGAGTGCCTGCCTCACCCAAGACCACACGCCAGGAAACGCTAGGTCAAGAGAACAGCAGCCAGCGCTCCTTCCCAGGTGCACATGGTGCGTACACACGTGCACACACACCACCCAGCAGCTCAGATACTCAGCGGGTTTTCTGTGTATCCCTGATACCGGGGCAAAGTCACCAAGAACATCAGCAAGCACATTTTGTAGAAAAGTCACAGTTACAATGTTACATCTCAGTTCACTGATGATAATTCTAAAATGGTCAAAGTAGCAGAAAACTAGTCGGTCAGGCAGAATAATAATGATAGAAAAGATATGAAATGCCTGTCATATGTTAGTGCTTTACATCCATGTACATTTCCTCCCTGTTTAATTCCAACAACACTTTGAAAATGAACTTATTTCTATTTTCCAGATAAGAAACAAGCTCAAGACCCAAACCCTGTATCATTTTTGTATCCCTTGCAAGCTACTTGGCCACCCCTGCCTCAGTTTCCTCACCTAAATGAGAATTATCTGCAGTGCCTACCTGAACCCACCAGCTCTCAGTGCGGATACAGAAGCCACCCCGGGAACTTCAAGCAGGAAGGGACTGAACTCCAGGAGTTAGATGATTTGGAAATCACTGTAAGGGCTGAAGTCATCAGCTCTAACCTGGGCCCCCGGGGATGGCTCCCTGGATAGAGACCTCACGCAGCAGGGAGCTGCCGCATCTGAGCTGCCCCTGGACTAAGGAACCCCAGGGTGCAGCAGGTCAGGAAGCCACCACAGCTTGCAGCCATTCATCCACCCCCGCGTCACCACAGGATGCTGCTGCAGGAGAGCCTCACGCCTCCATGGCATCACTGGATAGCAGAAACCAGCCCGAGGGGAAGAAAAGTGGCCTCCACCAAACTTCAAATCCCTCGCACATGGCCCCCAATTCACACCCAGAACCCCACGGCAAGAGACTTTGGGAAATGCACGTGTTTAAGGCTCCGGTTTGCAGAGTGCAGGAGGCGCCCCGGAGGAAAGCGGTCGGGAGCATGAACAAGCCAGCCCACAGATCGGCCACATCACACTCTCTCACAGGCTGCTGGCAGTGAAACAAGGCGACCACATGAAAGTCTGAGAATGGCACCTGGCGAGCCCCAGGTGGCTCTGGCTGCCGCACACCTCGGAGGGCACCCACCTGCTCATAAGCTAACTCACCCCTCAAAGGAAAGCAAAGAGCACATTTCTCCCTTAGCCCCGCTCATGTCACCTCCCAAAGAATCACACCCCAAAGCCCAGGTCAGTACAGGAACTAAAATTTTGCTTGAGCGCTTTCACAGCAAGTGCTCTACAAGCCGGGGACTTATTTTCTAAGCCAATGGTTTCAAACTTGTTCATATAGCAGGGCCTTTTTAAAAAAGTGAACTCTTATGTGAAACCCCAACCTACAAAGGCAGAACGCCAGGCCAGAAATCCAACCTGCATTCCTGGTCTGTGCCCAAAGCTTTACTGTATTATCTCGTTTGACCCTCACACCAACTCTTTATAAGAGGAACATTTAACCCATGTCATCCTGTACCCCTGGGGATCACAGAGGTTAAGTGAGTTTCTTGATGTCACAGGTCAAAAATAGCAGAACTGGGGTTCAAACCTGGGTCTGAGCAGCTCGGCTCTTGACCACCACACTCCTCGTTTCTATCTCTGGTTTACAACTCGATGCCAGGGTGAACCAGACATAGACCGTGCCCCCAGGGGCCCTCAGCCAGCCAGGAAGCAGACCGGAAAAACGCATCATTACAGTTCTTTAAACACAGCCAGGTGCATGCACACACACACTCCCTACCCCCCCCGCCCCCCCCCCCCCCCCCCCGGCCTTCCGCGAGCTGTTCCCTCTGCCTGTGTCTTCCCCCGGCAAGCCCCTTCCTTCCATCCTAGCATCTCTCGTCAGCAAAGGGGACTTGGAGCATCTCTCTGAGAGCTTAATAAGCGGTTCCACAAAGGAAGACGTGAGTGGTCAGAGCTAATCACTACCCTCCAGACCAGAGCCGATGAGCAGCCCAAACCCTGGGCTTCTCAGAAGCAGCCGCCTCCCGTGCAATACAAGCGTGCTGCTGAGCTCCTCTCATAGCTGCCGCCTGGGCCTCCACAGAAACACTGATAACCACACTGGGATCACAGGACCCCTCTATCCAAGGTGAGGATCCCGCTCAAACGGCATTACAGTCGTAAATTTCCTTCACGGAAGCAATTAAATCCCAACATTTTACAACCTGCTAGCTCAGTGGTTCTCAAAGGCTGGGTGGTTCTGACCCCCCGCCCCAGGACATTCAGCAATGTCTAGGGCATTTTTCACTGTCAAAACGGGCTGTGACGGGCATCTAGTGGGCAGAGGCCAGGGAGGCTGCCAAGCAGCCTGTAGTGCCCAGAAATTCACCCATCCCAAAAGGCCAACAATGCCAAAGGGGAGAAATCTTGAGGCAACTTCTTCACTAGTGGACGGACTGGAGTAAGCACAATGTCGAGACAAGAACCAGAAAAGGCTTTAGAAAATGTTTTTCAGAAATGATAATTATTTCTATTGGAATCATAGGTGGCTACTACTTAGGTATTGTCAAGAAGTGTGCTGGATGCTTTACCTATTTGATCTCTAACCTTGCACAGTAGTTTTATGCTCCATTTAAGGCTCAGAGAGGTGAAGTAACTTGCCAAAGGTCACACAGCTGTTAAGTAAGAGCGCTCACATTGAACCCAGCCAGCCTGACTCCTGACCCAGTGCTCTGGACCGCTGGACCTCGCCCTGCCCCACAGTGCCTGGTCTGTCTTCCCGACCAGCAGTAAGCTCCTTGAGGGCAGGGACTATCTCTAAGCCCAGAGTGGAGTCTGCCACAGGGATCTTATCACAGCCTGAATGAAAGAAAAAAATGAGAGCTGGGCCTGCAGCTTCCACTTGGCAGTGGCCAGGCCCAAGCCAGCCTTCCGGCTACTCGTCTGCTCCCTCTCCTCCAGGTCACCCTCCTCAAGCAGCCGGAGTCACCAACAGGCCTGCTTCTCAGACCACAGGTTCCTGACCATCTCCACCCCTTCCTCCCGCCGAGCGCCTTTGTCCTAGACTAGCCTCCCACGATCCTGCCTACGCTTCCTTCTACAACCTAGAACTTGACTCAGTGAGGATAAGGAGAACAGACAGGCGCTAGGGTAGAGAGAGTCGCTTGGGCTCAGGGGATAAAGTGAAGAAACAGGATGATTCAGGAGCCTGGGCTAGGAACCCCCAAGGACCTGCCCTCAACAGAAACTCACACAGCCTGCAGTCCTCTGAGTACCTACTGTGTGCCAGGCCCTCTCTGTAACTCCCCTGTAAATTCACTCACCTGTAAAATGTTTAGTAGGTTCCAAACAGTTTTGGCCCAGAGCCCTTTCCTCTTCAAAGGAAATCTAGATTGACACTCTCCTCTAATACTTGAAGATTCTAGGACAAAACTCACTAGACATGCCCATGATTTCATATTTGATTCATTTGTCATTAATATTCCACTAGCTTCCCACGGGTACTTAGCGATGGCTCACGATAATGTCTCAGCCATCAGAACAAGGATAAGGAGACAACCAAGGAATAAAGCAAAGAGGCGACATCTGATTTCGGCGGCAAACAGCTGAAAAGGATTTTCAAGAACCAGCAGCTTTAGAAATGATCGCACAGAAGAGGCTCCGAAACAGACAGAGACAAGGCAGTCAGGAGAAGCACAACAAGCAACTGAGACTTCAAGGCTTGCTCCGTCGGCACTGCTTCACACTTGTCTGGGTCTGTACTGTTCACACTTGTCTGGGTCTGTACTGTTCACACTTGTCTGGGTCTGTACTGTTCACACTTGTCTGGGTCTGTACTGTTCACACTTGTCTGGGTCTGTACTGTTCACACTTGTCTGGTCTGTACTGTTTCACATGTGTGACCCACTTCTGTCCCATGACTACAAGAGGTAGGTCTCATAACCCCCATTTTGCAGATGCGGAAGCTGAGACAGAAAGCACAAGGGTGTCGAGGACGACAAAGGTAAGAGCACACCGTACGTGAACACAGCAGCACCATGTGCTAGGCTCTTAAAATGTTATTTTAGAGATGAGAAAACTAGTTCAGAGAGGTGGAGTAACTTTTGCAAGGTCACACAGCTAGGATATGGGGTACAGGTCTCTTGAATTCCAAAGCTAAGCTCTTTCCTCTGTGTAGCTCCCAGCCACCCGCATTGTGAGCAAGGTTTCCCAAATTTGCCAAGAACCCCAAGGGATTCCGAAAGCCTATCCCCCGGGCCCTTCGCTGAGGTCCTGATTCTGGAGTTCAGGGATGGATCCTGAGGAGCCTGAACAGGCACCCAGGGGTACCATAAACAGGAAACGCTGAAACACTGGCCTGAGTAAAGGGGTCCGTGCAGCCACACCAACCTGAACGGCCACTACACCCCCTTAGGACATGGCCTCAGCAGGGAGAGGGACAGTCTCCCCTAAAGTTCCCGGGTCCCTCCCCATGAGGGCAATGGTTGAGTGATGCACTCTGAGACCAGGAAGGCTACTCCTGGGAGCCCCATGCCTGTCTGTCAGCACATCAGAGAAAAGGTGCCCACACAACACAGCCCTGGTCAGAGGCTCACTCAGGACGGGTCCTGGACTCATCTGCAAGGGCCCCCACATTCAGCTGATGAAGCAGCTGAGGCAGCGGCAGGTTGGCGTGCGTGCCCACAGTCACAGACGCCTGATGCCAGCACATCGCACCATCTGGAAGGAACGCCCTGTATGCAGTGCCCAGCATGGGTTTTGCTGGGGCCACACACATGGGGCGGCCAGCGTCGACCGCAGGAATGCTCCCACCTGCCAAGCCCTGGGCCAGGGCCCTCTGCAGAGCAGCTGTGAGCAAATGGCCGCTCTCCGCACACCCTCTCCACAGCCGTGCCCTCCTCATAGCACTCCCGCTTGCTTGTGAGACTGACTGTTGTGCCTACTCCCACCGCCTGTAAGCCCACCGACAGTCATTACTTATCACCATTCCTACCACCGCATTACTCCCGTATCACCTGCCAAGAGCAGAGCCTAGGACACGAACACGTGCCGAATGAAAACACGAAAGCACAGAGAAGAGGCCGAAGCGGTAGGAGCTGTCCCCACAGGGCTTGTGGCGAGACACAGGGACCCCAGCAGCCCTGGTTTGGCTCCTGGGTGACAGGGCACCATGGGGAGTAGGGTGCATGGCCTAGTCCCAACACAGGTCACAGCACACATCTCAGCAGCGACAGACACCCAGAAATACCAGCCTGGGTTATGCAAATAGGGGCTGGAGTTAGAAATGTGGGTTACTAACTCTGACACCAACCACATCAGCACCCTCTGGGTGGCCCGGGAGACTCCAGGTATTAGCGTAAAGGGCCCTTCAGAGAATCAGGCCGACAAAGGCTGCTGATTTGGTAACACGGACCCCTTGTGGGTCACCCTCAGCCGTAGCAGGTCAGGGGCGGGAAGTGACAACAGACTGTGCGAGAGAGCCAGGGACACAGAGTGACAGCTAACAGCGAGGAACCAAAAAGCAGCATCCCCACAGACCAGTCCAGCAACACCCCACAGGACTCTGGGCTACTGGGGAAAGGCCTGCTCACCTGCCTGACACAGGGCCTGCTCAACAGGGTTTCCTAGCACACACACGTTTCAGACAAGAACAGTTCAACTGGTCTGAATGCAACAACCTCGATCCTCTGGAGAAACAAAGATGGCATTACCTTGTAAAGAAGTTACTAAATGGTCCCAATTTTTTCAATTTACTTCCCTCTGCAATTTCATCAACACAGTCCTGCTGGTGTAGGTCATGGGTTTCCTTGATGGAGCTCAAGGTGACGTCAGTAAACTGCGGGTCATCGTCATTCTCCAGGGTCACAATGGCACTGGAGCTGCTCGTGACCATGAGGTCCAAGATGTCCTCATTACTGACGGACAGGGTGGTGGACAGCTCTGTGCCGAGACTGGACACGCTGCAGATGGACACATCATCACTGCGGTTCAGGGCTTTGGAGGTGGGGCTGTAGAGCTTCACCGAGTCATAGCCCGTCCTGGGGAACGTGGAGGACTTCCGCACACTCTGCTCCCGCTCGGCGCTGGTGGGAGCTGGTGGCGCGTAGGACGGCAGCGGGCATGCGCTCTGGCAGGCCCGCTCAGGAACTATCTCCGACTCAGACTGTTTCCTCTTCACATGGACCACGCTGCAGGGGACGGGCTCCGGGTTGCCGATCTCTAGGGTAGGAATGCCTGAGTCCACGGACTGCAGGCTGTGCTGGTCTAGAGCCCCGAGTTTCAGCTTGGACCCACACTCCGGCAACGAGAGGGATCTGGGCGCCTTAAGATTCAAGTGTTGCAGGTTCTGAATATGGTTTCCTGGCCGACCATCCAGAATGCCCATCAAGGCCACGCCATTTGTAGAGCTGGAAAGGTTTCCATCAGTCATCTTGGTCCAAGGAGAAACTAGAAAAAACATCAACATGGGAATTTAGGCAGTGGACGTAAAAGCCAAAGACGCCACTCCTCTGCTGCACGGCTCGAATGTCCTGACACCCCTCTAAAGAAGGAGCCCTTGGAAGAAGTCCCACAGACCCAACTTTTCATTCAGAGCCAGATGCCAGAGTTTTAACATAAACGATCGTCATGTAAAATAACAGGAAGACAACACAAAGGATACGCGTAGGGTAAAAATATATAAAATGTCATCTTTGCCATCCTCATCACCACCCACCAGTCACACCGCTGACCCCCAGGAGAACACGGCGGCAGCATGAGGACTGCGCCAGGAGAGGCAGGGTTTTGCTTTTTCGTATGTGTGTGTTTTCTCGGTGATAAACAGGCTGCCTCTGTCGGAAGTGTGTGAATTCATAACCCATATAGAAGTCAAGGTTCTACTTGTTCTGAGACAGCATAAAAATCATTTTGCTTTAGAAAACGAGAAGATAAATTGTATATGCCACATGCAGTGAGATTACCCCAGCCACGCCCACTTTAGCATGCCCTCCACAAATTTTTCAGTCAACTCACTCAGGACTTCGAGGTAAGAAACTGAGGCTCAAAGCGGTTAAGAAACAGGCCCAAGATCACACTGTTACCTGGCGGCAGGGCTGGGATCTATGGGACTAACCCCCAGGTAGGCCATTCCTAGTGGATGAATGGCTTAGTTTGCAGTTATGAAAACCAGGTCGGAAGGCTGGCTCAGTGAAGACGGATAAACAATAAAGGAAAATAAATACCATAACCCTACAATAAAGACCTGAGTGGGAAGAGTCAAAGCCGCCAGTGACACACACATCCAGGGCCCTGCCGACAGCTCTCTGCTGAAGACGGGGGTGGGAAGAGGGGGTGAGAGCTGCACCGGCCTGGACAGCACAGCCCCAGAGGACTGAGGACCCTGGCATGTGTTATGTCACCTTCTACTGTCCTTTAAAACTTCAAAACTAAGGAGACCTGGTGCTGCATTTTAATCTGACCTATGGCCCGGCTGGTGTGGTTGAGCATGGAGCTATGAACCAGGAGGTCACAGTTTGATTCCTGGTCAGGGCACATGCCTGAGTTGTGGGCTTGATCCCCGGTAGGGGGTGTGCAGGAGGCAGCCGATCAATGATTCTCTCATCGTTGATGTTTCTATCTCTCTTCCTC
Source organism: Cnephaeus nilssonii (assembly GCF_951640355.1). Classification (NCBI taxonomy): domain Eukaryota; kingdom Metazoa; phylum Chordata; class Mammalia; order Chiroptera; family Vespertilionidae; genus Cnephaeus; species Cnephaeus nilssonii. The sequence continues at coordinate 115,607,026 of NC_137072.1, read as the reverse complement.
TCCCTTCCTCTCTGAAATCAATATATTTTTTATAAAAATAAACCTGACCCATGGAGCAGAACAACCCAGAGAACGGGACTCCGGAGCCTGACGTGCCTGGGTTCTACTCCGAGCGCTCCCTTCCTGCCTTGGGAGAATGAAACAAAGCACCAGGAGAACAGCATTCACTAGGCCCCCGGCCCCGGCAGGCACAAACAGCGCGTAGCAGAAGGTTCTGGAGTCGGCAGAACAGTGATAACCACTCTTCTTTCGGGTGCCGTTGTAGCTTTTACAAAGAGCCTTCCTGCTCCCCTTCCAGAAGCCTGGCCCTCCTCTCAATGTCAACACAGCAAAAGCAAAGTCATTAAGAGCAGAAAAGGGAGGAGAGATTACTCTCCCTCCCGGCGATGGAAGGAACCAGTCAGTACAGCTCTGGAGCAAAGAGTAGAAATATGAAGGAATAAATCAAGCTGCAGAATTCAGAAACAGACTGCACTACACAGAAAAGCCTGAACTGTGACCCAGCGAGGAAGGAAGGAAGATCTAACCATGATGTTATGCTAATTGGTTACCAACTTCTCTTGGAAGGTAGAACCACACTGTGCTACAGACAAAATTAGAGTTTAATACAACAATGAAATTATAAAGTGTTCTCCAACCTACAGAGCAAAAACTCAGTGCATCCTCCGAAGGGTCTGAGCGCCCCGGCCCCCGTGAGCACATTCTAAAAGCCTGCGACTCACACGCCCGCTTTCCTGGGCTGGAGCCACTCCCGGGCAAGGCCACACAAGCCACCTGAGCCTGCCCTGGGGAACCCTGAAATAAGACGGGCACGCACAGAGTGAGTCCAACGCACACGAACCTGAAAGTTCTACTTTTTTTTTTAATTAAAAGGAAAATATGGAAAGGAACATATTTAGTGCATCGTTAAGAGCTAATCTCTGGCGATGTCAAAGGTAATTAGATGATCAAAACACCATCAACACTCCCACAGCCAAGGGTGAAAAGCCGACCCCAAGAGGAAGCCCTCAGGGGAGCAGAGGCTCTGCCCCTTAGCAGCTGGGGCAACCTCGGGGGAGATGCTCAACCTTTCTGAGCCTCAACTTCCCTCCTCCCCAGCAGGAAAATGGGGCCATACCACAGAAATCCCAGGTAGGCCTGAGGATAAATGACACGAGATTTGGTGAAAGCGCTAGCACACCACAGCCTGCATCTGACACAATAAACGTGACTCTCCTCTCCTTTAGCCACATGGAAAGCTCCAGTCCCTGCCAGAACATGAACTGAAATGTTGGCACCAGAATGGCAGGAACACCTCGTGCTCCGTCTCCCCTCGGCCGTGGGGGTCACGGACAGCAGCCGAGAGCCTCTTCTGAGGGAGACGCTGAGCCACCTTTGAGGCTGAGCCACCTTTGAGGCTGGTTCCAAGTCCAGTTTAAGTTCCTTAAACCTCAGGAACAGGGTGTTAGCCTTCGGGGAAATAAACCTAAAAGGAAAGAAGTACTTCCGCTTGCAACACACTCTAAAACCAAAATCTGCTAGGGCCAAGGCCGCCTGCCCTCACACCCTGCCACCTGGTGCCCCCAGTGCCAGGCCGAAGCCGCCTCCAGAGCCCCTGCCTCGCGCTCAGAGTGCGTGCTTCCAAGGCAGGCTGCAGGGGGGACTGTGGGAGCCCGCCAGGAGGCCAGCTGCCGCTGGCCCGCCTCCAAGTCACACGTTCTCTAAAGACAGAATAAGCCTCAATTCCCTGAGCTGGCACAGGGCCCTCCCGATCCGTCCCTGCCAGCCTCCCCAGCCACTCTCAGTTCTCTCCACACCCAGGACCGCGGCGCTGTGCCCAAGGTCCTCTCTGTCTTCAGCGCCCGGGGAGCTGGTAACAGGTGCCATCAGGAGACACACCCGGAACATTCCAAGGCCACCTCCTCTGAGAAGCCTTCCTCACTCTGCCGGAAGCCGCAGGCCCTCCTTCTTCCCGGCCCCTTTGGCCACACTCCTCCTGAAACAACTGGATCTACAGCTGACCCCGTCTCCTCGCACAGGCTTCTAAGCGTCAGGCAGGCGCAGCACTCACAGCTCTGCACACACTGCCTGGCCAAAGGCCTGGCATGGACTAAGGATTCAAAAACCTATTTGCTGAATTAATTAGGACTAACGGCTATGTTCTAAGTGGGCAGGTTTCAGGAACAGTCCATCCAAGAAACATCTGCTGAGAGCTGGGTTATGTCCCAGAAACAAGGTAAGCAGTGGAGGTAACGAGAGGAGGGAGAAAATCCGTCCCCTGGAGCTCCTGGCATGTGAGCGGACAGACACAGCAGGGAAGCGGTGACCACCCTGAGCACATGGCTGCCGCCAGACTAGCCGGCGAGGAACCCTGTCAGCAGGCGATGGTGTTGGGAAGTCAAGCACAATTCCTCCCTCCTCAGGTTTGTTTCCCCAAGTCCAAGCCGCTGTGGCCGAGCACCCCCGCCCCGCAGCAGTGGCCCCCACAGCGGGGGCGCACCCCAGGCTCTCGGTGTCTTTGGGCACAGCCGGCACCAGCCATGGGAGCGCGGGAGACGGTGTAAAGACTAGCCCTCACCGCCCAGACAAGAGGAAGCACACCAGACGCCAAGGGTACCGGAGGGTTAAGTTCAGGCAGCAAGGCCGTCTGAATGCTACCCACCGGCCCCAAACTGAGGTCTGAGGTCGCAAAGATCAGCGCCTGAGACTGGAACACCCTGCCCTCCACGGGCAGCGTCTCAGGTTTAACAGTCAGAAAGCGGGCAGCGGCTCTGCCACTGATTTCCAGTAAGGCTTTCAAAACCAGGTCCATCTTGAAGCAACAGTTTAATTTATCCGCCTTAAAGAGCAACAGGACTAAGTCTTGGCTAGCTCTTCATAAATAAAAGGAAGAGCTTATGGAGCTAAAACCAAATGACTTCGTTATTCCCTTGGGAGGGGGTGCCCTCGTGGGTGGCTTTGAGGAGAAGGGATGCTGCCCATCCACGCAGCCCTCCCTGTCCAGGCTCCTGTCTGGGTCCTGCAGAGGAGAGCCACCTGCTCAGCACGGGGACACTGCTGTCCTCCAAGGAGACTGCGTGCACTCACCTTCGCCGCCACGCCTCCCATCAACCCAGCTCCGCCCCTGGCCCCCTAGTTTATTCTTCCGATCGAGCGCACCGCTATCTGTGTGGCATCTCCCGCGTGGGAGAGCCCGCTTCAGAGGGCTGACCAGCACCAAGCCCCATCTCTCCTGCTCACCCAGGCCCTGGCTCAGGCAGGGAGGTTCCTGGGAAGAAAGGCACAGGGTGTTCCAGGTCTCAGGTGCCTCAGCATTAACAATTAACAATTCACAGGAGCAGCCGCTCTGCTCACCAAGTGTGCATTACACGCTGGGCCCCGTGTTCCGTGTTCACACCCACCATCGGTATAACCCCCACAACGACCCTGTCACTGCCACCCACAGACAGGAAGACAGAGGCATGGAAGGTATATGTAACATGTAATAAAGTGGCTGTGCCGGGGTCATACATAGAATGGAGAGCTTTATAGTTGAATTTTTAAATGTGTTTTTAAATGTGTTATTCTTTAGGATTTTTTTTAAAAATCCTAAAATAAAGAATTTCTTAGAAGCTCAATATAGTCCTCTGGGGGGTGAGTGGCAACTTCTAGGGACCTGGCATTTAACACAATGTGTAAGGAAGCTTTGGTCCATCAGCAAACCAGGGAGAAACGGGTTAAACTGCGGAGGGTCCCAAGGCTCCTTTAGAACCCTGGGGAACAGACACTGGAGTTATACTGCCCAAAGGTGGTTATGTTTAAAAGGCACGGGGGGGGGGGGGGGGGGCGGGCATTTTCAATCAAGAACTCTCAATGCATGGGGGATTCCGCACATCCCAAAATGTTTCAGCTACATTTAGTGAAATACCAAACCAGCCATCATGTAAGTACCCATCTGATTAAGAGGCAACTGACAGGTTAGCAAGACATTCAGACCACTGAACAAAGCCAACATAATGTGTAATCTCAATCCTATCTAATAAAGAGGGAATATGCTAATTGACCATCACGCCCTCAAAGATGGTGGCACCCACAGCCACAAGATGGCGGCGCCCAGTCCCCTCAGCCCCCCAGCCGCCCAGAGCCAGCCCAAGGCACAGGCAAGCCTTGGATGGTGGCTGCCCAGCCGCCCAGGGCCGCCTGAGGCTCAGGTAACCAGGGCCGGCCGAGGCTTGTGCTGCCGGCAGTGGCAGCAGCAGAGGTGTGATGAGGCATCGCCTTCCCCTGATCGCTGGGTCGCCTCCCGCCCCTGAGGGCTCCCGGACTGTGAGAGGGGCAGGCCAGGCTGAGGGACCCCCCCTCCAGTGAATGAATTTTCATGCACCGGGCCTCTAGTTATTTATAAGAGAAATCATTTAGCCCAGCCGGTGGCTCAGTGGTTGATTGTCAACCTATGAACCAGGAGGTCACGGTTCGATTCCTGGTCAGAGCACATGCCTGAGTTGCAGGCTCGATCCCCAGTGTGGGGCATACAGGGGGCAGCTTATCAATGATTCTCTCTCAACATTGATATTTCTATCTCTCTCTCCTTCTCCCTTCCTTATCTTAAATCAAGAAAAATACATTTTTTTAAAAAAAGAGAAATCACTTACCAAACATTTACCATGACCAAGCATGCTAGCTACTATCACATGCTCCAAGCATCACACGCCTGGCAAGTACAGTGAAGAACTGAGATTCAGAGAGGCTAAGGAACTCACCCAAGTTCACACAGCGACAGAAACTGGATTCAAACCAGGCCTGACATCAAGGCCCACATATATGGCTTGCTGGAGTGCTTAAGAACACAGGCCCTAAATTTTGTGACAATCAATAAGCTAAACAGTTAATAATTTTCTTCTGTATGTATGTTAGCTTCAATAGAAAAGTTTTAAAAATAAAATAAGGGGGGGGGGGGGGTGCAGCAGGGTCTGAAGATAGATTGGGTTGAAATCCCAGCTCCTCCATTTTGTATGACCTTAAACTAGTTTCTTAATCGTCCTATGCCTCACTTTCTATGTAGTAAAGCGGGGCCAATAATAGACCCTCTCTCCTCCGGCAGCTGACGAGATTAGGGAAGAAATCCACCAGAAGCCTTCGGAACGGTGCCAGGCTCGGTGCCAGGCTCGAGTTAAGCCCCAGAAGAGCTGGCTGTGTTCTTTCCTGGGCCCGGAGAGGGCCCGGCAGCTCCGCCCACTATTTTAGCAGCTCATTTGCATCAGCAAGCCCTTCCACCTGCACTGCCTCCCGTAGCTTCTTCCTGCCACTCACACCTCCCCTCGCACTTGCTCTGTGGCACTGACTGAGCCTGGGCCTCAACTTCCCCATCTGTAAAATGAGAAGTCTGGCCCAGCTGATCTACCTGGGGTCCTTCCAGCTTGACAATCTAGAATTCTAAACAGCCCGGGCCCTAGAAAGTTTATGCCCGCCCTAAACCAAACATTAACAACACAATCATTTCCCTAAAACCCTTTCACGCGAGTAAATGTCTGTTTTAATGACCACCAAGGTCTCCAAGATCCACCAGCAAGCACAACACGCTGGGCAGGCGGCGACAGGAAGGTCAGATGTGCTGACCAACAGGGGAGAGGCAGACTCCAAAACCAGTTGCTCTGATAAGCTGGGTCCTCACCAGGAGGCCTTTGGCAGAGCACCCGCAAGAGGAAGTGGGGGCATGAAGGACAGACATCCACCCACTGGACAGAGGGGAGTGGGGCAGAGGTGCAGGGGTGGGGACTGGAGGGGTAGAGAGGCAGAGGGAGGGTGCCTAACGGGAGAACTGCGGGCGATCAGCAGCCAACGCCAGGGAGGCTGGGGCACACTGGGAACACTGTCCGCACATTGGGGCAAACCCAGCTCAGGGCAGAGCGGGGCGCTGGGCGGGGACCTGCCGCCACCTCCCACCTGCTGGGCATGCAGGACCCCGAGGGGAGCAGAGTCTGGAGCCCCCTCTGCCTCCCTAATGTTTCCCGGAGGGGCACTCACTCAACCCCAAGTGCCCGGGGTTCTCACAGGGCTGGGGGTCAGGTGGAGCCCAGGGCCTCAAGGGGTCAAACACACAGGACAACCAAGGCAGCCCAGCTCCGGAGGGGAGGCAGGGGTAACCCCTGGGCAGGTAAGAAGGTGGGGAGAACCGCACCCGGACTTGAGAGCGGGGCAAGAGGAAGCGTCCACTGCTGGGAGGAGGAGCGGCCACGCAGCACCCACCTGCGGCCGCCGCCCCCCCATTCCCCGCCCCCGCCTCCCCCCGCAGCCTCCCCCCGCCGCCGCCCCACCCCGCCCCCCGCCCCCCGCGACCGCGGTCCTGGCCCCGGAGCCTCCCGCACAGACAGACCCCTTTCCAAAGCAACGCTCCCAGTTCCGCTGGTGGAAATGGTGCCCTGGGCAGTTTGGGCAGAAATGGCTCCGGGGGCCAGGCCGGACCCTGCCCCGCAATGCCCGGCGAGGTGCGCAGGGCCAGCGCTCCGCTTCCTCAGGGGCCTTCCCCCCCGCGGCCTCCCCCCGCGGCCGCCAGCCGTCCGCTCCTTCCTCCACGCGGCTCCCTGCCCCGGGGCCGCCTGGGCAGCGCCCGGACACACAGCGGGGGCCTCGCAGCCGGGGCCACCGAGGCGCAGGGGGTCCCCGCCGAGGGACAGGCATCCCAGGAGGGCGTCGGGGCCCAGGGGCGGGATTCCCAGAAGGAAGGGGCCAGGGGCTCCACAGCGGAGGGTGGCAGGTGCCTGGGACCGGGGCCCCAGTAGGAAAGGTCGCGGCGGCCGGGAGGGGCGGGTCCGCGCGCCCAGCCGGGTCCGCTCCGGGCCCGCGCGCCCCGCGCATCTGAGGGAAACTTTTCGTCAAGTTCCGGAAAAGCAGCGTGTCGGGCGCGCGTCTCACCGAGCGGCGCTCGAGTGCCGCCGGGCGCCGCAATGTCCCCCGGGCCCCTCGCGCTCCCCGGCGCCGGAGGGGGCGCCCGGGCAGGACCCGGCCCCGCGCTGCCCTCCCGGCCGCCTCCGGCCGCCCCCCGCTCCGGCCCGCGCTGCAGCAGGTGGCAGCGCCCGCGCGCCGGCCCCTCCCTCCCCGCCCCGCCCCCGCCACAGCCCGCAGTACCCGAATTAGCTCGGCCGCGACGCCATCCCGGGGCCGGGGGGCCGGCACCCCAAGTCCCGCGGGACCCGCAACTTGCGCGGCGAGTTCGCCAGGAGCGCGGCCGGCGGCGGCCGAGAGCAGGTGCGCGCGAGCCGCCCTAGGCCCACAGCGGAGCGCCCTCGCCCCGCCCCGCGCGCCCTCGCCCCGCCCCGCGCGCCCTCGCCCCGCCCCGCGCGCCTCGCCCCGCCCCGCGCGCCCTCGCCCCGCCCCGCCCCCTGCCGGCCGCGGCCGCTCTTCCGCCCGCGCTGCCGCCGCCCGCCGCGCCTCGCCGCCGCCGCTCCTGGAGCTGGACGCTCGCCCCGCAGCCCTTCCGCAGGCCCGCTCGCCCGTCCGCCGACGGCCCGGCCGGCGTCTCCGGCCCCCGTCTCTCCCGAGGGCCAGGCGGAGCCGCGAGGGGGGTCTGAGAGCATCTTGGTGGCCGCGGGGCCCCCGTGGACACCCGCCTGGGGCCTCCTTACCTGGTCGGCTCCACCCGCGGCCATCTTGGAAGTGGGAAGCGGCCGGGAGGGGGAAGGGGCTCGAGCGGCAGGGACCAGGCGTGGGGAGCCGAGCGGCGGAGCGCATCGATGGGCGCCCCTGCCCCAGGGCAGGTGTGCGGGGCGGGGTCCCCGCCCCCGCCTGGCTGGAAGCTGGAGGCCTCTGTGGGCGAACCCCGCGCCCGACCTCGGCCCCGGGGACGTCGCTGCGGGGTCCTCCCTGCCCGGCCTTAGTCTCTTCGTCTGTAAAACGGGCTTTTCGGGGAGGTGTCCTTTGTTGAGCCCAGTGCCGGCGCCTGGGATCTTTGAAAGTGCCAAGCCCTAGGCCACTCCCCGGGCCAGGGGGTCTGGAAGTGAGATAGCTTTGGAAGTTGTGTGAAGTACAGACAAGTGTGGGAACCGCTGGCCCAGGGCCCGTGCATCATTTCCGGTCAACACTGCAGAAGCAAATGGACAGGGTCTGCGGTCAGAGCCGTGCACCGAATGGGAGAGGCCGCCTGCCCGAGGTCCCGGACCCGCCAGTAGCTGGGCGGGGTCAGGAGCCAGGGGCCCCGCCCCGACCACCTTCCAAAGCTTTGGTTGGGTGGCTCCGGGTCCTCCCCGTCCTCCTGGAATGGAGGCCTCCGGAGGCGAACCCGGCTCCTCCTCTTGACTGCTCTGTTCCCTGCACCTGGCAAACAGCAGGCACCTCACTATTGGTTAAGTTGCCATCGTATTCTGGGGGCATCGAGGCTAGAGGAAAAGCCAGTGGCTCGGAGCCCGAACGCCTTTGATCGCACCAATCAGGAGCCCCGAGCGCTGCCACGGGCGGAAGGACCCGGGAGGAAACCCCAGAGACCACGCCGAGTGTGCGGCGGGAAGGGGACGAGAACCCCCACCACAGGGACCATCCGGAAGCTGCCCTGGGAGATTCCCTTGTCCGCCCCGGTCCTGCGGGTTGGGCTGTCACGGCTCTACAAACGCTTGGCACCCTCACAGGGCTTGGTGCAGAATAGCAGCTTTATCAGTGCTTCAGTTTCTCAGTGGTTTGAAGTGAAAATAATGCCAGGTCTCCTTCAGCTTATTTTAAGAAAACACGGGAAAGTACAGGCTTGCTTCGGGCCTGACTTCGTTAGCGGTGCAATACATCAGATTAGTAAATCTGCTTTTACCGTGTTCCTTGTGACTCCACAAATCCCTCCCAGCCCTCATTCTGAGTCTTAGGGTTTTAAAACCCCACAATGACAAGGAACCATGGTCTTGAATCCAGAACCAAAAAGAACTTGTGGTCGACAGATTTGCATTTGCGCCCTCTGCCTGCCCTTTTCTCACCCTCTCCCCATCCTGCTGCCCCACCCATCCTGTCCCCACTTCACTGGGCCCAGAGCCTTCCTGGGGCCTCAGCGTGTGATTTGTCACCGGCACCCACAAGTGCTCTAGGCAAGTCCTCGTCACAAGATGAAAAACACAGTGAACCAGCTCAGCTGTGTGGTCGTGCACACGGGAGAGAGCGTCCCAACCCCCGGAGCGGCCGCAGGAGGGAGCCTCCGCCCTTGGCTGCCGGAAGCAGCAAGACCCTCACACCAGAGCCATCACCGTGTCCACTCAGTCTCAACAGGCACAGCTACCTGTCTCCTGCCTGCACTAGGGTAAATCCGTGAATTCGGGGTGGCGGGACTCCTGAAGGAGCACATTCAAACAGGGAGAAGGCGTGGCCTCAGCAAAGAAGGAAGCAGGAGAGAGAACTACCGCACTCAGAATCCCTGGTCAAAAGCGCCCCTCCCACCACCCAAATCCCGGCAGACTGCGTGAGGGAGGACATTACCACCGGGTCATTGACAACAGTGAGGGAAGGTTAACGGAATGGAGCCATTTAAAAAAAACTTTAGAGTTTATCGTATAGCACAGAGGAAATGCTTAAGTTATGAGAGTGATACTGAATTTTAAATAAAGTATAAAGCCAAAGAGCGTGGAATTCCTCTCCCTGCCCCCAGCTGTGCTGGGCCTGCAGGTCGGTGGGGAGCTGCGGACAAGGGTCTCTTCTGCAGGACGGGGGTTCGTTAAACTTGCCCAGGGTAAGGCCTGCTTCAAGAGACACCAAGTGAAATTTAGGAGACGACGGGAGGGTGAATCGGATTACTGTCCCCTTAAACGCTTGGAAATCGGGATAAAAATAAGTACAGGGCACCAAACGCAGGATGATGGTTTGCGTAACCAGCGGAGATGTCGTCTGTCAGACTGCTGTGCCCGTGCAGGAGGGGAGGAGGGCTGAGTCCCTGGCCCTTCTCACCGGCGCCCCGAGAAGAGGCAGGAGCTGTTCCCACTCTGTGGAGGGGGAAACGCAGGCTCCCAGAGGCTGGTCACCAGTGAGGGCCAAACCCCTGCTGTTGACACAGTGCTGACCAGAGCCCTGAGACTGAGCGTCTGACTGCCCCAGGGAGCCCCGTGTGCTGCTCGTCGCCCCATTTTGCGGGGAATGCTGGGATCAGGTGGGTCTGGCCCAAAGTCAAGGGCCACCCATTCCCAGAGCTTCCCAAGTCACTGACGGGAAGAAGTGAGTTACACGGAAACACAGATCCAAGCCCAGGGCACGGGGAGGGCGGGGACTCCTGTGGCTCACTGATTGCTAAGAGGTGCAGGTGCTGGAGGCCTTGAGGCTCTGGGTATAAAGGAACAGAAAGCACTTGGGAGTGGGGCTCCCGTTACGACACACCACAGTGGAATTTTCCAAATAGCCTTTTTTTTTTTTTTTTAAGGCATCTCCCAGCTGCCTGCTGCTGCCACCATCAGAACAGGAATCCGGTTTTACGTGGAAGTCCTGGGAGGTGGGGACGGAGGGCAGAGGGCAGAGGTGGGTGCAGAGGGTGGAGGTGAGCAGGGGCACGCAGCCCCAACACCGGTTGACCCACTGAACCTGTCCATGCGTGAGGCTCTGTCACTGGGGCTGAGGTGTCTCCAGCCCCACAGAGCTCCCTGCTGCGCCCAGAGACCCTGAACTCCCACATCCCCGTCACCGCAGCTGCTCTGCCTCTTCCAGGCTCTCCCTTCCTCCTTTAGTGCCTAGTTCCCTCCCGTGGTGGCTCAAAACGTTACCCCAGAACATCATCCTAATTCTTACCCCACATCCCCGCCCCCCAGGCTGCCACTGGGCTCCAGCCACCTCCGGGCCACCTCCAGGCACCTTATTGTCTCTGTGAAGCCCCCAGGGCCCTAGCAGGCAGCCCGGGCCACAGAGGAGGAGTGACAGCAGAGCCTCCCAGCCCTGCATGTGTGTGCGCTCCCTACATCCTTGCTCTCGTGGCAGGGAGGAAACTGAGGCTCCGAGGGGAACCTTCCCACCCACAGCCCCACAGCTTCCGCGTCCACAGGCAGGATTTGAGCCGGGCTGCTTTCGTTGTTGTTTTTTATTGATTTCAGAGGGAGAGGAGAGGGAAACATCAATGATGAGAGAGAATCATTGATCGGCTGCCTCCTGCACGCCCCCTACTGGGGATCGAGCCTGCAATCCGGGCATGCGCCCTTGACCTGGAATCAAATCCGAGACCCTTCAGTCCACATACAGACGCTCTATCCACTGAGCCACACCAGCCAGGGCGAGCCAGCCTGGTTTTATCCCATAGCGTCCCTCCCCTCTCCCGGCCCCCTGGACATAGCCTCCTTGGGTCTGGGTCAGCGGCCTCTAAGATGATCTGCCCATGAGCCTGGGAGCTTAGCAATGGCACACGGGGTGCTCAGGAATTTGAGGTGCCTCCTCACAGGGCTGAGAGCCGGCGGCCTCCCCCTCCCGGGAGGCGGTGCCGGCATCGGTTTCCACCCTCGCGGCGACTTGCCCTGTGGAGGAGGAGGAACAGTGGAGGCCAGTCTGCTCAGGTGCCATCGGGACCCCATGCCTCTGCCCAGGAAGGTGCGGCTCATTCTGCGGAGGGCTACCCACTTGGACTGTGTGTAACCCATGACTGCGCCTCCTCCTGCCCCTGCCGGGCCCGACGATGCCACGCGGCCCTGGTCAGGCAGAGCCACCCCGAAGGCTTCCCCCTGCACCACAGCCTGCCTCCCCGCCAGGGTCCCCGAGTGGGGAGGGGCTGAGGGGCTGCCAGGCAGGGACATTTGGGGCAAGATGAGGAAGAGCCTTCCAATGAAGGGGCTGCAGGGGCCGCATGCCTTCCCTGCTAAGTCCTGAGCCGGTCGGCGCGGGAGCCCCCGGCCGGAGCTTATCTCCGAGGGGACTGAGATGTCGTCTTACCAGAAAACCGGGCCGGGAAGGTTTACTGGTTTAGAAACATAAAGATTTCCAGTACCAGGTTTAGGACCCAGCACACAGTAGGCTCTTTTTTTTATATATATATATATATTATTGATTTCTTACAGAGAGGAAGGGAGAGGGATAGAGAGCTAGAAACATCGATGAGAGAGAAACATCGACCAGCTGCCTCCTGCACACCCCCTACCGGGGATGTGCCCGCAACCAAGGCACATGCCCTTGACCAGAATCGAACCTGGGACCTTTCAGTCCGCAGGCCGACGCTCTATCCACTGAGCCAAACCGGTTTCGGCCACAGTAGGCTCTTGATACGTGTTTGCTGAATGAATAAGTGAGTGTTTATAAACTGTTAGCAACCGAGGCCCCTTTTCCTCCTAACTAGCAGTTGAACGCCAACATGAAGAATCCCGGAGCCTCAACAGACCCCCCACCTGCCAGGTGCACCGCCACCAAGTCTGGGAGAAGCATGGGGGGGGGGGGGGGGGCGGTGACGTCAGTTCAGTGTGGGAAAGTCACCCAGAGGCCCAAGTCTCCCACTTCCTCCCCAGCCTGGGGGGGGGGGGGCAGGTGGGGCTTGGTCTGGGAAGGAGGAGGCAGGGAAGTGAGGAGCCCAGCCGCTGCTCCAAAGGTTTCCTTAAGCCAGCGGCCGCCAACCTTCCGGCTGGTCCTCGGGCCGCCGGCCCAGAGGGTCACCTGACCACTGGCGGCCGGCTCACTGGCACCCCTGGTGCAGCTTTATGGGGGGAGGTGGGTGCTGCCAGCAGGCCAGACTGCAGGCTCCCGGGGATGGGGCACCGAGACAGCACAGGCTGCTTGTGTGTGGGAGTGACCAGGGCAGGTATGGGGGGGCCAAGACCAGCGCAGTGCAGAGCTGGAGCTCAGAGCCAGGTTTGCCACTGAGCGGCACCGAGGGGGGTCCCTGACCTCTATAAGCAGTTCCCAGGTCTGTGCACAGGCTCCCCCACCCCCACCCCCACAGCAGGAGGCCGGGGCCTGCGCCGCCGAGTGGGCAGCTCCTTATCGCTGGCTCCCAGCTTGCAGGGCGCCATGGTCATGTCTGACACTGGGACCAGCAGGAACTGTCCTGAGCAGACACAGCCAGTGCTCAGGCCTGTGCTGGAGGAGAGGAGCTGAGCCAAGCCCCCTGCATGAAGGGGACCAGGACTTGCTAGAGGCCCCCATAAGCCTGGGGTTCCGGCTGCTCCCCACGCTACTCTGCTCCAGCTGGGAGGAGGGCTGGGCCAGCTGGGTGCCTGCACCACCCCGGGGCAGGACTGAGCCCTCGAGGGCCCTGAGCCCACAATCCAGCGCCAGTCCTGGCTCCTCTGCAGGCCTGAGGGCGGAGGGGAGGAGCCGTGGCGTGGCGGCAGCCCTGGCCTTGGGACTGACGAGCCAACAGCAGGCCCCGCTCACCACCGTGGGCGGGCACTCCTGCCCGCGCCCTGAGACTTGCCAAGCGGCCTCTCCAATGGACACCCCGATGGCTGGCAGGACCCGAGGCGGTGGGCATGTGGTGCGCATGCTCTGGCCAGGCACCGTTATCAGAGCAGGAGCTCCTGGTGGGGGTGGCGGGCCGGTCCCAGCCTGCTGGACCTGCCCCAGGATGCAGGGCTGCGTGGGGGCAGGGCAAGCGTGTGCAGAGGGAGAGGAGCGGGGGGCGGGGGGGGGGGGGGCACCGTGCACTCGGGAGCTTGGCCTCACGCCAGGCGAGATGGAAGCTTTACCTGCCCGGCGCGGCACCGGTGGCCTGGCCTGCGCGGGAGGGAGCAGGTGGTGTGCCCATTCTGGTCCGGTCCGGTCGCAGCTGGTGGGGAGGGCTTCCACTTCTGAAAGGGGCGCGAAGGCTCAGGAGTGCCCTAGCTCCAGGCAGGCCTGCCCCCAGCTCCAGCACGCGGGCGAGCACCGAGGCCAGCGCTCCGTGGAGCCCAGTCTGGAAGGGGCACGGGGAGCACCATCCCCACCTGACCGTAGGCTGGGGTTCAGGGAAGCCAGGGCCTGTGTGGGGAGCAGGCCAGAGGGTGGGGCTTCTTCATCCTTCCAAACAGGCCTCCCCAGCCCCGGGGCCCCCGGGTGACCCCCGGGACGGTGACATGAAGAGCTCAGGCCGTGTCTGAGCTGCAGCAGCCCCCAGCCGGCCCCTTCCCCACAGGGCCAGGGACCTCACGCCACAGGGCTGGGCTCTGATGGGACACAGGGTTGTGCCGCTACCCCTGGCCTCGGGCCTCGGCCTGGCCAGCACAGGAGGGACAGTGGCCCCACTTCAAGGTGAAAGGGGAGGACTGAGCCAGCCACATGAGCACCACGTGGCGGTGGTCAGCACCGTGGCGCAGGCCTCTGCCGGACCTGGCCCCAGGCCAGGGCCTCTGCTACCACCAGGAGGAGGAGGGGAGAGGAGGAGGGAAGAGGAGGAGGGGAGAGGAGGAGGGGAGAGGAGGAGGGGAGAGGAGGAGGGGAGAGGAGGAGGGGAGAGGAGGAGGGGAGAGGAGGAGGGGAGAGGAAGTGAGGGCGGCTGCAGGCGTGATTTTCTGGCGAGTTCGTGGACTGGGGTGTGGCAACTTCTCCTTCGCATTTCCCCGTCCAGGAACCACAGGGAGGCGGGTCTCGGAGGACAGGACCACATCCTGGGTTTGCACACAGGAGTCTGCGCGGGCTGCACCGTTTCGTCTGTGCAGCCAACCTGTCAGGACCTCCGTTTATGCCCGCGGGCACAGGCATGGGGGTGAGCGGCCTGGCCCGGGAGCGCAGGGCCAGGGTGGCAGCAGCAGACCCGTGCCAGGCACTTGGCTCAGCGGGACTCCTGCAGGCGACGCCCTTCCAACACCACTCACGACGGGAGACGGCTTGGCAGCAGTTACCAGCCCCTGCACACACTTCCTGGCTAGTGGGCTTGGGCACGATGGAGGTTCGGGCATTGTCCAATGGGCTCGGTAGCTACGATGCCCAGTTCATATCCTGGCTCACCAGTCACCAAGTGGGAGCACGTGCTTAGCATCTCAGTGCCTCAGTGGTCCCATCTGTGAAATGGGGTGCCCGCACCTACCTCATCGTTTGTTAGCTGACGGCTAACGCGTGGCAATGGCGAGCCTGTCTAGCACAGACACCACCGACACCACCCACATTAGATGCTGGTGGCATTACGTCAGTGCGAGTTCGGGAAAGTGAGGCAACGTCCGGAGGTGTCACCGGCCACCCACCCGTGACACAAGGCCGCGGCGGGCTGCGAGCAGAGGCGCATTTCCTGGTCTGCGCTCGCAACAGTGCCCAGCGTGACGCCATCTGCTCGGCTGCTTTCCAGAGAAACCGGGGCTGGGCCCTTTCCGTTCCTGGACTGCTGTGCGGACACCAGCCGGCCCACGTGCCCAGAGCCGCCGGGTGGCAGCAGCAGTGACCCCGGCTGTTCGGAAAGCACTTGGCTGTGACAGCGGAATGCCTGGGGACGGGTCGGCGGGGCTGTCGGGGAGGGCCGAGTGTGCGGCACTTGTGAGCGGTGATGCTGACGGATCTTAAAGAGCCAGAGCCCAGGGGAGCCCAGGGGAGCCCATGGCAGCGAGGCCACAGGCACCCCCCAAGGCGGGAGGCAAACCACAGCAGAGGAACCTCCTCGGGGGACCCATCGCACAGGGGCCGCCCTGCGTAGTGTCGCCCGCCAGTCCTGCCACAGGTGCCTCTAGGAAGGCAGCGTCCGTGCCCCCTCCCACCCAACCGGGCAGTGGCCATGCGGAGGGGCGATGACTTAGTTCACACCAAGACACACCCGGAATGATGCCCACCGACTGCTCAGTCAGCTCACTCAGAGGGCTGAAGGCACGAGGTGCCGCTTTAAACCACAGACTTGCTGTAACTTACTCAAGGTCAAGGCCAGCGAGCGGCCGGCCGGGGCTCCACTGGCAGTCAGGGGGCGGTGAGGACTCTAAAAGGCAGTGCTGGTTATACGCACCTGGCAGGGGAGTCGCCACGCTCACGAAGGTGGTTTTCCCAGCGAGGCTTATCCACTGCCCTCCGGATGTGCTGACCCTGCGATTTCCCCAGGTGTGGGAACTCGGCTGCGTGATCCGAGGTGGCGGGGACTGCGAGCGTGCTCGCCCCCCACACACACACAAAGGCAGTGCTGGTGAGTGGCCAGCGGGCGGGGGAGAGTGAAGCTCATCCTCAGGCCTCACTTCTTGCACACAATACCTATGCTTCAAGGATGAACCCGCCCGACATAAAGCACCTGGGTTCTAGGAAAACATGGGAGAACAGCTGTTTTTAAAGGTATTTCTATTGATTCCAAAGAGGAAGAGAGAGAGAGAGAGAGAAACGTCAATGATGAGAGAGTCATTGATTGGCTGCCTCCTGCACGCCCCCTACTGGGGACTGAGCCAGTAACCCTGGCATGTGTCCTAACTGGGAATTGAATTGTGACCTCCTGGTTCATAGGTTGACGCTCAACTACTGAGCGACACGAGCTGGGCCATGGGAAAATATTTTATCCTCTTACAGATGGAGAAAACATTGAAAAACATGCCTACACACCCCAGAAACCACAAATCAAAAAACGGACAGAAGCCCAGCCAGTGGCTGAGCATCGACCCAGGAACCAAGAGGTCAGAGCACATGCCCAGTTTTTGGGCTCGGTCCCTAGTAGGCAGCCGGTCGATGTTCCTCTCTCACTGATTCTTCTCTCTCTCTCCCTCTCCCTCTCTAAAAATATCAATTAAAAAAACATTATAAAAGGGACAGAATACAATTTAAATCCTCTGTATGGCGTCCACCTCTCCTCTGCCCAGATGAAAGCAAACACTAACTGGAAAAAAGTACTTGCCTCAAGTCAGCAGAGGCATCAGCTTTTGGACGTCCGGCTTCAAACAAGGCCTCCGGGCCGCCCGCTCTGCAGGACGTGGGCAGCCCGGGCACGTGCAGCAGCGGGCCCTCCCGAGGCTGGCATTTCCCGGGAGCGGTCACACAGGGAGGCCCACCGACATGCCGCTCAGAGCACTGAAGACAGCGCTCAACGGAAAACTTGAGTCTAGATAACGGAGTAACACAACTTGAAAAGTTAAGTAGGTCGAGAATTACCGACACGAAGACACCAGATAAAACCCTATTTCTGACCTTACACAAGAGCCGCTGTGGCTCAACCGTTAACGTGAATTTCCCTATGTACATTCGGTCATGGATACATTCGGCGTCAAGGAGTGTGTTGCACAAATGCCAGAAGCTACCACCTCAGAGTGATGAAGTACAGATGAGTCTTCCTTCATGTCTTTAAAAATACACCGGTGTGGGCCCTGGCCAGGTGGCTCACTAAGAGTGTTTCCTGCTACGCCAAGGTGTTGGGTCCAATCCCCGGTCAGGGCACATACAAGACCAACCAATGAATGCATGAACATGCAGAACAACAACAAATCAATGTCTCTCTCCCCTTCTGTCTCTAAAGCCAATCAATAAAAATATATTGTTTTTATTTTTTACAAGGTTTCTTTTTTACAATGAATGTTGTCATGTTAATATAGAAAGTACACACATTTTTTTCAGAAGAAAAGGACTAAGCTCTGTCTGCCACCGAGGGACACAAATGCCTTGTCCTTTGCAAGACCGAGGTGGCGGCTGGGGGGAGGGCGGGCTGGGGGCTCCTTTCTCAGCAGGCCCCACCCCTCTCTCCTCCAGCAAAGCAGCAGGCCTGTAAGAAGGTATAACCTTCACTTGGAATGATGCGCATAATTATCATAATTACTACGACAAATAAAGATGACCAGCCTGTTTTTTTAAATTTTTTATTTTGGTGTTAACTCCACAAGAAAACAAAAACTCAGTTACTCCGGTGTACGTGAAATCAGAACAATACAACCGCGGGAAACCTCGGCCCGGGACGGACACGGACACTCAGTGCTACGGATGTGCAATGCGCTTCATACCACAGTGCGTCTCAGCGTTTTGCCAACTTTTTAAAAATGCTTTATCGTTGTGATCATCCATTCACAAAACTAAAAACCACACTTGCAACTCTGTAGCTGAAAGCCTCCGGCTTCAGCCACGTAGCTATGAAAACAAATAAATACATAACCTGTTAACCCCTGGCCCACTGGTCGTCCATCCCCACCCGTGGAAGGCACAGCCAGCTTCCCGCGTGGGCGTGGGGAGGCCGCCCGCCACCACCTGGAGCTGTCTCTGGTCAGCAGCAGCTGTCCATCGACTGAGCTAAAGGCGGTGTCTGAGAGAGTTATTTGGTCTCTGCTACATAAGCAATGATTTCTAGGACAGTTATCATTGTAGTGACTTTAGGAATTTATAACATCCAATTCTTTTTTGCCTTTGCTGTTAAATTATATTTCAGTGCAGGTGCTAATGAATTTTTAGGAAGCTCCGGAAGAAAAATACGTAAAACCTTATAAAATCTGTAAATAAATAACAGCAACGTAAAACCTTCCACGTGCACGCACACGCTCACACGCGCACACACGCACACTCACACACACGCACACTCACAAACCCACTTTAAAGTGTCAGAAGCCGCTGCACCAGCCGGGCCCTCAGGGAGCGTGCAGAGCCTGGGAGGACGCCACAGCCTCAGAGGGAGTTTTCTGTGTCATCAACTAAGGAAAAGGCGACAGAACCCCATGCTCAGAGCAAGCCCCACATTGCCAGCAGCCCGCGCCCCGCTGGGGAACGACGACGTTACTGCTCACCGAAGTCCGTGGCGAAGCCGCCTTGTCCATGTTAGGCTTTCCTGCATGAGGCTAGACATGCTAAACTGATTTCACACGTTAGGTGTGTGTTTTTAATGGGTTGTTTAGAAAAGAAAAGCAATTTTGAATGTTTAGGTTTTGAGACATACTCCTCCTAACTTCCGCCCGTGGCAGAGCCGCGTGAAGCGTGAGGAGGCGAGAGGGACGCACTGACCCTGGGCCCCGCGGAGAAAGGGAGGTTCGGGAGGCGGTTACAGGTTCGGGAGAAACCGATCCTCCACCTGCCCGCCCCCCCACCCCCCCACGGCACCGCCCGAGCATTCTCTCACACACAGAGGGAGAGCTAAGCTACACAAAGCACAGCCACAGGAGCGGCGGCGGCCAAGGTTTCCTCGGGGTGATGGGGTGGCCTTTAATGCATTCAGATGTTTACGATTTTGAGTTCTAGGGCTTTCGGTTCAACGTAGATTCTGAGGAAATCATAATTTGCAACTAAAATCCTCACCCGGTACTGTCAGACTTGCCCCACAGAACCCTGAAGGGTGTTCTGGTGTCAGTACATACAGCACAGCACAGCCGGGGCCCACACGCCACGTGCCTCCCGCACTACCCCACCCCGAATCCTTGGCTTCTTCAGTTAGCAAGAAAGTCCCCACCACAGCATCTTCCACGGTACTCCACGGGACATCCTAGGGGGGAAAACAGCATCTTGTAAGTCTCTGAGAGCACGCCCTGTGGCTGCCACTTCCGACGTGCACGCCATCTCACGGGGAAGACCGCTCGGGTCACCGGCGCCGATCCACTGCGGGGACGGCTCTATCCTGGTTCTCAAAGAGAATAAAGCCCAGCGTTCCGAGCTCGAGTCTCCGGAGGGCGGAAGTGGTCGCAGCCACTGTGGTTAGGCTAAGATGGGGACCGCGACGGACCACAGTCCGAGGGGAGTGACCGCGGGAGATGCCAGGAGCAGTGGCATTTCTGAGACAAGCACATGCACACCCATTCTTGATTTGACAACACAATCTAGTCTATTTCAAAGAGCCAAGAATTTAACAGCTTGGAAAAAAAATCTTCAACAGGATAGCTGTCCTCAACTCTAAAATAAGCAAGAAGAGAAAGAGAATTACTGATCTGACTCAGTTATTGAGAAGAAACCGAAGTTGTTTAGATGAACAGGCCTCACAAAGGGTCATTTCCCATCACATTTCCTTTAAACAGTAACGGCGCCACTCTGCGGTCAGAGATGGGTTCGAGAGAAGAGCTCCTCCTCGCCGGGGTCGGCCCACTCGCCCGCGCCGTCCGAGCCCGAGTCCTCCGAGCCCGAGCTGGCGCTGGAGCAGCGCTTCCGGTGGGCGCCCCGAGGTGCTGCTCCGGGCGTCCTCTCCACGGTGCACCTCGCTTCACAGACAGAAGACACCTAAGGAAGGAACGTGTTCCACAGGTCAGGCAGGCTGTCCCCGGGGCCACGCGGCCCGATACAAACACTGGTGACTTCCTGCGGAGAGTGACACACGTGAGGAGCCCGAGTGTCTCCAAGCAAAGCAGCCTCTCCCCGGATGCAGGGGGGTGTGGGGCTGGCATGGGGACGCCACGCACAGCCACGCCCTCCCACGGCTCCCATTCCAAGAGGGAGACCACCATGCCAACCACAAAGCCCCACTGCGGGAGTGGGGGACTGCCCGGCGACGCACGGGGGCACTTCAGACAGGAGTCCTGGGGGAGGCAGGTCTCTGCGGCATCCTCGCCTGAGGACTGAGAAGCAGGCGGAGCCACAGTCACAGCCAAAGCTCCCCGGGGACTGGGGCTCCAGCACCATCTGGTACTTTGAGGAGAACTCTGCTGTGTGGGGCTGTCTCCCACACTAGAGGGTCAGTATCTCTGCCCCAGGACACCACGTGTAAGTGGTGACCCCTCCCTAGTCACAGTAACCAGCATACTACCCCCCATAGTAACTAGTAACGCTTCCCTCATCCCCCAAAGTGAGAGCAACCCCCAGTCACAGTAACTAGCACCCCCACTCATAATAACTAACAAAGTTCCCCCATCACAGTAATTAGCAACACCCCATCACAGTAACTAGCAACACCCGCCCACCTGTCACAGCAGCTAGGGCACCTGGGGACACACACACAGGGCCTCAGGGGCATGACAAGGGTTTGGGTTCCATCTAAGAAGGCAGAGGACACTGGCTGGGAGTGCGGATCCTCACCAGCTCCGGGTGCCCTCAGCGCGCAGCTGCACGAGCTGAGAGACACACGGTTCGGGAGCTCTGAGCGCCTCGGTGTCCTCTCCTGCACACAGTGTAACAGCACCTACCTCTGGGCTTGCTGAGGGCCACAGGAGGCAGGTCAGACCGGGCGGTCATGTGCCTTGCTGTGGGGGAGACTGAAGAGGGGCACAGCGGAAGGGAAGGACAGGGAAGGCCGAAGCTGACCAGGAGGGCGTGGTGTGGAGGGAGCCCTGGCGGCGGGAGGGGCGGAGGGTTTGGAATGGCTGAGGTGGGGGGTCAGGACTGGCATACAGACTGCGTGGAAGGTGAGAAGGGATGAATGCCCAAGGCTGGGCGAGAAGCTGTGGGCGGGGTGCATTCATGGGGAGGGAGGGACTGCGGGGCCATGGCAGCGAGCATGGACGCGGGAGGAGCCGCGAGACGACAGGGCGCTTGGGGAGGACATTCTCACGGCACTGGGCTGACACTGACAGGCACACTGGGAAGAAAAAGCAGCTTCCTGCAACCCATCTGCCTGCCCGCCCTCTGGAGTCCCAGGCCTGCGGGGGAGGCAGACACGCAGGCAGGGCTACGGCTGCTGCGCTGGACCAGGGACGGGAGGCACAGGCGGGCTCCCTGGGCTGTGCTGGGAAAGGTGAGAGGGTACCCACCGTGTGAATGTGGGAGTGACAGGCTCAGCTTTGGATTCAGTGAGGCCAGAGGCGCTGTGGACCAAGCGAAGGGCCACAGAGGAGAAAGGTCGCAGCCCCGAACTCAGTGACAGGAGGGGAGGACGAGGGGCAGCTCAGACTCCCAGGTCTCGGCCTGGAGGCGAGGGGCGGGGCTGCCGCTGGCGAGTCAGCAGTGAGGAGCAGGACAGTCCACTTACCCTATTAAAATCTAACAGGCGCTCTTCGTTACAGGGCCTTTCTTTAGCATCTGGATGCTCTTCTATACCATTCTCTCCCTTGGCATTTGTATAACATTCTTACTCATTTTGAGTGGAGAAGGGAAAAAAGGGAAAGGGGGAAATTCCATTAAGACACAGATATGACACATACATCCTTGCTTCATTTTCTGCTGAAAGTCAGATCAGTTAGGCTACCAACCCGGGGGGGCGTGGGGGAGGGGGGTCCGTGTCACTAAGTAGCCAGCCAGGGCATGTGAGGCAAACACTAGGCAACTGAAACATTCTTTTCACAGACTGGGTTTTTAAACCAGGCCAGCATCACCCTGGATTCCTGCTGTCCTACCAGGACACATCCACTCAACCACGCACACAGCCACACACACAGCCTCATCTCACTGCGCTTCACAGATTTACTTTAAAAAAACAACAAAATAACAAATTGAAGGCAAGACCCTCTGCCAGCAAAACGATTCCCACTCGCTTTACTGTGAGCTCTTCACCGGTGGCGGGAACGGAGAGCAGAACCTCCGAGGTGTGCCTGTATCACGCCATAGAGTCGTGGGCCCTGGGACACAGGATAAAGACGCAAGGTCCAAGCTCGAAAGAGTGCGCATGGCATGGAGGGAGAGACCACGGGCCCCATGTATGCTGGTCTAACAGATGGCCAAAGGGGTCAGACAGGAGGAATTGCGATGAGAAATCAAAGCAGGGATGTCCTTGCTTGCTCTTCAGCAACTCAACACCGATGACCACACATTCCTCTCATCTGTGGAGGGAGGAGAACAGGGCCAGGGCTCTGGCTGGGTAGCGGCCCACAGAGGGGTGCGCGAGGAGCCGGAACTGAAGTCAGAGGAAGTAGGGCGTGTGTCCCAGGGCCCTCGAGCCCACACTCGCGACTGCAGGAGGGCGAGGCCCAGCCTACTGCCATTCTGACTCAGCTGGTTGGGGAAGAGTCTGGGGATTAGCATTTCCCGAAAAGCTCCCAGGGACTCCTTTTCCCCAGTGTTTTATGTTTGTATAGCCTTTTATTGACTTTAATTTTGCAGTCAGAGTTGAGTCTTCCCCAGGGAGGGCTGATGCACAGCCAGGGCGGGACCCCCTCCCACGACTGTGGAACAGCTGGAGGAGATGCAGTGAGGGGCCCGCGGCAGGCCTGCGTTCGGGCCATTTGTGAAGTCACGGTGTGTAGGTCCTTTGACACCCCAAGCATCTGCCCCCAGGTGTTCAACAAGATGGCTGCCTCTCCACAGAAGCAGAGGACAGGCCCGGGGTGGGGGGGCCTGTGCCGAAGGCAGGCCACCTGGGCCCTGCCCGGCCTCTCCCCGAGGCCGCGCTGGCACACCGCCCTCGCCACAGCCTGCCTCAGGCCCTCACAGTTCGGAGTGCAGCTTGTGAAAGCACCCAGGCTCCGGACAGGCGACCCAGCTGGCTCCTGGTCGGCCACGTGTGAGGCACAGGGGAGGCTGGCTGGGCCGCCCCTCGTCGCTAACACAGGGCACACGGACCTCCAGGTTTCCGGGTGGTGCGCCCTGTGCAGCGCTGGCATGCCCAGTGACACCTCTCCCAAGGGCACGACCCCGCCCCGGGCTCGGGGACTGGCTGCCTCGGGACAGCTGGGAGGTCACCTTGCACTCTGATGAGGCAGGGACACCCGTCACCCGCTCTAGGAGGCCACCTTTTCCCGGGTGGCCTGACCAAGTCCCATCTCCCAGGCCCACCCCCGGGTCAGCAAGGTACCAGGTGAGGTGAGTGGTAGGGACTGGGACACACCTAGAGGAGACGAGGGTCCATGCCGCCCAACCCCTCGCTTTCTCCTCGGGCCTCAGGAGCCCTCTATGGACGAAAGGGGGTTGTGACACCACAGGAAGGACGTGTCATCGCTGCCCGCGTTTCCACGGCCCTCACGTTGGCGCTGCGTGTCCAGGCTGTGCCTGTGCTGGGCCTGTTCTAGGCTGTTCTCTGCACAGCTACCCTGTCAGGGAGGCTTAGCTCCCACCCCTTTTTACAAATACGGGCCATGGAGGCACAGAGAGGTCGGGTCATGGCCAAGGTCCAGTAGCTGGTAGTAGGCACTGGCTTCCCACTCAGTTTTGTCTCCTGAGCCCTTAGCTATTATCTCACTGGCTCCTCCAGGGCTCGGCTCCCTTTGGCTAAAATAACGCCCACACTGCCAATGAGTTCAGAGTCGAGTGTGTGAGCTCTGGGATCGCAGCCAGGACAGACCCGCCGCAGGACAGACGCCGTGCACAGTCGGCAAGGCTCTGGGGTCTGCGTCCCGCATGGGCCCCCTGCCAGGCACGCTGGGGCACGGCAATGCACTCCGGCTCCAGCCGGGCCTCTGCCGGGCACCTGTCCCCGCAGCAGCTCCAGCATCCTTATTCCCTCGGGTCCCTGCTCCAATGTCAGCTCCCCAGGAGGTCAGGGACTCGGCCTGTGGCCTCTGGGCCCCCAGTGCCTAGAACAGTGCCCGGCACAGGTAGGCATGCAGGAAGTGTTTGCTGAATGGATATGAGTGCACAGCAAGGCCGGCAGTGGCAGGGCGCACGCCAGCCGGCTCCCACGCTGCTCTGGGCGCCTGGACAAGCTGCCTCACTGTGAGTGGGAGGCCCCTCCTCCCCAGGAGGCCGAGTGCTCCCAGGTCAGCCCCTGAAGGAGCAGCATGAACTTGTTAGTCATCATTAGCAGCCTGAGAGGGTCAGGAGCTGCCACCAGCCGAGTGCAGGAGGGGCTACCTGCTTCCCTGGCCAACCTCCTGAAATGACAGGCCCACTCCCTAGAGCCGTGGTCGGCAAACCGCAGCTCGCGAGCCACATGCGGCTCTTTGGCCCCTTGAGTGTTCTAACACCACTTCTTCAAAACAGACTCACCCAGGCCGAAAACCGACTTCTGCGCATGGGCCACGAAGTTTCAATCACACTGTACGTGCGCGCCCGCACGTGGTATTTTGTGGAAGAGCCACACTTAAGGGGCCAAAGAGCCGCATGTGGCTCGCGAGCCGCGGTTTGCCAACCACTGCCCTAGAGGAAAGAAAGACGCTTCCAAACACCACTGCAGGCAGCTGTGCAGGAGCTAACTCACAGGAGTCAGAGATCACTCAGAAGCCTGGTCACCATTCCGCACCCACTCAGTTTCTCTGTAGCCACTTCACGGTGAAAATGCACGAGCAACCATGTGAGCACCTGCCGAGGGCGTACAGACACAAGGACCCGGCGTGAGAGCCAGGACTAGGTCCCTCGCTAGCTGGTGAGAGGCAACTGGGCAGGGCACGCTAACAAAGCAAGACTCGTGTGTCTGAGAATCCCCCTCAGCCTCACAGGTACTGGGCTTCCTCGACTCCCAGCCTGCCGGCGGCCCATCCCTCGCTCCGGCCTGGCCCCTCCAGGAGGTCCCTGCTGCACTGCTCGGGGGCACTTGGCCCTCCTACTGCATCTCAGTGACGTAACCCGCACCCAGGGAACCAGACCAGACACGAGTCAAGGCAAGTTTGTGCTCCTATCGCCCAAGCGTCTCCCTGACACCGAGCGCAGACCCCGGCTGCGGACAGCAAGGCCCTGGAACGGCGGGGAGACCGCTGGCCTCAAGCCGGAGCTTAGCGCTAGTGCAGGATTCTGGGCAAGTTATGAAATCTGAGAATTAGCTTCCCGCCTGAAAACTGGGGGTGACATTGCACAAGGCTTCTGTGGGAGCTATATAACAGAAAAGACATTGAGAGCACCTTGTAAATATTAAAGGGCAACCCAGACGTTAGCTACTGGTAAAGCAGCAGGCCTTTACTAAAGGCTGTCAAATAAAATAGACGCTAAAAATGAAGCCCCCGCTCTGGGCTCCCCTTTTGACTCAGCAAACCTTTGGGAAGGAGAGAAGGGGGGGGGGGGGGGGTTTGGGAAGGAGGGAGGCGGGGTTTGGGAAGGAGGAAGGCGGGGTTTGGGAAGGAGGGAGGCGGGGTTTGGGAAGGAGGGAGGCGGGGCTTGGGAAGGAGGGAGGCGGGGTTTGGGAAGGAGAGAGGCAGGGTTTGGGAAGGAGGGAGGCGGGGTTTGGGAAGGAGGGAGGCGGGGTTTGGGAAGGAGGGAGGCGGGGCTTGGGAAGGAGGGAGGCGGGGCTTGGGAAGGAGGGAGGCGGGGGGGTTTGGGAAGGAGGGAGGCGGGGTTTGGGAAGGAGGGAGGCGGGGTTTGGGAAGGAGAAAGGCGGGGTTTGGGAAGGAGGGAGGCGGGGTTTGGGAAGGAGGGAGGCGGGGCTTGGGAAGGAGGGAGGCGGGGTTTGGGAAGGAGGGAGGCGGGGTTTGGGAAGGAGGGAGGCGGGGTTTGGGAAGGAGGGAGGCGGGGCTTGGGAAGGAGGGAGGCGGGGTTTGGGAAGGAGAAAGGCGGAGTTTGGGAAGCTGTTTCTGTGCTCACAGACAGAGACAAGCACGCTCTGGCCTGCCCATCAGCCGAGGCCAGACTGAAGGCCAGTGCAGGCCCTGGCACCAAGGGGCGCGGCATCTGGGCAGCAAGGGACAGACGCGCTGTGTCCACACTACAAACAGCTGGGAGACGAGACGTGAACATGTACACGCTAGCAAATGAGCTACGTGGCCGCAGGGCTGACGGGAGAGACTGTGAAACCAGCGCTGACGCCGGGAGACGCAGCAACCCGACAAGCTCAGCCTCTGGCGCTGGTCCATTTAGGGTGCCTCCTTCCCGCCCACCTCTCCCAGAATTCAGACCGAGGTCTGTATGGCTCCTGGGTGGGTCTACCTAGGAGGCTCATAAATGACAACCACCTTCACCAAACCTCCTGGTCCCATCTCTCCTCCCCCAGGTCTCCCCAAGCGCCCCCTTGCTGTTCACTCCTCACAGCAAGTCATTCAACAAACTCTGGCACCCTCTGCAAACCTCCGGAAGCCGTTCTCTCCCGGCTGCGCGCTGGTGCCACACTGGGAGGGCCTAGGAACCGCAGGCCCTCGGCCTCTGTTCCATCTGCACCCGCTGCTGGGACTGCTGTAATCCCAGCCCCACACCCAGTTACTCCTGAGGGTGGCCTGCCTTCCTGCACGGTCAGCTGCGCCTGACCCACAGGGCTCCCACACCTGACACGCCCCTCCGCCTGCCCTTCGGGCCTCAGCTGCAGCCCTGCTCAGAGCCTTCGGTTCTGTGCAGCCGCTCTTTTCAGGCTCTGGCCGCTGGCTTTCCCACCTGGGCCTCCCTGCAGGCCTCGAGGGCGCCTTCCTCCCGCAGCTCCCTGGGGGCTGGCACAGCCTCGGCAAAGGCCGGGGCTGCGGGTGCGTTTCCACGCCTTCCCCACGCCAGGCTGTGGCCGAGTGCAAGAGCAGGGACCGGCTCTCCTCCATCCGTGTCCCCAGCGCCTGCCATGCCAGCCACACGGACACCTCATTTGTTTCGGACTGACATTCAGAGCAAAAGCATGTATTGCTCTTAACGGGTGAGAAACGTGAAGGGAAGACCTAACCGCGTCTCCTTACCTTCGCACTCTGACGCAGGGAAAAGGGGCGAGTACAGGGCTTTCTCCCACCAGGTCTGCTTCTCTTGGCTTCTGTTTACTCCTTGTACATCAGTGCTCAACACGGGAAACTGTTTAGATTCAACCACATACAGAAAAGGTTTACAAGCTTTCGGGATAAAGGAAGCATTCAAGCATTAACTATGGACCACAAACCCAGTATTTTTAAATTGATGACTGTTGTTTTTTCTGTTCTAGACAAGGTGGATTTTAAAAAGCCAAGTGATCACAGCATGTAAAGAGAGTTTTTCTTAAGCACGCATATTGAAAGTGGAATGAAAAATCTTTAAACACACACACACTAAAATTCTTACAAGGCAAAAACATATTAGAGCAAATACCCCCAAGTAAGGCAAGTTTCTAGACGTTGGGAGTGCCGGCAGATGGTCTGGTGTCTCTGCTGGTGTAGGTGCTCTACAGAAAATGGGGGGACCCTCCTCTTCACACGCCAGGCTCGAGGGAGTCAAAGAAGAAATGGGACAGAAGGAAATTTTATAGCCAGTTTTTGGCCTAAATGTGTTTAAAACAGAATTACTTGCTTCAGTGAGAACCAGAAGGAAGTTGAGACTAAAAACCCAATAATAATGCTGAGAGCAATTCCGATTCAAACCAGGACATGGCCTTGGAAATGGGGGTGGGGGTGGCACTCTGAGGCTTAGGAAACCATACACTCTCTGCATCTCCCTGGCCCTGCACAGTGGCACCAGGCCCCGAGGGGACCAATCTGAATCCAGGCTCCATCCCTGACTAGTGCGGCTCTCAGGCCCAGCCAGATCCCGCCCACCTGCCTGGGCAATGTGGCCAGTGGGCAAGGCAGCAGGTGTCCGGGGGTGGCAATCAGACGTCTGTGGCAGCTGCAGTGCCCACATGCATCCTGGCTGCTGGTGGCCAGGGCAACCCTCCGCCATGCTCCTCCTTCCCTGGGCCGGAGGACAGGCTCTCCCCGGGGAAGGCCTGGCCTTGGTGTCTTCACCTCCCACAGCCCCGGCCCTCTCCACAGATGTCTGCTCAGGGCACAGGCCTGTGCACACTGCACACATCCTCACCGTTTTAGGAGACAGTTATTAGTGTTCAAGTTTAAATCTGTTTTAGCAACTAATACTCACCAATCCTCTAACAGGACTGTTACTCTCTTAAAGTACTTTGTGGACCTACAACTTTTTGATTTAGCAACGGGATGTTTTTTATTGTTTACCTAAATGGGAAACACACTTTAAACTTTCACTTTTGCTTAACATAACTTGCCAGAAATGTGCCTAGATCTGAAACGGAAGGAGTTATGCGGTCACCCAGTGTCAGCGGGCCGTCACTATCCCCTCCTGCAGCTTCCTCGGACAATGACCAATAGCACTGCGATTAGAGCAACAGAAGCAAGGCGAGAGGGACTGCCCAGGCGAGGCTTAATGCAAACGAGGCCACAGAACGCCAGGTGTGCAGGCACCACCCAGGAGCGGGGCCGGCAGGAGCGAGGTGGAGGCGGGGTACGAGTGAGCCGGACTGTGCGCTTAAGGGCAGGAGCAGGTCTTATTTACCTCTGCGCCAGGTAGGGGACCTGGCACACGTAGGTATTGGGTCTGTGGACCCGCGGAAGAGCCCTGCCTAAAGCTCCTGATTAGCAAGCACACTCTCTCCCTCTCATGCTGAAACCTGTGACGATCGTGCCAGTTTCTGCCAGTTTGAAGAATTCTTTCTGCATCCTCCATTAGAGTGGCAATCCCAATGGCAGGGACTCTCTGTCCTGTTTACGCTACAGTGAACACATAATCAATGTGCATGCGTTATTTTTTATGCTGCCTTTCTCCTGGTTTGTTTTTTGATTAATATCGTTAATAAGCTCCGGCCAGGTCCTGTGCGCCAAAAGAATGCCAGTTCAATACCCAGTCAGGCCACAAGCCTGGGTTTCAGGCTTGGATTCCCGATAGGGGGTGTGCAGGAGAGGGTGTGACTGATGTCTCTCACACTGATGTTTCTCTCTCTCTCTCTCTCTCTCTCCCTTTCTCTAAAATCAATAAAAACATATTTAAATATATAGTTAATACACAATATTATATTTGTCTCAGGTGCACAACATAGTTATTCAACATGGATAGACCCAAGGATGTGATCGCCACGGTAAGTCTCGTGACCATCTGACACACGTGACCTTGGCCAAACGAGTATGCGCTGTTCTAGGACGTCTTCCCACTTAGCTGTCTGCAGCTTCTAGGTCGCACAGTGGCGATGCCCACGCTCTGTTTAAGTGAAGCCTGCTTCATGCATTACTCGACCTCCGTTTGTTTTCGAGTGAGAGGAAGAGAGGAGGAGGCTGGGAGAGCACCGCCTGGACGAGCCGGCACCTGCCCGACCTCACGCCTCCCGACAGCGCCTCAGCGCGTCCTCCCTCAGGCCTCTCCTGAAACTGCCCTGCACCGGACGCCTGCCAGCCGCCAGATTTCTGCCGGACACTCCTCCTCCTGCCACCGAGCCTTACCCAGCCCTCCCCCTTCCCACAGCATCGGCCGCGGTCGCTGTTCCTTGTGCCAGCACCGAGCAGCACAGGACGAGAGAGAGAGAGAGAGAGAGAGAGAGAGAGAGAGAGAGAGAGAGAGAGAGAGCGCCAGCGCCAGCCATGAGCAGCGCTCAGGAATGCTCAGCAGGTGGAGGGCAGAGGCTCCGTGAAACTCGCTGCGTGTTCCCGGTTCCGGTGAAGAGCAAGCACTGGGCTCCTCCGGACTGCCTTTGCCAGTCTGTGCTCAGTCATGCGGTCACAGGAGAAAAAAGCCTCCCGCAGCCTGCTCTTCAGAAGGAGGAGGAAGTGTAAGTGAGGAGGTGCAGAGAGCGACAGGGACCAACGAGGGACTGGGCCTGAGAGACGGGACAGACCCGACACTGGCTGGCTGAAGTTCCCTTTACCGACAGGAAGTGCACCCAGAGCGGGAACTCAGCTCTGTCCCTCAGACGGGGATCGGGGGCAGGTGCTTACCCCTGGACCTAGTGTCCTTGGCAGCCACAGGGGACTGCTGCAGGTCTCTGCGGGCACGCGGTGCACAGCAGCGGGGATGGTCCCATGGTTGCCGGCACCTGTGGGGCGGCCCCGGGCGCCACCCCATCAGCCTCTGGCCCCGGCACACTGCCTGCCCACGGCCTCCTCTCCAGAACCGCAGGCTCCTGCAGGCTGCACGACACAGGTACTCAACATGGACAGACCCAGGACCATCGCCACGGTGAGTCTAGTGACCATCTGACATACATGACCTTGGCCAAACGAGTATGAGCTGTTCTAGGACGGAGGCCTCCGCCTCGGTTCCGTGCCTCGAAGTACAGGGCTCCAAGGCGGCAATCGGGCAGGTGACAAGTGTCCTGCGACACTCTGCTGGCCCTCAGGAGCCGGGAGCTACTGCAGGCAGGGCTGCACATGTTGAGGAGTTCATCTCAAGCCTCTTGACCTTCGCCCAAGCCGTTCCTCCTGCCTGTGCGCCGGCCTTTCTGCCTGAGCCCGCAGGTTGTTAAGACGCCTCCCTGATTCTCGGGGGTGAGGGTGCGCCTTGGGCTCCCGGGCATCCTGTGCTCCCGGCGCCTTGCCCCCGGCCATGCAGCCTAAAATTACCTGAAGATAAGGGACCCGCCGGGCAAATCCTGGTACATCCACACAACGGAACAGTGTGCAGAAATAAAGGAAGGGGGATTAGAATAAAGTGCCATTCCAGTAAAAAGAACAAATAGGAGGAAATAGATGTGACCACACATTTGCGTATACATGTGGAAAACACACTCAGAGACCCCAGAACCCCTCGTGGCTGTGGCTGGGTAGGGACCCTCACTGTGCGCTCCCTCTAAGGTTGGATCTTGAACCAATGAAGGAATGACCTGCTTCAACCACAATAAGTGATCTGTTTACAACGTGGTCTTGGACTAGACTGGACTCCTCGGGGCAGGGACAGCGCCTTGTCAGGTATGCGATGAATGTTTGCTGATTGGAACTCCAGAAAAGAATAGTAATTCATGCTCCTGGGCACCCATTCTACTGGAAATCCTGCATGTGTAGTCCACGTGCTCGGACATGGCGGGGCGCCCAGGGAAGGGGAGGCCCTGCAGCAGCTCCGAGGCTGACCAGGCGGTGAGGAGGCACGGGCTCGCCCAGCCTGACCCCATGCGGTCCCCCAGGCCCCTCTCCACCCTCACGAGTCTATGAAGTGAGCTCAGACAGCTCTGACCTGTGGTGCCGCTGCCGAGAGACAGGGCTGACGGTACCAACAACACCTACACTGGCAGGCGACCGCAATGTCCTCTGAGGACTGTACTGGTGCTAGAACCTTCCAGACAACCCAGAATGCTGATAACACGTAAATACATCAACATACTAGCAAGCGAGGAATATGGTAGTGTAGTAGCTGATGTGGAATCGCTTCTTCCCTCCTTTTCTTTCTTCCCAATCTGGAGCCAGGTGAGATACAAAGTACATAAAGGAATGTTTAAGGAGGAGAAGTGGGCAGTAAACAAAGGCGAGCAACATTGTTTCTGTCCTCAGCAAGTTAGGAATTCTGTGTTTCAGTTCAGTCTCTCTAAGGACATCCAGCAAGCTATTAGGGCAGCATTCCTGTCACCTGGGGCTTCCTGCCATCATGCACCCAGGCCCACACCCAGGCCCGATGGACAAATGAGGAAGGCACCCGGTCTGTCTGCAAAGGGGCTTCCAGTCTAACGAGAGGAAGTACATCAGTGACTCGTGAAGAATGGAAAATGCAATAAAAGAAGAGGCATGCAATGCAGGGAAAATGAAGAGAGAATGCTTCCGATGGGGCGGGGAGTGCAGTGGGAGAGGCGAGAGGAGCTCGGGAACATGCCAGGGAAGGAGGAGGGTCTGAGGGCTCCGGCACGGGGAGGATTCCGATGTGCCAAAGGTGGTGGAGTGCACAGGACACATGGGAGGAAGGCGACTCGCGGCTGCTCCCGGGCGCCGGTCCCATGGCTGAGCAGCTGCTCCCGCAGGCCAGGTGCTGCTCTACCGAATAATGGCCAGAAGTGGGCAGACCACTGCACTCTTGTGAAGCAGGGGATGCTTTAAGTGGTATTTCCTGGACAATGAATTTAAGCTCAAACACACCTAGGAGCACAGAGGGGACAGTGATTCCCATTAACTGACTCCTGCTCTCACTCGTCAGATTACAGACAACTCATCCGCCTCGGGAACATGCGCAGGGGTGAGCTGAGGTGCCTGCGCAGAGGTTCTGTGGAAGCTGTCGGGTTGCCCGTGAGCTGCGGGCTAGTTTTACATGCACCACATGTATGCAGAGAACGCTATACAGGTTCCACGGACTTCAATGCTGAGAGGCAGTTAGAGGGACTCGCTGCTACTTCTGCAGAGCAGTGTGGAGGGCAGTTAGACATGGGCAGAGCGAGGCCCATGGGCCAGCTACAGAAGGTCACCAGGGCGGAAAGCCCTGGGTGCTTGGCAACGGACAACTGTAGGGTGGGACCTCCTCCCCAGGGTGAGCTTTCCTCGCCTGGCATACGCTGCTCATGCGGTTTGGACCCCCTGACCTACCATGCCTCTGGTCATCCAGTTGAGACCCCTGACCTTTCCTCCTTAGGCTAATATCTAGGCCTCAGTTGTATTTTAGCTTCAGGACCAGAAAAGCAGCAAAACCAGACAATCAACCCCACGGCTGACCTCAGGACCGGCTGCATTAGATAATGGCCCCCTGCCCTGGCGCCGACCAGTCAACCAGTGGAGACCCTGACCCTGAAGGACCCACCTGGAAAGCTGCTGAGTATTCTATCGAGAACTTCCCTGGGGCCTCCCCTACAATCTCCGCCCTTAAACCCTCAGGGTGAGGACCCAGCACCTTCTCCCCAGGGAGCACGGCTGTGCCTTTCCCCTCCCCACCCCCCAAGCATGGCACCTTCACCTTCCTCACTTCTAAGCTCCAAGGGCCTTTCTTTCCCTCTATAACTTGTTTCCTAAGCACATTTCTTCCACAAATTACTTCTACCTGTGGTTTTCTAAATAAACGCTCTCTTAGAGTTTGGCTCGGAATTCTTTTTCAGCCAGAACTCAAGTCCGAGGTGGCCTGACCCCACTGTTGTAGCACCTGGTGCCACCCCCGCAGTGCCAACAAAACCACCTCCTGAAGAGGAAAGAGCCACCTGTCTCTGACTCATCAACTTTGAAGGCTGTGACGCTTACATATTAGGTTTGGCTTTAAGCAAAATACATGCATGGTAAGACAACACATGAGAATCTTAGACCCACTAATTAATTTTTAAATGTCTTTCCTCTGCATAAAATGTCTAGTTTAAGTTTATAAACATCAAGTCCATTTTAAGTCCTTATGTAAAACCATAAGGATGATCAATTTTAAGATAGTTCCGCTCATTCCCCAATAATTTACCGCTAGCCTTCCTTGCCTGTCCTTGGGGTAAAGTCTGTCAAACCCCTGTATCGGACACCCACACATGGACACATACCTCCTCCAGCTGTCCGGAAGGAACCGGGTCATCTTCACAGGCAGGGAGCTGGCAACCTGCTTTGCAGCTGCAGAAATGGTTAACTTCTTCCTCGCACGGGGCCGTTATTTTACAATCTGCCTCCAAGCTCTCCGCACTGGTTTCCGGGGGCTCGTTCCCGCCGCACTCCAGGCACTGGGCCTGCTTCCCCGCCGGCAGCCCCGCCGGCTCCTCCTGCGCGTCCAGGGACGTCTGCGCACTCTTCTCCATCCCTGACTTCCTCAGCCTGGGCAGGAACTTCCCCGACTCCAGTTCCGATTTTCCGTAGTAATGGCCTTCTTTCTGCGCATCTTCTTCCAGGGGTTTGAGATCTGCCTGGGGATCTTCGAACGCATCAACCTGAGGAGGAACGGGAATACTGGCTTCCTCTTTCTCAGACTCAAACTCCGACTCGCTCCCCCCTCCAGGGGACAGTTCAGAAGCGGAAATGGGGCGGAAGTGAGTCCTAGGCGAGATCCGAATGGCCCTGTACTGGGTTCTGTCGACGCCACATATCCTGGGGTGGAACGCGTCACTGTCGGAATCAGAGCAGAGGATGGATTTCGGTTTAAAACTAGGGCTGAAAGATGCAATCCCTTCGGGTTCAAAGGAACATTCCACGTGAAGAACTTGTGAAAACGGATTGTTTAAGTCGAAGGAAGAGAATGAATATTCGAGTCCCGGATCTTCAACTTGGAAGTTGCCACAAGCGCCCAGGAGGTCTTCATGGAAGACCAAGGAAAACCCCTTGTTTAACCCGCCCTCCCCAGTCCTCGGCGGGTCGCTCTGCTCCAGGGACACGAAGGGCTTCCACAGCTGCCTGTGGCCGGGGGCGAAGCTGTTCCCCGGCGTCATGAACACGTCCGTGCCGGCGATGGTCACCACGTCGGAGGCCGCGCACTGCAGCAGGCTCCCCTTCGCGTGGCCGGGCGGCACCACGGCCCACTCCCCGTCGCTGCTGAAGGTCTTCAGTTCTCCGTACACGCCCCCGAGGATGAACGCGTTCTCCTTCTCCTGGGCCGCGTCCCAAGGCTTGGAGGGTGTGGTGTAGTCGCCGCCGTCCACCTGGGACAGCTCGCCCGAAACAAAGGCTCGTTTGTCCAGGTTCTCCTTCTGCCCCTCCCACAGGTGGTACTCCGACCTCCGCACGGCCTTGCTGGGCTCCCGCAGCGGCTCCGGCTCGGCTCCAGCGTCCAGACAGCAGCAATAGTTATTCACGTCCGTGGAGAAGAGCTCATCAGCAGCTCCTTCGACTTCCACCAGCGCCACGGAGTTCCTCTCCGCCAGCTGTGTCCAGATGTCTCTCATGACCCCTGGGCTGTAGCCGTCTCCTCCTGGGCTTCTCCCACAGCGCACGGGCGTGGTCTCAAAGGCTTTGTTCTCTGGTTTTTGTTCTAGCTGAATACCACAGACAGATTCTAGTTTCGATTTTTTTTTTAAAACTAAAGTAGGAATTTCTCCTAAAGTTCTACTGTTTTGTTGGCAAGTTTCATCTTGCAAGAAATCTAGAAGTTCTTCATCTACATAATTTGACGAGACTCTAGGAACTACATAATTAATATCTTCTGCATTAAACTGCGTGGATTCTTCAAACTGGAGACTTAACGTCTC
Source organism: Cnephaeus nilssonii (assembly GCF_951640355.1). NCBI lineage: Eukaryota > Metazoa > Chordata > Mammalia > Chiroptera > Vespertilionidae > Cnephaeus > Cnephaeus nilssonii. The sequence goes on along the minus strand of NC_137072.1, from coordinate 115,571,832 downwards.
ATTGTCTGAACGAGTTTCTTCTGAATGGGACCATGGACTACAGGTTCTTGTGGAAAGATTAGAACAGTGTTCATTTTCTTCAAAGGCACTATTTCTGGTCCATATTAGCAATCTGGACTGTGTTTTCTCAAGCGTGTTCACACTAGAATCTGTATTTTCATTCCCCAAGTTGAGTGTTTCAAAAGAAAATGGTAAAACAGAATTACTGCATTGCACTTCAAACACTGAAAAACAAGAGTTTATACCAGATCCTTCATTAATATCTGAGAAGAGCTCTTGATTGCCAGCAAGCAGATGCGGATTGAGGGCTGCGCCGTCTAAGATGGGAGAGAGTCTGATCGGAGACTCTCCCCCGAAGCTCTCGCCGTCGGCATCCACGGAGCTGGACGAGCAGCACTCCCAGAACTGCGCCAGGTGGCCCAGGCCCTGCAGGAACTGGCCCTCGGCGGCCGCGGAGCTGGTGGAATCTGTCCATATTGCACGTTCCCCTTGCAACTCCATCCCATCTAACACTATGCAACATTCTGCCTCAAAATCGCTTCTCTCTTTGCTTTTCTGTCGAATCATATTCAAAATCCGACTTTCTCCTTGCATTGTTTCTGAGGCACCAGGATCCAACATGGATTGGTCAATACCCACTTCATAGAAGTGTGTTAACTCTGATAGATGAATATCATCCGAGTAGCTGTTGTCCTCCGGGAGAGAACAGAACGAGGTCCCAGGGAGGTCAATCTCCTCATTTATAACCGCAGGCATTTCTACAAAGTGACCATCGATGAAAGTACCCGCTGCGAGGTATGCTTTATGAACGTTACTGCTGCTGATGCAAAGACCGTGCACTGAGTCAGCCAGTTCTCCCACCACCTCTGCTGTCGGATCCCACGCATCCTGTCGGTTCCGGTACGTGGTCTCGAGTTTACTTTTCCTGCTCACAGGAACGAAATACTCTGCAATTGGCTCGGTGTACCACAGTGGCTCTTCTTTGTATTCCTTGTCGTTTCTGCTGTCCAGGTGCAGGTCTGTGTCCTCCGTGCCGTCCGCGTCCCTCCTGCCCAGCTCTTTCGATGGTCTCTTCGCCCGCCTGCACAGCTGTCTGCCAGAGCCGCCGCCGCCGCTGCTGCCGCCGCCGCCCACGTGGGTGCTCCTTTCGGCCCTCTCGCCCTGCTTCAGCGGGAGCCTGCTCTGCCCGCTCCGCCCTCTCCGGTGCCGGAGGTCTCGCGCCTTGTGTCTCACTCTCACGCACCGCACGGACGCTTTGAGCTCCCCCTGATTGCCGCTCGAGCTGGAGCCTGCCTCGCTGGAGCCGGAAGACCAGGAGCGAGGGCGGGCCTTGCCTTCGGGTTTGTGTCGGATTTGTTTTTTGTACAGAGCAGGCTTCTCCTCCATTGTGCCGTTCCCGAATTGGTTCTCCTTCTCGATTTTACTTCTGCTCAGGCCTTTCGCGTGTACGGCGGTGGGCGCCGCCTCGCCTCTGTCCCTGCTGGCCTCGCCCTCGCTGTTGCAGTCCTTGGGGGACGCCGTGTCTGTGCTGGCTGGGGGCGCGGTGGACGATGACGAGGAGCTGGAGGAAGAGCAGACTTTAGCCTTGTTCCACACGGTCATGCTCTCCTGCAGGCAAACGGGCTTCTCCGACAGCGGGGGGAACGCTTCGTAGTACCTGCAAGACAGCCAGAGAGTTGGGCAGGGCACTGAGATGGACTGGCCCTAGGAAACAACACGGCCAAACGCAAGATTGGGACGTCCATCTAACAGTCCATGGTTACATTACCCATGGATCACTAACTTTTAAATAATTACTAACACGGTAAAACAGCCTTTACAGTTAGTCCAATGTACCAAGTACCGAGATAAGCATTGTAAGAATATTAAAATATGTAAAATGACAGTTTTATTTTCAAAGTCTGAATTTTAACTAAGAAGCCATAAGTGAAATATACGATATTGTGGAAAAATGTAATCTTTTGATCAGAGATGCCTGAATGTCATTCTCAGCTCAGGACCCACTACGCCGCGGCTTTAAGCTACTTACTTGTGCCGCGGCCGTATTTTCTCAGCTGTGGAGTGGTGATGACATGACTTACCTCACAGGCTTTGTGAGGCTGGGAGTGGATGAAGTTGAAAACCTGTATAGCCAAGCAGGTGAGAGCATAAACTCTGAAGCCACACTTCCTGAATTCAAATCCTGGCTGTCCGTTTCTAGCTGTGTGACCTCAAGCATGTCACTTTAGTAACAGTATCTACCTCAGAGTTGTGAGAAGTAAGGAATTAGCATGTGAAATGAGTCCTGATAGCATCTTCTTGAGTGACTGTTGTCATTACTGCTTTTTCTCAGGAGACAGCACAATGCCGGCATTAAGGAGACCCTCAGAATTAGCAGGGGTTATGGTACGCAAGTGTGCAAACCAGGTGCTAGCGAGGCCTGGGACAGTCAGAGAAGGTGGACCACAGTGCGCCTTCACGGTCCAGAGAGGTAGCAGTGCAGAGAGGACACCTGTGAGGTGCAGGGCCCTGGGGACACGGATGAGCCCGGACTGGAGCCTGCTTAGACAGCGACCCTGCGGTGCAGATGGGACCTCGGGAGGCGGGCTTTAGAGGCCGGAAAAGTGGGAGAAGAGCTTTCAGTTTGCTAGGAAACTGGAAGCCCAGAAGAGTTCACAGCGGGACAGAATGCAAAGGAAGACTCCGGGGCAGGCTGGCTACCAAGGGGACTGTCGCTCTGGGTGCAACAGTCAAGGTCACACGTGAAGCAACGCAAGGCCACGCTCACAAAGGGCCCATGCGGCGTTTTCCCGCTCAGTCCGCAGCAGAGCTGGGAGAAACATACCGTGTGCCTCAGGTGTATTTAATGTTCTGGGAGTCGCATTAAAAGTATAAGAAACAGGTGAAATTTATTTCAATAATATATTTTACTTAGCCAAATATAACCATGATATAGAACATTATTTCAACATGTAATTGGTATTAAAAGATATTAACAGAATAGTTTACATTCTTTTTTACACAAAGTCCCTGAAACCTGCTGGCATTTAGATTCACAGTACGTCTCGTTTTGAAGTGGCCACATTTCCAGGGCTCAACAGCCGCACGTGGCTTAGGCCACCGTGATGGACATCGCAGGTTTACACAAACCAACCCAATGCCACTCTTTCCTTAAGTCTTAGCGGCTCAGAAGAGTCAAATAAAATGTATGGTAAAGCAGTCTGCTTACAATGCAGCTGGCTTTAATACTAACCATCACAAAGAAAGAACTAAAAGGTCTAGTGAACAGGTCTGGCCAGGCCCAGGGCCGGAGCCAGCAGTGCGCCTAGTTCCCTGTGTGTGCAACAAGGTCAGCACGGCGCCTTTCCGTGCCGCGGAGGATGGTGGGAGCTTCAATGGTCACGGGACACGAATGGACCGCAAACAATCACCTTGTTTCCTTCAGTCACTGCACAAATATTGATTCAACATGTATGTTAAGGACAGAATCTTATTCGCCTTTGAATTCTGTGTCAAATATGCAAGTAAGTGCTCAATGTTCCCTGAATTATAAAATATGAAACTACATACAAGACGATGAACAAAACTGTAAAGCATGCAGCAATTCTTACTCTGGTTTTAACAAATGTGCACTCTGTGGCTAAACGAGTCTTACGTACATTTCCACTTGATCCTTTGCTGTCGGGGACAGTTCTGCCTCTGGAGAGGGAGACCCTTCTAACTTTTTGTGAATTTTCTCTTCTGTTGGGAAACAAAAATTGAGAAAGATTTGTCATGTTTTTAAACATTTCTCGAACTTCAATAGAAATTACTAGGCTTCCGTGGCAGTTTATCTTGGTAATAACAACCTATTTCTGCAGTGTGCCAGCGGGAAGTCTCTGGCTGCACCCCGTGAAGACGGCTGAGGTGAGACTTGTTCGTCTCATCACCGAGCCAGTGCTCTGGAGGCACCTGGTTGAGAAACTGAAATCCCCTGGGTACTTGTTAATTACACCAGAAGAAAGAACATCTGTTTAGATTCCAAAAATATTTTCTCACAAAATTCTGCACTCACGGACTTTCTATACCCACTCACCTTGACTAATGCTAATCTCAACAGAAAATCTTAATCACAATTCGCAACCCCGTCACTTAGCATCTAGATGGCCGAGGGCTGTTCCCACTAGAACAGAACCAAAGGGCTAGTCCCTTAGCTTAGCGCAGGACCTGGCCAGAATTAATCACAAGCCAGCCAACCACGCCCTTAACAGGAAGGTCAAGACTCGGTGGGCAACAAAATGAGCATGAGGAGGACCAGGAAAATAAAGGTGCTTAATCTTAGCATGGGCTTACAGAAAAGTTGGGAAAAGACGTGAGGAGGGCTCAGGAGTCCAAATGGCTTATTGAGGTGGTCAAGCCTGCCTTCCCCGCAAAATTCAAGAGTCAAAGTAGAAGTTCTTCCAGAGCTGCGGTACTCAGTGTTGACACCTAATTAACAAGGCCTTGGTGTCAGCAGGGAGGTGTGAGCAGGGCACAGGACGGAAGAGAAGTGCTGCTGCTCTCTCCCAGGGCACCTGCGGGCCGTGCCCTCAGCAGCAGGGGTCTCCCTTCAGGTGACAGCGGAGGGCTGTCCCACGCGGCCTGGAGACACACTGAACACAGACTCTCCACCGCTGTGGTTCCTGCTGGCTCCATCCTAAGGCCCCCTCCGCTCCCGCCCCGTCCTGGTGGCCACTGCGCCTGCGCAGACAGGCCTGGGGCAGCGCTCACCTTGCTGGCTCTGCAGGTCCTTCAGGCGGGAGCAGAGCTCCTCCACCAACGTCTCGATCCCAGAGCTCTGTGTGGGAACAAAACTCACATTCATTTGCTGCCGGGTATGTAGAAACCGGGTATTTGTCTTCTTTTGCTTTAACATGAAGGTTTTATAAAGAAATTAATTTTCCATGTTTCAAAAGAAATACATTATCGATATTTAAATGAACACAAAAGTTTAAACATTACACATCTGTAGACCAATTTAATATTCATATTTTACTAACTGAGTATATTCAATGGCACTTACTGAAAACAATCACTGTCTTCCCAGGGCAGAGCACCTTGCTGATGGGGCAGCCTAAGGACCCAGTGCCCTCCGTACAGCTGAAAGCCACCATCCTATTCACTGCCCACGTCACAAGGTCTTGTGCTACATTCCTATGAAGAAAAGCCGCAGCCCTGGCCAGCGGGCTCCCCCCACATACCAGAGGGCTTGGTTTCTGGTCAGGGCACATACCCAGGTTGTGGGTTTCATCCCCGACTGGGGCGTGTGAGGGAGCAACCAACTGATGTTTCTCTCCCCCTTCCTCTCTCTAAAATCAATTTCAAAAGAAAAAGAAAACACGTCAGTCATTTAAAAAAGAAAAATCACAAAAAGTTCATCTGAGTCCTTGAGGAGCTCATGGTCTGAAGAAAACAAGGTGATTTTTCTTTCCGAAACGAGCCCTCATGACTGACGAGGAGCAGCAGAGAGCAGGCCGCACGGGCGGCCCGGCCCGTGTTCCTTTCAGGGTCATGGGCAAGACACTAGTCTCTGTGCAGAAACAGGGTAAATGGGAGGAGGGGAGTGGGAGGGTAAGAATAAGAGCCAACTTTAAAGACAAATGAATGTTGCAAACAGGCACAAGCAAATAACCTTTTACTTACGTAAACTTTTAAACTTTAAAAATTCTCTATTTCTCACTAGAGGAAAGAAAAATCTTTCACCATATACAAGAAAAGTGAATGTATTTTGGGAATTGAGTCTCCCTAGGTGGGCAGCACCGAACAGGTGCACAGGACTGCTCCCCCTTCGCCCGCCTGGGCCTGCAGGGGCTAAGAATAGAACTTCGCCCCACTGACTTCACTCAGAATGACTCAGCACAAGTTTTACAGACATCCTAAGCAAGAAACACGGGCGTTACACAGTGTGAGCAGTTTAAGCAGCAAGATTACATGAAAACAGTTAATTGTAACGACGATAATTACATTCTATCCACATCAGTTCACAGCTTTCACTAGGGAGACGAGACGGAGGGAGACTGGGAAATGGGCCAGAAGAGAATTATTCTTTCCCTAAACCACTCTTACAGCCCAGGGCAGCTCTTAGTCCTAAACACGCTCCTCCTACACAATGCCACTGGGAAGACTGCTTACCATAATGTTCACGGTGGGATGAGGATGGCCGTTTTATTCCACTTCCTCCAGATCATGAACCTAACCCCAGCGTCAGCTGACACGCGCGCTGCTGCACGCTGCTCTGTACACAGGCCTATGTCACTGTGTTTCTGAAGCCAGTGCCAGGCCCAGGGCAGAGCACCGAGCCTCGGGCGTCGCCTCCGCCTCTGCCTTCAGCACCAAGGCTGCTGGCTGTTTAACAGTCTGCACGCTACAACCTTCACACAACGAGGGACTAGATATTCTTCCTCATGCTTGTCTCCTCCACACACCTGTCATTTAGTTGTCCTGGACAGTAATACAACATAGAAGTATACATACTTGCTCTCATTGTTTAATGGCAAAGAAACAATGAACTTACTGCTTAACTCTGTGCCTAAAAACAAGCTCTAGCCCTAGCTGGTTTGGCTCACTGGATAGAACATCGGCCTGCAGACTGAAGGGTCCTGGGTTCGATTCCAGTCAAGGGCACAGGCCTGGGTTGCGGGCTCGATCCCAGTGAGGCATATGCAGGAAGCAGCTGATCAATGATTCTCTCTCATCAATGATATTTCTATCTCTCTCTCCCCTCTCCCTAACTCTCTGAAATCAATGAAAATAAATTTTAAAAAAAGAAAAAGCAAGCTTGACCCACCAGGCGTCTGTTTCCTGTCCTTGACCATCACAGCATCCCACGTGTGTGTGCATGTTAATTATTCGACCCCTGGGCTATCGTATTAGCCAGTGAGAAGCAAAAAGGGCATCGTCCCCTCCCATCCTGGCAGGTGCTCCAAACTGTCCATTTGGAGCTGCCAATGAGAAATTTTATTTGCTTTCCCAATTATAATATAAACTATTACATAATCTTAAAAATTACATTTTAATAGTATAACACATCCACAGGGCATTCAAGAATGCGAGAGTGACCTCAGAGGAATGGCGGCGTGAGAGAGCCCTTGGCCTCCCCTACTGAAATGTCAACAAGTTAATCAACTATAATTCAACAGAGAAATCCCTGCTCAACACAGAAGCACGCCTGAGAGACGCGTGCATGGGAACACCTGAAGGTGGGCACCCGGGAAAAAACCAGGAGAGGAAAGCGCAGACGGCCCGCAGACAGCCCGGCAGCCTGGAGCTCGCGGCCGGGAGGAACGGAGCGCTGCACAGGCAGCCCAGCAGGGCGAGCTGCGCGGGAGCGAACAGCGTCTGATCAGCAGACGCCTGACAGGGCACAGGGCTCCGCCGTGCGGCTCTCCACTGCCAGGCCAGGCGGCCGTGTTTCAAACAAAAACAGACCACAGAGCCCTGCCGCCGCTTCAACTCCCAGCCCTCGTCTCCCGCTGTCCTTGCAGCTGGGTCCCGGAGCGTGTTCTCTGTAAACCAGGAGCTGATGCAGGCGAACTGCAGTTTCCCTCTGACTGATGCCCAGGAGGGGTGCTTGGGCACCATGGAGGTCAGGGGTCGCCATTACAGGGAAGGTAAAGCAAACCCCACCAAGCAGAGTGTCTTGGGGAAGCTGTGGAGGTTAAGAGTAGGAGGTCACCGAGTAAAAAATCTTGCGATTCAGCACCATCTACTGGAAAGCAGTAGAAAGACCTCTTCATCAATATAGACAGAAAAGCAAAGAAGAACCTAAGCAAAGCAGAACCAAACACCATGAACAACCACAGTAACAAGGATGATCGGAAAGAAAATGAAAACTCCCCAGAAAGCAAGCTGGAACACATGGAAATGTGTGATATACATGACAGAGATTTCAAGATAGCAGTTCTGAAAATACTCAACAATTCGAGAAAATACAGACAGGCAATTCAATGCACTCAGAAAGCAGATCAATGAACAAAAGGAGTATTTTACTAAAGAGATTAAAACTTAACAAGAACCAATCAGAAATCTCAGAAATGAAGCATGCAATTAAAGAGATTAAGAGTGAACTACTGAGACTAGAAAACAGAGCTAACTAGATGGAGGAAAGAATTAGTGATGTTGAAGACAGTAATCTGCAGAGGGAAGAAGAGAGAGAGACCTGGACATAAAGAAAAATGAAAGAGCTCTACAAGAACTATCTGACTTCATCAGAAAAAGCAACGTTAGAATTACAGGCATTCTGGAGGAGGAAGAGAGGGAGCGTGGACTGGAGAGTCTATTCAAACAATGGTGGGTGAGAACCCCCCAAACCTATGGAAAGAATTAAAGCCGCGAATCCAAGAAGCAAACAGAACACCTAGTTACCTCAGTCCAAAGAGGCCCTCTCCAAGGCACTTGGTATTAAAGCTGCCAAAAATTAATGAAAAAGAAGGAATTCTCAAAGCAGCCAGGGGAAAAGAAGGAAGTGATCTACAAAGAAAAACCTATCAGAATTTCATCCGACTTCTCAGCAGAAACCCTACAAGCCAGAAGAGAGTGGAACCAAATATTCAAACGTCAGAAAGGGAGAAATTACCAGCCACGAATAATATATCCAGCAAAATTATCCTTTAAATGTGGATAAAGACATTCTCAGACATAGACATACAGAAGCTGAGGGATTTTATCACCAGAAAACCTCCATCACAGGAAATATTCAAGGGAGTTATTCTACCTAAAATAAAGAACATAAGATCACAACACTACGAATAACATCACCAAAAAACTTACAGCATAAACAGGAATAATATGTGGCAACAAAAACATAAAAGGGGAGGGGATAAAAATCTGAATTGGTAAAGGAAGATGAAGAGCAGATGCACTCAAAAGAAAAAGAACACCACGGTACTATACACAACTTTATTTCCTATAAACATAATGGTAACCACACAAAAATCCCCACACCAGGTCACACAGCTTAAAAAAAAGAGGAAACAACCCCGCCGGCATGGCTGGTGGTTGAACGTTGACCTATGAACTAGGAGGTCTTGGTTCAATTCCCGGTCAGGGCACATGCCTGGCTTGTGGGGCATGCAGGAGGCAGCTGATCAAAGATTCTCTCTCATCATTGATGTTTCTATCTCTCTGTCCCTCTTCCTTTTTTCTGAAACAATTAAAATGTACATATATATATATATATATATATATATATATATATATATATATATATAGAGAGAGAGAGAGAGAGAGAGAGAGAGAGAGAGAGAGAGAAAACAGAAGAAGGAAGTATGGAATACTACCAAACAAAAACAACAGACATAAACACAAAGTAACCTTAGCTGGTTTGGCTCAGTGGATAGAGCGTCAGCCTGCAGACTGAAGAGTCTCAGGTTCGATTCCAGTCAAGGGCACATGCCTGGGCTTGATCCCCAGTAGGGGGCGTGCAGGAGGCAGCCATTCAATGATTCTCTCATATTGATGTTTCTCTCTCTCTCTCTCTCTCCCCCTCTCCCTTCCTCTCTGAAATCAATAAAAATATATTAAAAAACAAAACAAAAACAAAAAACCACAAAGTAAAATACTAAGGTATTGGTGTGTGAACAGATAAATCATTCAATGAAACAATATAAAGTACAGGGAAAAAAAGAATATTGAAAGCTTAGAGTAACTTAAGAAATAAAATAAATTATACCCATTTTTAGTGAGAACATGCTGGAGGTGGAAAAAATGCTAAGATTCTACCACTTAACTCAATAACTGCTTTTTCGCCCGGCCAGCGTGGCTCAGTGGTTGAGCGGCTCAGCGGTTGAGCGTCGACCTATGAACCAGGAGGTCAGGGTTTGATTCCCCGTCAGGGCACATGCCCGGGTTGCGGGCTCAATCCCCAGTGTGGGGTGTGTGGGAGGCAGCTGATCCATGATTCTCTCTCATCATGGATGTTTCTCTCTCTCTCTCTCTCCCTCTCCTTCTCTGAAATCAATAAAATATATTTTTTTAAAAATTGCTTTTTCTAACTCTCCATTAACTTTTGCATTATAAAGGTATCTTACACTACCTCAAAGGTAAAGCAAAATAATTTTTAAGTAATTATGATAGAGATTGCATCATACAGTGAGTAATAAAACAAGAATTCATAGTACTAATTTTAAATAGATGATTATATTCTAAAATTACTTTGTTATTTCAAAATGTTGAAGGACATGAGAAGTATTTTATATGAAACAAGTGGCCCAGTGCACGAAATTTGTGCACATTAAAAGGGAATTAATTAGAGGAAATATTTTAATATTGCTATTTACCCTTTCTCTATAGTAAAAGTGTCAGAGATTAAAGAAAATTAGTAAAATGTATATGAAAATTTTCCTTCTGTCAGAGTCTGGGACTCTGAGTCGTGGGACTCAGAGTCAAATCCCCGCCCACCCGCACGTGCCTCGAAATCACTTGAGACCCAGACCCTGCCGGTCCCACCCCCATTGGGTGAGATCCAGAATCGGCCGGCCCCACCCCCATCAAGCCCCGCTGGGTGGGGGGTGCAGCCTCAGGTCCCCCAGCGCACACTGGGCGGCGGGGGGGGGGGGGGGGGGCGCGCCTTCAGGTCCCGTCAAGCTCCGCCAGCGGGGGGCGCGGCCTTAGGTCCCCCGCCCCAGCCCAGCACCACGCAGCCTCAGGTCCCTGCTGATGGCTTGTTATGGGAACCCTGCCTCTGCTGTGGGCACAGCCATCTTGTGTTACGGGAACCCGCCTCCACTGTGGGCACAGCCATCTTGTGACGGCATGAGCATTAATTTGCATATTACCTCTTTATTATAAAAGACTAATAAAATAATCATAATATTTTCTAATATACAAACAAAAATTTATAAATCAGAAGCAAATACAGTGTTTTTAAAATGTTAGAGAACTGTTATTCCACTTCTAGAAATACATACAAAAGAAATGATATAGCCCTGGCCGGGTGGCTCAGTTGGTTAGAGCATCATCCCGTGCACTAAAATGTTGCTGGATCAATCCCTAGTCAGGGCGCATATGGGAGACAACTGATCAATGTTTCTCTCTCACATACATGTTTCTTTCTCTTTCTCTTAAAGCAAAAAAGCATATCCTCGCCCTAGCTGGTTTGGCTCAGTGGATGCCTGGGTTGTGGGCTCAATCCCCAATGGGGGCATGCAAGAGGCAGCCGATCAATGATTCTCTCTCATCATTGATGTTTCTATCTCTTTCTCCCTCTCCCTTCCTCTCTGAAATCAACAAAATTATATTAGAAAAAAATATATATATACTAGAGGCCCGGTGCACAAAATTTGTGCACTTGTGGGGGTCCCTCAGCCCGGCCTGTGCCCTCTCGCAGTCTGGGAGCGGGCCTAAGCCAGCAGTCAGACATCCTTAGTGCTGCTGCAAAGGCGGGAAAGGCTCCCGCCACCGCTGCTGTACTCGCCAGCCATGAGCCCAACTCAGGGCTTCTGGCTGAGTGGCACGCCCCCTGTGGGAGTGCACTGACCACCAGGGGCAGTTCCTGCAGTGAGCATCTGTCCCCTGGTGGTCAGTGTGCATCATAGCGACTGGTTGTTCCACCGTTTGGTTGATTTGCATATTAGCCTTTTATTATATAAGAAGATGTCCTTGGATAAAAAAATTTTTGAAAAAGAAATAATATAAACCAAGGAAAAAGTCACACATGAAAATATTCTGGAGAGCATAACAACAACAACAAAATCAAGAGTAAGCTAAATATCCAGCAATAAAAAGTGTATTATATTGCTGTTGGAATATTATTTCATGAAATATAACTTAGACACTAAAAGGAATAAAGATATATATTAACAAGATGTTCTATATGTTAAATGGAGAAAAGAATATAAAATTTTTGTGTATACTCTAATTACAATGATACATATAAAAGAATACATTATATAAATACCATAAAGAAAAAAGTAATAATGTTTATGTTACATGGTAAGATAACAAGTAGATATTTTTTCTAAGGTTTGAGTCAGGATGTTATACTTGTAAACTTTTAAACACCCTTTTCTCTTCTTAAAAATATAAACCTACTTCATCAGATGCAGATCGAAGACACTGGACAGCAGCCTGTTTTTTCATCTCTTCCAGAGTTAGATCTGAGCACTTCTTCTTACTCTTTCCCCATTTCTTGTAAGCTCCTTTTTCCCAGCCCAGGAAGATGTCATTCTCCTAAAGTAAGATTGGACAAGTTTCAATGACCAAGCATAAATAACAAGCTCCATACACGATTTCGCACATACTTACACATACCTCCCCTACTAAGCATATTAGTTCATAAACTGGTACACACTAACCAAGTGACCACAGAACACTATCAATCAGAACACTTCAGGATGACCCACTGGTTTGGTATCTACGCCTGAGATTACTGATTACTTATGATTTATTATTTATGATCTTACTAAATCTGACCCACATATTTATAACAAATGCTAATAAACAACTCAGACATCCTATATCATAAAAGGCTAATATGCAAATTGTCCCCTCAACCAGGAGTTCGACCAGGGGGCAGAGCCAGCCCACCAACCGCCCACGACCCCCACCCCGGCCGACCCCGACCCCCCATCAGGGCAGGCTGGCCAGACCCCACCCATACACAAATTCGTGCACCGAGCCTCTAGTTTGTATATAAATTCAAGTATTACTTAAATTTTAGTATGAGTCCAAAACTATATACACAATTAAGTGTCCTCTCTTCTATAATTCCCACTCTTCAATAGTGAGTGCTCAGGATTTAACAGTTAAATCCCTATCTCTATATCTTGTAGTCTAAAAAAAAAAACAGCCCTGGCGGTTGTACTCAGTGATTAGAGCATCGCCTGAGGACTGAAAGGTCTCAGATTTGATTCCTGGTCAAAGCATGTGCTAGAGTTGTGGGTCTGATCCCTGGTCAGGTTGTGTGCAGGAGGCAACCATGTGAAGTGTCTTTCTCATATTGATGTTCTTTTCTCTCTCCCCCTCCCTCTCTCCCTTTCACTCTCTCTAAAAATCAATGGGAAAAAATATATCTTCCAGTGAGGATTAACAACAAAAAAACAGATACAAAATATTTTGTTAGTATTTGAAGTTTATTTTTCCCTCTATCTTTATGCCCATTACAAGAAGCTGAAGAAAATCTGAAAAGTAGGAAGAAAGCAGGCAAATCACCCATGACCTCCCACCAGTGAACACTACAACCATCTGGTCTGCTTCACCGGGTCTTTTCTTATGCTTTAAAGCACAGAGCTGAATGCACACTGTTAGTATAATTTTAATTTGATTGAACTTATTATAGTGTGAACATTACCCCCACGTTACTACAAATTCTTTGGGGCTACATAATATTCCAAGATGTTAGGTTTACTTAGCTATTTCCTTAGACTGGGACTGTCAAAATTTAATATTTTTAATCGATTTGCTTTGTTTTGTCTTTTGTTGTTGATATTAATCCTCACCTGAGGATATTTTCCCACAGATTTTTAGAGAGTGTGTAAGGGGTAAGGGAGCGAGTGGAGGAGGGAGAAAGGGAGGAGGCGGAGGGAGGGAGGGGGAGAGAGGTGGGAGAACAGAAATCAATGGGAAAGAGACACATAGACTGGCTGCCTCCCCCATGCGCCCAACCAGGGCTGGGGATCGAACCAGCACCCCAGGTACGTGCCCTTGACCAGAATTCAAACTCTCAACCCTCTGGTTCTCAGGCCGATGCTCTAACCACTTATCAACAGCCAGGGCTGTTCTGTCTTTTTAAAAGCCTTTATTTGATAAATTATGAGTAAAACCAGTGGAGAGACAAGGGAAAAAAAGATAAGAGAGACACACAATGTCAAAATTAAGAATATTATCTAGAAGAGTACTTGGCCTCCAGTGGGCCCTGAGGAAATAGATATAAATGAATGAGATGGAATAAAGGAAAAGCATAACAATTCATTCAAAAGATCTTTTAAGATCAAATAATATGCCATCAACTGTCTAACCCAGTTTTTACTTTAAGCAATACAACTACTTTTATGCCACCAGATGAGAGTGCTAGAAGGTCCATCCTTCCTCCCCACTCACCAGAATTAGCACCCTTTTACCTAATTTCTTAGGCATGTTTGCAGGGTTAACGACCTGAAAAACATCTTTTCTGGCTGAGTGGTGTCTATTCCATTTTCCAAGGGAAAATGTGTGTGAGGGCCAAGGAAGAACCATCAGTATATTTCCACCATCTGACGTGTTCGGCGGGGCTGCACCTGAAACCTGCGATTCTTATCAATGATATCTTCTGGAGATAGGGCTTGGCCTTCGACAGGACTGAACCGTAACCATGGAGATTCCACGCTTCTGAAGGCAGGGGAACTGTTAGAGTTTTCTGTTGTTCATAGTGCATAAAACATGGTAGAGAAGTTATTTGTGTAATTATTCAAAGCAGGAATCCTTTCTGTTTGAGCTCTGAGACTGGCTTTCTCTTTACTGAGCCTTATAACCATACGAGAGGCTCAATGCATGAAATTCGTCCAAGAGTAGGCCTTCCTTCCCCCAGCTGCTGGCACCGGCTTCCCTCTGGTACCCGGGACCTGGCCTTCCATCCAGCAACTGGGACCCGGTTTTCCCTCTGGCTGCCAGCAGGCACCTGGGACCCGGGCTTTCCTCGCAGTCCCGGCTTCATCTGGAAGGTCGTCTGGTCTAATTAGCATATTATGCTTTTATTATTATAGATTTCTCTTCTGAAGCTATATTATAGCCCAGCAGAGGTAGCACACATTCAAAGGTCCTAATAGTTTTGGGTTTTTTTACATTTTTATTGATTTCAGGAGGAAGGGAGAGGGAGAGAGAAACATCAATATGAGAATCACTGATCAGCTGCCTCCTGCACACCTCCCCTGCCCCCAAAATTCACATGGACATGCGGTCAGTTCTTCTGGAGGGCAGCCTGACAACATAGACCAAACATCTCAAACATGCATATTTTAAAAAATCTTTATTGCTGAGAGTATTACAGATGTTCCCCTTCCCCCTCCCCATTACTCCTCTACACCCGGTTCTCATCCCATCCCAAGCCTTCCCCACCCTATTGTCTGTGTCCACAGGTAATGCATAAATGCATGTTAAGATCTCTGGTTAATCTTTTCCAACCCCTCGACCCCCCTTCCCTCTGAGATTTGTTAGTCTGTTCCATGTTTCCATGCCGCTGATTCTATTATTCAGTTTATTTTGTTCATTATATTTCGTTAGTTTATTTTGATTTTTAGATTCAACTGTTGATATTGTTTATTGCAACTTGTTCATATTTTTAATCTATTTTTTTTCTTCTCCTTCTCCATCTCCTCTTCCTCTTCCTCTTCTTAAAGAGTACCCATCAACATTTCATGTAATACTGGTTTGGTGGTGATGAACTCCTTTAGCTTTTTCTTGTCTGTGAAGCTCTTTATCTGACCCTCAATTCTAAAGGAGAGCTTTGCTGGGTAGAGTAATCTTGGTTGCAGGTCCTTGCTATTCATCACTGTGAGTATTTCTTGCCACTCCCTCCTGTGGCACCAGGGATTACGAGAATGCACACAAGCTAGTCCCTGCCTGCCAGAGCCCCAGGGTCCAGTGTGGGATAAAGACCTGGGAGCAACAACGATGCACGGTTGCTGCTGTTGGAAAGGCTGTGGGAAGCACTTGGAAAACAAAAGGGGCGCACTGCTCCTTGGCTTGGTTTCAGCAAGGCTCCCTGCAGAAGGAAGGGTCAGGGAAGCGGCGTCTGAAAGAGGAGCTGGGACTGGAAGGGGGGGAGTAACAGGCAGAAGCAATGAGCTGAAGCCAGGGCTGGCACACCTTTTCTCCAAAGGCAAAAGAGTAAATACTTTAAACTTCATGGGTCAAGAGGATAAATCAAGGGGATAATGAGGTACTTTTACCAAAAAGAGAGAGAAATTAAATTTTCACATTTACTGATAGAATTCAAAATATAATTCAGTACATTTTTTGTAACACTAGTCTGCTAATGAGAAAAATGGAATTCTTTTTGGGGTAAATAACAGTTGCTTAATCAGGGCTCCAAGTTAGTTCTCTATCATCAAAATCAATTACAAATGTTCACCTGTTAATGCTCATTTTTTAAATAATAGCTTTATTGACATATACTTTATATACTATCCAATTTACTCTTTTAAGTGTATTTATTCAGTGGTTTTTAGAATAATCCTCAGGGTTATGCAACAATCACCACCATCTAAGTTTAGGACATTTTCACTGTCCCACAAGGAAACCCTGCACCCACTAGCAGCACTCCCCATTACTCTCCTGAGTTACTGGTAGCTATTAATCCGCTGTCTCTATGGACTGTCTATTCTGGACATGTTGTATAAATGGACCATACAATGTGTGTCCTCTTGTGTCTGGCTTCTTTCACTTAGCATGATGTTTTGAAGACACATCCATGTTGTGGCATATGTCAGTACTTCATTTCCTTTTATGACTGAACTAGAGGCCCGGTGCATGAAATTCTTGCACAGGTAGGGTCCCTAGGCCTGGCCGGCGATCAGGGCCGATCTGTGGGGTGACGGGGGGGGGGGGGGGGGGGGGGCCCTGCTGGCACCCACCATGGCCAGCCTGGGGCTGGCCCCATCCTCACCCCCCGCTGCCATCTCAGGTCACCTTTCTCTGCGAGGCGACCGGCAGGGCCCCCACTGGCACCTGCCTTGGCTGGCCTGGGGCCTGCAGGCTGGGGGCAGCTCCTGTGTTGCATGTCTGCCCCCTGGTGGTCAGTGCACATCATAGCGACCAGTCGTTCCACCAGTTGTTCCACCATTCGGTTGATTTGCATATTAGGCTTTTATTATATAGGATAATATTCCATTGCATGGATGTACCACATTTGTTTATCCACTCATCCACTGATGGACATTTGGGTTGTTCCCTCTTGGATGTCATGAATAATACTGCTATAAATGCTCATATACAAGTTTTTGTATGGACATCTACTTCCAATTCTCTAACTGCTGGGTCACATGGTAACTACGCTCAACCTTTTGAAGAACTGCCAGGCTACTTTTCAAAGCAGCTACACTATTTTACAATTTACATACCTGCAAGGTATGAGGGTTCCAATTTCTCTACGTCCTCACCAACATTTGTTAGTGGGTGTGAAATGGTATGCCACCATGGATGTGATTTCCCCAAGAACTAATGATGTTCAGCATCTTCTCATAACTTTGTTGGCCCTTTAGACACATAGCTATTCAAATCTTCTGCCCGTTTCAGAATTGTCTGTTCTGAATGCACATCTCTCATCAACTCTGTGACTGGCAAATAGCCTCCAACTCCGCGGCTGTCTCTCATTTTCATGATGGTTCCCTAGGAAACACACGAGTTTCTCATTTTGATAAAACCTAACGTGTCGCCGTCTTCCTTGGCTGCTTGTGCTTTGGGCCACATCTAAGAGACCACTGCTTACTCTAAGTCATGAAGATTTACTCTGTGTTTTCTCCTCAGGTTTATAGTTTTAGCTCTTACACTTCGGTCTACCGTCCATTTTGGGCTAATATTTGTATGCAGCATGAGGCAGGAATCCCACTTCATTCTTCTGCATGTGGCTACCCTGCTGTCCCAGCACCTTGTGTTGAAAGACTGTTCTTTCCCCATTGAACGGTTTTGCTGGGAACCAGCTAACCATAAATATAAAGATTTCTAGATTCTCCGTACCAAACTGTCTTGATTACTGGAGCTTTGTAGTAAGTTTTGAAATTGGGAAGTGTGAGTCCTCCAACTTTGTTCTTTTTCAAGATTTTTTAGGCCATTCTGAATCCCTTGCATTTCCATATGAATTTTAGGATCCGTTTGCCAATTTCTACAACAAAGGCAGCTGAAATTATGATAGACTGTGTGGAATCTGCAGGTCATTGGGAGAGTGCTGCTATCTGAATACTATTACACCTTCTGATCATGAACGTGGGGTGTTTTTCAACTTGTTAGGTCTTCTTTGATTTCTTTCAATGACACTTTATACTTTTAAAGTGCAAGTCTTACACATTTTTTGTTAAATTTATTCCCAAGTATTTTAATTTTTTTACACTATTGTTTTTTTTTTGTGTGTGTGTTTTTTTAAAATATATTTTATTGATTTTTTACAGAGAGGAAGAGAGAGGGATAGAGAGCTAGAAACATCGATGAGAGAGAAACATCGACCAGCCGCCTCCTGCACACCCCCCACTGGGGATGCGCCCGCAACCAAGGTACATGACCAGAATCGAACCCGGGACCCTTCAGTCCGCAGGCTGATGCTCTATCCACTGAGCCAAACCAGTTCCGGCTACACTATTGTTAATAAAATTTTCTTAGTGTCATTCCTTAGGGTTTTCTATATATAAGACCATGTCATCCTGTATAATAAAAGCCTAATAGGCAAATAGACCAAATGGCGGAACGACTGGTTGCTATGATGAGCACTGACCACCAGGGGGCAGATGCTCAGTGCAGGAGCTGCCCCCAGCCCGCAGGCCCTAGGCCAGCCAAGGCCAGTGCCAGCGAGGGCCCCCAAATTGCCCCACCAGTCGTCCCACAGAGGGAGGCGACTGGTGGCAGCAGCGGAGGGCAGGGCCGGCAAGCGGGCAGTGGCAGGCCAGCCAAGGCTGGTGCCAGCAGGGGCCCCCGGTCGCCCCACCAGTCGCTCCTCAGAACAGCCCTGATTGCCAGCCAGGCCTAGGAACCCTACCTGTGCACGAATTTCGTGCACCAGGCATCTAGTATGTCAATAAGAGGTATTTTTAGTTCTTCCTTACTTAACTGCCTGTTAATGCTGATTTATAATAAGACTTGATGTATTTCATCTTTGAAAATGTCTTCACATAAATATACTGCCAAATTACTGATATTAATCCCCAGGCATGAGTTTGACTGAACACAGTAATTCTTAGAAGGCTTTTATAAAACTCTGTTGGGTTCTTCTCCTGATAGTTGCCTTTTAGCATGCCATTATATTGCAGATGCATCATTCCCAAGCTAACGTTAGGGGGAAGCATCTCAGCTGAAGTTAAACAGGTTCTGAGACACGGACGCTGCCTTTGCACTGTGCCAAGGTGTGAACATGAGACTGGAATTGCAGTTTGAGCTTGAACAACACACCGCCCCAGGTCTGTGTGGGAATGCGGGTTCTGCTTCTTGTTTTAACTTTTCTTTTTAACTTTTGACAGAAAATGTATAATGCCACTTATTTATGATTCAAACAATGTTATCTGTTAGAATTACTTTACTACATTATGAATTTTGGATATAAGTGCTATTTTGCCTTGTAATTTTAGGTTGGCTTCATTAGAAACATCAAGTTTATAGCAAAATCTACACAAAAAATAGATATACTTTCTGCATTATGCTTTTTCCACTTATTTGAGAGCTCCTTCACCCTACTTTTTTCTGGCTTCATGTACTATGTAAATGTATTATCATTTATTTAATCAATAGCATTGAACAAATAAACAGATCTTAAAAAGAACACAGTATTTTTTAAAAAGGTTCTACGTGTTTCTATTTTACCGTTTTCAGTCTGTCTCTTGTGCTGTACTCATTAAAACATAAACATAAAATTAGACATGTGCCAAATGTTTACCCAGTAAAATCAAGTATGACTTCTCAAAGTCATAATCTCAAAGACAGAGCACAATTGCTAAGTACCAAAACTTCGAAGACACGGCTGAAGAACTTCTCAACAGGGGAATCCGCCGGTCTTTTTCAGACACTACTGCAAGGTAACATAAGGCTACAGTCTTGATTGACTTTCCCTGCTGTCTTCTATCAAAAAGGAAACGGAACTGGAGGAAGAAAAAGAACACGACATTCTGGAATACAGCTGGTACAGTGACGTCTGCTGTTCGCCACTTAGCATCCACCCCCGCCTCCCACACCTTCCTGTTACCAGCATCCTGAAAAACTAAAACCATGATGTGTCTGAATGGGACTAAAGCCACTCCATCTTTGGGTCCCAACGGGCTTAAAACAAATCAGCGTGTTTCATCCCTTTAATTCAAGATTGGTACAGAGAGAGGCACGTGACCAATCAGAAATAAGCAAACACATAATTTAAAAGTTTTACTGCTGGGAATGTAGGGAACACATCCTTCAGACAGTGTGTGGGGGGAAAATATGTTGTACTCATTGTCATTTTGTCCTCTATTCCCAGGGAGCTGGTTGCAAAACCCACTGACAGAGGGAGGCAGACAGAGGTAGGGCACAAGCCCCAGATGGCACCATGAAGCTCAGACTAGAACCAGCTGGGGCCAGCCCTACTTCGGAACTTTTAGTTATGAGACTTCTTTCCCCAACGTAAGCCAAGTTACTCTATCCAGCAAAGCTATCATTTAGAACCGGAGGACATATAAAGAGCTTCCCAAACAAGAAAAAGCTAAAGGAGTTCATTAGCACTAAGCCAGGATTACACAAAATGTTGAAGAGTGTTCTTTAAGGAGAGGAAGAAGAAGGGGAAGAAGTAAAAAACATGAAAAATAAAATGGCAATAAATACACATCTATGAACAAATGAATCTAAAAACCACAATAAAAGAAAAAGCAGAGCAGAAACAGACTCACAGATACAGAGGGCAGACTAATGGTTGCCACATGGGAAGAGAGTTGGGGGATGGGTGGAAAAGGTGAAGGGATTAAGAAGTACAAATTGGTAGTGACAGAATAGTCATGGGAATGTAAAATACAGCATACGGAATATAGTCAATAATATTGTAGTAACTATGTATGGTGTCAGATGGGAACTAGATTTATTGGAATGATCAGTTTAGTAAGTTACTAGTATATAATGGCTAATCACTGGGGTGTACACCTGAAAATAACATAATATTGTATGTCAAGTGTAATTGAAAAAGAATTTTAAAAAAGGACACTACAAATAGTGAAAAGGAAATCCACAAAACGGGAGAAAGTATCTGCATATTATATCTGATAATGGGTTAATATCCAGAATACATAGAGAACACCTAAAACTCAACAACAGAAAAACAACAACCAGATTTTAAAAATGGGCAAAGACTTAAAAAAACAGTTTTCCAAAGAAGATATACAAAGGCCAATAAACGCACGAAAAGATGCTCAATATCACTAATCATTAGGAAAAACGAAAATCAAAGCTATAGAGAGACACCACTTCACACCAATCAGAATCACAAGTACTGGCAAGGATATGGAGCAACTGGACCCTATGCACCATCGGTGGAAATATACAATGGAGCAGTGCTGGCAGTCCTCAAAACGTTAAAATGGAATTACCACATAATCTAGCAATTCTACTACCGGGTATACACCCCCCAAAATTGAAAAAAGCGTCTCAAAATTTGTACACCACGCATATCAAACTCAAAGGCTAACACGGGCCAAATAAACAAGGTTTAAGTTTATGTGGGCTGCAAAAAAACCAAAAGCTTCAATTTTCATAGAAACGTAGGTTTATTTAGATAGAGACATGCTGAATACAAAGGGCTGAAATAAATGAGTAATCATTAACATAAAATAATAGAACAGTTTAATAAAAATTAATATTGTTTTCTTGAACATTAACTTACCAGACAGTGAATAACTGCACAAATTAATAAGCATCATGCAAATAAACCTATTTTTCTTGTTCTCTGAAAGTGAAATATTTCTTGTTGAGCACACCAAATAAGTCAGTACAAGACTAATGATGTGGCCATCGGCTGCTAAAATACTCACTGCTAGTATTAGTGGAGAGAAATGGTTCGCCTGCGCGTAAGGGAAATGAATGCAACTTGATGATAGTAATCAGTCATTATTAAACGGTGTAGTTCGTTATTAATAATTATGTATAACAGGATATTGTAAAAATTAGGTTACGAAATTTTTACTAAAACATTTCTTACATTACCATTATATTGGCTGGGCCACAAAAATATTTGTTGTGGGCCGCATGCGGCCCGCGCGCTGCAAGTTTGACATGCTTGTACACTATGTTCACAGCAGCATTATTCACAAAAGAATAGCTAAAACGGAGAAGAAACCCGTGTCCATTGATGGATGGATGGATAAGCAAAATGTGGCATATCCATACAATGGAATGAAATTCAGCCTTGAAAAGAGAAGAAATTCTGACACATGCTACAATATGGATGAACCTTACCATTCAGTGAAATAAGCCAGCCACAAAAAGACAAATACTAGATCATTCCACTGATATGAGGAACGAAGAGTGGTCAGATCATTAAGACAGAAAGTATAATAGTGGTGGCCAAGAGCAGGGGAAGAAGAGAGGAGGAAATTTGTTTAATGGGGACAGTTTTTTATATTTACAAGATGAAGTTATGGGATGGATGGTGGTGATACTTTCACAACATTTATGAATGTATTTAATGCCACTACACTGCACATTTAAAAATGGTTAAGATGGCCCGGCCGGTGTGGCTCAGTGGTTAAGCATTGACCTATGAACCAGGAGGTCACGGTTCGATGCCTGGCCAGGGCACATGCCCGGGTTGTGGGCTCAATCCCCAGTGTGGGGCGTGCAGGAGGCAGTCAATCAATGACACTCTCTCATCATTGATGTTTCTATCTCTCTCTCCCTCTCACTTCCTCTCTGAAATCAATAAAAATGTATTTACAAAAATAACTGGTGGACAATTCATCAAAGAAAAAATGAGTACGCTTTAACTTCATTAAAATACAAACTGCTCTTTGAACAACAATGTCAAGTGGATTAGAAGAAAAGCCACAGGCTGGGAAAAACATTTGCAAGAGACACATCTGATAAGACTGTTATCCAAAATACACAAAAAAACTCTTAAGCACTCAGCATAAGAAAACAACCTGACACTGACCTCAACAGACACTTGAGCGAAGCAGATTCAGAGATGCCCTGAGCTGGGAAGAGCTGCTCATGTCATCAGGGACCTGCACGTGAGAACAGTGCAGCACTGCACACCGCTCCAAACGGCCAAAATCTGGGACACTGACAGCACCAGGCGCCGTGAGGTCGTGGAGCAGCAGGGAGGCTCTCCCGCGTGGGAGTCTGGGCTTGCAGCAGGGCGTGGAGCGGGCAGCTTCGGGAGAAGGCAGCTTCCAATGGGCACTGCTGCGAGGGAAGGCCCCAGATCAAGTGGCCACTGAACCAGCCTTACCCCCTTGAAAGTGCAGGTTTTTACACCAACAAATGCGCCAAATTTACTAACTGTGTGACCCTGGGCAGGTGTCTTAGCCACTATCTATAAGCACCTCCGCCTAGGAACTGGGGATGACGGTGAGGGCTGAGTCCCTGCACACGTGAAGTGAGCGCAGACTCCTGGCTGGCACACAGCACGTGACACGCACACCGCACGTGACACGAACAAGGTCATTTTACTATTCCCCCGTTTCAGCCGGATGGGACCGAGCCACGGGGTCTGTCGTAATCATAGGCTCCTGATGCGTGAAGACTTCCCGATGCTGAGAACACTACCATATAGAGACTAAAAAAATCTTATATAATAAAGAGGTAATATGCAAATTGACCCTCACGCCCTTGCATCACAAGATGGCCGCCCCACGTCATCACAAGATGGCCGACCCCACATTGTTGCAAGATGGCCGGCAGAGGAGGGAAGTTGGGGGCGACCAGGCCTGCAGGGGAGAGCAATTGGGGGGAACCAGGCCTGCAGGGGAGGGCAGTTGGGAGTGATCGAGCTGGTAAGGGAGCAGTTAGGTGGCAATCATGCTGGCAGGGGATCGGTTAGGTGTCAATCAGGCCAGCAGGGGAGCAGTTAGGGGGCTATCAGGCTGGCAGGCAGAGTGGTTAGGGGCAATCAGGCAGTCAGGCAGGCGAGTGGTTAGGAGCCAGCAGTCCCGGATTGTGAGAGGATGTCCAACTGCCCCGAAGGGGACCCAAACTGGAGAGGGTGCAGGCTAAGCTGATGGACACCGCCCCCCCCCACAGTGCACAAATTTTGTGCACCAGGCCTCTAGTATTTTAATAAACTCTCAGATGGTGGTCTCAGTCAGGGAAAAAGGAAAACTAAGACTCTGGGTTACAAGAAGGTGAGAGCACTCTTCCTCTCGGGACAGAGGATGGGACGGGCGGGACCCTCAGCCCAACACAGCCTCCCACAGGGAAGCTGACATCCACCCTCAGGGTTTCACTAGCTTCCCTTTTAGCCATCCTATATAATCCTATATAATAAAGAACTAATATGCTAATTAGACCGGACGGAGGAATGACCTTCGGGAACAACCTTCCTGAACGTCCAGGGGTGGTGGACGGGGCCACGAGGCAGCCAGGGCTGCAAGGGCTGAGCCCCTTACATGAATTGCGTGCATCAGGCCTCTAGTATTTAAGCAAGACTACACAATGTTTGCAAACAAGGGAGCACAAGTCTGTTTTAAGAGTACAGGGCAGGCTCACTGGCCAGCCCCCGGTAAGGCAGCTGCCGCATCATTCACGTGTGCTCTGTGGGGCTCCACTCGTAATTCACCTGAGAGCTGAGAGGACACAGGAGCTTCCCACCTCTAACAACCACACCCTTCCCAAATGTGCCTTCACAAGTGTTTGTAGGTCCTCCATCAACAATTATCCACACTAATAAAAAAAGAGAAAGATGAAAAGTGACTGTACCTTCCCTACGCCCACCAGCCAATCAGGAGTGAGTATGCAAATTAACCCAACAAAGATGGCGGGTTAATTTGTGTACACAGGCACCAAGTGGCCGGGGGTGGGGCAGGATGCAGGCGTCCCGCACCGCCCCAGCCATTCCGGTCCTCTGGGCAGCGTGGGAAGGCGGAAAGGAGGCTCCAGGCCGGAGCGAAAAGGCAGCTCTGGCCAGAGCGAAGGTGGTGCCGGCAGCCAGGGGAAGAAAGACCCATTCTTGCACGAATCTTCGTGCATCGGGCCTCTAGTTTGTTTTATATGAGAACAAACAAGAACAAAAGTCTCTCGTATAAAAGTGGGCACGTGATGTGGGTGTGCCTCCAACAGATGAGCCTCTCATGGGCATTCCCGCGGGAGTGAGTGAGGAAAGCAGCGCCTGCCTTCACGGCGGAGGACACAGCACGTGAGCGCCAGCGAGGAAGGGGGGGGTGGCCGCTGGCGGTCCCTATGTGATGGCACCTGGTTTAAAAAGATGAAGGCCTGGCAGGAGAGCGCCAACCACTGCCTGTGGCAGGAGAGCTGTTAGAAAACCCACCGTTCTGCAACCACAAAGCAACCACCGAGGTAGGTGGGATCCCCAATGGAGGTTGAAACTCAGCCAGCCTCTCCGCACGGCCGCCTGCAGTCCCAGGGCCACTGGGGGGAGGCAGGCCTGCAAGGAGGGAAGCGGCTGCAGAGCACACTCCAGCACTCAGCAATGCTCCTGCGTGAGCTGTAAGCTGACTGCCAACGGGGAACCCAAAGTAAGGGATGCTCCAAAAATGTCAGTCACCAGAGACAAAGGGAAGAGGAGGAGCCACTCCGGGTAAAGGCTGTGTGTCGTCTGAGGCTGTGTGTCGTCTCAAACTGGATCCTAGATGAGAGGAAAATGACAACGAAGGACACTGTTGGTGTGAGAATAAACAATCTTTTCTGTGAAAGAAGGGAGTTTAGGCAGCCGCCATGTTGGCTCACGTGACTTCACAGCCACCATTTTGGCTCCAGTGATTTGGCAGCTCCCCTGGGGGCTGCCATTTTGAAAAGGCAAAGGTCAACCCCTCCCTTTAAATTAGCCAATCACGCAAGACTGGGAGCCTAAGCTCCAATCAAGAGTGAGGGACAGATATGTGGCCAGGAATTGAAGCCCGTGCCTGCGCGCAGTGTGCATGCTGCCGGACTCCGTGCTGGGGCACACCTGCTGCTGGAGCAAAGGTACTGCCTTGCTGTCTGGCTCCCGAGAATGCTTTGTGCTCTACCAGGACCCCTGATTTGGGGGACTCGCCTTATTTCTAACATTGGGACAACCGATAAAAACGGAACATTGACAGTATATTAGATAATAATGTGGTGATGTAATTTTCTTATATTTTATCATTGTACTATGGCTAAGAGAGAGTCCAATTGTAAGAAGAGTATGCTTATTTAGGATAAGTGGGCATCAAGGAAAGGAGAGAAAGACAGCAAAAGCAGAAAACGTTAGCTGACTGAGTGAAGCTACATCAGTCCTTTGTACTGGTCTTGCTATTCTCCCAATGTTTGAAATTGTTTCTCAAGAAGTTTAATTTTTTTTAAGAAAGAACATGTGATTTATGCCCATAAGACTTTTACCTCCGGGGAAAGACAATACATGTAATAACTTTAATGTGAAGAGCTCTGCAGTAGAAATATGACCAAGTTTGAAAGATGACAGTTTTCCTTAGGAATTATCAGAAAAGGGTTCCTAGAGAAAGGTGACGTGGGCCTTACAGAATGTATTAGGAAGTAGTTAATATATCATCTTAAAATGATAGCTAGTGAATTCCTGATTATCTGAGAGTACATTTACTGGAGGATGGCAATCATGACCAAAAGAAAAAAGGAAAAGAAGAAAAAAGAGTGTGTGGAAGTAAAACTACTGTGACACATTAGAAGGCGGCTGTTTTCGAGAATTACAGTCATCAGCCAACGCCACTGGACTTGCAGCCCTGCTCAGAGGTTGGCCTTAGTTACTCAGCCCCCACCAGGACCATGTCCGATCAGCTTCACTTCCTACCTAACCATCCTGGGCAGCTGAGACCAAAGTCATGTTCAAAGTCTGCTTCTCAGAACTCAAGAGCTCTTTGAGGGTCTAAGAATGGGAAAAACAATAGATTAACAGGGCAGGTGAGGCCAGTAGCTGAAGTAATGGCCTTAAAATTGGCCATTTTCAAGTTCAGGTTCAACTAATTCAAGAACTGGGTGTGTGGGTGGGGGAAGATGTGATGAAAGGAGCACCCAAAAGTGGAGTCATCTGCCGGTGTGTCTTAGTGGCTGAGCGTCAACCATGAACCCAATTGAGGCACACGTCCGGTTGCGGCTCAATCCCCAGTAGGAGCATGCAGGAGGCAGCCAACTGATGTTTCTATCTCTCTGTCCCTCCCCCTCTAAAATCAATAAGAACATATTTTAAAACAAAAACAGAAATGGAGTCACCTGACCTCCAGCTGAGGGTCTAGACCCCCGGGAGCCTGACCGAGGGACCAGGAAAGGTGGCAGGCGCCCTTCCTTGTCCACAATAGTTGGCGAACGTGACTGCTAGCTGGGGTCTGAATCACAGGTGAGCTAAGGCCCTCCCCTTCTCGTCCTCCTGTCCGAGATTTCCCTCGCCTCCTGGCTCCTCGCCCTAACTCTTTTTGAAGAAACAATGAGCACATCATCCCCTTCAGTCACGGACAAGTAATGGAGGTGTTGACTGACTCTTAGGTCACCTCTAATTAAAACAAGGATCACTTGCATTTGCATGGGACCTGGCACTCCCGCCCTGGGCTAAGGTGAAGAGGTGTTTAGGGGTCTTCTACCTCCCTGTGGATTCCCCTTGTAACTCCAGGATGTCCTGTTTCCTAAAGACGAACCAGAACTGAACCAGAACCCTGGAGGGAGGAGCAAACATAGCTGGGCACCGAGAGCAGCGCTGACCTCTGATTCCAAGCCCCCACTAATAAGAAAACTGGAGGACTCACAGACACATCTCATCAGAGAGGTGTTCAACTATAATCTTAACAGTAGGCCTATGTTTTATGCCCTTTTTGATGTCCTTAGCACCTAGTACATAAATACTTTGTGCTAACAAATTTATTGGCTATTTATTAAATATTTTAGACTGATATTAATATACTAGAGGCCCGGTGCATGAAATTCATGCACTGGGCGGGGGGATGGAGGGGAGAGGGGTGTCCCTCAGCCTGGCCTGTGCCCTCTCACAATCCGGGACCCCTTGAGGAATGTCCGCCTGCTGGCTTAAGCCCGATTCCCCTAGGGCCGTGGTCAGCAAACTGCAGCTCGCGAGCCACATGCAGCTCTTTGGCCCCTTGAGTGTGGCTCTTCCACAAAATACCACGGCCTGGGCGAGTCTATTTTGAAGAAGTGGCGTTAGAAGAAGTTTAAGTTTAAAAAATTCGGCTCTCAAAAGAAGTTTCAATCGTTGTACTGTTGATATTTGGCTCTGTTGACTAATGAGTTTGCCGACCACTGCCCTAGGGATCAGACCTAAGCCGGCAGTCAGGGACCCTCGCAGTCCAGGACCCCTCGCTCCTTACCACCCGTCTGCACGGAGGCAGGAGAGGCTCCTGCCACCACCGCTGTGCTCGCCAGCTATGAGCCCAGCTTCTGGCTGAGCGGCACTGCCCCTGTGGGAGCACACTGACCATCAGGGGGCAGCTCCTGCATTGAGCATCTGCCCCCTGGTTGTCAGTGCACATCATAGCGACAGGTCGTTCCACCGTTTGGTCGATTTGCATATTAGGGTTTTATTATATAGGACAATTCCAAGAGTACATGATTTCTGAGTTAAGAGAAATAGCCTCCTTATTGCTGAAAATAAAAATTTTCCCATGTTTATAGATTTAACATTTTACTTTGAAGTATATTTTACATTTACTAGAAAAATAATGGAAAATTATAGAACCTTGGTATCCTTATACAAAATTTTGACCAAAATAACACATTTCTAACTATCCGATATAATAAAAGGGTAATATGCAAATTGTCCCCTTGACCAGAAGTTTGACCGGAGTTCAACCCGCCAACCGCACATGGCCCCTCCCCCTGGCCGGCCCCACCCCCATCAGCCATCTGCCATCCCCTGATTGGGGGTGGGGCCGGCCGGACCTCACCCATGCACGAATTTGTGCTCTGGGCCTCTAGTTAGGTTATAAGTCAATCCCCTGGAAACTCTGTTTGACCTAATGCTTTCCAGACAGGCAGCGGGCCCCGGCCAGTGCGGTGAGTCCAGCTGGGAAGGGTGAGGAGCCCAGAGGGACACAGGTCAAGCACACTGAAACCCTGCATCTGAGGGACTGAGGCTCTTGTGTTAAGAACATGGTTTAAAACAACAGAAACTGCCCCCCAAACACTGCGTTTTGAGTGACGTGTATGTAGAAGTCACCCAGAGCCGTGCCTGCTGGCGGTGACTCACTCCCTCTGGGCCGACCTCCGTCTCAGGAGCTCCTCCGGGAAACTGAGACTGATGAGATTTCCTCAAGAACCTGGATGTGGTTGCTTCCTCACTTTACGCTCAGCACTTAAGTCAAACAAAATGTGGTAACGGCCAATTCGCCAGGGGAAACACAATGACTGTGGCAAAGCCATGTGCTTTAGCAAACTGGAAGTCTGCTGACCTGGGACACACTCTGATGGATAAGCAGCCGCACACCATTCTTGCAGGTAAAGCGCGGCACTACACTGTGGAGAGCGAGGCAGATAACTGAGGCAATGACTGACATGTCCGGACGAGCAGCAGCAACACTGGAGCAGGCCCTCAGAGGCCGCGGGTCGTCTGACTGCCACCCGTCTGCGACGAGGCAGCGTCTGCCCGGACGTGACCCGGTGGTTCTGGGACTCGGCTCCAGGCTGAAGTCCGGGGCCACGCCAGTCACACCCCGCTCCAGAGTATGCGAGCGCCCTTTGAAGAGAAACACCAGCGTGCAAACAGTCACGGATTTCCACACGACACTCAGAGGGGCACGTACCTGTTCCTGCAGGTCGTAGTCATAGCTGTCATGCAGCAGGAGACTGAGGACATACCGCGTGTAGATCATGGCATCGATGCCACATTTCTCCAGCTCCTGTCCCAGCCAGGTCTGCACTGGACCCAAAGCATGCAGCAGAGACATTTCAGAGACAGATACGGGGCCTGGGAAAGAGCCGGAGGAGCCTTCAGGTGGTAAACCATCCACACCTGCACAGACGGGGCGCATGAATTCAGGTGGCACACTTCCTTAGAGCGCAAAGCATTTTCCGCAGCTGACGTGCTGTTGTGTCAGAGGGGTTCACTCCGGGAGAGGGGAGAGAGGCGGGACGTGCAGGGTGAGCATTGGTCTGGCTGGCAGTCAGCGTCTAGCCCAGAACTCCCCTCTGCAGGCGGAACCAGGGCGTCAGCATCCCGACAGCATACAAGCAGGTGGGATGCTCTCCTTTAACTTCCCATGGAGGCCGAATGTGAGTCTGCCGCAGAACCTACAAGCACGAGAGAGAGAAAGGTATGCATTACGTAGACATATAAATTAAGTTACTGATCTTTTGAAAATATCCAAATGAACTGTTCCTCTTTATTAAAACACCTTTGTTATCTTAGAACACTGATTTTTTATTGCTATAATCTTTGATATTTTAGCTAAATGGCATTTTAAACTTTGAAAATTTTAGTATCTTTTAAAAGAAAACTCAGAAATTTATATTCTTGTGCTTGTGCTCCATTAGACTCATGTTTATTTTGCTGTTTCGAGAACTAGTCAAAAATTCTGTTCATATGTAATACTGAAAGAATTTATCTGGTAACAATCCACTCGTCATTTTTAAGTATAACAAAAAACAAGCAGCTGAATAGTAAATGTCACTGAAATACTGATAAAGAGAATTAGTTCTTTAAATTTAAACTTTACCACAAATAATCCATTATTTTCTATGGCTAAAGAATTTGGATTTGCTTGTCACTTATTAAACTAAAGTGAGTCTGGCCAGCATAGTTTTTATAAAGCATAATCTCTCTCTGACGTGGCACATACGTATTATTTGTGGGAGGTTTTCTCAATTTACTTGTGGGGCCCAAATATAAAATGTGGGTTAAAATCCACAGGATTAGGCACCTGCCCCGCTGGCTTGGCTCAGTGGTTGAGCATCAACCCATGAACCAGCAGGTCACAGTTCAATTCCTGATCAGGGCACATGCCCGGATTGCAGGCTCGATCCCTAGTGATGTCCTATAGCACCTAGTAGTGATGTTTCTATTTCTTTCTCTCTCTCCTTTCCTCTCTGAAATCATTAAAAATATATATATTTTTTAAAAGGATACATGTAATCTCCCCATCCTAACACAATTCACTGTTAGTATTTTGGTGTGGGTTTATTGTTTTTTCCTTTGCATAGAACTTAAATTTTACTATTTCAACATGTAGAATAATATTTTATATTCTGCTTTTTTCACCTAATATTATGTCTTCCCAACGCTGTTCTCATGGCACTAACGTGGCAGCCACAAGTCATGTGGTGCTGTGTGATTAAGTTAAAAGTCAGCTCCGTGGGCCACTAGCCACAGTTCAAGTGCTCAGCAGCCGGGCTCCATCGTGGCGCAAGGTCCTGCTGCGCTGCCCCGTCAGCCTCTGCTTGGATGCCACCCATTCACACACTCCCAGTGCCGGCTGTGACTCTCCAGCGAATGACTGGTTGGGCTGAGCAGAGTCCTGAGCGCTTTCAGCGGAGTTCCCGTGCCCCTCATGTGCCGGGGGGCTGTGCCCCACACTCCCCTTTACTCCCAGAGCTGGGCTGCTCACACAGCTATGTGAGGTAACAATGTGCCCAAAGGAACCGTGTGGGGAACTGGGAACCATCTACCTTTGTGTTTGATAGGTCTCAAATTTCAACTGGTCAGGTTTCATTACAGAGCGTAATCATGGACCGGTCCATGACGAAGTCAGACCGTGCAGAACAGCAAGCACAGATGAAGCTTACTACAGAGGAAGAAGAAAATTCAGAATAACCAGGATGAGGGCCAGAGGACAAAGTTTGGAAAAGTTCTTTAGTCAAAACAGGGTAGGTTATGCTGCAGAAACAAACCACCCCAGATCGCAGCAGCTTGCTTAACACCAAGGCCTTTATCCTGCTCTTGTACATCGTCCTGGGCTGGCAGGGTGCTCAGTGTGCCCACTCAGTGCAATCGCCCTGGGAGACAAGATGGCAGTATGGCCCAACTGAACCCTGCCAGCCCAGGAGCCAGAGGACAAGATCGGTCCAAAGCGTGCGCTGGAGCTTTGAAAGCTTCCCCGGAAGTGAACCACTCACAGCTCCCAGTCAAGCCAGGCTCCTGCCGCCTTCACTGTGGGGGGGACATGCACCCTCACCTATGCCCACCGCTGCGGAGAGAAGAGGGAAGAGCAGAACAGGGGCCAGAGCTCTCACGGCTACTTCCGTGATCGGAAACAACTCTGGTCAACACTGCTGAAACCAGCACTCCGGCCAACTTAGATGGACTATGCGAGGCACGGGTGAATTAAAACACTGCCAAAGGAAAACGAATCCCTACCAAAGAAGCCAGAGTACTATGTCCAGAGAGGCTTCGGAAGGCATGAAAACCGCTACACATTCAGACCCAAACAGCAGCGGAGTCCCCGCCTGCCCCACCCCCTCTAGGAAGCGTCTCTAATTTCCTAGGCCAGTGGCCGGCAAACCGTGGCTCGCGAGCCACATGCGGCTCTTTGGCTCGTCCACAAAATACCACGTGCGGGCGCGCACGTACAGTGCGATTGAAACTTCGTGGCCCATGCGCTGAAGTCGGTTTTCGGCCTGGGCGAGTCTATTTTGAAGAAGTGGCGTTAGAACACTCAAGGGGCCAAAGAGCCACATATGGCTCGCGAGCCGCGGTTTGCCGACCACTGGCCTAGGCCATGCTGCTCTCCCATCACCCTCTGCTTCCAACGCCCTCCAGGCACACATTCTCCATCTGCCTCCTGCGTGTGGGCTCCTTCACAAATGAGGCTCCAAGTTCTTCAGGGCCACACTGTGACATATTCCATGCACTAGTTAGCAGAAGGCTTAGGCCCTGGCAGGTGATCAAAACTAAGTCAAACTAAATAAATCCTTCCCAATCTAAATTCTGAAAAAGGAAGATTTGGGAAAGAAAACAGTATTTCTAATACTAGCATGGAGAGGGGGGAACTCAGCTCCTTCCCACCCACACAGGTACTGGAGGCTCGGGTGCCCCAGGCACTGGGCATGTGACCTGCAGATGACGACGCTTGGGGTGGTCCTTCAGCGTTGGCCATCCTAGGTGGGTGGGCTTCGGTCTTCATCCTTAGGGAACCAACTTGTACTTCTTTCCAGGGAAACCACGGCCTTTCCGCTGATCTAGTAAGGTACTTCTGCAATTCACGCCTTTCATGCTGAATTTTAAACGGTGCTGTCTCACGACACATTTCCCAATGAACTTGCTGAAGTGCTCAGTATTCAAGGGTGTGCATTACCTTTTCATAACTCTTCAATTAGGGTGTCCTCAGAATTTTTGCACAAAGAAAAGCCTTTGAAGGGTAAAGGTAAAAGACATAAAGTATAAATAGAAGAACATAGAAAAGAGAACATGGAAAGTGGATGCTTAAAATACTAAGATTCTACTACTTCTCACGAAGATCCTAAATAATATTTGCCTGGCAAACTAGACTGCACACACATAACAGGTAGTTATACATAACCCTGGCCTGTATTTTCTGATCTCAGCACATTAATTTGGAACCAAGGTACAGCTTATTCTCTTTGAAAGGTAGCCTGACTCAGAGCCAATCTAGCAGGTGTACCAGTTAATAATGCAGATTTTGTAATCAAAGAAAACACGGTAATTTCAAGAGAAACATCAAAAGTGCTTTATTCAAAGTAGTGTCCATCGCTAGCTACACATTTTCCCCATCTTTAGGTAATTTGTGGATACTGTCCCAATAGAACTTTTCTTGTTTTGAGGCGAACCATTCAGAGACCCAATTTTCCACTTCTTCATACATTTTGAAGTGCTGCTCAGAAAGTGCGTGTGCCATCGATCGGAACAAGTGGTCTTCTGAAGGAGCAAGGTCTGGTGAATACAGCGGGTGGGTTAATACTTCCCAGGCAAGATCTTTTAACGTGTCTTTAACTGGTTTTGAATGTGTGATGGTGCATCATCATGAAGCAAAATTACTTTGCTGTGTCTTCTGGCACATTCTGGTCATTTTACAATCAAAGTGTGGTTCAAATTGATTATTTGTTGTCAGTAGCGATCAGTATTAACGGTTTCACCTGGTTTTAGAAGCTCATAATACACCTCCTGATCCCACCAAATGCAGAGCATTGTCTTCTTTCCGAAGCGATTTGGCCTTGCAGTCGATGTTGATGGTTGACCTGGATCAACCCATGATTATGTGCGTTTGATTCTCAAAATCAATCCACTTTTCATCGCCAGTCACAATTCGATGCAAAAAAGACTTTTTTTCTTGCCATTGAAGCATTTTACTGATGATTTTTCGGTTTTCCATTTGTCTTTCGTTCAGTTGATGTGGCACCCATTTTCCTTCCTTTAAAATCTTTCCCATTGCTTGTAAACGATCAGAAATTGTTTGCTGAGCAACGTTTCATCTTTCTGCAAGTTGTTTTTGAGTTTGACACGCATCTTCATCCAATAATGCTTATAATTGATTAAAACTTCCTGCAAATGCTCTTTTTTTTGCACAAAATTTGACATTTTTAAGCGTAAAAATATCTATGATGTTAACACCTTCAGAAAATTTGACATATGAAGTTTTGAAGCTTGTTGTCAATACAACAAAATAGCATACATATCAAATCGCATATATATCAACATATGAGTAACTCCATCTATTGAAAAAAAGTCCGCATTATTAACCGGGACACCTGGTATAGCCAGAAAAGAAAATCGTCGAGACTCTACAACCTGAACTGAAACTCTATCACAGAAACAGGACCAAGTGCTGAAAGCTGGCCATGGACACCTGTTCAGCCTAGGTATCTGGAATGGACAATCAGACCTACAGCCTCATCCCCATCTAGAAGTGTATCAAGTCCTAGGAAATGAACAAGGCTTCGTTTTAAGATAATGTCATAAATGAAACTAGTGTGGGACATAAGTACTTTCTATGCAAATAGGAAGAACTGCATAAGTATTAAGAAATTCCATTTTTACTAGCTAGGTTATCAGAAATCAACTGATTAGTGAATATTCTCCAGTGGCAATTAAAATGTATAATTGTTCTTATAGATAACACTAGTACTTGATAATAACAGGAATTAGCAAATTACAGGCACAGAATATTAGCAGACCTGGTTAATCTCTATGTTTAAAAGATAAGGAGAAAAAGATAAGGAAGAACCAAGATAGAACGATAAAAATCTAGGTGAAAGCACTCCGTTCTACATAGAAGCACTAAGATGTTACTGTTCCAAAGTCTGTGTGCCCTGTGCTCTGATGCTTAGAAAAGTTTATTGATGGAGAAGGCGCCAACTGAGAAGAGGGAAGACCTATTTCTCAAATCCATTTTAAAAAAGTACAGAGTTCAGGCTTCTTTTACAGCAAGGGAAGGGGAAATGGGAGGGACTAGAGGTGATGGACAACCGAAGACACCAACAGGGTCTGAGGAAGACGGTTCTTAGTCTGCTGACTCTAGTTGATGTGAGTCCAGTCACGAGGTTCCTGCAAATCTTTGATAAACAATACATACTTTCCTTAACCTTCTCGGGAGAGGCACGTTCTACAAGGGGCTGTTGCTATAAAAGCCAAGCCGAAAGCAGAACCCCTCTAATGGTGAGCATGTCTGTATGCAAGACTAAGCAGAGCGTTTAGCATGAAGGCCACGGGACCCACCCACACAGGCTTGAACAAGACGCAGGCAGAGGCCAGGCATTTCACTCTGATGACACTAAGTAAGGGAAGAGCTCGCTATGGAACCTGGACAGTTTCTCCGGACAGTCTGGACCCGCCTCTAGTTTTAACGGGGCTGCCTCTTAAGGAGACAGCCTGCTTATGTAAAGTAACATTGTGTTAGTTCTTTTACTTGACTGGCAGTTATTTGATGATTCATGCTCAGCTGTTAATATCTGTGGTTTAAAATCTGGACTGCTTTTCACAGATTAAACTTTCTTTGCAGGTTACCACATCACGATAACCACTGAGGTGCTCAGTTCCTCTCGATCTACTACTAGATGTCAACAATCTTTAGCAGAGCTACAAAAATGGCAGATTTTTATGCCTGCATAAAAGTCCTTATAGATTTACAAAAATGCCTTTTTCCCTAAAAGGTGAAAACTTTGAATCCGACAACTGTGGATGAAAAGGGGCCACACACTAACCCTGACAAGCTCAGGGGAGGCCCGCAGGGCAGGTCTTACAAACCCAGAGACTAAAGCCGGCGGGGAGGAGTCCCTTCCCAGGCCTGTGGCCAAGGTCAGTCTTTACCTCTGACCTTGTCTACAGTCCTGTGCCCTGAGATAACATGCCTGTGACATGGCCTGTTGTCTGTGCACCTAAGAGAAGGTGCCTTTGAAATAACAGCGCAATCTTGCCCAAACCCCTGGAAGGCACAGCCACTGAACCAGAGCGGGACCACGCTGTCCGCTTGCCGCTCACACACCACCTCCGGTTCTGTACATGCTAACCATGCTGTACCCTCCTCCGGTTCTGTACATGCTAACCGTGTATACCCTCCTCCGGTTCTGTACATGCTAACCGTGCTGTACCCTCCTCCGGTTCTGTACATGCTAACCGTGTGTACCCTCCTCCGGTTCTGTACATGCTAACCGTGTGTACCCTCCTCCGGTTCTGTACATGCTAACCGTGTGGTTCCCTCCTCCGGTTCTGTACATGCTAACCGTGTGGTTCCCTCCTCCGGTTCTGTACATGCTAACCGTGTGTTTCCCTCCTCCGGTTCTGTACATGCTAACCGTGTGGTTCCCTCCTCCGGTTCTGTACATGCTAACCGTGCGTACCCTCCTCCAGTTCTGTACATGCTAACCGTGTGTTTCCCTCCTGCAGTTCTGTACACGCTAACCGTGTGTACCCTCCTCCGGTTCTGTACATGCTAACCGTGATGTACCCTCCTCCGGTTCTGTACATGCTAACCATGGTGTACCTCCTCGGGTTCTGTACATGCTAACGGTGCGGCCCCCTCCGACGGGGAAGTGCCTGTCTCTCTGCTTTGCTTGCTATCCAACCCCAGAGGTTTCTGTGCTGGCTTTCTCCCGCCCCTGTGGACGGAAGGGGCCACATGCTGACCTGACAGCTCAGGGGAGGCCTGCGTGGCGGTCTTGCAAACTCAGAGACCTAAAGTCACCACAAAGGACGGTCTGAAATGAAACTGTAACTAAAAGCAGTGAGGGCCGAAACCGGTTTGGCTCAGTGGATAGAGCATCGGCCTGCAGACTCAAGGGTCCCAGGTTCGATTCCGGTCAAGGGCATGTACCTTGGTTGTGGGCACATCCCCAGTAGGGGGTGTGCAAGAGGCAGCTGATCGATGTTTCTCTCTCATCGATGTCTCTAACTCTCTATCCCTCTCTCTTCCTCTCTGTAAAAAATCAATAAAATATATTTTAAAAATAAATAAATAAATAAAAGCAGTGAGGGTGGGTAGTCACCTCCTAGGCCGGTATCTCCCCTGACAAGGTCAATCTTTATCTTAACTGAGCTTATTGTCTTTTTGCATCTCCGATAACATGTAAAATGCCAGGGTAACTTGTAACTTTCCTTTTTTCCAGACTCCTCAGGGCACAACCAAATGCCCTGGGCGCCAGGACAGGGACCACAAATCCCTTCATTGTGATGGTTACCATGTTAACTATCCTGTACCCACCTAAGGAAACAAAGAACGTGTTTATCATTTTACTCTTTATCCAATCCCAGAGGTCCCCCCTCCTTTGCTTTCTCCCGCCTCTCTACTCTCTATCACCAATGGATTTCCTGTAACCCACCTATGTCTCCGCCTTCGATTGCAAGGTATAAAAATAGAGGAAACCCGCCATTCTCCGGGCATTATCCCAATCCGCTGAAATTCTGCTTCCCAGCAATTGTCGACAGTTTGGCTCAAATAAACTCACAAAAATTCTTCACAGGTTAACAGAACCCTGGACCCTTCAGTCCGCAGACCAATGCTCTATCCACTGAGCCAAACCAGCTAGGGCCCTAGAAAGCTATTTAAATGAACAGTGTCCTCATTTAAAAGATAACCTACTACAACTTCCCCAAAGTGTACTGTGGGTGATACAAATTTTTATTATTTTTGTTATAAACTTCTTCCTTTGCAAAAAGTAGGGAAATGCCAGAGCTGGAACAAAAGCAGGCTTACCGCGGACCATCTTGCAACTGTTAGCATGGCCTGTGCAAAGGAAACGGTAGACAGCACTCTCCATCCTCACGTACTGTGGACCCTTTCTGGGAAGAGCCTTTTCCCTGAGGCCCAAGTGATAAGAAGACAGATCGCCTGGGTCCTATGGCCTGAACTTCCCAGGACTGAAAAGTTAAACTGAAGATATATCTTAGGAATAAGATCATTAAGTATATTCTTCTTTTCTTTCCTTTAAATAATCTGCATAAGTTGTTCTATTCTGGAGAGTAAATCTATCAGTAGTCCCTTTCACATGGGCTCAGAAACTTCCAGATTCTCCTTTTCCCCCAGGCAGGCCTCAGTCCTGGTTTGTCATCTCTGCCAGCATGCCCTCGGGGTACTCTCTGCCACACTGCACGCGCTGGGCGCGGCAGGAACCTGAGCATCCAGGAGGCGCCTGCAGCCACGGAGATGATCCTGGGTTTGTTTCCACGTCACAGAACCACACGCTGCTTTTAGGGGATCAGAAGACAGATGCGTGACAACAGGTGCTAATGGCAGAGCCCTCAAGAGGCCTGTACCCACCGCCAGTGGCCCCAGCACAGGGAGGCAGTGTGGTGCTGGGGAGAGAGGGAGAGACTCTCTCCGGGGGTTGGGAGAGAGCAAACTGATGAGAAGCACCTGCATTTGCTGGGTGTCAGGCAAAAACTTAGGAATGCTATCAATTTAAGTGTACCTTCAGGCACCCCTGAGTTCGGGGAAAGTGCAAGAAGCCCCACAATTCAAGCCAAAGTGGGGTAGCATTAATAGGACTATCTATGGAGTTCTCCCTAGATCACTGAGACAGACAGAGTCCTCAAACCCCAATTGTAAATACTTTAAAGACAGGCTAGCAATGCGAAGTTCTCAAAAATACTCAGCAAAGTATGACACTCAGCAGAGGTGACACATTGGGGGTTGGAATTTTTACACTAATTAAGACCCTTCTCCTCAAAAACTAGATTGAAATGACTACCTGCAGAGCCCCACACAAGTCAAAACTCTAATAAAAGTTCACTGATATGCAAGTCATAAATATTACTACACTATAAAGGTAAATGTAAAGGAAGAAAAAAGGTAGAAATATACACTTCATGGCTCAGAAAAACATAAGCAAAGATGGAAAAAAAAGTAGTTAACTAAACATTAAACATAAAAACCAACTTTCAAATGACTTATGTTAAACAAAATCGATCCGTCCTTTCTTATAGATTCTGGTCAAGTTTTCTATCATGAGAAATATTTGATTTGGGGGTTAGTAATAAGTATTCTGCTCAAGTGAATATGAAAGTAGACAACTCTGGAAATAGAGTCTCATCCCTGAAATACTTAATGAATTAGAGTAATCTTACCCAAATGCATCTTCCAGGTGTTACCCAACCACCAGTAACTATGAATGCTGGCGTGACTTTTGCCTCGAGATGTTACAGACCCTAGAACATTCATGCTTCAATGTAAAAAATCTGTATAATTTATACTAATGTCACTGCCTACAAATCAAATCCCCTAGCCCCGTGGTCGGCAAACTGCGGCTCATGAGCCACATGCGGCTCTTTGGCCCCTTGAGTGTGGCTCTTCCACAAAATACCACGGCCTGGGCGAGTCTATTTTGAAGAAGTGGTGTTAGAAGAAGTTCAAGTTTAAAAAATGTGGCTCTCAGAAGAAATGTCAATCGTTGTGCTGTTGACATTTGGCTCTGCTGGGCTAATGAGTTTGCCGACCACGGCCCCAGCCTGTGCTCTCAGTCTAAGCCCATTGGGCCTTGAGCTGTAGAAGAACCTCGCGCGTGCGCAGACGCACACTTTTAACTGCTATCCATCCTCCAACAGCGGCATTCTTCCCCTCCCAGAGGAAATCTTACATCCATTCACCTACCACTCTTTGCTCCCTGCGTCCAGCACCTTGCTCTGTACCTGATTCCCACTGTGTAATCTGTTATGTTCTAGTAAAATCCCCCCTGTGTCCTTCCGTCCTCGGGGCAGGGAAAGATGAAGCACTCGGGTTGGATTCAACACCCACAGTGGAGCCAACGCCACCAGGCCTCACAGACTAACTTCCCAGCAGGAAGGTGCTGGCAAAGAGACAGGAGTGAAACGCAGGGAAAGGGCTAAGATACAAGGGTGTCTCCCAGGCTCTGAGTGCGTTACTAGAGCAACTGGGGAAAGCTCTGGCTTAGGAGAGGAATAGCCACTGGGATGGCCCGTGCTGTGTGTCGGCTGGCCTGGGCCACGGGTGCCCAGATACTCGGGTAAGCACGATGCCGGGGTCTGTGAGGTGCTTCTCGATGAGATTAACGTCCAAATCAGTGGCCTGAGCACAGCAGGCTGCCCTCCCCAGTGTGGGTGGGCCGCAGCCAGTCCACCGGAGGCCTGAATAAGTTAAAGGCTGAGTAAGAAAGAACCTGCATTTTACCAGGTCTGAGAACACAGTCTTCAAATATCCTTCTCCACACTCATGGTCAGAAAGATATTCGTCTTCCAAAAGCATTCAAGTTTTTCTTGGCACATTTGTGCTTTAAAACAAGAAGAGTTCTCCAGCATTAAAGTCCGTGGTCATCTCTCCTGCCCTGGTGCCCACCCTCTCCAGTTGACTTCCTCCATCAGCGTCTCCTACAGCAAAACCTGAGGCAGACGTGTGGAATTTAAAGTTTTCTAGTAGTCATATTAAAAGGGAAAAGCAAATGAAATTTTTTGGTTTGTTCGTTTACTTTTTGTTACTCCTCATCCAGGGATATTTTTTCCATTGATTTTTAGAGTGGAAGGGAGGGAGGAGAGGGGAGAGAGAGAAACATCAACATGAGAAAGAGACACACATCAATTGGTTGCCTCCTACGCATGCCCCGACTGGTACTGGGGATCGAACCTGC
The DNA here is from genome assembly GCF_951640355.1 of Cnephaeus nilssonii. Lineage (NCBI taxonomy): Eukaryota > Metazoa > Chordata > Mammalia > Chiroptera > Vespertilionidae > Cnephaeus > Cnephaeus nilssonii. The sequence goes on along the minus strand of NC_137072.1, from coordinate 115,531,077 downwards.
AATCCAAGTATGTGCCCTTGACTGGGAATCGAACCCTCGACCCTTAGGTGCATGTGCTGACGCTCTAACCACTGGGCAATAATGGTCAGGGCCTAAATGAAATTACTTTTAATATATTTCACTTAACTCGATATATCCCAAATATTATCACTCTAAATATAATCCAGGTTAAAGATTACGAATGGTATTTTACATTCTTTTTTCCGATACTGAGTCTCGGAAATCTGGGGAATATTTGACACAAGACAGCTCAAGTAAAAATAGCCACATCTCAAGTGCTCAAAAGCCACATGTGGCTCGTGGCTACCATACTGAACAGCACAGTCCTAAGTGATCTCCAGTCCCGAGACTTCAAATACTATCGATGTAGCAATTACTCCAAGTGTCCTCTCTACTCTGCTTCTCATGAACCCCAGAATTCTAGAGTCATCAAGGTACATGAGGTGTCCAACTGGCTGCTCAACTTATGTCTTTTTGTTGTGCATCCTCACCCGAGGATATCTTTCCATTGATTTTTAGGGAGAGTGGAAGAGAGAGGGAAAGACAGAGAAATATCGATGTGAGAAAAACACATCAACTGGTTGCTTCTGGCACGGGCCTTGACAGGGCCGGGGCCAAGGAGGAGCCTGCAATCGAGGCACGTACCTTGACCAGAATAGAACCTGGGACCCTTAGGTCGGCAGGCCAATGCTCTATCCACTGTGCCAAACTGGCTAGGGCACAACTTACCCTCTATAATAAAGGGCTAATATGCAAATCGACCAAACTTCAGAACAACCGGTTGCTATGACGCGCACTGACCACCAGGGGGCAGGTGCTCAATGCAGGAGCTGCCTCCTGGTGGCCAGTGCGCTCCCACAGGGGGAGCGCTGCTCAGCCAGAAGCCGGGTTCATGGCTAGCGAGCACAGCGGCGGTGGTGGGAACCTTTCCCGCCTCCACAGCAGCACTAAGGATGTCCAACTGACAGCTTGGGAGCGGGTCTAAGCTAGCAGTCGGACATCCCCCGAGGGCTCCTGGACTGCGAGAGGGCACAGGCTGGGCTGAGGGACCGACCCGACCCCCAGTGCACAGATTTCGTGCACCGGGCCTCTAGTGTCTTAAATAAAAAACAAACTCCGCATTCTCACTTCCACCATCCTTGCCATGACCTTCCCAATGTCAGTCAAGGGCAATGCCGTGATTCCATTGCTCAAGCCCAAAGCTTTGGCACCACACACACTGACTCCCCTCCTCTCACATCCCACATCTATCCATCAGCACCTCCTCTTAGTTCTACCTTCACAACGCACCCAGAACGGGGTGCTCCCATGTTCTGCCCTCCCCCTGAAAGCCTGCTGTGCTCTGGAGAGGTCCTCACATCTCTCTCCCTATTTCCTTCAGCCCGCGTCACCTTACCAGAGCCTTCCCTGTCCACCCGGTACAACAACTGCCGCTCCTGCTCTGTTCTTCCTCTTAGCACAAATCTTCACTTGACATGCGGATCCACTGCTTACTCATATCATCAGACTCTCCCCACCCCTCCCAGGACAGAACAGTGCCGTGCGTGCTGGCTGTGTGGGTGGGTGTCCCCTCAGGTGGCCGACAGCCTCCGCCTGCTGCACATTCCGAGTCACCACAGAAAGGACATCGGGCTGCCCACAGCAACACTGATCAGAGAGGGGGACTAGACCCAGCCTCCCTGCCCAAGGCAGACCTCCTATCAGCTTGGCCATGACTTCCTCAGAACTGCCTGGCCCGAGGCTGCTCCACCCAGTCCCTGCCTCCTCTCCCTTCAGTCACATCCCATGTGGCCCTGCCCTTCCTCCTTCCCTTCCCAGGCCACTCCCCGGTAAGTCTCCTGCACGTCTGACCGTCTTGGCATCTGTGCCTAGGACGAAGCAGGCACTGTATTACCATATTTTCCGGCGTATAAGACGACTGGGCGTATAGAAGATTTTCCTGGGTTAAAAAGTCGTCTTATACGCCGGAAAATACGGTATGTGAATGAATGACCCTCTAGGAAGAGTGGGGCAGTGGCAGAACGTGCACTTTAAGTTGCAAGGGTAGACGCCTGGGCTCCTGCTCTGTCATATTATTTGTAACCTTGGGGAAGTTTCTTGAGACCTGAGCCACAGCATCATCATTTGTAAAATGGAGACAATCCCACCCTCTCAAGACTGTCAGGAGGATGAAATGACAGTTCCCTAAGGTCCCACCCCATGCCGCCCATGCAGCCCCGTCCTCGAGTGTGAGCTCATTCTCCTCCTAACCCACTCCTGTAGCTGCTGCTCAGATCCTTTACCTTTCCCCTTCCCCATGACTTCTGACCTTTTTTAATGAAATAAAGCCCCAAATGACCCTATATACCCACTAGTAATCCCTTGTTCAATTAAGCCTAACTAACGAAAAAACTACTTTCATCCCTATGATGGACTTCGAGTTTATTTATTAGATTTTAGAAAGTGAAATCTCATCAGAGATGGGTATCATATACTCTGAAACTTAAGCCGTTTCCCTAAAGCTTCAAGAAAGTACACTTCTGCACTAGCTGGTTTGGCTCAGTGGATAGTGTGTCGGCTTGCAGACCGAAGGGTCCCGGGTTCGATTCCAGTCAAGAGCACATACTTCGGTTGCAGGCTCCTCCTAGCCCGGGCCCTGGTCAGGGCTCAGGCAGGAGGCAACCAGTTGATGTGTTTCTCTCACATCTATATTTCCCTCTGTCGTTCCCTCTCTCTTCCACTCTCTCTAAAAAACCATGACAAAATATCCTCGTGTGAGGATAAAAAAAAAAAAAAAAAAAAAAAGTACACTTGAAAAAAAACACGCAGTCCAAAATCTAAAAATACAGTTCAGTACCAACTTCTTAACGCTAAGGTTTTCAAAGCCCCTTTAAAAAATTTTTTTAAGTTTGTAGCATTCTAAACATATGCTCTGACTTTTCGTGGATTTCAATTCAGCAGTTTTTACAACAACCTCAAGCATGACATATGTGCGCCTCTTACATATGCATTCTGGAAAACCTCCAAGTGGGTAACTAAATGGTCAGCGTGAGTCACAGGGAGCAGGAGTAGGAAGCATGAGGGTGAGGGTTTTTATTTTTATAAGCTTCTTTTAAAAAGTCTTACAGGACTGGCTACATAATCTGTGGAGTCCAGGGTAAAATTATTAAGAATATCGAGACCGTGACAGCAGAGCATTAAACCAAGTGAGGGCCCACGTGACTGTCCAGGTTGCTAGTTCTTGAGGTGGGATGTGAACCTTTGTAATTTTTAGTAATCTAATTTTTAATGTGCAACACAAAGAGTTGTCATCCTTCAGAAGGAAGGCCAAGAGGCATATGAAAGCATGCTCAAAGTCACTAATCATCGAGAGATGCAAATCAAAATGACAATGTGGTACCATCTCACACCTGTCAGAAGGGCTATCATCAACAAATCAACACACAACAAGTGCTGGCGAGGATGCGGAGAAAAAGGGACCCTCTTGCACTGCTGGTGGGAATGCAGACTGGTGCAGCCACCGTGGAGAACAGTATGGAGTTTCCTCAAAAAATTAAAAATGGAACTGCCATTTGACCCAGTGATCCCACTTCTAGGAATATATCCCAAGAAACTAGAAACACCAGTCAGAAAGGATATATGCACCCCTATGTTCATAGCAGCACAATTCACCATAGCTAAGATTTGGAAACAGCCTAAGTGCCCATCAGCAGATGAGTGGATTAAAACACTGTGGTACATCTACACAATGGAATACTACGCTGCTATAAAAAAAGAAGAAATTCTTACCATTTGCAACAGCATGGATGGAACTGGAGAGCATTATGCTAAGTGAAATAAGCCAGTCAAAGAAAGATAAATATTACATGATCTCACTCATTTATGGAATATAATGAACATAAACTGATGAACCAAAACAGATCCAGAGACAGAGAAGCATCAATCAGACTGTCAAGCCTCAGAGGAAGGAAAGGGAGGGTGGGTGGAAGGGGGAGAGATCAACCAAAGGACTTGTATGCATGCATATAAGCCGAACCAATGGACACAGACAACAGGGGGGTGAGGGCATGAGTGGGGGGTTGGGGGGGCAAAAGGGGGATAAGGACACATATGTAATACCTTAATCAATAAAGAAAAATTTTTTAAAAATTTAAAAAAGTTGTCATCCTTAATACTACAAAATTATATTACAGGACTACTTCAGAAAAAAAATATCAAGCCTAATGTCTAAAATTATTAAAATATAGCCACCAAGAAAAATTTTCACATGATCAACAATAATTCAGAGAAGTTAGCCACGTGCTGTCAGCTTTCTGTCGGCTGCACAGGGTAAGGAGGTTCCCATGCAAGCTCCCCAGGACACACGTCTAGAATGTCCACTGCAATGGGGAGGCCTCCCATCAGCCAGGGGACATTCACACAACGGAATACTTGGACCGTAGGAAGCGTGAAGGCGATCTGTACAGGAGGCAGATCTGTGTGCCTGATAAGAAAGGCACCCAAGACACAAAGTCTAGTGTTTGTTTAAACACGAACACTCTCTACCATGACCCCACTTCTTACAAGTATAGGCACAATTTTTTTTATGACATCCAAGAAACTTAGTGGTTTTTCAAGATGAGTACAGGATGGGAAGAGGAGTGAAGATTTACTTTTCTTCTTAAAATTTACTTCTTTCTTAGATTTTTTAAAATAAAAAAAAGGCTCACCCGGCCAGTGTGGCTTGTTGGGCGTTGTCCTGTGCACTGAAAGCTCGCCGGTTCAATCCCAGTCAGAGCACATGCCTGGGTTGCAGGTTCTATCCTCAGCCCCAGTCAGGGTGCATGTGGGAGGCAATGAATGGATGTGGCTCTCTCACGTCAACGTTTTCTCTCTCTCTCTCTCTCTCTCTCTCTCTCTCTCTCTCTCTCTCTCTCTCTCTTTCTCCCTCCCTCCTTCCCTCCCTTGCCCTCTCCATCTCTCCCACTCTTTAAAAAAAAAATCAATGGAAAAAATATCCTCAGGTGAGGATTAACAAAAATAAATTAAAGATACATGATTCTACCATCTTCAGGCTTTTAAATAAATAAACAAATGGGCTTTATAACAATTATATTCAAAACAATGTTTTGGTAAATAATACAAAATATACTTTAACAGTTGTAAGTTAAGCTTTACATTTTATAAAAACAAAAAACTCCTCAGTTGGTAATAGCAATCAATTATTAAAATTACTGTCAGTAGCCAATTATCTATGGTGCTAACCAATGAGAGCAGCAGTGAGTAACCACCACCAAAAAATGGGTAAAAGAACGTGTCCATTCAATTTCAACTTCCTCTCCATTAAAGTCTTCAGGGAAGATGCTAACAAGGAGCAAAATGTTCGACACCTAAGAAAAGGCAAGTAACTGAAGGAAAAAAGTAAAGAACTTGAATAAATCCCCAAATTAGGGAGACAATTCTGAACAGTGATGTACTGGCTATTAAGATTCCAAAGGTACTCTGGGAGTGTAACCGAGCTCCAAGCAAACTCCTGGCTGAAGGGAAAATAAATCCCTCCCGTGTTCTACCTCTCTTCATTACTGAGGTAACAACCATTTTACCCCCAAAAAACAATTTTGAAAATGCAGTGAGGCGTATTTCTTTACACTTACTTATCTCCGTGTATTTTTTCTTCATAGGGATGGATTCACTCATTTCCACATGTACTGAGTGCCACTGCCCTGCGCCAGGCACCATAAATTAAAGACTCCACTCACAGTGACCAGGCTCACTCTGGTCACTAGAGAATCACTCACGCACGCACACACACACAGCCTGCACCCATGGCACTCACCTTCCTTCATCACTCTAGCTAGAAACACACACGCACGGAGCAACACATTCTCAAGCATTTTTGTAACTATTAATTTTCTAACTGTTTTATTGGCTTTATTTCTAGTACAGTTCCTAGTCCGTTCATTCAGTGGGATAGCCCTATCATCCCCAATTCTTTGGGGCGAGTTTTAAGAGCAGTTTATTAGGAATATGTAGATTTCCAATGGTTTTTTTAAAGTTCATAATCACAAATATAGTCAATGTACGTTAAATAGCAATCAACACATATTCTTGTGTTGCTGCAAGTAGGAAATTCCATATTATCTTAGAACTAACAGTACCTTTTCAAGTTTCTGGATACAGCTTGTTAATAACTAGTGCATATAAACTGAAAAATAACTAAATACTGAATTACAAGTTTCCAAATTATAGCTGGTTTTCCCTTCTCCTTCCTCCCTAGCGGGTCAGGGGTAAGGCTGCTGACCAGACAAAGAGAGAGGGCGACAGAGAAAGCCTCATGATGTCTAAACCAGAATCTCCATTTCAACCGTCATTCCCAATACTACATAGGGAGACACCATTGTTTAATGAATTATTTCAAGATATAAGATTGAAATGGAAACATTTGTTTTACTGAAAAAGAATATACAGTGTAAAGTCTGACAATCCCATTTCCCACATAAGCCACAGGCAAAAGAAACCGCCTGGCCTAGTCAGGTTTGCTGTCTTTAGAACAATGCGGCCACCATCGTGAATCGACTTGTGCAAAACCCCTCTCCAACCAATGCTCACTTTTCTGCTTATTCCCAAAACCAACGCAAGAACAGAGGTGCAGGTGGAGAGACCACACAGGCCCAGAAATAACCCTGTGAACACTGTTACAGTAAACCAGCATAAGCTGTAAAACCAATCAACTAACCCACCACTCCTGTTCCTACACCTGCTCCAACTAACAGCTAAAAGCTGCCACTTACTGAGCACTTGCTACGCGCTGGGCCTTGTTCGAGTGTCATGTGGATGGATTCAAGGAGCTCTCATACAAAGCCACTCCAACCCTCCTCCCCCTCTGCTGAAATCAGAGACTGTAGACTAAAGGAGTTAATTCCAACACTTAATGAGTAAGTACCATGTGAAAAGCTACACTGCACATTAGCAGGAGTCAGCATTGGGTAAGATTTCCCCCTTCCCTCCAGGAGTTTACGATCCAGGAAAGACCTCCACATAAAGACTTACCTAAAAGTCAAAGGGAAAAGGTAGCGAAGTGGAGGTACCAGTCAAGCACCGTGTGGGAGAAGAATGAGGAGTTGATTCTGCAAACCAGGGGAAGCTTCTCTCATAGAAGCAGAAGTATTTAAGCCAAACCTTCAGTATCAAGAATTCCGACAGAAAGAAAGAGGCAGAAAGGACATTCCAGAATAAAGGAACTGGACAACCAACCATGAAAGCAGCCAGAGGTCTAGTGTTGAAACACACGGTGACGAGAGAGACACGGTAAAAGATCAAGCTCGAGGCTGGAATGAGGCCAGATGGCATAAGGTCTTAGAATGATTTCCTAAGCCTTGAACGTGAATTCTCACCCAGGGAGGGCCAGGTGGTGGAGCCTCCAAGGGCGGGCTCTGGAGGAGTCAGCCCACCTCCCAGCAGAACCAGGCCATCCCCTCCAGGTGTGGTGGGGCGGGGGATGCGAGAACCTCTGGTGCTCACTGGGGGAAGGCGTGCTATCGTGTGATTTGCATATTAAATCATGCTGTAACAATGCGGGAGGACCAGAGAGACTGAGAAAGCCAGGCCGGTCAGCAGCAGGCCTATTAACAACCCACGTGAGGACTGGCGCGAGCCCACAGGGGCAGGGGCGGAGGAGCCCTGCGGAAAAGGTGGATGGAAAAGACACGTGGAGGCAGACGGGGTAAAAATCTGGTCAAGAAACGGGAGACGCCAAGCTTCCAGCCTGGGTAACGAGGACGAGTGTGCTGGAAGGAAGGCATCTCACTAACTTACAGCGGAACGAGGACACGCGGGACACCAAGTATGGCCACTTTCAGTGACACGACAAACAAAAATAGCACAGACAAGACTGCTCTCATTTCACAGAACAAAGAGACTAAAGTCCGAGAGGGATGTAACCGCCTTGCCCACAGTGACCCAGGGGTGAGCGCTGCGCCAACACACAGCCGAGTCTTCCATGCAGGCCTCGTTGGCTTTAAATAAGCCCTCCCGGTGCAAACTACTCTCTAATGAGCTTAATAAATCTCGTTCTAAAAACCATTTTAATAAAAAGTAATCTGCTGGGAGTACAACTGGATTTCAAAGGTAAGGGACATTTAAAACGTGTGTCCTGGCTCCCTCCACCCAGGAGACAGGTGCGGTGGCTTCGCGGGCGGCAGGCAGGCTCCTGGGTCCTGGCAGTGAGACAGATGGGAGGCGGTTGTTTGTACTTCGTATAAAGATCCCACTTGGTATCACATGAGAGGCCAAAAATAACTGAAAAGAAATATTCTAAGTATTAACTATCTTCAACACAGTATAACTGCATTTTGAATGTTGTGGTTGGTACTCTGATATTTGCTATTAACATATTTCATAACAATAACACACTACATAAGGCGATTACAGACTCTAGCAAACGTTTGAACACTTTCATGTTTAAACTCCTGAGCAAAGTGTTGGGGCTAATGTAACACAGCCAGGGTTTAACATACACAATACAACACGATACAGGCAATAATGCAAGTAAAAATAGAGGATTATGACTGCAGAAATGAATAACTCATTTTTACAGGATTTCCAAAGGGCTCCAGAGGAGGTAAAATCAGATGTGGGCTTTTAAAAACTGGAGGGTAGCACTGGCCAGTTTGACTCAGTGTATAAAGCCTCAGCCTGTGGACCGAAGGGTCTCGGGTTCGATTCCCGGTCAAGGGCAGTACCTGGGTTGCAGGTTTCATCCTGCAGGTTTCATGCAGGTCAGGATGCTGCATGTGGGAGGCAACCAATCAATGCGTCTCTCTCACATCATGTTTCTCTCTTCTCTCCCCCCACTCCTCTTACTCCCTCTCTTCTAAAAATCAATGGAAAAAATATCCTCGGGTGAGGATTAACAAAAAATTTTAAAAACTGGAGGGGATGGGGTGAGACAAGCATTCCAATCAGAGCTGAGGCTACAAGCAAAGAAGGAAGCAGCAGCGTGGCATGTTCCGAGACCGAGTCGTCCTGACTGGCGGCACAGTGTGGAAAGGTGAGGAAAAGGTCAGGTGAAGTTCAGAGACGTCTGGGCCAGGCCACGAGGGGCCGTGGATGTGAAGCTGGTGGGCCTGGATTCCATTCCCCAACCAGCAGGCAGTCTTAGAAGCTTTCTGAGCCAGAGACTGGCAAGATCTGATCTGTGTTTCAGAAAGATGACTCTGGCGGCCAGAGAGGAGGAGATGGCGAGGAGCCTGAAGACAAAGCTTTAAGCCAAGAAAGGAATCAGAAGCTTTGAGACACGGGCACTAATCTAGTATTTTTAACGGGGCTGAATGTTGCTGGAATTATTTCACATGTCCCCTTACTTGATCATCCCAACCACCCTGAGACAGATATCATTATTCCCATTTTACTGATGAGAAAACTGGCTCAGAGGCCACTAATGGTTCCAAGTGAAATGCTGCTAAAACAGAGAAAATCCAGGCTCGGTACTTTTCCACAGTGGGCAAAAAATGTTTAATCCTATTGCTTTTGAAAAGCAATATTGCTACTGTAAAAGCAGACTGATCTATAAGATCACTAGAGAAGTATTAAAAATCCGTGTAATTTTCCCAAATGTTTGCAACTTGTGTAACAAATAAGCTAATTAGCCTTAAAATAGTTACAGATATGCTTTCTGTTAACCCCATGTTAAAGACCTGTCCTTTAAAAAACGAACAAAAAAACCCTAGTACCTCTAATCCCACGTGCTATGGAGTTAAATATTTAAAAGTAGTATCCTGCCCTCCATTCCATGTTCAAGTAGCCAAACTGGCATTTCATTGACGAAACCGGCTTAAGTAGAAACCATTACACCTGTGCCCCAACTGAAGCCCTAAACTACTTTTTGAATTATTAAAAATTCATTATTTAGCAGGTTACAGCAATTGAATCTAGAACACAGGGTGGGACAAAAGGTTTACAGTTGTTCATATGGAAAATATTACAATAACTAATAAGTAACAGTAAAGAACAAACTCGATGTTTCACGAAGGCACACTTTACAGCTCCTTTGGCCCCACCCTGTGTAAGATGTAAGTGCAAGGAGCTTACCTCATTCAGAAACAGTGTTTGTCACAAAAGAATGGCATAAAGATCCTGAGACCCATTTAAGAATGGATGGTTCCAGCCCTAGCTGGTTTGCTCAGTGGACTGAAGGGTCCCGGGTTCTATTCCTGGTCAGGGCACATGCCTGGGTTGTGGGCTCGGTCCCCAGGAGGGGGCATGCAGGAGGCAGCTGATCAATGATTCTCTCTCATCACTGATGTTTCTCTCTCTTCCTCTCCATTCCTCTCTGAAATCAATAAAAATAATTTTTTTTTAAATGGATGAATCCAAAAAAAAATGATGAGAGAACATCTGACCTTCAGAATGCAGAGTGGTAGATTTTTTCCCCCTCCCCTTTAAATTTCAAAGTCTAAGAAACGGTCAAGGTGTTCTGGCGCGGGTCTTATATTACAGAGGAGAATTCTGGATTACTCACACCACCTATTATCAAAACTGCTTGCCCCCAACCCACCTCACCAAACTTCTACCACCGTTTTGTGGTGTGGGTGTGGGTGTGGGTGTGTGTATGTTTTAACATGCAAAGACCCAAAGATGTCAAAGCCCCTTCTCAGGAACTTGGAAGAAGTATCCAACCTGCATATCCAAGTGTCCAACCCAGGTCATTACGGGCAGGAACCGCATTTGGTTAAATCATTCCAACGACCCGCACGCCCGCTCCCCGCTTCTCCGCTACACTTTCTACCAGCTGACGCCTCTGCAGCTTCCCCACGGAGGGCAGGACTGAGAGGTGGCGAGAGAGAAACCAAAACTGGGCTCGGCCATTTGGGCGTCTGCGACCCGGGACGCGCAGGCCGCCGTCAGTGCGCCCCCCCGCCGCGCGCTAAACGCCGGGCCAGCGCGCGGCAGGTCACCCGCCGCAGCCGCACCTCCCGGGCGGGGCGGGGCGGGGCGGAGCGGGGGCTGCGAGAGGCCGCAGAGGCCGCGAGTGCTCGGGAGCCAGGGCTCGGGACCGCTCGCCCCACCGCGGCGGGTGACTTTGCGGGCCTGTCATTCCCGACGGCGGCCGTAACCTTCGCCGAACCTTGTGCCGCGCCCGCCCCGCGCGCGCCCGGCCCCGGCCCCCGCCAGTCCCCGCCCCCCGCACGCCGCGCCACAGGCCCGCGCGCCCGTCCGTCAGGCCGGCCCCGCCCCGCGCGGCCCCTCCCCCGCCGGCGGTTTCCCTCCCCGGGCCCCAGAGGACAATGCTGGCGGGGAGGGGGCCGCGCCGCGAGCGCCCACCCGCAGGCCGGCCGGCCACGCCGGGACCCCGCCGCCGCCGCCCGGGCTCCGCGCCCCGGCCCACGTCCGGCCCGCGCTCGCCTCCCCCCAAAGAGCCGCTCCCAGCGCCGCGACACCGGCCCATTGTGCGGACTCATCGTCCGCCCCTCGCTCTCCCGGAGCGCGGTTCCAAGCCGGGCCGGGGCGGCGGGGTCCCCGAGCCCGCAGCCCACCGCACGCCGGGGCCGGGCCGGGGTGCTCGCGGAGCCCGCGGCTCACGGGGCGGCCCGGCCTCCCGCAAGCCGGCCCCGGAGTCCCTCAGCGGCGGCTGCCCGTCGGGTCCCCGCCCCGCCGGCCGGCCGAGGGGCCGCGCCCGCCCGCCCGCCCGCCCGCCCCGGCCTCCCGGTACCTGCCGAGCGGCGCTGCGGCTGGCGGCGCCTCCTCTCCTCTCCTCTGCGGGCTCCGAGCGGCTGCCGAGCGCCGGCGGCCCTGGCCTGCGCCTTACGTAAAGCGGCGGCGGCTCCGGCGCCACTCGCGGAGGGCGGGAGGCTGCGCGCGGAGCCGCTCCACTCCGTTACCCGGCAACTGGCCTCAGCGCCCCGCCACCCGGGCGCGCTCCATATCCTTCCGCCCAGGCGCCGGGATTACATCAGCGCCGCCCCGCCCCGCCCCGCCCCGCCCCGGCCCCGCCCCCCCGGCCGCAGCGCTGCAGGCGCGGAGGCGGGCGGAGCGCACGGGCGCCGGCCGGAGCCCTGCAACCTGGGGCGGGTGTGGGACCCCGCCGGGAGGGAGCAGGGCTGGAAGCCCACCCAGCGTGCGAGGCGTCGGAGAGGAGACGCCCCCTCCGGAGGGGCGCGTGGGGCTGCTCTTTGCAAAACCCCCTAAACTCCGCCGCCGCCCCGGCCCCCGCGGGGGGAGTGGGGCTCGGCTTGCGCCGCCGCACCCGCGGCTCGGCACAGCCCCCGCCTTCCCGGGCGCTCGCTCCACCTGTCTGCGCCCCCTCCTCGCGGCGTCCTGGGATGGCTGGAGTGGGCGGTTTAAAATAAAGACTTTTAATTAAAAAAAAAAAAAAGACAAGCTAAAGGAATGTAACGTGGCTCTTTTTATTAAGTAGGCAAAAATAAATCTGGAAGATACGGAAGTGGGAACCAAAAATGTGCACTAACCTTTTAATGAGCCTCTTCTCACCCACCCACCTTCCCTAAATGCGATTCCGAGGCCTGTCCCGAAAAAAGGAAATCATTCGGTATCACAGGAGCCCGGGAGGAAGGAGCCAGGAGGAGGGACCTACTTACAAAGAGGAGGGGGATTCCGAGGGGAAGCGGCCTGTCTGGGGTCCTTATTCACTGATTTATTTATTTATTGCGCTCCCACTGGGTGCCAGGCCCTGAGCTTTGCAGTTCAGGACTTAGCAAAGTGCCCGCACCAGTTCGGGAAGCAGTCCTCTGGGCTGGGAGGGGCACTGCGTGCTGGGCGCTGGAGGGACGAGCCCGGAGAGCTGGCATTGACACGCCACCTACAAAGTGATTTTCTGCAAGCATTACTTCCATTCTTCAGAAGAACCCTGGGTCCAGGCATCAGCATCCCCATGTCACAGGTGAGGAAGCTGAGACTCCAAGTGAGTTCACCTAAGCCGTGAGTGTGGTAAGTGGGCAAGGTCTTTTGACGTCCCTAAGCCACACTGCCTCTTGCAGGAGGCAGGCCTTGAACCCAGGCAGGATCCTGGCTCTGAGGTCTGGGGCCTTTTCCTTCACACAGCTCTCCCCAGGCTTGCTCGCAGGTGTACCCTCTGAGTGTTCATTTCATCAGGAATCACAGTGCATTCATTCCATCAGTGTCTTGTCTGCACCTGTGGTGGGCCTGGCTGGATGCCAGGCAGGGGTGGCCCTAGCCTTTTGGAGATCAAACTCTGAAAAGGGAGGAAGGGGATGAAAGAGTGTGGGAAATCCAGAGTGATCTGGGAGCAACGAACGGAGCTTCTGAGGCTAGTTCCCAAGTGCCCCCGGACCTGGAAATCACAGGCTAGTAAAATGCCGCCCTCAAATATTATAGGGGGGTTGCAGAGTGGTGAGCTTTTCATTTTGCCACATTGGTAACACTGTGGTCATCAACGTGCATTATTTTGTGAAAGGACTTACTAAGAGAAAAAAAAAAGTAACACTATGTCTCAGAGCAAAGGAAACAGGAGCAACTTTGTAGCCACACAGATTAGAGAAGGAAACTGGCTTGGTTACTTGGTTTCCCCTTCAGATGGTTTGTTTTAATTAAAGTCCTGGAAGGCTGGCTGACCCCCGCCTCAGGGCCTTTGCACTTACCAATTCCTGTTCATGGAACCCTCTCTCCCCAGATCTTTGCAGAGCTGGCCCCTTCTTGTTCAAGGCTCAATATCCTGAGTCCGCTTTTAAATGAGTGATGTCCAGGTAAGAGCCCCCACCGGAGACGCCCCCATTGCCCTCGGTCAGGATTCTAACTGGTCATCTCAGCTTGGACACCGTCCGTCAAGGTGGTCCACTACCCGCCCCAGGCCTGCACCCCGCCAGCCCTCCTCTCGCCCTCTCCGCGCCCTGCACTCCTCTTAGGAGTGGTGTGGACCGCTCCAGCACGTGAGGAGCTAAGGTCCAGCCTCTGACACGGCCTCACAGGCTCCGTGCCCTTCCCAGGGCTCCCGAGTATCTGAAATGACGGGGAGAGAAAGGTGCTGGCCTGTCCGTTGTCTTCAGAGGTGTGGTGCCCTCCACCGTCTCCTGGATGCATAAATGTCACGTCTCATCATTAGTTTCGAGTTTGTTCCCAGGGCTGATGGCTTTTCCTCACTCCTACCCCTGCACCCCAATCCACAGAACCCGTCAGGCTGGAGGGAGGGTAGTGTGATGGGGAAGCCGGATCCACCTCTTGTTAGATTGCTGAGGCGGGAAGGCCGTTTAGCCGCTCAGTGTCCTCACCTGTACCTGACGTCAGCATAGCAGTATCTGCCCGAGAGGGTTGTGGTGAGGCGGGTAAGGGCATCCACAGAGAAGGTCATGGCAGTGCCCGGCCCACAGTCAGCAAGTGCGGGGCCTCCTTCCGAGGGTCCCGCCCCGCCCCCCCCCCCGTCCCCCTCCCTCCGTCCTTCCTGAGTGATGGACCACTCAGCCCGGCGCTCGCCTTGCTCCAGGGCAGTTCCGCGTACTCTGCCTCGCGCACTGACAGGAAGGTGGAAGGACACGCGCCTCTCCCCTCCCCTGACCTTCCCCCAGGCCCCAGACCTGCCTCTCACACCGCCCACCTAGCCGGTGAGCCCCCGCCCAGCGTGCCCACAGCTGACTCCCGCCATCATTGCTGCACCTGGAATTGCACCCCGAGGAGGTGACACAGGGTTACCCTGTTAGCAGTGGATGCTTTCACTGAGCACCTATGTGCAGGTACTGTGCTAAGAACCTAGACCATGTGTTTTCGACCTCACCGACGACCCCAGGAGCCCCCCTTTCCCAGGTAAGGCTCAGGGAGGTGAAGTGACTTGTTCAAGGTCACCGGGCTCGGCGTGCGACCAGATCATCCTCTCCCCTCTGGTGATCCGTCCAGCCACGGCTGCTGCAGGACGGGGTGGACCCTCTCAGGAGTGGTAGGAACTTGTACGTGGAGGGTTTGCGAACGGACCGACCCCTTGGCTGAGACCCTGTAGGAGAGATGGGAGCGATGGCACCGTCTATGGCACCGTCCGGACAGGATGATCGCCAAGGATGCTTCCCGCCCTGCAAGTTTGGAACTTAGGATGAGAGGGCGCTAAAGAGTGCCCGGCCGGCGTGGCTCAGTGGTTGAACGTCGACCTCGGAACCAGGAGGTCACGGTTCCAGTCCCGATCAGGGCACATACTGGGGTTGCAGGCTCAATCCCCCCTATAGGGGGCGTGCAGAAGGCAGCCAGTTGATGATTCCCTCTCATCATTGATGTTTCTATCTCTCTCTCCCTCTCCCTTCCTCTCTGAGATCAATTAAAAAATATATATTTAAAAAATAGTGCATTTATTATGCCACGTGCTGAGGAGGAGGCGGGGGTGGTGGTGACAGGGAGTCTGGAGCCTGCCTGCTGGTCCCTTTGGGGTGTACCCCAGGGGCCTGGAAGTGCCTGAAGCCGCAGAGGCCAGTGTTGAGTGTCCCGGCTGTGCCAGGAGAAAGGGTGGCCGGGTGCCTCTGCCAGTCCCCCCTGTGCAGGTGCCTGCAGACCTTCCTCGCCTCAGTCCCGTCGGGGTGGCTTTGCACGAATGCGGAGCCGGCGCACTGGCTCCTCCGCTTGTCGGTTGCACAGCCTGGGCTGAAGGCCCTGCCCCCTCCGAGCCTTAGTTTCCTTACCTGTGAAATGGGTGTGGGGTAATGGGCCGGCCTGCTAGTGAGTTTGGAGGGAGACATACCCTGCGTACGGAAAATGCTTGCTCCCTGTCTGGCACGGAAACGGAACCAGCAGGCGGGCCTGGCCCTGGGCGCGCCGGAGGCTCTGGGCGCTGAGCCTGCCTGGAGACAGCCCGCGGCGTCCATGGGAAATGCCTTCGCAAGGCGCTGAGATGTTCAAACAGGAAGGAGGGTGACCGCGCTGGGTGCGGGGCCTCGGAACTTCCCCTTTTCTTTTCCCACCGGAACTGCAGGAAGACGCGTGAGCTTGACAGCACTTTGGGGGTCAGATTTCACTTCTCTGGGGGGCATGGAAAGTGGGCTGTTCCCCCTTGGTCTCCTCTTAGCTGCACAACGGTGTGATTACTGGCCACGTCAGATCCTGTCACCCTGTACCCCAAACCCTCCAGCCGTTTCCCGGGCCGTGCAGAGTGAAGGTCAAAGTCCTTTCCTGGGAAGGCCCTCCCAGCGGCTCCGGGCCTGCTCGCTCTCACATCCCCCCACACCACGTGCAGCGGACACGCTGGCTTTTTGCCGTTTCCCAGATCTGTCCAGCCAGCCTCAGGACCTTGGCACTTGCTGTCCCCTCGGCCTGCAATGCTCTCCTCCACACGCCTGCGCGGTGACTGCCTCGCTGTGTTCCAGCGTGGGTCAGAAGGTGTGCATCCTAGCCGAAACCGGTTTGGCTCAGTGGATAGAGCGTCGGCCTGCGGACTCAAGGGTCCCGGGTTCGATTCCGGTAAAAGGGCATGTACCTTGGTTGCGGGCACATCCCCAGTAGGGGGTGTGCAGGAGGCAGCTGATCGATGTTTCTCTCTCATCGATGTTTCTAACTCTCTATCCCTCTCCCTTCCTCTCTGTAAAAAATCAATAAAATATATTAAAAAAAAAAAAAAAAAAGGTGTGCATCCATTTCCCGGGGCCGCTGTACCATATTGCCACAAGCTGGCGGCTACGACAGAAATGTACTCTCTCATGTCCCAGAGACCAGAAATCGAGGTGTCCCCAGGGCCGTGCTCCCTCCTAAGGTGCTGAGAGAGAGCCGTTGTCTCTTCCAGCTCCGGTGACTCCGCACGCCTTGGCTGCTGGCCCCGTCACTCCCCGCCCCCCCCCCCGCCCCCCCCCCCCCCCCCCCCCCGCTGCCTCTCCGGCCACCAGCCGCCTCTGGGCGTCTGTGTCTGTCTTCTGCCTCCTCTGAGGACTCTGTCACCGGATGGAGGGCCTCCTGGATGAGCCAGGATGACGGCCTCTTGAGCTCCTTCGCTTAATCACATCCGCAAAGACCCTTCTTCTCAAACACGGCCCCGTCACAGCTCCCGGGCGGACCTGTCTTTCGGGGGCCACCATTCAACCCGCTGCATCGTGGTTCTAAAAACCTCCCGTGGTCACAAACAGCACAGCCCCCCGCCCCCCTCGTGCGACCCCATCTCCTCTCCACCGCCGGCCTCCCGGGCCTCCTGTGTGCTTACTTGTGTGGGGCCCTCCCTGCCACCCCAACTGTAAGTTCCAGGGCGGGCAGGCCTCTGTGACCCCATGCCCTGCCGCACCCCACCCCCACCCCCCGGGCGACCTCACACCCCAGGAGCTCACAATAAACACGCATTCAATGAATGGAGACCAGGCCGCAGAGGCACAGCCCCAGCGGGGTCACTCCTGAAGGCCAGAGCGGCCACCGCCCCCGATGGGGGTTGCAGTGAGGGCGGGGTAATGGATGCTGATGAAAGCGGGTGCTGTACTTCTGTTTATGAGCCACAACCTTGGGGGAAGCTGGGCCTTGGGGGCGGGGGGGAGATGTGAGTGAGGAGACGCCTCGGGGAGCAGGGCCCGGGGCCTGGTGGGTCTGCTGCTTACAGCCTCTGCTTCTACAGGAATAGGGGGCCTGGGGGCTGCTCCCCAGGACCCTTCGGCTCAGGGGGGAGGCCTTGGTGGTGGGAGCACCCACCTGCCCCCCCCCTCCCGGCCCCCACCAGGTGTCCTCACCCAGCGGTGTCCCTTGTCCCTCCGGGGGTGAAGGGAGAGGACCCGGAGCCGCTCGGATGGGGCAGGAACTCCCGCAGCCTCGCCAGCCATTGACAGAAGCAGGCAGAAGGGCCCGAGGCGTGCGGCCTGGACGGGGCTTCCGATGGCTGGGTGGACATGGCTGGGCTGGGGGCTCCCCCTGAGGACCCTGGGGTCTCCAAGGGGAGAGCAGCCCTGGTAGCGAAGGGGCTGGGCCAGGGTCCGAGCGGAGCGTGACCAGCCATACAGGGCTGGGAGGGGCAGGAAGGAGTCCTGTGTCCCTGCATCATCCCGCTCCCTGCGCCAGTTCTCACCAAACAGCGCCCTCACAAGGCGCCCGAGAACCCCCTCTTCTCCCCCCCCGCCCCCCCCCCCCCCCATTGAGGAATGGGGCTGGGGTTCAAAGGCAGAATCACCTAACGTGGCCCCAGCCTCCACGGCAGGCCCTGGGCCTTCACACATGCCGCTCCGGAAGCCCAGCTCACGCGTGGGAATATCTCCCTGAGGGGCGGGCACAGCCCCACCCCCAGCTGTATTGGGATCTGTCAGTCTCCCCACAAGACTGAGCTCTTCATCCCTAGCTCCCCCAGCCCAACTGCACAGTCTGCTCAGGAAGGGCTCAGACCTGGCTCAAATGCCGCCTCCTCCAGGAGGCCCTCCTGGGGTCCCTACCAGAGTGCAGCCTTCCCTTTGCCAGTTACTCTGCTGGCCCCGCCCCTGGAAAAAACCCTCCCTTCCCCGTCTTTCTTCCCAGGATCGAGTCCCGTTCACTTACTTGATATTGCCTATCCCCCCTAAGTGGATGCCAGCCCCCCAGCAGGGACCTGGCCCAGCGCCGAGGGGAGAAGACAGTGCCCAGCACCAGCCAGGACCCCAGGGAGCGGGGTGGGGTGCCCTCGCTCACAGCGGAAGCTGCCTGCACCTCCCTTTCCCACTGATCTCCCCTCTCTCTCAGGTCGCTCCCGTGACTTTCCTCAGCAACGTGTCAGCTCTCTTTCTGGAGCACCTGGTCCCCGGATTGCATCCGTCAAACAGGCGCACAGCAGGAGGGCTGTGACGGGAGCGCTGGCTGGGCAGCCTTCAGACCCGGGTCCGAATCCTGCCTCTCGCGCTTCCCAGCAGAGAGGCCTGGAAAGCTGGGTCATTCATTGCTTTTGAAAAGTTTTCCTTGTAGTACAACACACGCAACATACAATTTGCCGTCTTCACCATGCCCACGTGCACGGGTCCGTGGTACTAAATACATCATAATGTTGTCACAGGCACCATCCCCATAATTTCACTTTGCCAGCCTGACCCTGTTCCCATTAAACACTGACTTCCCCGCCCCTCCCAGCCGTGGCCATCACCATCCCACTTCCTGTCTCTCTGATTCTGACCCCCTGGCACCTCCTGTAAGGGAACCAGGCAGTACGGGTCCTGTTGTCTGGCTTCTTTCCCTCAGGATCATGTTCTCAGGGCTGTGGACGAAAGGGGCCACATGCTGACCTGACAAGCTCAGGGGAGGCCTGCATGGCAGTCTTGCAAACTCAGAGACCTAAAGTCACCACAAAGGACAGTCTGAAATTAAACTTTAACCAAAAGCAGTTTCGTTGGGTAGTTACATCCTAGGCCGGTATCTTCACCTACAAGGGTGAAGATCACCTTAACTGAGCTGATCTGTCGTTTTGCATCTATGATAACACACCCTTGAAATGTCTGGGTAACTTGTAACTTCCCTTTTCTGGAGCCCCTGGGGCACAACCTAATGTGCTGGGCGCCAGGACAGATAACACAAATTCCTTCATTATCATGTTAATTGTTCCTGCATCCACCTAAGTATGTGTCCATCATTTCACTTTTTATCCAATCCCAGGGGTTTCCCCAGCTCTGCTTTCTCCCACCTCCTTAATCTATCACCAATGGATTTCATGTAGCCCACCTATGTCCCCCCTGTGATGGCAATGTATAAATACAAATGTAACTCACCGTTCTCGGAGCATCATCTCAATCCGTTGAGGTCCTGCTTCCCGGCATATGTCCACAGTTTGGCTCAAATAAACTCACAAAATTCTTTACAGGTTTCAATGGTTTTTACGTTAACAGGGCTCATCCATGTGGCAGCAGCTGTCAGGCCTTCATTCCTTGTCATGGCCGAGTAACATTCCATCGTACGGATGCACCACATTTTGTTCATCCCCTCAGCCTCCAACGTGTGTGTTGTGTCACCTTTAGGCTACGGGAGTCATGCTACCAGGTTCATTTCTTTCTTTTTAAATATGAGGTAGCCTCAACTTTTTAAAAATATATATATATATTTTTTATTTCAGAGAGGAAGGGAAAGGGAGAGAGAGATAGAAACACCAACGATAAAAGAGAATCATGGATCAGCTGCCTCCTGCACGCCCCACACTGAGGACTGAGCCCACACCCCGGGCCTGTGCCCTGACCAGGAATGGAACCGTGACCTCCTGGTTCACAGGTCGACGCTCACCCACTGAGCCACACGGCCGGGCTGGGTCATTCCTTTGGGAGCCTCCTCACTGGTAAATGGTGCCCGTCCTCATGTGTGAAGTGAGCTGCCTGCTGTGTGCTTGCCAGGCCAGGAGGCCTGTGAGCAGGGGAGAGGCCGGCGTGTGCTAAGGTCTCCCTGTGCGGGGACTGTACCTGTACCTGTATTTATGCCTCACACCCTCACCGCCCTGTGGGGTGGGTGCCAGGGCTGTGCCATGTTATGGAAGCAGAGAGAAGCAGTGACCTTGCCCAAGGTCAAACAGTCAGGAAGTGGCCGAGCTGGGACGGGAGCTCGAGACTGGCTCCAAGCCCGGCTCGCTCAGCCACACACGCTCTCTCGGGCCTGACCTTCTCCCACCCGTGGTCCCGGGTGCGGCGTGTCTGGGAGCTCGCAGGGACCCGTTCTCCTGGCCCCACTGCTGAGCCTGGCTGGGCCCCAGCATCCCCACTGTGGGGAGTGGGTCACCGCGGGGTCAGCGGGGGAGGAAGATGGAGAAAGGCACAGAGGGCCCTGCAGTCCATCTCGTTGGCCAAAAGGTGCCCAGCTGTTACCAAAAAGTAATGTTCCTTCAACCCACCCTTTGAAAACAGAACGGGACGACAATAGAACCCATTCAGAATCATGTGAAAACTCCCATTTCATACATCTTTTTTGGGGAAAAAAAATAATGCTAAGGATATACATTAGTGCCCCAAACATCAAAATCCATCATGCAGCCCAGCCGGTGTGGGCCAGTGGTGGAGCGCCGGTCCATGAACCAGGAGATCATGGTTCGATTCCCGTTCAGACCACATGCCCTGGGTTGTGGGCTTGATCCCCAGGCGGGGCGTGCAGGAGGCGGCTGATGGATGATCCTCGCTCATCATTGATGTTTCTGTCTCTCCCTCCCCGTTCCTCTCTGAAATTAATTTAAAAATATATTTATATATTTTTAAAAATCCATCATGTGATGTATTTCCATGATGGCGTGGAGGGAAGGCTGGCCGGACACACAGAAGCCGCGCCTGGAGGGAGACATCGCGGCACAACCACCACCGGCCGGGGGAAATCGCACGCCCGCGCTCCGTTTGCGGCTGGATGCATAGACTCGGGACGGCTGGAATTTCTGCCTCGAGACCAATTTCTCACCCCGGGGCTGGCACAAGGCCTGCAGCTCGCCTTGGTTTTGAGGCACAGGTGCTGGCAGGTCCTCGAGGAGCCCTCTCCCGGGCCACCCCGTGTCGGCCGCCTCCAGGCAGCGTCAGCGTGGCGGCGACAAGTGTCCCTGCACAGGCTCGCAGAGGCCAGCTGGTTCTCGGTCTCCAGGAAACGAACAAACAAACACAGGCCTTTCGCCCCAGAAGGGCTGGCAGTCCGGGTGGTGGCAGAGCATGTGTTTACTGTGGTTCTTTCCTGCAGAGACGACAGCAAAGGCGACGAGGACCGGGCCACCTGGGCAGCCTGTTTCCCAGGAAAGCGGCAGCGCGCCCCCCGGCTAGCGACCCCTGCGGCCCTCGCTCCCCGTGGCAGGAGAGGAACCCCAGCTTCTGAAAGGCTCAGGGCTTTCCCAAGGCTGCAGAGCAAGGAAGCTGCAGAGGCAGGATTCGAACCCAGATCCCACGGAGGCCAAAGCTGTGCCCTTTTCCCAGCCCTAGTGTGTGGCTCACTTCTCTGCCCGGCTTTTTGCCTTCACTGTCCCCCTAAGAGAGCCTTGGCCGGGGGCGGGGCTTGGAGGGTGAAAGGCACCAGATGAGAAGGGACTTGAGACCGGCCAGCGTGGCTCAGTGGTTGGGCATCAACCTATGAATCAGGAGATCACCGTTCGATTGATTCCCGGTCAGGGCACATGCCTGGGTTGTGGGCTCAATACCCATAAGGGGGCGTGCGGGAGGCAGCCGATCAAAGATTCTCTCTTCATTGATGCTTCTATACCTCTCCCCCTCTCCCTGTCTGAAATCAATAAAAATATATTTAAAAGAAGAATAAGAATAAGAATGAGAATGAGAATGAGAATGAGAATGAGAATGAGAATGAGAATGAGAAGAAGGAGAAGGAGGAGGTGGTGGAGGAGGAGGAGGAGGAGGAGGAGGAGGAGGAGGAGGAGAAGAAGAAGACTTGACCTGCTGGCTGTGACGGGGGAGGAAGGGAGCAGGAGCCGAGGCACTCGGGTGACCTGGAGGAGGGAAGGACCCGGACTCTCCCCAGAGCAGCCCTGCCCACACCCCGATTTAGCCTGGACACGCCCCGTGTCAGACGTCTGACCTCCAGACCCACAGAATGCATGGGCTGTTTAAGCTGTTAAATTGGGGGCCATTTGTTACAGCAGAGACGGGAAACTTACTCAGCGGGGGAGTGGCAGGCAGTACGGGTTAAGGTTAAACCGGCAGGAGGGGGCATGTCGGGGGGAGGGGGGCGCCGGCACCAGAAGTTAGTCCACTTGCCCCAGAGCCACCTCCAAGGGCCCTGGGGACAGGGGGCAGAGGTAGGAGGGGCTTCGATTTTGGGACCAGAGGCCCCGGGAGGACTGGCAGGGCTGGGACTGGAGGCCAGGTAGTGTGCTCAGCAGCCTCTGCGGCAGGGCCCCAGGGACCGATGGTGGGTCCAGGCCTCTGTGCCACTGTCTCGTTGAGTTGGGAAGACCCAGTCTCTCTAAGATGCTGATCTGGTATGTCACCTCTGGCTCCACAACCGCCCTTGGCTCCCCATGGCCCCACAGTCCTGTCCTGCCTCCCCTGCGGGGCCTGCCTGCCTGCCTAGCCAGCACCATCCTGCCCAACAGGCCCCGCCCTCCAGATCCTCCAGCTCCCCGCACTTCCCCACGGCCCACGTTTGTCACTTGGAGCCTTTGCAAATGCTGTTCCCACTGCCTGGATCCCCTTCCCCCTCCCCCTCCCCCTTCTTAGCTCCGGTGTTCTCCCACGTGACCTCTCTCTCCTCCTGACCCGGCTCTGCCTCCTGCCTGCCACCCAGGATGCTCAGGGCAGGTCACTGCTCTGCAGACCCCAGTCCTGGGAAAGGCACGCCCTGCTGCCCACAGCCCCAGCGTCCTCTCCGCGGGGCTATTTTTAGCTCTTCCCCCTGCAGAGCTGAGGCCTGGGGCAGGTTCTCAGACGGAACCAGTGAGCCCTGCCAGAGTGAGGACACTGGTCCGTGTGCCCGGCCAGAGGCCACCAGGAGTGGCCGCGGGGGCTCCTCCTCTGGAGCACAGCCCGTGACTCAGCTGCTGTGTATGTCTGGGGGGGGGGGGGGGGGGCTCAGCCCGGCTCAGCCACCCTCTCGCTGTGTGACCTTGAGCAAGTCAGGTTACCCGTGTGCCAGACAGGTGGGGCCCGCTCGCTCTTGCAGGTCATTGAGGACCAATGATAAATCAAGAAGTCTAAGACAAATGCCGTTGTCTTTACTTTTATTTGTTAAATATTTTTATTGATTTCAGAGAGGAAGGGAGAGGGAGAAAGAGATAGAAATATCAATGATGAGAGAGAATCATTGATCTGCTACCTCCTGCACGCCCCCCACTGGGGATCAGGTCCCCAACCCGGGCTTGTGCCCGGACTGGGAATTGAACCGTGACCTCCTGGTCCATAGGTCAACGCTCAGCCAGTGAGCCACACCGGACAGACGAAATGACATTTTAAATAAGCCAAACAGTCACGTGATTCAACATTCAAATACAGAGAGGGGTATTAGCTCCCTGCCAACCGGCCCTCATCCTCCGCGAAGGATGTTTTCTCTGTCGCTCCCTCCCTCCTCCCCTCCTTCCCGCTCCTCTCTCTCCTTCTCTCTGTAAGCGTGTTTCCTGATTGGTGCACAGGTCAGCACATACAGGGAGAGCGAGAGGTTGTTAGCAGAGTGTAAGCTTGTGTTTCTATTCACACACACGTGTCACCGCAATGCAGAGCCCACTCTGCGCCCCACGCCGGACACCGGGCAGGCGCTCACAGACGTCGCTTCTATGCTGCGCCCTCATCATCATCAGCTTCATCGTTTGTGGCTTCAGATACTATCCACTGAGCGAGCAGCTCCCAGGCACTGTGCCAGGCTCCCCCAACTATCACCCCATTCTGTGGATGAGGGCATGGAGGCTCAGGGAGGCCGGGTGACGGGGATCACACAGCTGGCTGGAGGCAGAGCCGGGATCGCACCCCAGTCCCTGGACCCCAAAGTGTATGGGAGCCTCTAGGCTTCGTTCTGCGGCCCCTGTGGTGCCCCGGCCCCGAGGAGGGGCCGCTTTCCTCCTCGCTTGATCCCGGGCGCCTTCCCCAGGGCCCAGGCACGACAGGTTCCGCCAGGCTGTCCCTGTGCGGCCCCACTCCTTTGGACAAGCCACAGGGAGGAATGTGTCTACCCAGCAGCCACACGTGCCGTGGGGCCCCACCTTCCTCCTGGCATCACTCTGCCAGTGTCACCCCGGAGCGGTGCCCCAGTGTCCGATAGGGCAGGACCTTGCCCTGAGTCACACAGCAGGAGAGAACATGGGCCCCGCCCCGCCCTGCCATGCCCCACTCCGCCCTGCCCCGCCCTACCCTGCTCCGCCCTGCCCTGCACTGCCCAGCCCTGCCATGCCCCACTCCGCCCTGCCCCACCCTGCCCTGCTCCACCCCGCCCGCCCTGCCCTGCCCTGCCCTGCCCCACTCTGCCCTGCCCCGCCCTGCCCTGCCCCACTCCGCCCTGCCCCGCCCTGCCCTGCTCCGCCCCGCCCTGCCCCGCCCTGCCCCACTCCGCCCTGCCCCACCCTGCCCTGCTCCACCCCGCCCGCCCTGCCCTGCCCTGCCCTGCCCTGCCACAGGGGAAGTGTTTAATCAATGCCTGTCAGGAAAGGGTGACCCGCCCATCCCTTGTTGAGGCGCCCCAAACCATCGCCGGGATTCTGGGTCCCAGGCCCGGGCCCCCTCATTAAACCCTGGGCCCCTGGGAGGAGGACCGCCCTCGGCTCACGCATCGCAGTGGTCCCCCCCCCCCCCTCGGCTCCGGGACGGCCTGGAACAGGTCACAGGTCGGAGGAACCATGAGAGAATTCCTCAGCTCCTCTGACCTCAGGCTCTTCCGATTTCAGTCTAGACTCACAAAGCAAGAACTCCGTCTGCGTGTGTCTGGTAACCCAGTTCCGGGGCCTAGAGTCCGGAGGCTTCTTCGAATCCAGGTTGTGCACGTCCCGGCCAGGAGCCTGATCTTTCGAGCCTCGGTTTCCTCATCTGGAGAAGGAGGGGTAAAACCTCCCTTGCGGGTCCTGGGGAGGACAACACCAAATGGTACAGCTATCAGCCCCTGGCAGCGAAGGATGCAATCACATTGCCCACACCCTGCCCCCCCCGCCCTCCCCCCCTGCACTGTGCTGGGCTCCTGACGCCCCTCGGGGGGTGGGGGAGGGGCCATTGCTCACCGCTGCAGTGGGGCGGAGTGTTCCCACGTCCCTGTCACCGATCGCCTGACCTAGAATAAGCTTGCGAATCGGCTCCTCGTCAGTGGTCCCCCGAAGGCCACCGGCAGGACAGCAGGGGCCGCTCTGTTTCCCACCTCATCCCCAGCGCCTGGACCCGCCAGCCTAGCCCCAGGTGGCTGCGTGTCCAAGATTTGTTGAGCCCGGCCGGTGTGGCTCAGTGGTTGAGCATCGCCTATGGACCAGGAGGTCACGATTTGATTTCTGGTCAGGGCACATGCCCGGATTGTGGGCTCGGCCCCAGTGTGGGGTGTGCAGGAGGCAGCCGATCCATGATTCTCTCTCATCACTGATGCTTCTATCTCTCTCTCCCTCTCCTCTCTGAAATCAATTAAAAAAACAAAACAAAAAAGATGTGCTGAATGAACGCTCAGCTCAGGGACTTCTCCACGGTGCCGGGGAGGGGGCCGAGGCGCAGGCCGGGGCAAGGGCTTGCTCTCCAAGGCAGTCCACACTCCCTCCTCCACATGCGCCTTGGAGCTACAGGGCGGGGAGAGTTCTGAGTGCCTGACTCAAGGCCTGGCTCTGCCACAGCCCAGCTGTGTGACCTGAGGCAAGTCACTTGAGCTCTCTGGTCCTCAGTCTCCTGCCTGGGAAACATGATCGTCACCGCCTCGTGGGCTGGTCTGAGGACAGGAGATGGCTCTGTGATTAGCGGGCACAGGCACGTGGGCCGACACCACCCGCTCTGACGCTGAGAAGACAGCCGGGGAGCGGTGACTCAGCCTCCCCCTGCTCCCCCACCCCCGCCAGCTGCACGGGAAGACTGGCCACCCTGAGGCGTGAGCCAGGGCGAGCAATGGGCTCCAGGACACGTGGGGTGCTGGGTGCTCCCTCCGGGGGGCCAGGCCTGGGCACTGCCATGGGCACCACCTTCGGCTCCTGGAAGCGGGCACACCGCAGGGGCCCGGGCTGGGAAGGAAGTGGAGCGGGCTGTGGGCCTGGCAGGGAGCTAAGGGTGGGCCAACAGGACTGGGGAGCGTGCCGAGAGGGAGGGGCACCCCACTGCTGGAAACCTGCATCTCCCTCAGCCACCCGGGCACGGGTCCCTGTTAGAGGCTGGCGCTTCAGGCTCCCCCCACCCCCATCCACCCCTGACGCCCTTCCCAGACTCCCAGGGCCCAAGTGCGGTCCTAGCTGCCAGGGTGTCGCTTACAATGAATGGGCCACGGTCTGTCCGGACAAGAATCTTCGCGTCCAGGGTCACCCGCCCCCGGGACAGAAGCTGATCGATGTTTCTCTCTCATCGATGTTTCTAACTCTCTATCACTCTCCCTTCCTCTCTGTAAAAAATCAATAAAAAAAAAAGAAGAAGAAATGAGAGAGCGCGCAAAGCCCCCCCCCCCCCAAGGCCCCATCCTGGCAGGACCGCAGGCGTCGGTGGGCACCGCTTCCTGCAGCGGGGGCTGCTGCCCCGCGGCCGCCATCACTCAGGCGCTGAGGGTTCACCAGGGAGCCAGTGCACGCAGACGGCACGGCCACAGGCTCTGGCATGCATTTGGCTTTGGTTCTGCGCGCGTGGGGGCTGGGTCCCGCGTGACCCTCCCGCTGCCGCAGGGTCCGGGTTGTGCGGGGCTCACGGCTAAAGGGTCAGGCTGAGGCTCCTCCTCCGCCGTGACCCCCAGCACGGGGGTCGGTCCCACACAGGGGGCCGGAGGGGCAGAGCTGTGGGGGTCCTGACCGCACTTGGGGCCCCGGGCAGGCCACTCACTTCACCCCCGGGCCTGCTGCCGCGTTTGGAGACGGCCTAAGGAAGCCCTTGGAGCAGCGGTCGCTAACGGGTGGTCCGTGGGCCACCGGCGGTCCGTGAGGTCCGAAAGGCTGGGACCGCCCCGCCGGCCGAACTCATGGCCCTGGAGAAGGTCAGTGAGTGTGCCGATGGGCTCAGTCCCAGAGCCACACCCCCATCTCCGAGGAGGTGGGCCTCCCCCACCCCCCCTACCCCCACCGGGCCTGGCTACCTGGGCCCCAGGGTCCCCGAGGACACAGACGATGGGAGGGGACCCTGGATGGGGGCTGAGCGCCCAGGGGGCAGGTGCTGCTTGGTGAGGGGCCTCGGCCCTGCCAGCTGAGAAAAGTGGGCTCGGGGTGCCACTGAGCCCTCTGCCCCGGGGCCTCTCTGAGGGCAGGGGTCGCGAGGACAGGGAGACCCGCAGGCTCAGGGCCTCCGGGCAGGCAGACGCCGGAGCCTCTGCTGGGCTGGGATCCGCTCTGAGGGGGCCCAGGGTGGGGGCGGCGCCATTAGAGCCCGACCTGGGGCTCTGCCCACATCTGCTCCTTGTTGGCTCTGCCTGTTCCCTTTCAAACAGGAGGGGCGGTGTCCTCCGTCCCAGGGAGGAGCGGGCAGGGGCCGGCCGAGGAGGGAAGGCAGGGCCCAGCCAGGGACGGGAGACCTGATGCAGCGGGTCCCTGAGAAGAGCTTCTGGGCTGTGCAGGACCCGGGTTGCCGGTGACATTGAAGAAAGTCCTGTCCAGCCCGGGAGCGGGGCTCTGTGGTTGAGCGCCGACCTATGAACCAGGAGGTCTCGGTTCGATTCCCGGTCAGGACACATGCCTGGGTTGCTGGAGGCAGCTGATCCACGATTCTCTCTCATCATTGATGTTTCTCTCTCTCTCCCTCTCCCCTCCTCTCTGACATCAATAAAAACATATTTATATTAAAATGAAGGTCAGTCCTGTTCACGGTCCTCCAAGCCCCTGTGAAGTCCTCCCCTGCAGGCGGAAGCGGCACGGGGCTCGGCGATCGGGCGGAAGACACGAGGCAGGCGAGACAGACGTGAGCTCGCTGCAGACAGCGCGGAACCTTAACATGCGCCAAAGCTAACAAAAAAACGTTTCAAAGATGGAGATGGCTGCGGCAGGGCCTGCGTGCCCACATCACATCCTGCCCCCTCTCTCTGCAGAGCACACGGACCCCTCCCCCCCAGGAGGCCCCCCGCTGACCCTCCTGCTGCCGGGCGCTCCCTGGCCCTGAGCCTCCCGTCACAGCCTCGGCACAGCTGTGAGGAATCCCTCCCTAGTCACATGATTTTCTCTTCAACACCTGTGTCCGCCAGGTGTGCTGTGGTCACATCCTGCTCCCAGCGCTCCTGGTGCAGGAAAGATGTGTTTAACCACTGGTTGTTGGGTAATGTGTGCGTGTGCGTGTGCATGTGCGTGTGTGTGTGTGTGTGTGTGTGTGCGCGTGGAAGGATCATGCGGTGGGAGAGTGGAAGCAGAGTGTGGGCGGTGTGGGCAAGGTGCACAGACTAGCACAGGGGTGGCCGCGCCTGGGAGGTGGGGGGCTGGCACCCCCAGGTGGGGTTTATTGAGCCTGGCACTGACTGCGTGTGTGTGAAGACCCATGTCCCACGTGGTTCAGGGTTCAGGCTCTGGAAGAGGGGCCGCACACAAATGAAAGGGACGAGACAAGACACAATAATTTGGAAATATTGGGGGACCAGGCGGGAGCCCAGCTCAAGAGGAAGGACTCCGCTTGGGCTCCGGCCTCGCCCTCCTTTTATTCAGTTTGGGAGACACCTAGAGCCCTCAGGCAGGTGATTTCCAGGAACAGGCAGACTGTCTTATCAGTAAGGATTTACACGACCGTCTGGTGGGGAAGTTGCTTCAGCTGCCATTGTCTGGACTAAACAGTGGGTGTACAGCCCTGACCTTTGCCAGAGCTCAAGGGTCACCAGCCTTCCGGGCTCCTTGTCCACCCCTCTCTGCTGGTGAAGACAATGGGCGGCTTCCCGCTCGCGAGCTTCACCTGTGCGCACCCCTGGTCCTCCCGGCACCCCGTGAAGAAGGAACCCCTTCACCCCGTTTGGAGACGAGGAAAGAGGCCTGGAGAGGTCTGCACCCTAACCAGGCCACACCAGGCTGGCGTCCTCGGCACTTTTTGGTTGAAGCGGTCACAGGCCCACCAGGGTCGGGAGGTGCGGACATGGGCCCCTCCTCCCAATGCAAGGAGTACTGGGGGGTCGGGGCCATGTTTTAAAGTCACCCACACATAACTAGGCCAGTGAAAGTTATCTAAAATGTGTGCAGGGCTTATCTGAGCCAGGCGTTGTGTGACGCTCCATGTGCAGCGAATGGGAAGGGAAGTGTACGTTCACATGTAAAGTGAATCCGTGGAGCAGGGGAGGCATGCAGATACAAGTCACAGGGCCCTGCTTCCTCCTCTGGACACGCTGGCCGCGGGGGCATGGCCGGTGGTCAGGGAGCCCCTGGCACCCACACCTGCCCGTGCCAGGGGCAGGCTGCCCAGCCCAGTCCCGTGGGTGGCTGGCTGCTCGCCACGTCCTGCCTTATGCAGGGCTGCGGGCCTCTGTTCCCGGCGGGCTGCCCAGCTCTGCGAATCGGAGCCCCCCGCCCCGTCCTCCCTCCCGCCAGGCCAGGTCCTCCTGCAGGCCCGGGAGCCGGAGGGCTCTGGGTGCATTCCTGCAGCAGGGACACGGGTGGGTGCCCAAACCCGAGCCCCGGGCCACCCTTCACACCGGGAGGGGGCGGGGTGGTCTGCGTGGCAGGCAGTCAGGGCCGCGCAGCCACACTAGTGACTGCTGGGCTTGGGGACAGAGCTGCCTGTGTCCTCGGCCTGCCAGGGGCACCTCCTCTCCGGAGCTGGTGACGTGTTCCTCGGAGGCAGGAAGACAGGGCTGCAGGCTGGAGTGAGCAGCTCTCCGGGTTTAATGGGGGCCTGTGTATGTGAGAGAGTGTGTGTGTGAGTGTGAGAGTGTGTGCGTGAGTGTGTGTGAGTGTGAGTGAGTGTGAGAGTGTGTGCGTGAGTGTGAGAATGTGTGTGTATGTGTGTGTGAGTGAATATGTATGATTGTGTGTGTGAGTGAATATGTGTGTGATTGTGTGAGTGTGAGTGAATGTGTGTGTATTTGTGTGTGTGTGTGAGTGAATGTGTGTGTGATTGTGAGTGTGTGAGTGAATGTGTGTGTGAGTGTGTGTGTGAGTGTGTGTGAGATTGGATACAACCCGGCAGCCGGGAGGCGGGTGTCGAAAGCCCAGG
The DNA here is from genome assembly GCF_951640355.1 of Cnephaeus nilssonii. Classification (NCBI taxonomy): domain Eukaryota; kingdom Metazoa; phylum Chordata; class Mammalia; order Chiroptera; family Vespertilionidae; genus Cnephaeus; species Cnephaeus nilssonii. Next base: position 115,500,547 of record NC_137072.1, on the reverse strand, counting down.
CTTCGCCCGCAGTGTGGGCCAGAGGCCAGCAGCGTCCTCCGCCCTGCCGAGCCGACGGGAGCAACCACACTGACGAGTCTCTCCGGATTCAGGCTGGTGCCCGGGCTCCCACCCACCCAGGTGCCCACGCGGGCGGGGCTCTGTCCCCAAACGTGTCATTCAGCAGCTCTGACCTCACAACCCCACTTCTGGAAATCAGGGTCACGGTGAAGGGCCCAAAGCCTGATGGGTAAAGAGCTCTGTGGTGTGTGGCCTGCGGTCGGCCCAACCGGAGAAGCAGCCACTTTGACGGTCACTGGCCGGTGAGCCGTCAGGCCCGGAGCACTGACAAGGGCCTCCCCGATGACAGCAGGCGCCGGTCCTGGGGGCGGTGCCCGAGGCCCTTCCACTCGGGGAGGCGGCGTAGCCTTCCTGATCACGCTGTCCCCGGGTTCTAGGACAGGCCCAGCACACAGAGGGGCTCTGTGCACGCCGAATGCATGGTGTTGGTACTGGCCCAACTGGAAAGGAGACATCTGAGGCCCAGAGAGGTTGAGCAACTGGCCAGGCCACACAGCCAGGAGGAGGTGGGCCCTGAGCTCGGTCGGAGTCTACACCGGCCTCTGGGCCGGCAGCAGCCCCCGCCCCCCCCCCCGCTCTGGGCTCTGGGCTCTGGGCTCCCGGGGAGCTGGTCCCCGGGATGAGCAAAGGGCTCTCTGGGCAGCGGGACAGCGACTCTGGCACCCGACGGCCAGGTCCGAATCCCAGCTCCGCCACTTCCTGGCGTGTGACTGTGACAAGCTTCCTGGCCGCTCTGTGCCCGATTCCTCGCCTGTAGATGGCACGGTAGTGCCCTCCATGCCCGACTGCCGTGAGGACCACGTGAGCGCTGCCTGGTGCAGAGGGCACAGGCTATCTGCCAGTTAAAGAAGATGGAGCTTCCTAGGGAGTCAGCTGGGCTGCTGGGCAGAGCCGGGCACCCCGAACCACCAGGATGGAGGCTGGCGGGTGCTGGGCAGCCAGGCCTCCTCCTGCCCGCGTGGCCCCTGAGCCGCCAGCCCCGCCCAGACGGCTCCGCAGCAGCCCCTCCCTCTCCCTGATACACACCTGATTCTGGGACCCCGACCCCCCACTCGCCCTGGTTTAAACTGACCCCTCACCTCAGAGAAGGGGAGCCGAGCCTGCCAGACAGGGACGGGGACCCCTGCGGTAGCCAGCATGGCCGAGGCCCTCGTGGCGATGAGGCAGGGGCAGGTCCCTCCGGGGAGTCCAGGGTTTCCTGGGGCGGCGTTGGCCGGGGGGGGACAGCGCGTGGGCTGAGAGCGAAGGCCTCTCCCGGGAGGAGCGGCCGTGCTAAGGCGGCCCGGCAGGGAGCCGCGCTGACCCCTCGGCCACCTTTGCTTTGGCAGGACGCCAGGGAGCCCGCCCCAGACCTGCCAGCGGTGCCAGGAAAGCAGGTCGGAGCAGGACAGGCCTGGGCGGCCCCTCGACCTCCATGCGGCCTTCCCTCCCGGCCTGCCCTGCGTCCAGGCCACCCGGCGAGCTTGCAGGCCAGGCACACCCGGGGGAGGGGGAGGGGGAGCCCAGAGCCTGTCCCTGCCCAGCTGTCCCCACCCGCTCCGCCTCGCGTGGGCCTTGTCTGCCCGCACAGCTTGCCCGGGTCTCGGCAGGGACCACTCGGCCTGCTTGCGGGGTGTGCGTGGGGTAAGCGCCCGCCCGCACAGCCCCGGGAGCATCCAGGCCCGAGGCCGGGCCGTGCATGGAGCGGGGGCTGTTGCTGTGACGCTGTTACCTTACTATTAGCGCGGACCCCGGGGGCCGCTCCACGGGTGCGAGAAGCAGGCGGCCCTGGATTTGAACCCGGCTCTGCTCTGGGGGCCCTGGAGCCGGGCCGGTGCTTCTTTGACCCTCAGTTTCCCCAGCTGTAACCATCTGGGAGGGGCGGCCCCCGGCTCCACAGTGGGGGCGGCTGACCCCGAGAAAGGCTAAGGTCAGCCAGAGGGGCGGGGCCGGCCAGGGCCGCTCCAGAGCCTGAGGCACTTGGACCAAGACCAGGCCTCTGACCTGGCCCCTGACCTGGCCGTCCCCGCCCCGCTGGCCCCTCCCGTCCAGCCCGCCCCAGCTCGCCTGCCGCTCGCCCTCCTACCCCTCACCCCCATGGACCTCCGAGGCACTGCCATCCCTGTGCAGCCGCTGCTGGGGCGGGCCGTCGCCGGGGCCCACAAAAGCCACAGCCAGAGGAGACAGACAGACAGACAGACAACCGCAGCCAGCACCCGCCTCTGAGGCTCAGGCACCAGGGTCAGGGGCCTCGCCTCGGGACGGGTCGGCACAGTTCTCCTGAGGGCGCGGCCCTCGCTGGGCCTGGGAGGGGCCCACGACCTGGTTCCTCGCTGAAGACCGGGTTCGCTGCTGGCTCTCGGGGCCCACCACGCCCTGGGTTTGGTAGGCCCCGTGAGTGTCTGTGAAATGAGACCCAGAATCCTTCTCGGGGAGAACGTGACTCTGGGAACTTAGTGGTTGGGAGCCTCTCAGGTGGTGATGGAAGCGTCAGGGAACCTTTGGTGGCTGAATGGGGACAGTCCCCCCAAACACCCCCCCTTTGTGTCATCACTCCAGAGGGGGAACCAGTCGCCGAGCAGCCCAGCTGACTCCCCCCCTCCCCCGCCAGTCCTCTCACTCGGGGCTCCTCCCAGCCTAGACCTCCCACAGACAGGGAAGTCCTGGCAGCTGGCGCCTTCGCCCTGCGATGCAGCCTCAGGCCATCCCCTGGCCCTCCTTGGCCTCAGTCTCCCCATCTGTGAAATGGGATGGTGACCACAGTGTGCCCAGGGCTGTGTGATGGTGGGAGGGCTTAGCTCCCCGGTCTCTGCAGCCCCCAGGGTCCCCGGGAGACGTCGTGGGGATTTGGAGCAGGCAGGTCCCTTATCGTTCATGCTCCCGGGCACCCCGGTGCCAGCCCGGCTGGCTACTGGCACCTCTTTAATGACCACATCTGTCCCACACCTGGTGCAGCTCCAGCCGCCGAATACACTCATTTAGACCCATGAGACGGTGGCAACGAGCTGTGTCACAGATGAGGAGACAAGGCTTTGTGAAGGCGCTGGGGGGAGGGGGAGGGCAGCTGGGTTGTCTGCCCAAAAGGCCTGGCAGGGCCTGGGCCGGCCTCTCCTTAGAGGGGAGGGGGGAGAGAGAGAGAGAGAGAGAGAGAGAGGTGGCCCAGGAGGGTGGGAAGGAGAGAGGTGAGAGGCAGGGAGGGAGAAGGAGGCAGCCTGGGTACAACAGCTCTGGCCTGGACAGGGAGGGTCTGGGGCCTGGGGGGCGGGCTAGGGCACAAGCCTGGGGGCAGCCCTGGAGAGGGGGTGCGGCCCTCAGCCTGCCCCCCTCCTCCCTGCTCTGAGCAGTGGCCAGCCCACACGCGATCTCCCTCCCAGGCAAACACACGTGCCCACCGCACACTTGACGCACACGCAGCACACACACACACCGCCCGTCACTCACGTCATGCTCACTGATGCACGTATGCCCACGCCCAGCCCCGTGCTCACACGGTCAGCCTGACCCGGGGCCAGCAGCCGGCCGGAAGGCAAGCGCAGGCCCAGGCTTGCAGATGCCGATTCCTGGCATCCGTGGCGAGGAGAGCCCTGCCCTCCTGGGCCCTGGGCTCACAATTGCCCTGCAGGGCCTGCCAGGGTCCGGGCACCTCCTGGACCTGCTGCCGGAGGGCTTTTCCCTGCGAGCGGGGGCTGCCCACCCTCCATTCAGCCCACAGGGCGGACAGCGGAGGCTGGGCCCGGGGGCCCCTGCAAGGGCCTCGCTGCCGGTGCTGCCCCTTGGGTCCTGGTGTGACCGCGAGCACACAGCAGGGCTTAGGGGTCGGTGGGGGGGCAGACACAAGGGGCTTCTCGGGACAGGAGTGCCCACCTCCCCCTGCCCTCCATCCAGGTCTGGAGCGCCCACCCAGCAGCTGGCCAGCGGCAGTTGAGAGGCATTTTCTGCCCTGAGCGGATGAGGGCGCTCTCTGGCTTCGTGTTGGGAAGGTGGATTTGTCAGTTACAAATTCAAACCCAGGTCACCCGCGCAGGCGCACGGGCGCTGGGTGAGTTCCCGCGGACCCGACCTGAGCTGGGGGGGCCACAGGATGACTGACCAGCATAACGGACGTGGCCATTTTTATCCATTCGCAAACATTCCCCCTGCGTGTACGCGTTCCTAGCTGCATTTTTCTTTACCTTCATTGACGTCACATACAGTCTGTCATTTTAAAGTGTGCAGCTCAGTGGTTCTCAGTAGGTCCATGGTGTTGTGCAACCATCGCCACCGTCTCATTCCAGAACGTTCGCATCACCCTCCAAAGGAGCCCAATTCGCAGCCACACCCCCTCCCCTCCCCCAGCCCGGACCCGCCTTCTCCTTCCGGTCTCTGCGGATTTGCCCATTTTGGGCGTTTCCTACACACGGAACCCGGCCACGCGAGGCCTTTCTGTCTGGCTCCCGGCAGCACGTTTTTGAGGCTGGTCCCCAGGGAGCCGGTGTCCCTTCCACGGGTGTTCAGACGGGCCCATTCATCCACTGAGGACCGTCTGGGTTGTTTCGAACAACTGTTTAAGAGACATTGTTTACAGAATAATTCGGGAGCCCAGCCGGCTTGGCTCAGTGGTTGGGCGTCGACCTGTGAACTGGGAGGTCATGGTCCGATTCCCGGTCGGGGCACATGCCCGGGTTGTGGGCTTGATCCCCGGTATAGGGTGTGCGGGAGGCAGCTGATCAATGATTCTCTCTCATCATTGACGTTTCTCTATCTCTCTCCCTCTCCCTTCCTCTCTGAAATCAATAAAAAATAAATTTTTTTTAAAGATTAATTTGGGAGACGCCATGTGCAGGTGACAGCTGTCCTTGCTTGTTATTGTCGCGGGTGTGAGAATAAGTCCCTCTTTTGCTTAGTGGTTTTTCTCTTAAGAATGGTGACGCTAGATGAAAGTTTTTGACAAACTAACGGATCGACTCCCAACCCTTTTCCACTCCCCTGGCCCGGGATCCATGGGCTGATGACCCGACAGAGCCTGTCCGGCCGTGACCTTCTCGGTAGCAGAAGGCAGATGGCGTCACCTTTCCTGAGGGCCTCCCCCCACGGCTTCCAGGAATCCATCTGCGCAGAGGAGACCGCAACTCACAGCCTGCGGGAGCCAGACATTCCTCGTGCTCCTCCTCCTCCCCCCCGCGGGCGGCTCTGTGCGGGGACCGCCCGGGAGGAGGGCCTGTGGTCACGTCCACCAGGTCACCAGGTGTGGGGAGGGCGGCTCTGTGCGGGGAGGGCCCGGGAGGAGGGCCTGTGGTCACGTCCACCCGGTCACCAGGTGTGGGGAGGGTGCTCTGTGCGGGGAGGGCCCGGGAGGAGGGCCTGTGGTCACGTCCACCAGGTCACCAGGTGTGGGGAGGGCCCAGGAGGAGGGCCTGTGGTCACGTCCACCCGGTCACCAGGTGTGGGGAGGGCGGCTCTGTGTGGGGAGGGCCCGGGAGGAGGGCCTGTGGTCACGTCCACTGGGTCACCAGGTGTGGGGAGGGCAGCTCTGTGCGGGGAGGGCCCGGGAGGAGGGCCTGTGGTCACGTCCACTGGGTCACCAGGTGTGGGGAGGGCGGCTCTGTGTGGGGAGGGCCCGGGAGGAGGGCCTGTGGTCACGTCCACTGGGTCACCAGGTGTGGGGAGGGCGGCTCTGTGTGGGGAGGGCCCGGGAGGAGGGCCTGTGGTCACGTCCACCGGGTCACCAGGTGTGGGAGCCCAGCCTGCTGGTGTCATCGCCGCTCCTTGCTCCCTGCCGTCGCCTCGGGATGACGAGAAAGGACTCTTGCCCCCTGCGCACCGGTGTCCCCGGATACACAGGTCTGGGATGGCCGTGGGGATGGGGTGGCGGGAAGGTGATAAGAAAAGTGGCCATTTGTTACAAATTACACGCACTGAGCCCGGCCGGCGTGGCTCCGTGGTTGACGGTCAACCTGTGAACTAGGAGGTCACGGTTCCATTCCCGGTGAGGGCACAGGCCCGGGTTGCAGGCTCAATCCCCAGTAGGGGGCATGCAAGAGGCAGCTGATCCATGATGCTCTCTCATCATGGATGTTTCTATCTCTGTCTCTCCTCCCTTCCTCTCCGAAATCAATAAAAATATATTTTAAAAAATTACATGCACATAGAGTTTATTTTAACAGTAATACAATAAAGCGAATTGAAAATTTAAAACTAGGGAAAGAAAGAAAGAAATGGCCTCTCGTCTCACCCCCCAATACGCAGGCATTTGCAGCAGAAGGAAGTGTGCAGCCCAGGGGACAGGAAGCTGCCGGTGCTGCCTTGCAGGTATAAAGGCAAACACACAGGCCAATAGGACGCACAGCTGGAACAAAACCTGAGTCTTCGGGCCAGTAGCCCGCAGCAAGGCGCCAAGCCCGTTCGGTGGGGAAAAGACAAGCTTTTTAGCAAACGGTGCTGGGAGAGCTGGGTGTCCACGCGCAACAGGAAGAAGCCGGGCCCTCTTTAACACCACATCCAAAAGTCAGCTCTCCACGGATCGAAGCGGAAGAGCTAAAACTACAGAACTCTTAGAAGAAAACCTTGGGGGAAAGCTTCACGACTTGAATGTGGCGATTATTTCTTGGATATGACACCAAAGTACAGGCAACAAAACTAAAAACATACATTGGATTCATCAAAATGAAAACTTCTGTGCATGAGAGGGTGCTAGCAACGGGGGGAAAAGGCCACCCCAGGAATGTGAGGGGAATGTTTGCAACTCATGCATCTCCTAGGAAATTAACATCAGATGATTAAAGAACTCCTACAACGCAACAGCAAAAAGCCACCGAGGGCTCGAGTCAGCACGGGTGGGCTGATCTGTGGTCCCACCTGGTTCTGAGCGCCCTGGCATTTCCGGCGACGGGGGAGGCTTCTCCAGGAGGCGGTGGCTGGCAGAGAAGGATGGCTAGCTTTTTCCAGGCCGAGGGCTCCTGGCTCCCGGGAGCGCCGAGTGGGTTCCTCCCACCCGCCTTCCCATGCCCGGCCCTGCGCCGGGCCCTCCTGGAGGGCTCCCAGCCAGCTGCCCACCCCCGCGGGGCAATGGCCGAGCCACACTGGTGGCGATCAGAGCAGAGCCAGGTGGCCGCTCGGCCTTCCCCACAGGGTGACCGGCTCCCTGGGGAGTCACCGCCTCCAGAGCAGGGAGACCAGGCTTCGGGGACAGCCAGGGCAGGGAGCGCCGTGCCTCCCCAGGGGGCCGTGGGTGATGGTGACATCGCGCCCGCCCGTGGCTGCCCCACGTGGAGGCTGAGTCCCTTTGGCCGTGGAGACACGGAGGGGCCGTTGGGCACCTTGAACAATCCTCCGCAGGGAGAGGGGCGAGCTGGTTCTGGAAGTCAGGTTCAAAGGCAGGTCCGGCTGGCGGGGTCCTGGGCTTCGTTATCGGCCCACACAGAGGCGGCTCTGGGACGCCCCAACCGCCTGGACGCCCTGTTTGCCCAGATAAGTGTCAAGTCTGCAGCCAAAGGAAGCCATAAAAAACGCGGGGGGGTGGGGGGGGAGGGGGACGTTTCAGAGTGGCCACGGCACAACTGGACATGCTTTGCTCCCCACTCGAGGGAGCTGGGTTGCGCTTGCTGCTCCCAGCCAGACGGAAAGGGACGCCACCAGGGACGGTGGGATTGTCTCCCATGTTCAGTTCGGCGGGGAAACGCCCTGCTCGGAGCTCAGCAAACCAAACAGTGCTTTCACCCTGACGTCATGCCCTGTTTTCTCAGGAACCTTTTCACAGTGCAAACATAACGCGTGTTTATGACCCAGAGCCTGGGAAATACAGTACAACACGAAGAAAACAAAACCACCTTCAATTCCACCTCCCAGCAACCATGCATGGCCACTCCCTAACGCGCCCCCCCCCCCCCCGCCCCCATAGCTTTTCCTATAGTTTCCTTTGGGTGAGACTTGACATTTTGACTTGTTTCTTGCATTTTTCTCTCTCTCCCCCCCCCACCCCTTCCCCTCATCAATGGGCTTATGCTTTTATTTTTATTTATTATTTAAAAATATTTTTATTGATTTCAGAGAGGAAGGGAGAGGGAGAGAGAGATAGAAACATCAATGATGGAGACAATCATTGACTGGCTGCCTCCTGTATGCCCCACACTGGGGATCGAGCTCACAACCAGGGAATATGGCCTGACCGGAAATCAAACCGTGATCTCCTGTTTCATAGGTCGATGCTCAACCACTGAACCACACTGACTGATCTGGGCTTATACTTAAAAAAAAAAAAAATGCATTGATCTCTCTTTTTTTTAATTTATTGATTTGAGAGAGAGGAAGGAAGAGAGGGGGGGGGGCATGGATTTGTTGATCCACCCTGACGGGGACCACCGCTCTAACCTGCTGAGCTCCGGGCCGGGGCTTGGGGTGCACCTCCCACCCACCAGATGTGACGATGGAGGAGCGGCTCGTCAGGGAGGCCCGCCCCCTTGGAGCCAATCCGGAGGGAAGCACGTTGTGTTCACAAATGGCCTTCCAGGGCATCCGGTTTCCCTGTCACAAGCAATGCTGTGCTGAGCCAGGTGTCCGAGTCCACGCTGACCCACGGGGGACGCGCAGGAAGTGGCCTCATGAGGTGGGTGTTACCACCAAGAAAACGGCGACGGTCGTGTTTGTGCGCTTTCGGGGAGTGTGTGCTGTTCCCTGGAGACACCGCCTCTGCGGGAGGAGACAGCACTCCGTTCTAGCCCCGAGCGTCGCCGGATGAGCAGGGCTTGCAGCGTCCTGCGGGCTCACCCTCAGCCCTCTCCCCCTCCAGCTGACAGGCCCCCTGCACGGGGAGCTCACTCCTTCCCGGGCCAGGTGCCCTGTCCACGGACTGAATGGCGTCGGTCCTCCGGGCTGGCCCCGCTCACCCTGGCCCTCGAGGCCGCGCAGAGTGAATCCAGGCCCCGCCTCACACAGGCCCCGCGGAGCAGGAGGCCAGCTCCTCGTCCCCTTCGCACAGCTGCTGGCGTGGCCCCACCCCTGCTGAATGGCCTTTCCTATTTGGGACTCCATCCAGGGATGGCCTCACCTCCCCCAGGGAGCCTTCCCTGACCACCTCTTTCCAAGAAGCAAGTGGCCGGCTCCTCCACACCCTACCCCTGGCCTCTCCAAGGAAACACCTGCCTCTGTCACTGTCCCGTCCCTCCCCTCGGCAGCTTCAGCCCCGTCGGGGTGAAACCTGCCGGTACACAGGACGGATCCTGGTGCCTGTCTCTCGGACGGACTGTGACCTCCCACACGGCCCGCGTGGCGCCTGGGCTCCGCGCTGTAAAGTGGACACAAAGTCAGCATCCGGGGTTGCTGCACCCTGGACATGCCCACTCAGCCCCGACTGCGAGCCTTGCACGGTGCCGGGGACCAGGGGCCCCCCGGTGAGCAAGATAGGGCAGGTCCCAGCCCCGGCACTCCCCTTTGGTGGAAACAGGTAGCCGAACCCTGACCTCCCTGAGGTCCAGGGAGGAACTCTGCGGTGCCGGGCAGGGGCCGCTGGGACAGGTCAGAGAGGCCAGGGAGGCCACCTGTTCCAGCGGAGACCGGAGGGAGGCGGGGCCTCGTGTGAGGAGGTGGGGGCGGGCGACGCAGCAGAATTCCAGGCCCAGGGAACAGCCAGTGCAAAGGTCCTGCCACAGGACAAAGCCGGGGTGACCCCAAATTGACCAGGGGGCAGTGGTGTTCCAGGCCGGGGTGGGGTGGGTGCTGGGCCCCTGGGGGGGAAGCCCCCACTGCCCTGGGAGGGCTGAGAGGGGGGGGAGGTCAGGTGACTGAAGATAGATTAGGGAGACCCCTGCCTGTGCCCCTGGCCGCAGTGATTCAGTAACTGACCCCTTGACCCCCGCCTTCACCGGCTCGTAGCCGAGTCCGTCCGAGGGGTGATTTGCTCACTCACCCACCTGAGCAGGCTGGCTGCGGCCTCCGGAGCCCGCGCTGTGCTGGGCCTGGAGGCCGGGCACGCACAGGACAGACGGAGCTCAGCTCCCAATGGAGGGACGAGACAAGTGCTAAATGTGGGGAAATCAAGCAGGGCCGGGACAGTGTCCGCGTTGGCGGGTCCGGGTCCGAGGAGGAGGAGGAGAAGGAAGAGTAGGAGGAGGAGGAGGAGAAGGGGGAGGGGGAGGAAGAGGGGAAGGGGGAGGAGGGGGAGAAGGAGGGGGGGGAGGAGGAGCTGAGCCTCAGGTGGGCAGGGCCCCGAGGAGGCAGGAGCACGTGCAGAGGCCCGTGCGGAGGGGCAGGGGAGCCCGCGCACCAGGGAGGTGTTTGCTCTTACAAATCGCCCCCTAACCTGGAGGGCGGCCGGGAAGGGGTGCCCGTCTCAGGCCACACACAGCGCGTCCTCCTGGAAGCCAGGCGGGCAGCTCCCGGCGGCTGGCACGGCTCCCCCCGGCGGGCGGGCGGCGGGCGGGGGAGAACAGGGCCACATTGTGCGCGTCCCTGGGAGCCGGGCAAACAGGAGGCCCGAGTGTGTCCAGGGCGGGCGCTGGGCTCAGAAGAGCCCATTGAGCGCCGCCAGGAAGAAGCAGGCCTTTATGAGGGGCGGCCGCCCGCCCGAGCCGAGGCCACGCTGGGCCATCCCTCTGCCGCCTTCCGGAGGCTGCGGCCGCGTGGGGCTGCACACAGCCAGAGCGCGGACAGACGCAGTGAGTCACATGTGTAGTCCACAGACCCTGTCTCCCCGGGGAATTCACACAAGCACACGCACACACACATACACGTCCTCCTCCCCTCCTCCCCTCCTCCCCTCTCCCCGAAGGCAGAGAACGAGACTTAGTTCCCCGAAGGAGGGTGGAGGCAGTAAAGGCCGGCCGCTGCCTGAGCTCCTCAGTAACCCTCGGAGCGGCCCCCTCCCAGCCCCGAGCCGCAGGTGAGGACCTGAGGGTCGGAGAGCACCCTACAGGGCACAGCTGGCAGCAACGGAGCAGGGACGGGGCCCAGGTGTGCCCGTGCCCACGGCTGCGTGTTCCACCCCGAGGGGAGTGCGTGCCTGTGTGTGAGCATCACGTGAGTGTGTGTGGCTGTGTGGGCAGGTGGGTGTGTGGGCAGGTGGGTGTGTGGGCAGGTGGGTGTGTGGGCAGGTGGGTGTGTGGGCAGGTGGGTGTGTGGGCAGGTGGGTGTGTGGGCAGGTGGGCGGGGTCTGCTGTTCTAGGCCCAGACGGAAACTCCACTGGCTCCGGGCACACCGGGTGGGCACACCACGTGCAGCCGCGTCCCCAGGCTGTGCCATCGCCGATGTGGAGCAAATCCCCGTGACCTTGCGGCCGAGAGCCACTGGTTACGCTCCCGGGTCCTGTGGCCTGGTCTCCGCCCACGGAGCCGGGGCCTCGCAGGAATCCGAGGTTTCTCCTCGTGGGCACCCTGTGCGCCTGTCCCCTGGAGCCTCGCCCGCCGCTGCCAGCCTGGGCTTCCTCCCAGCAGGCGGCCAGCGACCCCACAGGTGCAGGCGGGTGAGGGGCGCTCCCAGGACAGGGACCCAGACCCTCACTGCCCGGCGGGATGTGTCCGGGTCCCGGTGTGAGGAGGGCGCACGGGGTGGGCCTTGAGGGAGACACAGCCCACCGCGCACTGCACCCCCAGCCCGCTCTGGGCGCCCCCAGGCTTTTGTTGAGCCCAGTGGTCCCATCACAGCCTCCAGAGGGGGAACCTGAGACCCAGAGATTGGCAGTAACTTGCGGGAGGCCCGCCGCGCTGGTCCAGCTGCGCCACACCGCCCCCTCGTGGCCAGAGCCGGGATGGCCCGGAGGCAGGGCCTGAGCCCCTGCGCTGACAGGGGAGCCTGACCCTGCGGCTCCTGGGCCACGTGAGCAAACTCTTGAACCTTGGCAGGGTCTGGCGCAGCGAGTGACCCATGCACTTTGTGTCATCACACCCCGTCAGCCTGGTGACCCCGGCCCTATCAGTGACGCTCTCAGCCACCTCTGCGGTCACTACGGGGCAGTGTGGTGCGGACTGCGCCTGCTCCTTGCTGGACCTGCTCCCACTGCGTGCCTGTGGTGTCCACAGGGTCAGAACACTCTGACGTGCGCGGGAAGGCCACTCTGCGGCTCCCATGTCCCCAGGATGAAGGCCACAGTCAGACGTGGCTCGGGAGGCCCCACCTGCTCCCTGTCCTCCCCCAGCCTCCAACTGCCAAGGCCTCGGGGGCCCCCACTATCTGGATCAGGGATCAGCAGAACAGGGTGCCAGGCTCAGAGGGCTGTGGGGTCAGGCCAGCAGCCGTGGGAGGACTCCGAGCCGAGTTTGGTGAGCAGGGCGGTGCCAATGCCAGCATCCTGGGCCTGGTCAGTGCACGATGGTTATGTGAGAGGCAGGGGCGGGGTGAGGGGGGGAGGAGCTCTCTGAGTATTTCTGCAACCTCTGTACACGTTCAAAACTACTTCAAGCCAGTGTGGCTCAGTGGTTGAGCGTTGACCTGTGAACCAGGAGGTCACGGTTCAATTCCTGGTCAGGGCACGTGCCCGGGTTGTGGGCTTGATTTCCAGTGTGGGGCATGCAGGAGGCAGCCGATCCATGATTGTCTCTCATCACTGATGTTTCTATCTCTCTCTCTTCCTCTCCCTTCCTCTCTGACACCAATAAAAATATATTTACAAAAAAACAAATAAAAAATAAACCTACTTCAAAACACAAAGGTAAAATAAATAAAAACAGAGTGAACCTCATCCAACAGCAGCAGAAGGCAGGGTCTTCTCTGCTCACATGGAACATTCACCAGGACAGACCTCGCCCAGACAGACGTGAACGCACCTTCATCTGAAAGGGTAGGAGTCACTGTGCTCTCAGACCACAATGGAATCAGCAACCGAGAGAGAGAGAGAGAGAGAGAGAGAGAGAGAGAGAGAGAGAGAGAGAGAGAGGGGGGGAGCTGGGTCACCCCAACACACTCCGAGAGTGGACAGCACTCTTCCAAATAATACATGGGTGGCAGGAGAAACCTGAAGCGAAATGTGAAAGTATTTTGAACTAAACGAAACCGAAAGGACAGTGTTTCAGAAGCTGTGGGCAGGGCAGCGGTCCTTTGAGGGACATGGATAGCATGGAGTGCATATTTCAGAAGACAGACCTAAAATCATCGCCTGAGCTTCTACCTTAGGAAACTGGGGAAAGAAGAGCAGATTCAACCCAAAGTGAGCAGAAAGAAGCCCAGGCCAAACCAGAGGACGCTGAGAAGGACCAAGCTCGGTTCTCAGTGGTCTGTGTGCAGCCTGTGAGCAGACTCCCGGGTGGCGGGCCCCAGGGCTCCATGTTCCAGCCTCTCGGGTAGAATCAGTACCTGTCTGCAGCCTGAGGCGCCACAGCGCCTATTTGGGGTTGAGGACAGGAGCTCCGGAAAGAGATGCATAAACACAAGGGAACCAAGCACCTGCTGCAGTTGTCATCTCCATCACCACCACCATCATCATCTCCATCACCACCATCTCCATCTCCATCACCATCATCATCTCTATCACCACCATCTCCATCACCACCATCTCCATCACCACCACCATCATCATCATCTCCATCACCACCATCTCCATCACCACCATCTCCATCTCCATCACCACCATCTCCATCACCATCACCATCACCACCACCATCATCATCTCCATCACCACCATCTCCATCTCCATCACCACCATCTCCATCTCCATCACCTCCATCTCCATCACCACCATCTCCATCACCACCATCATCATCACCACCATCTCCATCACCACCACCACCATCTCCATCACCACCACCACCATCATCATCTCCATCTCCATCACCACCATCTCCATCTCCATCACCACCATCTCCATCACCATCACCATCATCATCATCATCTCCATCACCACCATCTCCATCACCACCACCATCATCATCATCTCCATCACCACCATCTCCATCACCACCACCATCATCATCTCCATCACCACCATCACCATCACCATCACCACCATCTCCATCACCACCATCACTATAACCATCATCATCATCATCATCATCATCATCATCATCATCTACCCTGAAAAACCTTTGCCTTTTTACCATCGCACACCCATTAGTATGGCCATTATAAAAAAATACAAACAAATAATAAATGTTGGGGGGCCGTGGAGGAATTGGAACCCTGTGCACTGTTGGTGGGAATATAACAGGGGGCAGCTGCTGTGCCGAACAGTATGGCGGTTCCTCAAAGAATAGAATTATCATGTAGTCCAGAAATTCCACTTCTGGGTTTATACCCCCACAACTGAAAGCAGGGTCTAAGAGGGATACTTACACCCCATGTTCACAGCAGTGTTATTCACGGTAGCCAAAAGGTAGAAGCAACCCAGTGTGCATCGACAGATGAAGGATAAACCACATGTGGTCCGTCTACACACACAGTGGAATATGATGCAGCCATAAAGAGGAAGGAAGGCCCGGCCGGCGTGGCTCCGTGGGTGAGCATCGACCTATGAACCAGGAGGTCACGGTTCAATTCCCTGTCAGGGCACATGCCTGGGTTTTGGCTCGATCGCCCGTGGGGGGCGTGCAGGAGGCCGCCAATCCATGATTCTCTCATCATTGATGTTTCTATCTCTTTCTCCCTCTCCATTCCTCTCTGAAATCAATAAAAACATATTTTTTAAAAAAGGAAGGAAACTCTGACACCAGCTACAACGTGTATGAACGGGGAACACATTATGCTCAGTGAAACAAGCCCGCCACACAGGACACAGACCATGATGGCACTCATGTGAGGTCCTTAGGGGAGTGAGATTCATAGACAGGAAGTAGCTGGAGGGGCAGGGACGGGGAGGGGACAGTGGGGGTTGTGCAATGGGGACAGGTTTGAGCTGGGGAAGATGAGAGAGTCCCAGAGCTGGATGGCGGTGGCGTTTGCACAACGATGTGAACGAACTTAATGCCACTGAACTGCACACCGAGAGATGGTGAAAGGGGTAAATCTGTGTTATGTGTATTTTACCACAAATTGGAAAAAGGAAAAACGATGACCTTTTTTAAATAATGGAATAATAACACTCACGCCCTGGCTGGTTTGGCTCAGTGGATAGAGCGTCGGCCTGTGGACTGAAGGGTCCCAGATTTGATTCCAGTCAAGGGCACATGCCTAGGTTGTGGGCTCGATCCCCAGTGGGGGGCGTGCAGAAGGCAGCGATCCATGATTCTCTCATCACTGATGTTTCTATCTCCCTCTCCCTCTCCCTGAAATCAATAAAAATATATTTTTAAAAGAACACTTACATTTCCTACTTAAACACCTTCCTGAACAATCTCGTACCCAACCCTTTCCACATCTCATCACTAACACCCCCTCCCCCACCACCACCTCCACCCCCCACCGCCCTGCAAAACCTCCCATCCTGCTGGTTCTTATCTCAAGTAACAGTGACGCGGGAAGGATGGAAGGATGCGCTATTTAAAAGCCTGCCAGGAAGCATCTCCACAGCCTAGACACGGTGACAGATATTCCAGGGGGGACACAGGGGGCGGGGGAAAGTCTGCCCCCCCAACCCCCCGAGAAAACACTGAAGCAGGTGTTCTGGTTCCGCCAGGACAGGCACTAAGCAACATCCAAGCCGCCGTGGGACGCGGCCCTCCCGTGCTCCTGAGGACTGGCTGCCTGTCCTCCCGTCCCCTTCCATTCATCCCGCAGATGCGTCTGCAGGGCCTGCTCTGGGCCAGGCGTGGCCGCAGGTGCCTGGGATCCAGGGCCACTCAGAGCAGAAAAAGGCCACGCTCCCTGCCCCGGCTGGGAGACAGAAAAACAAGCAAACCCGCCGAAACCGGTTTGGCTCAGTGGATAGAGCGTCGGCCTGCGGACTGAAGGGTCACAGGTTCAATTCCGGTCAAGGGCATGTACCTTGGTTGCGGGCACATCCCCAGTAGGGGGTGTGCAAGAGGCAGCTGATCGATGTTGCTCTCTCATTGATGTTTCTAACTCTCTATCCCTCTCCCTTCCTCTCTGTAAAAAATCAATAAAATATAAAAAACAAAACAAAACAAAAAAAACAAGCAAACCCGGGAATGAGCACGCTCCTTCCGCAGAGAGAGGGCAAGAACAGCAGAAAGGGGAGGGACACGGCCTCCTCTGTGTCTGCCAGACTGGGCGTTCCCATCCCACCCTCCTCCCTCCCGTGCCCCAAGCGAGAAGAGCAGCCTTGGGGTGCTCAGAGGTCCCACGCTGTGAGCCCTTCAGGTGGACAGGCCGGGTAGCCCTGAAGCGCCAGCGCCCAGGCCGTGGCTGCTGGAGGCTGGTGTTCAGTTCCTGGAGGCTGGGCGGGACCAGCTGCTTCCAGGCGGCTTTTCTGCTCCGCCAGCGCCCCCTGCTGGGCAGGGGCTGTTCCTGCAGCCACTCGACTCTCCAGCCGGCGGGGCCGGGAGAATTCCCAGGCCCTTCCCACCCAGGGTCTGACCAGCCCTGACCTCTCCGCTTTAAGGATGAAGATGAGGAGGAATCATTCTAACAGAAATGCATGTCTTCCCCTGTGACTGGGACTAAGGATTTAGGTGTTTGAAATGTTTTTTGTTTTTTTTTATCCTCACCCGAGGATGTTTCTCACTGATTGTAGAGAGAGAAGGGAGAGGGAGAGAAACACACTCCGACAGGGGAATCAAACCCACGACTGTTTGGTGCACAGGAAGATGCTCTCCCCACGCCCTAACCGGTGTGGCTCAGTGGAGAGAGCTTCGGCCTGCGGACTGAAGGGTCCCAGGTTCGATTCCAGTCAAGGGCATGTACCTTGGTTGCGGGCACATCCCCAGTAGGGGGTGTGCAGGAGGCAGCTGATGGATGTTTCTCTCTCATCGATGTTTCTAACTATCCCTCTCCCTTCCTCTCTGTAAAAAATCTATTAAAAAAAATACATATATATATATATATATATATATATATATATATATATGATGCTCTACCCCACAAGCAACACCAGCCAGTGAGAAATGTTTCCTAAGCCATGCTTCTAACCTTTTGGCGTGTAAAGGAAGGCAGGCCCGCAGTCCCGGGCAGGAGGGGAACAAGGCCTTCCTGCAGCCCACGGGAAGGCCTGCGGATGCACCACGCTCGGCCTGGACCCCTGCGCTGGACTCCGTTGGCGTCTGACCCTCCTCCCACGGGCAGGCCCCGCTCGGTGCCCTCAGCCCTCCACGGGGCTTGCTTTCCCAGCACCCATCTGACCGAATTGCTGCACTTGCCTTTCTGAATGTCTCCCACTCCTTCCGGGGTGCCCAGGCTTTGTCTAGCCTTTCACTTACTCCGCCAGCTGCGGAGCGTGCCAGGCATGGTTACCTGTTGGGAACACGGGTGAGGGCGAGGCGGACAGAGTCCCGCTGGCCCCGGGTAATTACATGACACGGACACAACTGGGACAAGTGCTGTGAAGGCGCGCAGCGGGCATCTTCCAGGAGCGAGTCCGCGGGAGGGGCCTGAGCGGAGAGAGGCCCGAGACGGGCGGCAGACCGTGTCGATGTAAGAAACGTCCAACCTCTAGGGGATTTTTGAGTTTATTTGAGCCGAACTGAAAACTGCCAGGAAGCAAAATTTCAATGGATTGAGAGCTGGCCCGGGAAACGGCAGTGTTACCACTTATTTAACATGTCGGAATCAAAGGGCAGACGTAGGGGCTGCGTGAAACCCACTGGCAATAGATCAGGGAGGCGGAGGAAGCGAGGCCGGGGCATTTCTGAGCCTGGGTAACAGGAACGCGGAGACACACATTCTCTCACGTCGGAGGGTTTAGGAGAGTAGGTGGTCGGTGCCCACCATGACTCACTTTCAGTTAGAAAGTTCAACTTCAGACCACCCTGGGCGGCTACTTCCGGTGTCTGAGTTCGTGAGGCCACCCCGCCGGCCTCCCCTGAGCCTGTCAGGCTTAGTATGCGGCCCCCTTTCTGCCCACATTAGAACTTGGGTTTTATTCTAACGTCATGAGAAGCTATTGAAGGTTTTCGGCAAAGCCCAACATACAGTATCTGACTTATGGTTTCTTGGGATCCACTGGCTGCTGTGTACCCCGTGGAGAGTGGCTTGGAGACTTCTCAGTGGGCAGGTGAGGTGGGGCGGGGTGGACAGGAGGAGCACTGGGGATGCTCTGGGTGGTGCCTGCCGCCTTACTGAGAGTGGATGTCAGCTCTCGCGATGAACAGGTCATTAGAAGGTACTCTCACCAGAGTCCACGCAGCAGTTTCTGGAAATGAACAGTGGGATGATGGGACCTCGAGCTGGGCTGCGCCTGCCTCACGCCTTGCGTGTCTTGTCCTAGAGGAGCAGCGACCTCCGTCTGCACATCTTTCTCCTCATCACCTCCGGCAGCAGGAAACAGCCCTGGGAACGAAAGCTTCGCCTCTCCCACGCTGCCCGACAGCCATCTAGCCGGGGAGTTTAAAGCCTGAAATCCCTCCATTACGCGTTTTTCCTCTCAGTGTGTCTTGTGTTTTAAGAAATGCGTTTTGTAAGCAGCCCACTCGCACCCGGCCTGCGCCCGTCTACACGCTTCCTGTGCCTGCTGTGCCGGTTCAAGGGCGGAGTGAGCTGTGGCCGCAAGGCCTGCAAGTCTGTGTACTGCCTGCCCTGCCGATCGGTCCTCCCTCACCGTCAGCAGCTTCCCGCCAGGCTCCTGACTCCAGGACCCCCTTCCTCACACAACCCAACATGCATGTTCCTGCAAGTCCCGGCTGAGAAGAAAAAGCCTACGGCACTTTCTAGCTCCCTGGTACCCAACTATGTGTGTGCACAGACTCCTGGGTGCCGGCTGCCCATGGACTGACGGGGAGTGTCCTGCGGACTCCTGAAAACCCTGAGGTTACTGTGCTCTTGGGTGTGGAATGAAGAACAAGTTCATTGGCTCCAGTGTGACTGGTGGGCTGCCCGTTCCAGAAAGTCAAGGAGTCCCGCCTCCAGCAGACTGGGCCATCTGCAGGGGTCACCCAAGAAGACACTGAGCCCCCCTCCCAACTGGCTGACTTATGAGAAGGTGGAAG
Source organism: Cnephaeus nilssonii (assembly GCF_951640355.1). NCBI lineage: Eukaryota > Metazoa > Chordata > Mammalia > Chiroptera > Vespertilionidae > Cnephaeus > Cnephaeus nilssonii. The sequence continues at coordinate 115,481,572 of NC_137072.1, read as the reverse complement.
GACCAGTTTTCCAAGATCTGAGGGGCCCTCTCAACGCCCCAGTGGGTCAGGGTGGGAGGGAGCCAGGAGGTCTGAAGGTGGCAGTGCCAGAGAATGGAGGTGTCTGGCTTCCCCAACCCCCTCGAGACAAATGACCTGTATCTACTCTGCTTGTGCTCCGCACACCGGCTGTACTTCCCACTTAGAAACCACACACACAGCACTGACTGAGAATCTCAGGCCCCAGGTCCCTTAGAGTAAAGCTGTACATATAATCATGTGAATTACCATCGAAACCAGAACTTACCACGTATTGCCAGAAAATTACATATGGTTGCCTTTAAAAACTGTTAAGCTGAATTTCATTTTTACTGGTTATGATACTTTTAATTTTCTTCTGTAGGTATTGAAAGTAAGTTTCTAAGCATTATATGTTCCTAATTAAGAAAGTATCACTTTATAAAACACTTGTTGACTTATGCCTTCTGAAATTTAGGGTGTCCATTATGCAGATATTAATTAAGTTATTCTATTTTTTTCATAATTTGTCCTAAACCTGCTGTTTAATATACCCCCAAGCTTAAAGAACACTTTAGCAGTACAGATGTTTCGCAGGCAGCTATTTTCCCACCCAGTGGATCACTGCAGGGATATACTCATTACTCACGTTCCCAGTAGTGGCCGAATACTAAGTACAGGTTACTTGTTCTTTCCGCCTCTGAATTCAGGAGTCCTTCAGTGTGTGATCAGTGAATTGTTCGAATAAAAAATATAAATGTGTAACGACACAGAAGGCCCAAGAAAGCTAAGGTTGAGACGACATTATCACTTTTCATTGTGCGCAGCTAAGTGAGAATGCCGCCTACTCCATCCGCCTGGAAGACCTCTGAGAAACGCAGGAGAGCAGCGCGCTGGGTGCTGACTGAGGGCTGCTGCCACAGGGCCGTCTTAGAAAGGAGGGTAGGATCGAGATCGAAGCCTGTCGTGCCTGCAAGGCTCTTTAGGGTTCTGCGCTGTCAGGGTGAAAGAACAAAACCCCAATACCAGTCACCCCACCAATGACAACGGCTCCCTCTGCGGGGAAAGAGACATCAGATGCTGTGAAAAGGAGCAGGTCCGCCTTCCACATCCGCCTTCTGAAGGAGGTGCTCCCAGCCCGTCTCTATCCCGCTCAACTCGCACGAGCAGCCTGTCCGCTTTCAAACCAACAGAAAAGGAAGCAGGTAAAGTCCTTTCCAGAAGAAAAGCTTTTTCAATAAAGTTTAAAACTTTTATTAAGATTTAAGCTATAAACCAAACGTTGGCAACCATTATATGGTCATATTTGCTCGGGGCAAGTTAAGGTGGTACGGTCATACTTCCCAATACTTCAGAACTAGCTGCAATGAGTCAGGACATTTTTCTCAGAAGATGCACCATTTCCTTCGGTTTACAACCCACATGGAAAGTTTAACAGAATGTTAAGGAACTTACCACCAATCGATAGAGTAAGCGATAGGAAACGGAACCACTGCTCGGATCAAATTATAACAAAGCTTTAACGGCTCAGGCATTTTCCTAGAGAGGATATAAATATATAAATCTTGAAAAGGTAATACTGTTTGTGGAGCCATAAAATCCACAAAAGCAACAGTGTTGCCACAGTGCACAGGTAAGTTCCTTCATGCTGCTGCCCCGGTCGCGCCCACCAAGCAGCTTTCGGGTTTGAACTGGAAGACTTAAACAGGGCAAACTTCCTACGTGAAACCATTACGAAGACAGCGAGAAACGGGGTGTGCAATAATCAACGTTACACTTCCACACCCCGACACAGGACTCCCCATCGATGCAATCGGCACTCGGGGTGACCTCGGAGGGCAGCGTCCTCCCGCAGCGGCCCGCCCGCCCGCTCAGAGCAGCGGCCTTTCGCTGCAGCAGGGAAAGTGGTCCTCGGTCCGGAACAGCACGGGCGGTTCGTAGGCGGCCGGCGGGGGCCTGCTGGCGGGCGCCTTGGTGAAGAGGGAGGGCACGTGCATTGTGTGCAGGAGTTTCCTGAACGTGCCGGGGAAGGACCCCAGCTCGGCCTCCGCCCTGGCGACCTGCTCCTCCATCCGGGCCACGCTGGCGCCGATCATGCCCACGAAGGCCTCGAGCCGGTCGATCTTGCCGTAGACCCGCCGCATCTCCGTGGCCTTGGCGTGGATGCGCGGCACGCCCTCGCTCACGACGTGGGAGGAGTCGCCGCGCAGCATGTCCAGCATGCCCACGAACTCGTCCACCCTGGTCAGCAGCTCGTCCAGGCTGGCGTCCAGGGCCTGCACCTCGGGCCGCGCCCCGGCCCCGGCCCCGGCCCCGGGCAGCAGGGCGGCGGCGTAGCCCGCGGCGGCGCGGCGCAGCAGCGGCAGGTCGCGTCCCGGCGCGCCCCCCTCCGGGCCCTCATCCTCCCACGGCCCTGAGGCGATGCTGTGGCTCTGCGACACGTGGCCGCTGTCCCCGCTCCAGGAGGCGACCGGCGGCTCGGCTTCTTCCGCCGATCCCTCGCGAGACGGCCCGCGACCCGACGAGCGACCCTCCATAGCCCGCGACTTCCGGGCTGCCGGCCAGCTTCCGGTCTCCGCGCGCGCGCACGCACAGAACGCCCCTGCTTCCGGCCTGCGCGCACGCGCATGCGCACGCACGCTGTGGTATCTGTGTGCATGCGCACGCACGCGCACGCGCGCTGTGGTCTGTGTGCACGCGCTCAGTCCGAAGCCTATGAAGGACGGTTTAGCGGTGCACTGAAGTGCATGCGCCTTACGTGTACCAAATGCATTCGTTTTTGCACATCCGTACGACCACGTAGCCTCCGTCCAGGTCAAGGTAAAGCACATGCCAAGGACCAGGAAGCGTTCCCTCCCGCACCTAGTGTCTTCTTGCTCGGACATGGTTGTGGCTTCATACTCCTTCCAAGAATGAGGGCCAATTAAGTGTGTAAATTTAATTTAAATTTAACGGTGTCTGCTTACCAAGGCAGATAACTCAAACGGAAGTTTCTGGCTTAGAAACTTGGGTTATGTCAGTTCTCTTTAAACCGTTTTAAAATTGTATTTTATCACAGGTGTTTTTATTTATCAGTATTACTTAGCGCCTACTGTATACCAGGCGCTGTTCTAGGCACTGGGTGATACAGCAGTGGACGGACGATCCAGAAGTTCTGTCTCGAACTTCATTCTAGTAGTGGAGACACCCAGAAAGCTGGAGAAACCAATAAATAACATGTTACCTAGAGATGAGTGTGCTCACCAGCCAAGGACCAACTCTGCAAATCGTCAGCAGGGGCCGCTGGTGACAGCCGGAGGGCCCTCCCTGGGACAATTCCCAAGCATTATAGTGGGGAGACACTTGACCTTGGTTAAATAAAGCAAAACAAATTTAAAAAAAAGACACCCACAAAAACTCTGGAAGCAACCCTAGTGTCCATCGATGGATGAACGGAGAAGCAACATGTATTCTATCCATACAAAGGACTACTATTCAACCTTAAAAAGGATGGGAATTCTGACATGTGCTACAACAGGGATAAACCTCGAGAACATTAGGCTCAGTGAGATGAGCCATTAAATAAGACAAAAGCTATATGACCCCCTCCCCTTACATGAGGTCCTAGGGTAGTCAAATCACAGAAAACAGGACAGTGTTTGCCAGGCGCTCGGGGGTGGGTGCTGTTGAATGGGTACGGAGTTCCAGTTTTGCAAGATGAAAGAGTTCCGGAGATGGGTTGCACAGCAAGGTGAATATACTTAACATTACTGACCTGTACATTTAGAAATGGTTAAGACAGTATCTTTTATGTTATATATCTTTACCACAATAAAAAAATTCTCCTCTTACCTAATAATCCTAGGTTAAATGAGATTCATTTTGGGGAAATTATCTGAGCTTAAGGTAAAAGATTTATGAATGAAAATATTAACTGTAGCATACTTTTTAAAAAAAAATCCTAGTGAGTGGAAGGAAGGGAAGGAGGGACTTTTTTTTAGAGAGAGAAACATCAATGTGAGAGAGACACATTGGTTGCCTCCTGCTCCCATTCTGATGTCGGCTGGGGGTCGAACCTGAGGTACGAACCCTTGACTGGTGATTGAACCCAAGACCTTTGGGTCTGCAGGCTAACGCTCTAACCACTGAACAAACTGGCCAAGGCAACTGTAGCATACTTGTAAAAAAAAACAAAAACAAAGTAGGAGCTATTGTTACCAGCCAGATGAGGAGACCTCGGTTCTCGTCTTCTTGAAGGAAAGGTTTCATCAAGAGACAAAATGCAGCAAATCAAGTAAGAAGGCATTGGCCGCAGCAACAGCAGACTCAGGACAGCGAGACAAGGCAGGGCCCAGCTTAGAAGAAGCCACACGAGAGCCCAGGCGGGCTGCTCTGGCTCACTGGGAAGCCAGAGAAAAGGGGCCTTGGGGACAGTTCAGGGGGTGAGCCGGGACGAGCTGGGGATCAAGTCTGCAACCGAGGTCCGAGCCCTTGACCGGAATCAAGCCCTGGACCCTTCAGTCCACAGGCCAATGCTCTACCACTGAGCCGAACAGGCCAGGGCTAGATGTTATCTTTAGGAAGGAGAAGTCATGGGGTCCAAACCATGTGACCGGCGATATGCTGGGGAGGAAAGGTCACCCTGGGGTGAGGTACTTGTTTTCCAGTTTTGCCGGTTGCTAGCCGCCCTGGTGACCTTCTGACCCTGGTCCTTGCTCTGTCATGTCTGTCTGGCTGCCCACCACACTGTGTCTTTAATAATGGTCAAGTGATGGTAGCCTCCTTCCACTGGACTCCATGCAATCATTAAAAAATGCTCGTTATTGCCCTAACCAGTGTTGCTCAGTGGATAGAGCATCGGCCTTCGGACTGAAGAGTCCCAGGTTCGATTCCGGTCAAGGACACATACCTGGTTGTAGGCTTCATCCCCAGTGGGGGGCATGCAGGAGGCAGCTAATCACTGATTCTCTCTCATCATTGATGTTTCTATCTCTCTCTCCCTCTCCCTTCCTCTCTGAAATAAAGAAATATATATTTTTAAAAATGTTGTTTGTTGTATGCATATGTTGTGTAACCCATGGACCTTAGGGTGGTGAAGGCCTGGGGTGGGGGGCTGGGGGTGGGGGGATCAATGGGGGGCAAAGGGGGACATATGTAATATTTTCAACAATAAAGATTTATTTTTTTAAAAAGAGCTTAGGCAATCAAAATAACAAGAAACAAGATAATGCTGGTTGGACATGGCTCCGGCTTCACCAGGACCTGGATGCCAGGTGCCCTCCCCGCCCCCCCCACCCCCCGACCAGGAAGCTGTGAACTGAGAGGTGGCTGTGGACTTGACCACGAGGCGTGGGCGTTCTGCACCCGCTCAGGGCCCGGCACAGAGACAGCTGTCAGAGAGCCGAGGGAGGCTGGTCTCGGGGGGCAGGAATCTGTTCTCCAAACCAGACCGAGTCTCTCAGTTGGGGACATGGAGGAGCCAGGATGATGAGGGAAATTCCAGGGCAGCGGCCTAGGCGTGGGAGCTGCAGGCGCCGGAGAAAGGGTCTCCCAGCAGCCGCTTCGAGGGAGCCGGGCCATGCCGACCGGCCCTCCTGTGGCCTGCGGGGAGGCTGGGGCTTGCCAGGACCAGAGCCAGGTCCCGGAGGGCAGCGCGGGGGCGTTCTCCGGCTCCAGGTCTGGGTTCCGAGCTGGAAGGCACAGAACCCCGCCCCCAGGTGCGGGCTCAGAAGGACTTCTCTCCCTTAAGACGGCGAGGCCTGGAGCGCCAGGGCAGGCCCCGCAGCTGGAACGTCTCTGCCCACCATGCTGCACCCCGGGGAGCTGTCCCGGCCCAACTGAGGAAGAGAGGGCAGAGTGTAGGGTCCCGGGTCAGGAGCCTGCACCCCAGCTGCGAGGCGGGGGGCGAGGGCTCTGGTGTTGCCGCAGCTTCTGGGACTTTGTCATCCACAGGATGGTGACTCACTTGTGCAGGAGCAGGACAGAAGGAAGAGCCATGCCCGCTCTGGCTCACTCTCAGCGCCCGGCCACGGCCACGGGCTTTGCCCCCTTCCTCCCGCGTGTGCGCCTGCTCCTAACTTCATGCAACCCTCCCTCGCCCCAAACCCAGGCCAGCCCTCCCTCCCAGGGACCAGCCGGAGCCTCCGGTCAGCGCGTCCCCCGCTGCTCAGGGCCCCTCGGCGACATCCCTTCCTGCTCTGGTGACAGTGACTCGGGTGGAAGAGGCTCCGCCGCCTGAGCCAGGTCCAGTCGCTGACCTGCTGGCCTCTGAGTCACGAAGCCGTGGGCACGGGTCCTGAGGCCAGGCCTGCCCTGGTGGGGCTTCCCGGCCTGGCTTACCATCCTTCCCTGAGGCTGTCACCGTGCTTTACGGTCTTCGTGGCGAAGAAAGGACACAATGGCACTGCGCCAGTGAAGAGATGCTACCGGAGAAATCACGTTTGGAGAGATGGAAGGTGGAGGCCAGGGTTTGATGAGTGGCTACATGACTGACTGGCGGAAAGAACGGATGCATATCCCACGGTCCTCCCGGGGCCCAGGAGGGTGGCCATCGCTCTGTGCTGACGAATACACAGAAGCAGGGCCCGCGCCTCACCCCTGGGCTGGCACAGGGGGGCACCCAGGAAATGGCCCGACAAGGATTCTCACCTTCTGACCTGTGTCCTTCCTCCTGCTTGTCTCCCCAGGGCAGGGATGCGCATGAAGTACCAATTGGAGTTCTGTGTGTGTGTGGTGAGGCTTTACGGAAATAACCCGTTTCTCTGAGACCAGGATCAGTTCACAAGCGTTTTATTTATCAACGGCCATCAGCTCGCTCAGCCCAGAAACCACTGCTGCCGAGAGCTTCCTGGCGGCCAGGCGCCCCCCCCCGCCCCCTCTCCCCCCCGCCATGCTGTGGCCAGGAGCCGGGCCGCGGGGTCAGCTGGCTCCCTCCTCCTGGAAGTGCTTGTGACAGGCAGCCGTGAGCCCCGCCACCAGCAGGACGAACTCCTGGAAGCTCACTGTGGAGTCTTCGCTGGTGTCCAGGCCCCTGAACAGCTTCTCCATGGCGTCGTCCTTCCCGCTCTGGAGGAGAGAGGGGGCAGTCAGCGAGGGGGTGCCCGCGGGGCCTCGGCCTCAGCCAAGCACCGCGCTGGGCAGAGGGAAGGGGTCCGAGTCTGTGCCAGGCCCGCTGGGCGTGCAGACACCGCACCTGGGAGGGCAGACTCGGCTCTGGCAGGTGGGGGCCTGCCCGACGTATTTGAAGGATTGTCTCTGTTTTTTAAAAATGTGTTTTTATTGATTTCGGAGAGGAAGGGAGAGGGAGATAGAAACATCCATGATGAGAGAGAATCATCGATTGGCTGCCTCTTGCACGCCCCACACTGGGGATCGAGCCTGCACCCTGAGCATGTGCCCTGACCGGGAGTGGAACCGTGACCTCTTGGTTCATAGGTCGACGCTCACCCACGGAGCCACGCGGCCGGGTGAGGAGCTGCCTTTGGATTGTGTAATGCCCTTGACCGTGACGATTCCCAGGAAACCGCACCCACTCGCTCTCTGTCCTCGGCGCCGCGAGCTCTGTGGGTGCTGCCTATGAAAACTCCCAGGTCACGTCTACTGACCACCGTCCCGCGCGGCCACCACGCTGGCCCCTACGTAGACCTCCAGTCCTCAATCCACCGGGCGAGGGAGGTGTCACCCGTTCCAGGTGAGGAAAGCAGCCTGAGCCACCGGGAGAAGGGGACCTGGGGTCAGCCCAGGCCTGGACAGTCCCTGCCACCCCCACCCCGGCTTTCTATCAGAGGGCGGTGAGGGGCAGTGCGAGCACCGCCACGGTGCAGGTCCGAAAAGCAGCAGCAGGGGGCGCAGGCGGCCCGGCCCCGAACCCGCAAATTCTATCGCAGAATGTGCTGCTGCGGCACAGCTGGTTGAGCGGTAGATTCCAGGTCCCAGGACGGATTCCAGTCAAGATCGCCCAGGCCTCGGCCCCTCCCGCTGAGGAGCTGCGAGTGTGCGGCCTGGGTCTGGACAGCTTCTGCCCCTTCTGCCCTCCTTCCTCCTTCCCCACAGCCGCCTCCTGCCCCCCAGCCAGCTGGCTCTGCCCCAGGGGAGCCTCCAGCCCAGGGGAGCCTCCTGCCTGCCCGCCTCACCTCCAGGAAGCCCGGGAGTTCCTTCTCCAGTAGCACCCTCAGCTCCTCCTTGCTCAGGCTCCGCCTGCTGCCGTGTGTCCCTGCATAGCGGGCAAACACGTCCATGATCATGTTGATGGCGACCTCCAGGTCAGCCATGGACTCCTCAGCCTCGGGTGCCTCAGCCATGGGTTCCTCAGCCACGGGTGCCTCAGCCACGGGTGCCTCAGCCACGGGTTCCTCAGCCATGGGCTCCTCAGCCTCGGGTGCCTCAGCCATGGGTGCCTCAGCCACGGGTGCCTCAGCCACGGGTTCCTCAGCCACGGGTTCCTCAGCCATGGGTGCCTCCTGGCGGCTGCGGTGGCCGAGGGAATGGCCCACCGAGGCCCCTGGCGCCTCTTATAGAAGGACCCAGCTCCGTGCTGACGCAGGTGGGACGGCAGGGCTGGGTCGCTCTGCGCACCTGCCCCTCCCCGTTGGGCATCACTCGGATGAAATGCGTTGTTGCAACTTCCTGCGGCCCTGGCTGGACCCCTCCCCCCGCCCCCCTCCCCTGGACTGGGCCAGGCCCCGCGTGCCCACGTCTTACTGCACTTCCCGGCGTCCCCACCCTGGGGCAGGGGTGGAGCTTGCTGAGCGAGGAATGGTGACCGGCCTGTCCTTGGGCGCCGGTCCCTGTGCGTCAGGCGGGCCTGGCGGAGACACCATCTGGGGAGGAATGTTGGGCCCCGCGGGTTAGGGGCTGGTGGTCCAATTGTCTTCAGAACCCCCTGGGCCATCAGCGGGCAGCTCACCGCAGCTCCCCCCCCCCTCCTGCCTGCGTCATCTGTGGCCTTCCTCCCTCTTCTCGGCCTCCAGGCACACTGGGAGCGGGCTGACCACTCCAGCACGCCGCCCCCTCACCCACCCATCTGCCATGACCGACATCCACATGAGGCCCTACCCCAGGCTCTGGGCGGACACCTTGGGGCCACTGTTCAGCCGGCACATCACGAGCTGCCTGATGTGCGCACCCTGACCCGTGGAAAGCTCGCACGGCTTCCCCGATTCCTGCTCCCGTCTACTTGCTCTGGGACAAGTTCTGGAACCGGGGATCATGTTGGAGGAAATGGTGAGAGAACCCTGGAAGGTGCGGAAGATGCTGGGAGGGCGGTGGCGGTTAGACAGACAGGAGCAGAGCAAGGACGAGAGGTGAGGCCACAAGGCGGGCTGGGTGCCTAGCAACGGGCAAAACTGGGAAAACAGGACATGGCCCCAGGGTGACCTTTCTGCCCCGGCAGGCTGCTGGTCATGAGATTAGACCCCTGACCTTTCCTCCCTAGGATAACATCTGGGCCTCAGTTGTTTTCAGCTCCAGGCGCAGGAAAGCAGCAAAACCAGCCAAGTGGCTCCTGGGCTGCCTCAGGACCAGCCGCACTGACGGAGGGCCGGCCGCAGTGACGGAGGGCCGGCCGCAGTGACGGGGGGCCGGCCGCAGTGACGGGGGGCCGGCCGCAGTGATGAACTGGGGCGGAGCATGGAGTGTCAGGCCTGCAGTACTCAGTACTATTTCATATATATATATATATATATATATATATATATATATATATATACACACACACACACACACACATATACACACACATATACACATATGTACACATGTACATACACACATATATGTACATGCATGCATATACACATATATATACACATACATATACACACAGACATACATATATGTATATATATTTTTATTGGTACTATATTTTATTGATTTCAGAGAGGAAAGGAGAGGCAGAGAGAGAGAGAAACATCGATGATGACAGAGAAACTTTGATCAGCTGCCTCCTGAACAGGGCATGTGCCCTCACTGGGAATCGAACTGTGACCTCCTGGTTCATAGGTTGATGCTCAACCATTGAGCCACACCGGCCAGGCTCAGCACTATTTCCATTCCTCTGCTCCTCTTCCTTCTAAGTTTCCCAGCTGCCATCTCTTTCCAGGTCTCTAAGGGTCCGCTGAGTCTGTACGTTGAGAAACAAGCAAACAATGACATGGGAGGGTCATGCCAGAGGCCGGTGGGAGCCCCGAGGAACAGCTAGCCCGCCTGGGGGAGCGGGGAGCAGGAAGGCTTCTGGAGGGGGTGGTGCTGAAGGGCGGCCATGAGACAAAGGGGCTCAGCCCAGGGGTCTCCCGTGTGGCTCCGGCCAGCAGCATCAGCACACTCTGAATTAGAAACCCCGGGCAGGGCCCAGCCGCCAGGGAGGCTGGGAGATGGAGCTGGCCGACCTTCCAGGTGGCTCTGTTGCCTGCTCCAGAGTGAGAACCACGAGTCCAGAAGGGCAGGCCTTCTCACCGCGGAGAATTTAAATGTGAACGACAGGCAGTGAGAAGTTCATGTCTTATTCTAAAGGAGGGCTTGTGTGCCTTTGACGAGAACAGACGCCAGGCCGTGGCGCTCTGCAGCCGGATTCCTGCCATGTTTCTCACTGTTCTGAGGCTGGGTCAACAGGCTAGAAAACTAACTTACCTGTCCTTAATTTTTGTGTCGAGTGACTTTTTAAAAAACACTTGGATTAAATTCAATTTGCATTTTAAATAGAAGACAGTCTGGAATAACTGAAATAGAAGAATAAAGACATAAAACTGCAAGTCAGATCTGGAACATTATTCTGAGTGCCTGGGAGTCAGAATACACACGGGAAGTCTGCAGGTAGGACTCGAGCAGGGGGAGGAACCCATTCAACTCACTGTCTCATTTCTCTACCAAACCTCTACAACTCTGTGTGTTCCTCTTAGTAATACTCACCTCTACACTGTTATTTCTTCTGAAATGGGTCCACTCATTTAGACCGGGGGTTGGTTAACTTGTGCATTCAAAGGAAGAGAAAACCAAACAGAATCAACGGGATGGCATAGGATTGTGTGCGGCTTTAGACATCAGCTCCAAAAGAGTCGTCTGCTCTCAGTTTGAAGGGCTCATTAGCCTCTCGTCAGCTGCTGCTAGACAGAGCCGTAGTCGGTGTTGAATGTAAAGGGCTCGGATGTACCTTTTTATTTTTTTAAAAGTTACTTCATTGATTTTACAGAGAGGAAGGGAGAGGGGTAGAGAATTAGAAATATCGATGAGAAACATCGATCAGCTGCCTCCTGCACGCCACCTACTGAGCCTGCAACCCAGGTACATGCCCTTGACCAAAACTGAACCCGGGACCCTTCAGTCCACAGGCTGATGCTCTATCCACTGAGCCAAACCGGTTAAAAATTAAATGTATTGGGGTAACATTAGATAGTAAAATTATATAGGTTTCAGGGGTGCCATCCTATAATACATCAACTGTATATTGTATCGTGTGTTCACCACCTCAAGCCAATTCTCCTTCCATCCCCATTTATCCCCCCTTTTACCTCTCTTAGCTCCCCTACCCCCCTTCCCTGTTGATATTCACCATTCTGTTGTTTGTGTCTATGAGGTGTTTTTTTGTTTTTGCCTAATCCCTTCACCCTTTTCACCCAGCCCACACTGCTCCCCCCGCCCCCTGTGACAGCTGTCAGTTTGATCTCTATCTATGAGTCTGTTTCTATTTTGTTGTTGTTAAATCTCACCTGAGGATATTTTTCCATTGACTTTAATTTAGAGAGTGGGAGACAGGGGAGAGACAGAGAAACATTGATGTGAGAGAGGCACATGGATTGGTTGCCTCCTGAATCACTGGAGGGATGGAACCTGAAACCCAGGTACATGCCCTTGACTGGGAATCGAACCCGTGACCCTTCGGTGTGTGGGCTACATTCTAACCACTGAGCTACACCGGCCAGGGCTCTATTTGAAAAAAAAAATCCTCACCTGAGGATATGTTCATTGACTTTAGAGAGGAAGCGGGGGGGGGGGGGGGAGGGAGAAACATTGATGTGAGAGAGAAACATTGATCACTCCAACTGGGATCAAACCTGAAACCTTTTGGTGTATGGATGATGCTCCAATGAAGCCACCCAGTCAGTCTGTTACTATTTTGCTCATCAGTTAATTTTGTTCACTAGAGTCCACATATGAGTGAGATCGTGTGACACTTGTTCCTCCGACTGGCTTACTTAGCATAATGCTCTCCAGGTCCATCCATGCTGTCACAGAGATTTCCTCTGTTTTACGGCTGGGTAGAATTCCACTGTGTACATGTCCCACAGCTTTTTATCCACTCGGGTGGGCCCTGGGGCTGCCTCCAAATCTTGGCTATTGTGCATAGCGCTGCAACGAACACAGGGTGTGTGTATGCTTTTGAATTCACGTTTTGGGTTTCTGCAGATTTAGAATTCCCAGAAGTGGGATCGGAGGATCATAAGGCAGGTCCATTTTTAACTTTTTGAGGAACGCCATACTGCTTTCCACAGTGGCTGCACCCTCTGCATTCCCACCAGCAGACACCAGGGTTCCGTTCCCTTTCTCCACGACCTCACCAACACTTGTTGAGCTGTTGATGGTAGCCATTGTGACAGGTGAGAGGCCATACCTCATTGTAGTTTGAATTTGCAGTTCTTTGATTAGTGATGCTGAGCATGTTATCACATGTCTCTTGGCCAGCTGCATGTCCTCTAAGGAGAAAGAAGAGTGACGTAAAAGCAAATTTACTCATGCGTGCCAAGCTCTGCTCCGGGCTGTGGGGGACACACAGTTGAGTAAGACACCCCCTCCCCACTGCCACCCTCCCACCCCACGCAGACACACAGCAGACACCTGGAGCTCTGATTCTCAAAAGGAAGGGGCTATTCGGGTTAAGCCGGGGGTGTCACAGCCTTTAATACACTATTGCGTAGCATTTTCCTCTTTCCGTCTAGACAGAGAGCGTTTACATCTTTAAAATGTAGATTCCGCGCTTGAGAAGCAGTCTAGGAGGAGAGGGTGCACCGGAAGAGCTCACCCCGAAGCCGGGGGAGCAGCTAGGCGGGGCACCCGGTGAGCGGAAAGAGGGACGGGAGCGCGCGTGCGTGCTCGTGCTCGTGTGCGCGCGCGATCGCGGCGGAGCCGGCTGCGTCTTCCGCCGTCGACGCGCGCGCGCCCGCCCCTCGCTCCACCCGCGGCGCGACCGTAAAGCGGCCCGGCCGTGTCGTGAACGGGGCCGCAACGCGCAGGGAGCTGGTTGACGGCCGGGACTCCATTTTGTTTGCGGCTGCTCTGCTCGTCAGTCGCCCCTTTCCGCGGCTTCTCGGAGGCGGAAAGTTGAGCCCGGGTAAAAGTTTGGAAGACGGTTCTGGAACTCCGTGGCTCAGAGTAGCGCGTCTCCGTTTTCTCTCTGCAGCCGACGCCGACCCCGCGGTCCCGGAGGAGCGAGGAGGATGCGGCCCCTGGACATCGTCGAGCTAGCGGAGCCGGAGGAGGTGGAGGTGCTGGAGCCCGAGGAGGACTTCGAGCAGTTCCTGCTGCCCGTCATCCACGAGATGCGCGAGGACATCGCGGCGCTGACGCGCGAGCGCGGGCGCGCCTACCTGCGCAACCGGAGCAAGCTGTGGGAGATGGACCACATGCTCGTCCAGATCCAGACGCAGGTGGAGGCCTCGGAGGAGAGCGCGCTCAACCACCTGCAGGGCCCGGGCGACGGCGCCGAGGGCCGCGGGGCGCGGCGCGGCGAGAAGGCCGAGGAGAAGGCCAAGGAGATCGCGAAGATGGCCGAGATGCTGGTGGCGCTGGTGCGGCGGATAGAGAAGAGCGAGTCGTCCTGAGCGGCCGGCGGTAAGGCCGCGCCGGGGCCGGGAGCCGTGGTGGCCGCCCCGCACTCGGGGACCCTCCGGGGTTGGAGGACCCGTGGTCCCCGCGGGCGGGCGGGGTGGGGGAGGGGAGAGCGGCATGCTCCGTGTTCCCTGTAGGAGGCTTCCTCGCTGCCCTTTAAGTTTTTGGGTTTTTTTTTTTTTTTTTTTACGCTGGTAACTAGGGAAAACATTGCCCGTGGTTGGCTTGGTATCTGGAGGGAACCTGAGGTCGCGCAGCAGTAGAGTAACTGCGGGACAGCGAACCTGACAGTCGCCAAGGGAACAAAATCACGGCACAGGCCGCCGATCCGGGGGCGGGGAGGCGGGGTTTTCAGAGGGAAGGCCTCGCTGTTGGGCAGCTCCGGACTCTGCTAGGAGATGGGGCCGAGGCAGGTGGCTTCCCGGGGAGGGGCGTCCCGCAGGGCTGTCCATGGGGGAGCGGGGGTGTTGGGGGCTGTTTTTCTCACAGAATTAACCTGTTCACGATGGGTCTCTCGCCATTGCACTTCAGGTTTACAGCCAATGGATTCTGGTCGACTGGTGGAGATTGGCTGACACCCTGGAGAAGCTGAAACCAGAGAGCCTTTTGTTTTTCCCCCTTTTTTTCTCCGTCTACGCTCTGTCCTCATTTACACTACGTTTCTGCTGTGGTCTGTGGTTGATGACCTCAATATGAGTTTTGACTGTTGGATGTTTTCGTTTGGGGAAGTAACTTTGATTTGGGAAATGCTCCGACGCAGAAGTGGGCCTAGATTGTAAGCTCTTGCAGCAGTCGCATTGTTCCTGGGCTTTGGTTATTTCTGAGTTTTGAGGTGCTTTGCTCTTTCTTGTGCGACCTGATAGCTCCCTGGAACTCGGGGTCTGTGTGGGACGCCAGGCCCGGAGTTGGAGGTCTCCAGCTCTGCAGGACCGAGGGCTGCTCGCTGCCGGGAGAGGACTCCATGCAGCAGCGGCCCAAGAAGCTGAGGAAGGGACCAGACTTCCACCGGCGCGGACGGGGCTGATCTGGCTGGGACTGGTGAATCCGAAGGCGGAAGATGGCATTGTCTGTATTTTGGGACTTGAATTTCTTTCTGTGTGAGACCAAAGGAGGAGAGATGTATTTTGTTCAAAATTTAAATTTTATGTGGCACACGATCCGATGTAACCTGTCTGGTCAGTTTGTTTGGACAACCTAACTCAGCTTTATTGGACATGGAACCTAGATGGGCGACGAGATCTTAGTATTCTGTACAAGTTGATGTAAGACCCTGATGCATTTCAGGGGATAAAATGGAAGAGATATTTGCAAAAGCCTTTGAGGGGCTGGGAAAGGAAAGCAAGGACTGTCTGCATTGGACCCTAAAACGGACAGGGATCTTAAGGTTCATACGATGTCCAGCTATCAGTTCATTTGAGTAGCAGACCTGACAAGTATTTGAGGTCAAAACCCTACCATGTGTTTTAAAAAAAAGTTACCATGTTAATAAAAGTATTCATTTGCTTGAAAAGACACACGACCTTCCTTTAGAATGAAGTCTTTCTCCTTTAGAATGAAGTCTTTCTCCTTGGCGTCGTTGCCAAACGGAAAATGAATTGCTGTGGGTTTTGATGCTCT
This sequence comes from Cnephaeus nilssonii, assembly GCF_951640355.1. Taxonomy (NCBI): domain Eukaryota; kingdom Metazoa; phylum Chordata; class Mammalia; order Chiroptera; family Vespertilionidae; genus Cnephaeus; species Cnephaeus nilssonii. The sequence goes on along the minus strand of NC_137072.1, from coordinate 115,466,161 downwards.
CAGTAACCTCTAACGGGAAGATTTATCTCTGCATGCTGCGCTGGGAACTGAGAGGAAAGGCGCCTCATGCTGTGGTCCGGGCTCCTGCCCTCAGAAGCCAGAGTGCTTTCCGTCTTCCCACCTGGAAGACGGAGACAAGTCTACTGAGTCCTTGCGGTAGGAATAAGTGGTGAGACGGTGAGATGGGAGACCACCCCTTCCGAAGGGAAGGACTTCCTGCTGGAAGTACTGCTGCCGGCCGCCCCAGCTGGTCCACTCTGAAAAAATGTCTGCTTAAGAGCTGCCTTAGCCAAGGTCAAGCCCCCTTTCGCAGGTGCCCATCTCCAGGGCTAAGTGGGCTGGGGTCCAAGGCCGTTTCCCTCTCACTGCTACTTGGGGCAACTTTGAAGGGCGCCTTGGCTTCAGAGCTCCCTGTGGGTCCGCTGAGGCTTTTGTTAGGGCCTCATCACAGCCCGCTTCTCCCCCTGCCCAGTCCTCCCTTCACAGGTGTTAGTCCCTAAGAGCCTTCCTGTGCTCTAACCTGCATCAGAGTGCTTCCTGGGGAACCATGGGTAAATGTAAGACAGTACATTTGCCGTGTCTGAGAGCACAGGGGGAGAGCCAAGGAGAGCATTCAGAGCACGTAAACGGTGAACTTGACCTTAAAGAATGAGTACACCAGGAGGGAATGCGGGACATCCGGGCACGGGAGCAGTGAGAAGATGCCGGAGGGTCGGAGTTTTCTGAGCACATTCTAATGGTGGGGAGACGTGGGTAGGACGGAATTATGAACCAGGAAACGACCACCACCCAAGCTGCATTTAGTACCTTGGTTAAAACGTGAATTCATCTTGTACGTAAACTACAGACTATTCTGATCTCACCAGTTTTCCACCAAAGCCCTTTTTCTGTTTTAGGGTACCATATTACATTTGGTAATTGATTTTAAAAATAGGTGCTACAGCCCTAGCCGGTTTGACTCAGTGGATAAGAGCGTCGGCCTTCGGACTGAAGGGTCCCAGGTTTGATTCCGGTCAAGGGCATGTACCTTGGTTGCGGGCACATCCCCGTTAGGGGGCGTGCAGGAGGCAGCTGATCGATGTTTCTCATCGATGTTTCTAACTCTCCATCCCTCTCCCTTCCTCTGTAAAAAATCAATAAAATATATTAAAAAAAAAAAAAAAAAGGTGCTACAGCTCTGGCCGGTTTGGCTCAGTGGATAGAGTGTCGGCCTGTGGACTGAAGGGTTCCCAGGTTTGATTCTGGTCAAGGGCACATGCCTGGGTCACAGGCTCGATCCCCAGTAGGGGGCATGCAGGAGGCAGCCAATCCATGATTCTCATCATTGATATTTCCCTTCCTCTCTGAAATCAATAAAAATACATTAAAAAATAAGTAAATAAAATAGGTATTACAAATGGCACACAGTTCAAAAGATGCAAGTGATCTTCACCCCCCAGTTTCCCAGTTTCTCTCTGAGAAGACAATCATTTCCCAGTGTCTTGTATATCCTTCCAAATATGGGTGAGCATAAAACTCGCCCAATTTTTTTTTTACCTACATGGTAACACACATATAACCTGTGAGCGTCCTTAGCGTGTTGCTTTTTTCTACCTAAACCATGGTTTGAAAGTCTTAACTCTAAACATCTAGGTCTACCTTTTTAAAATGGCTGCACGTGTTCATTGTACTATAAGGTTAAGTATCAGAGGTGATTCTTGCACCAGTTTGAGAACCATTGTCCTAAATTCTTTTCAGTAACTCCTTAGTTCCTCTTCCTTGTGATTTTAGTCACAATTGCAAAGCAGCTGCCAATTCAGATTTCCCCAGCCCCTTAAGTCTGTCCTGGCTTGCCAGTAATTGGAGGATCGATTGAATCTTGCATTTTCTAAGCAAAAAATCTGATGAACCATTCTGAGAGGCTAAATTGAGACCAGCTAGGGTTGCCGGAAGCTTTTCATGGCAGATCCATATGTCCCTCGTGAGCTCCAAGTTCTCCATCCCTTTCCTGGGCGCCCTGCGGAGTTCAGGCCACGGACGGCTGAGCAGAAGGGCTGTTGGGGGTTCTGGGACAGGTTCCTGAGGCTGGGACCTATCTGCTGGGGTAGCTCAGGTGTGACAAGTGTCCTTTTATAGCAGTGCTGTTACAGAAAGGACCCTAAGAGCCGGGGAGCGTGGAGGATTAGGTAACGAGCTCTGATGAGAAGGGGAGGCCGAGTATGCAGGATGTTTATGCTCCCCCGGTCCCGCACTTGGCCAGGATCGGGCTGGGAGGCAGTCCCCAAAGTAGTACCACAGCGGCTTCTGCATCCGGATGTTTCTTCAGCAGAGGTGACCCCTGGGAAGAAAAATTTGAATCTCATGGACATTGGAGGACTGACAGCCAAGGACACAGTCAACACTTGGCCGGGGAGGGGGCATGAACAAAGGCCTGACTGCAGGACAGTCCGCAGCGTTCACCTTCCCAAAGAGAATCCTCGGGATCCAGGCTGCTGGGAACGGCTGGGACACGGGGGGCCTGGCTCCCGGCACCTGCTACCTGCTCTCTGTGACCTTGAGCAGACGCTGGCTTGTGTCAGGTTCTTTCCAGCATGACATTCTGTATGATTTCTCCAACTAAAGCTAATCTGGAGGAAACTGCTCGAGGGGCAATTAGTGCTGTTCAAATTCTCCACCTCCCAGGTGCACTCGCTAGCCCCCAGGTGGTGATGGTGGTGGTGGTGGGTGGCTAATTCTGGCCAATGAGTTAGAAAAGTAAGTCACATCCAAGCCAGAACCACCCACGAGAGACCCTCCAGAGCTCTCTTCCCTCTGGCACAGGGACCAGCAACATTCAAGATGGGTGGTTGGTCATCAGCTTATGTTCCTTGGGTGAGAGTAGCTCGCTGCCAACCTATGATGAACACATGGTACAAACGAGGAAAAACCTTAGCGGTTTTATCCGGGCAGTGGATACGCACGGCGCGGAGTTCCCATCCTCTTCCTGAGATAGGTGGGGATTTGTTACCTGGTAACACTGTGGCCAGATGAATGGACATCTATCCAGGGCTTGCTTCATCCAGTTGCTGTCCAAACTAAGACCCTCTCCCTGGCCAATTCCATTCCCCCTCTTCTGATCCCATAATGTTCTGTAGTTCCCGTCTCCTGATTTATATCCTTCAAACGTCTATTCCGTGACTCACAAAATCCTCCATTCTACTATTCCCAAACTCATTCCTACGATTTTTTAAATCTTCTGTTTGTTTTATTTTCTCCTTTTTATTGAATTTATTGGAGTGACACTGGTTAGCATTACACAGGTTTCAGGTGCACAATTCCACAACGTATAATCTGTACACTGTGTTCACCATCCCTTCAAGTCTCCTTCCATCCCCATTCGCCTCCCCATCCCCTCCCCCTCTCACCTTCCCCTACTCCCACTTCCCTCATCAATCACCACCCTGTTATCCATGTCCATGATTTTTTCTCGCTTTTTGCTCAATCCCTCCACCCTCACCCCCCACCCACTCCCCTAGCCTCACCCGACGGCTGTCAGCCTGCTCTCTGTGAGTCTGTCTCTGTTTTGCTTATTCAGTTTGTTCATTAGATTCCACATATGAGTGAAATCCTATGGTACCTGTCTTTCTCTGACTGGCTCATTTCACTTAGCATAGTGCTCTCCAGGCCCATCCAGGCTGTCACAAAGAGTAAGAGTTCCTTCTGTTTTACAGCTGAGTAGTATTCCATTGTGTAAATGTACCACCGCTTTTTTATCTGCTTCCAAATCTTGGCTATTGTAAATAACGCCGCAATGAACACAGGGCTGCACATATTCTTTCAGTATACGCTGCTTTCGACAGTGGCTGCACCAGTCTGCATTCCCATCAAGAGTGCAGGAGGGTTCCCTTTTCTCCGCATCCTCGCCAACACTTGTTTGTTGATTTACTGATGACAGCCATTGTGAAAGATGTGCGGTGGTATCTCATAGTTCTAATTTGCATCTCTCTGATGATTAGTAATGTTGAGAATCTTTTCATATGTCTATTGGCCTTCTGTATGTCCTCTTTGGAGAAGTATTTGTTCAGGTTCTTTGCCTATCTTTAAAATTTTTTTTAATTTAGAGAAGAAGGGAGAGAGAGAGAGAGAGATAGAAATATCAATGATGGGAGAGAATCATTGATCAGCTGCCTTCTGCACGCCCCCTTCTGGGGATCAAGCCCGCAACCTGGGCATGTGCCCTTGACTGGAATTGAACCCGGAACTCTCCAGTCCACAGGCCGATGCTCAATCCACTGAGCTAAACGAGCTAGGGCTCTTTGCCCATTTTTTAATTAAATTTTTAAAATATAGTTTATTGATTTTTTACAGAGAGGAAGGGAGAGGGACAGAGAGTTAGAAACATCGAAGAGAGGGAAACATCGATCAGCTGCCTCTTGCAACAACCCCCACCGGGGATGTACCCGAAACCAAGGTACATGCCCTTGACCGGAATCGAACCCAGGACCCTTCAGTCCTTCATTCCGCAGGCCAATGCTCTATCCACTGAGCCAAACCAGCCAGGGCGATTGTTTGTTCTTTCGGTGCTGAGTTTTATAAGTGCTTTATAAATTTTGGATAGTAACCCCTTATCAGACGTATTGGTGAATATGTTATCCCATTCATTGGGTTATCGTTTTATTTTCTTGTTGGTTTCCTTTGCTGTGCAAAACTTTTAGTTTGATGTAGTCCCATTTGTTTATTTTTTCTTTTGTTTCTCTTGGCAATGAGATATATCAGAAAAAATATCGCTATAAAAATTTACTGCCTATGTTTTCTCCTAGGGTTTTATGGTTTTGATTCCAACATTTAAGTCTTGAATCCATTTTTTGTTTGTTTGTTAATCCACACCTGAGGATTTTTTTCCCATTGACTTTTAGAGAGAGCGAGAGCGAGAAAGAACCATCAATGTGAGAGAGAAACATCGATTGGCTGCCTCCTGCAAACGCCCTGACCAGGAGTGGGGATCAAACCTTCAACCCAGGGCCGTGCCCTTGACGGGAATTGAGCCCACGACCTGTTGGTGCATGGGCCAATGCCCTAACGACTGAGCAAACAGGCCAGGACACCTTTAGTCAATTGTGAGTTTATTCTTATTTATGGTGTAAGAAGGTGGTCCAGTCTCATTTTTTGCCATGTGTCTGTCCAGTTTTCCCAGCACCATTGATTGAAGAGCCTGTCTTTACTCCACTGGGTGTTCTTGCCTCCTTTGTCGAACATTGATTGACAGCACAGGCCTGGGTTTGTTTCCAGGCTCTCTGTTCTGTCCCATTGATCTGTCTGTTTTTATGCCAGAACCATGCTGTTTTGACCACTATTTACTCATATTATTATTTGCCCCTTCAAAGCATGTTTCTTTACACCTGTAACAGCTGAGGCTGGACTCCTTCAAGCCCTGGGCTTTCCAGCAGTCTCGATGGTGATGGTCCCTCGTAGCCCTACTAGGGACCAGGGGCTGCGTTTCAGACAGAGTAGAGAGAAGGGGGAAAAGGAAACGGGAGCACGAGGTTCGGGTTTTGACGAGGTGTTACTGCCTCAAAGGACCACATACACTGACTGGGTAGCGGGGGAATGAGAAGCAGGGGTGCAACAGGAGAAAGTAGGTGTTAAAGTGAATTGAGGGTCAGAGGTTTCACCAAGTGCTGGTGGCTAGAGTGGCAGTGCCCCCTGGAAGGGTGGGATGTGGGCAGCGAAGAGGAGTGTGGAGCAGGCGCTGAGCAGGTGTGCGGTGAAAGCAAGCCCCAAGTCACCCTTGGGAATGCGTGGCCAGGAGGCGTGGAGGAGCTCATTGGATACGAGGAAGCGGAGGGCCTAGAGCCCAGGTGTGGGATGGTGGCTGTGTGAGCATCCAGGTGATGGCAGGGCGTGGGGTGGAGAGGAAGACCAGGGGGCAGGTGCCAAAGTGGAGAATAAATGAGGGGACCCGATGGAGGATGACAAGGTGGAGGATCATTAGGCTTTGGTTCTGAACTTAGAAGTGGCTCCCTAGGGCAGGGATTGGCAACCTTTTTCTATAATGAGATAGTAAATTAAAAAAAATTTTTTTAGGTCTTGTGAGCCAAATAGTCTCTGTCACATATTCCTGTTTTTCTTTTTCTTTCTTTCCTTTTTTTTTTTTTTACAGCCCTTAAAAATGTGAAAACCATTCTTAGTTCAGGGACTATAGCTTGCCAACCCCTGTCCTTGTCCGTTATTTTATTTTTATTTATTATTTTAAAAAATACATATTTTTAAATTAATTTCAGAGAGGGAGAGGGAGAGAGAAACATCAATGATGAGGAAGAATCATCGACTGGCTGTCTCCTGCATGCTCCCTAGTGGGGATGGAGCCCACAACCCGGGCATGTGCCCTGACCAGGAATCGAACTGTGACCTCCTGGTTCATAGGTTGGTGCTCAACCACTGAGCCACACTCGACGGGCATTATTCTTCACAATACTGTTGGGGCTCTCCAACATGTTTTTCCTTTTCCATCTCACTCCTTGACCATTTCTGAAGAGAGCATTGAAAAATATGCCAGTTTTTAGCTCCAGAGCCTGCTTTCTGCTGGTAGAAAATTGGGAGTCTAGATGTCTTTTTATATTTTGAACAGTCTTAGTCTCTTTTCATCCCAGCTGGCAGCATTTCTGCTAATACTGCAGGCCGGTGCAAGAATTCGTGTATGGGGGGCGGGGAGTCCCTCGGGGTGGCCTGTGGAGATCGGGCCTCAGCTTGTGCCCCCCGCCTGGCACCCTGCCTTGGCCTGGCGCAGCCCCCTCACCTGCTCCACCATCCCTGTGGGGCAATCGATCAGGGCCAGGCCCCCCACCCGGCTCCCTCAGTGTCTGGGAGCAGGGCAGCAACCTCACCTCCGGCTGCTACTGCTGGTCACCGGGGCAACGGGGGTCCCGCTCGCACCCACCTTGACCTGGTGCCACCCACTCACCTGCTCCACCATCCCGCTGTGGTCCTGCTCTCGTCAGGGCCCATCAGGGCTGCCAGCGCTGCGTTGCTGAGACGCCCACCATGTTCTGCACTGCCCCCTGGTGGTCTGCGCATGTCATAGCAAGTAGTTGAACTGGTCAAACGACCACCCAAGGGGGCAATTTGCACATTAGGCTTTTGTTGTATAGGATGGCTGCCTCAACATTTCTGTGGGTTTCCTATGTACTTTATTCCATTCCACTCATGTGCCAGAGCAAGACGAGTCTTTTTGAGGTATGTTTAACTTTTTAGACCTCATTACCAGTACTTTTGCCATATTGGCTGCTGTGAGATCATCCCTTAGCATTCCTAGGAGCCTGTGCCAGGCCAGTTTTTAAGATGGCCCTCTATGATCTATTACTCCTGTGATTATGTTAACCTTATATTGCAAAAGAGAGATCATCCAGGTAACCTAATCCTGAAAGCAGCCTTTCCTTTGGCGAAGAGCCAAGGGCTGTCAGAGAGATGACAAGGATGATATCGATTTGACATGCTGCTGCTTGCTTTGCATACGGAGGGCACTCACTATGTGCAAGGACCAGAGTGGCCCTGGCCCACCAACAAAGAGGGTCTCCCACGTATTATCTGCTAGACCAGGGGTGGGCAAACTGCAGCTCGCGAGCCACATGCGGCTCTTTGGCCCCTTGAGTGCGGCTCTTCCACAAAATACCACGGCCTGGGCGAGTCTATTTTGAAGAAGTGGCGTTAGAAGACGTTTAAGCTTAAAAAATGTGGCTCTCAAAAAAAATTTCAATCGTTGTGCTGTTGATACTTGGCTCTGTGGACTAATGAGTTTGCTGACCACGGTGCTAGACGGACAGAGAGTGAACCCCCTAGAAACGTACTTTATTCAGCCCACAGTGACAACATACAGTAGTAACAGCACATGAAAATACCTACTGGGAAACAATGTTAAAGCAACACTTATTGAGCCCTTGCGGTGTGCCCCCTCCGGTGAGGGCTGTGAGGAACTGGAGGACTAATGCTTGCCCCGGGGGTCTGTTGTCTTGTAGGGGTGCTTGGACAGCACAGTGAAGAATGGGTTCTTTCAGTCTTCTTCTCCAGGGGCGCCCTCGGTGCCAGGTGGGGCTGAGGAAACTGCTGAACCAGGCCAACACGAAGTCCCGGAAAGCGAGATGCAGACCTAACCACAACCCAGGGCAGAGTAAGACCCAGCCTGCGGACAAGAGTACAAGAGTGGTGGCGAGGTCGGGTGGGCGGTGAGGAGCACAGGGCCATTAGCATCAGCACTGGGAAATGGCAGTTCTCAGCTAGCCTCGGGGAACAGCCACTGCCCGACGGCGGCCTTGGCCTAGCTGACACCCACCCTGGGGGAGCCACCGCCTTGCTCCGTGCGTTAAAAGATTCAAACGGGCCCTGGCCGGTGTGGCTCAGTGGCTAGAGAGTGGGCCTGCAGACTCAGGGGTCCCAGGTTCGATTCCGGTCAAGGGCATGTAGCTTGGTTGTGGGCACATCCCTGGTGGGGGGTGTGCAGGAGGCAGCTGATTGATGTTTCTCTCTCATCAATGTTTCTGGCTCTCTATCCCTCTCCCTTCCTCTGTAAAAAATCAATAAAATATACTAAAAAAAGATTCAAACGGTGCCAACTTACTGGGCTTATTTTTGAACTAGAACGTTAAGAACCTAGACCGTTACACCGTAAGCGCCCTACTAAGCTGTCTCATTCCTCCAATGCAGAGAAGCCGACGTTAAAATTCACGTCGGCCCTAACCGGTTTGGCTCAGTGGATAGAGCGTCGGCCTGCGGACTGAAGGGTCCCGGGTTCTATTCCGGTCAAGGGCACGTACCTTGGTTGCGGGCACATCCCCAGTAGGGGGTGTGCAGGAGGCAGCTGATCGATGTTTCTCTCCCATCAATGTTTCTAACTCTCTGTCCCTCTCCCTTCCTCTCTGCAAAAATCAATAAAATATATTTTTTAAAAATAAAATAAAATTCACGACGCGTTAGAATAGGAACCCGCGCTCCAGACCTGGGGAGCCAGACCGGGATGGGAGGGCGGGAGCGTGCACGCGCCAGCGGAGGTCCGCGAGTTCCCACCGGCGGCGTGGCCGTAAAGGAGCGCCGGCGCGTCGTAAAAGCGCCGCACGCCAGCAGCGCCCTGGCAGACGGCGGGGAGGCCATTTTGGACGCCGTCTCCGCTGCGAAAGTTGAAAGAACCTGTTGCTCGTCACGGTGGCGGTTGGGCAGGGCTTGGCCCCGCGCCCGGCGCTCGCTGCCTGCCGGCCGGCCTCGCGGGGGCGGTGACCGGGCGGCGGGGACCGCGGGGCGGCGAAGGGCGGCGGCGGGCGGCGCGATGCGGCCCGTGGACGCGGACGAGGCGCAGGAGCCCGAGCTGGACGGGGAGAGGGTCCGCGGCCCCGCGCTCGCCGCCGCCCGCCGTGACGTCAGCGCCCTCGAGCGCGAGCACGTGCGCGCGCACCTGCGGGCCCGCCGGCGGCTGCGGGAGATCGAGAGCCTGCTGGACGCCATCCACAGCGAGGTGGAGGCCTCGGGGGAGAGCGCCCTGGACCCGGCGCGCAGCCCCGGCGCCGAGGCGGAGGAGCGGGTGGTGAAGCTGTGCGAGCAGGTGGAGAAGAAGGCGGCGGAGGCCGCGCTGATGGGGAAGCGCATCGTGGAGATCCACCAGCAGATCGACAGCCGCGAGTGCTGCTGAAGGGCGCGGAGCCGGTGCGTGGCGGGCCGCGGGCAGCCGGCTTGCGGGAGTGATGGGTGACGCCCCGCACCGACAGGCTTCGGCCCTGGGGGACGGGGCGGGGGGCGGGGGCGGCTGTGGGTACGCGGAAGGCTGAGATTTTACTCTTAACTTTTAACGTTGCTAATTAGAAGGAAACTGGTTGGTCTGTGGCTGTGAAACAGACAGACACTCCAGGAAATATTTGCAGAATGTGGACCAGCCCCGTCACTAGGGTGCAAACCTAGGTCACCGGCAGGGAAGTGGGAAACTGAAGTCGGATGGAAACTTGTAACTAACTGCTCTGATGGAATCGGAGTGTTTCGGTGACTCGCGGCAGGGGTACGTTCTGCAAGGTGGCTGGGTGTTTGGGTCTTGATGATAAATTTTCCCCGCTGTGCTCTAGGTTATCCGCTGATGGGCTCGGCCGGTAAGGAGGACTGACCACTTGGAGAGGCTGAAACCACGAGTCTTTCTTTTTCCTCCCTCCTGGTTTTCTGTCTGCGTTTTCATCATGGTAAAGGCATCTCCAGGCCCTTCTGGGAGATGTCTTCAGTGTTACGTTGCCATACGTGCAATAGGATTACTTGGTGCATTCGGTTTGGAAAAGACAGCGTAGGTATCGTTTTCCTTTTTATTAAATGCTCTTCCATGAAAAATGGGGCCTAGATTGTCCGCTGCTGTGTGGTCATATTCGTTACCGTGACTGTTGTATTTTTAAAGTTTGCCAGTACACGCTTGTGCTCTGCTATTTTTTATGCTTCCTGGAATTTGGGGACCCACGCGAGAGACTTGAGGTCAGCGTTCTGCGCGAGAGAAGACACACCTTGGCTGCAGCTGCTGAAGCAAGAACCGATGGAGGGTGTGCGCGAGGGCCTCCTCCCTGGATAAGATGGAGCCGGCCCAGAGGACGGCTGGCGTGGAGAGTGGTGGTGTGTGAATTTTGGGACTACGCAGTCCAGCAGATCAAGGCAGGAGGGCTGTGTCCTGTTTCTTTTTCTTCTTTTTTTTCAGAAATGTAATTTTTTCTGTGGCACGTTAATTGGTGTACATCATGTAACCTGTCTGGTGAGTAACCTAGGGTAGGGGACGAGTTCTCCTCGCTACATGTATTTGGTGACTTTTTTATATAATACAGTCGTGCATTCATGAGTTCTCGGCCACAAATGCACATGCTCTGGAGGAGTTGGGGAGGAAAGCGAGGAGCCTGGGGCCACGGTGGGCCCCAGGCTGAGAGCACGAGGCCCCTCCCAGGCTCAGACGATGTCCACCCTAGGCCATCGGCGCAGACTTCACCGGGATTGAGGTCAGAGCTCACGCTTGTTATGATGAAGTTCATTTGCCTGGAAAACCAATTTTTAGAATCTTTGTACAAATGACCAAAGCCATTGAGTTGGCCAGAAAAGGTGAGGTAAATAAATTTATTTCAAAATGAAATTTTCTCACTGATTGTCCGTTATTGTGTAATGGAGGTCAGTTGCTCCTGATTAGGAATGTGTTCAAAGGCAGTGTGGCCCGGAGGGAGGTTTGAGCTGCAGGGACGGTAGCAGGAGGGGGAGGAGCAGAGCAGGAAGGGGCCTCAGGAAAGAATCTGGTTCGGCTCCACCTTCAGGAGGTTCATTCAGTCACTTACTCACTGGGACCATGTGCTGGCCCACAGTCCCCTGAACACGAGGAATTTCCGGGAGAGACAAGCTAGTAGTTTGAGACCGTCTGTAACCCACAATTACAGTGTGGTGTCCCCAGCGCTGGTCTTGGCGTCAGCACGTAAACTGAGTGCCCCCGGAGGTGCGGCTCTGTCAGGGAGCAGACCCCGTGCTGGTGCCCTTGGACCTGGGTTTGTGAGCAGAGCACAGCGCCTGGCCATGGGAGGCAGGAAGAAAGATACTGTGTGTGAGCAGTGAGTTCTGTAGGAAAAGCAGAAGGCAGCCTGGGAAGGTGGGCTGTTTTACGTAGGATGGTCAGGCAGCATCTCTGGTACGTGACATTCCAGCAGAGACGGGTGTGGATACACAGGGATGTTACATGTGTAATACATATTTATATAGGAAATACATGTGATAGGATATATAGGAAGTGTGTTACATACTAGTATAAACAACTATAACAATGCCTAACTTTGAAGTAAATTCGCGTGTAAGCCTACACCAGATCAGGAAGTCAAACCATGCCAACACCCTCAGAAATTCTGTCTCCTCTTAATCCAGCCCTGCCTCTCTCCTCTCTCCCCGAGAGGTAATCCCTCTTGTCACCAGGTTACCAATTTCTTCCCCACCCCCCGCCCCCCATAGTATTACTATATTAAACTAGAGGCCCTGTGCCCGAAATTCATGCACTTGCTGGGGGAGGGGTTGGTCCTTCAGCCGGCTTATGCCCTCTCGCCCTCTCGCAGTCCAGGAGCCCTTGGGCATCCTTAGTGCTGCTGCGGAGGCAGGAGAGGCTCCCACCACCACCACTGCGCTCGCCAGCCATGAGCCCGGCTTCTGGCTGAGTGGCGCTCCCCCTGTGGGAGCGCACTGACCACCAGGGGGCAGTTCTTGCATTGAGTGTCTGCCCCCTGGTGGTCAGTGCTCATCATAGTGACCAGTTGTTCCACCGTTCGTGCGATTTGCATATTAGCCTTTTATTATATAGGATCATAAATGTACAACAGCTTCTTAAATCTACACACACACTTACATTTTTTTGAAAGGAAAAATGTTATGTCTTATTATACCATGATCCTGGCTAATAGCTTTTCAAAACAGAAAAATCTTAAAGGTTTCACATGTCACCTGCAACTTAGGAATTTAACATCATTAGGAATGCATCTACACTCTTACAAAACCCATTAGAAATAAACAAGTAAAGCCGAAACTGGTTTGGCTCAGTGGATAGAGCGTCAGTCTGCGGACTGAAAGGTCCCAGGTTCGATTCCGGTCTAAGGGCATGTACATTGGTTGCGGGCACATCCCCAGTGGGGGGTGTGCAGGAGGCAGCTGGTTGATGTTTCTCTCTCATCGATGTTTCTAACTCTCTATCCCTCTCCCTTCCTCTCTGTAAAAAATCAATAAAATATATTTTTAAAAAAAGAGAAATAAACAAGTAAAAAGCTAAGAAACTGTCTCAGAGGCATTTTTTTACAATCCTCCCTCCACAGTGAGATACTGTTAAATAATCCAGCCCATTCACAGAATGGCTCTCTGCATCCGCTCTGGTGGCTCCTGCCACAGCACTGCATGCTTATGCATGACTGAGGGTTTCCTTGACATGGTTATTGCATAACCTACGCTGTTCTGTTACCTCTGGGCTCATCATACAAGGACGCTCATGACAGGAAGAAATCGGCTTCTCCCTCCATAGCCCCCACTTCTTCCAGGACCATAGTTCCCTCCACCATACAGTCCCCCCATGTTCCTGCTACCACCGAAATGTCCACGCTTCGTGGGACCATAGTTAGATGGTTGCAGTTTCCACTTCCGTCATTTCCTCCTCCAGAGTTGTCATCACCACCTCTGTAGTCGGCCCCCCTCCCGCCCAGGTTACCATATCCGGTCCACCACCAGATCCTCCTCTTCCCCCTCCATAGCCAGGTCCTCCTCCAGGCCCTCCATACCCATTGTAGCTGTTCCCCCAATTCACGGCCTCTTCCGTAGCCATCCGATCCTCTACAGTTACTTCCTGGTCCTGCTCCAAAATTTCACCGCCGCCTCGAGAATCTCAAACCAAAGTTGCCTCCTCTCCCACTTCTAGAACTTGGAGCTTCCTGCATTTCTTGTCTAGAGAAGCCTTCCTTCTGCACGACGGCCATGGGTGGTTTGGTCTTATCCACAGGGTCATGCTCATCAAAAGTAACACATCCAGCCTCTTCTTCCAGACTGCCTGTCGGTGATTATCTCCCTGATATCAGTTTTCCCACACTCCTCCAGGTCATCTCCAAGATGCTCTCCCTCAGTATCTCCTTTAATCCCACCAACCGACAGCTTCACAGTTACATGAGCCCCTGGCTTTCCAGATTCTCCTCTTGCAACAGCACCTTTCGGCCCAACCACTCTCCCATCAATTGAATGAGGCCTTGCAGCCATGGCGGCAGCAACTCAGCCACGGATGTGAAGTCACAAAGCCAAATCCCCTTGGCCTTTCGCTTGCAGGGTCTCCTTACCACACGGCTGCGAGTCCCCATTGCTCAGAGTCGTTCCTCAAACTTCTGTGGTTTCAAAGCTCACGCCACCAATAAAGAGTTTACGGAACTGTTCCTTTTCTCCGTCCATCGCGGACTCGGTCGCTTCAGCCCCATTCCCTCCAGCCGAGCGAGAAGAGAGAGCTCTGCGGTGGGAGGCAAACCGGGCTGGCCCTGGCGCTGCAGCGAGAACCGCCGCCGCCGGGGGAAGGACAAGGCTGGAGGCACGGCGGCACGCTCAGCCGGCTGCTGCTCCTCACCAGTTTTGCTTTTAAATAATTCTTTATTGTTGAGTATTTTTAATCCAATTTCTTTCCTTTATTGTTTTATGAGCTATGAATGCAATCATAAGTAAGATGACATATTCCCCCCTCCTCCCGTGTTGGACTTTATATGTGGAATCAATCCTGCGTACATGCATCTCCCCGTGTGACGCAGGCCCGTAGGTCCCCGGTTTCGATGGCTCCATGGTGGTTCCTCTGATTTCCGTGTGCGTCGGGTCACCCGGGAGCTTGTTGAAACGAGTTGCCGGGTCCACCCCGACGGTGGCTGGCTTATTTGGTCTGGGTGGGGCCTGGCCATTTGTACTTGTAACAGCCTCCCGGCTGGTGCTTGTATGGCCTCCCCGCACTGGGAGACGCCCCTTCTCTGTCTCGTCATGCTGCTGTGGACGAACCTTTGGGTCACTAACCACCTGGAGTCACCATGAACGCCACAACTTGCTCAGTGACCATAACCCGTGAGTCCCATCTTCTCCTGAAAACACGAGTCTTGGGCACTTTGGCAGTTTTCTCTGGAATTTCCCCAAACACTTTGATGCCTGGAAATCTCTCTACATGTGTCTGCTCTCAGAGACACAACCTGTACTGTCTGGGGTGCAGTGAGTTGCCGTGTTGAAGTCTTACCCCCATGCCTGTGACTGGACCTTCTCTGGAAGTGGGATCTTCGCAGGATTAATCCCGTTAAGAAGAGGTCGTGCTGGAGTGGGCGGGGCCTTAACCCGCCAGGATTGGCGTCCTTATGAGAAGAGGCAGAGAGGCACGATGGCCGGGAGACGGTAGAGGTGGAAGTAAGTGCGAGCGAGGAGCTAAGTCAGGGAACCCCGGGAACTGCGGGGAGCCACCAAGGCTGGCATTGGTGAGAAGGAACCCTCCCCGTGAGCCTGTGGAGGGAGCACGGCCTTGCTGGCACCTCAGCTGTGGACTCTGGTCTCCCAGAAGTTGTTCCAAGCCCCCCGTTTGCGGCCCTCTGTCATGAGGGCCGCCCAAGAACGTATACAGGGGGTTCTGAAACTCGCTTTTCCCCTCGACGATGTGTCAAGTGTATTTCTTTTAAAAAAAATTAAATTTATCAGGGTGACATTTGTTGACATTTGGGTTTCTATGTGACAAGATCTGTATATTGCACCGTGTGCCCACCACCCAGAGTCAAATCTCCCATCACCATATATTGGGCCCCTTCTTCCCCCACCCCCTTGCCCCCACCCCCTTCCCTCTGGCAGCCACCACACTGCTGTTTGTTCACGAGTTCCAGTTTCATATCCCACATATGAGTGAAATCTAGGGTTCTTAGCTTTTTCTGACTGGCTTATTTCACTCAGCATCATGTTCTCAAGATCTGTCCGTGTTGTTGCAAATGGCAGTATTTCATCTTTTCTTATGGCTGAGTTGTATTCCATTGTGTATATGGACCACATTTAAAAAATATATATTTTTATTGATTTCAGAGAGGAAGGGAGAGGAAAGAGAGATAGAAACATTGATGATGAGAAAGAATCATTATCGGCTGCCTCCTGCATGCCCCCTACCGGGGACCAAACCCGCAACCCAGGCTTGTGTCCTGACCAGGAATCAAACCGTGACCTCCTGGTTCAAGGTTGACGCTCAGCCACGGAGCCACGCCGGCCGGGCTGTACCACGTCTTCTTGATCTAGTCCTCTGTCACAGGACTCTGTGGCTGTGTCCATGTCTTGGCCACTGTGAATAATGCTGCAGTGCACAGAAGGGTGCATATATCTGCGAATACATGATTTCGAGTTTTTGGGGTGTATATCAGGAGAGGGATTGCTGGGTCATATGGTAGCTCTATTCTTAATTTTCTGAGGAATCACCAGACTGCTTTCCATAGTGGCTGCACCAGCCTACATTCCCACAGCAGTGAATGAGGGTTCCCTTTTTTCCGCAACCTCTCCAACATCAAGTGTATTTCCTTCCTTCCTTCCTTCCTTCCTTCCTTCCTTCCTTCCTTCCTCCCTCCCTTCCTTCCCTCCCTCCCTCCCTCCCTCCCTCCCTCCCTCCCTCCCTCCCTCCCTCCCGGCCTTCCTTCCTTCCTTCCTTCCTTCCTTCCTTCCTTCCTTCCTTCCTTCCTTCCTTCCTTCCTTCCTTCCTTCCTTTCTTGATCAGCTGCTTCCTGCACGCCCCACACTGGGGATCGAGCCTGAAACCAGGGAATGTGCTCTGACTGGGAATCAAACTGTGACCTCCTGGTTTTCATAGGTTGACGCTCAACCACTGAGCTATGCAGGCTGGGCTATGGGAGGATTCTTTTTTTTTAAAAAAAATAATTTTTTTTTATTGAAAGTATTACATATGTCCCCCTTTTCCCCCTGTTGAGCCCCTCAAGCCTGCCCCCCCAACCCCAGGCCTTCAGCACCCTATTGTCTGTGTCCAGGGGTTATGCATATATGCATATTAGAGGCCCAGTGCACGAATTCGTGCACTGGTGGCGTCCCTCGGGGTGGCCTGCGGGGATCCAGCCGAAACTGGCAGTCCAACCTGCCTGCTGCTCCTGTCTGCCGATCCCGCTCATCCTGGCCCCACTGTGCCTGCTGCAGGCTCGAGCCCAGTCAGTTCCAACCCATTGGGAGAGGTTCGCGCCGCTGCAGGGCCGCTCGCCAGCCATGAGCCCTGTGCCTGGCGCCCATCCCGAGGGGGGCGCCCGGGACGAAATCAGCCCTCTGGGTGGGCGGTGGATCCGGATCCGTCCAGCTGACGTTTGAGCTGGTTGTCGGGAGCTACCTGGTGGCCACTTTTATATCGTTTCTTCCTTGCAGGGCGTCTGGGGAGGGAAGCGGGGAGGGGAAGCGGCCACAGTGCCCGAGGTGACTTCCAGGAGGCCAGCGGCGCTGTCGGGATCATGCCGGTGGTGCTGGTCCGTCGGTGCCTGGCCCATTCTCCAGATTGGACCTGCAGGACCACTGAGGGCGTGAGTGGCTGCTGCGGGCTGGTGGGCTGCTGGGACAGGTCGGTCAGCTGAGCGGCGCTCCCCTGTGGGAGCGCACTGACCACCAGGGGCAGCTCCTGCGTTGAGTGTTTGCCCCCTGGTGGTCAGTGCGCAGTCATAGTGACCAGTCAACCGGTCGTTCGGTCGCTTAGGCTTTTGTATGTATAGACAAGGTCTTTGGTTGATTACCTCCCTCCCACTCACCTCCCCGCCTTCCCTCTGAGATTCCGCACTCTGTTCCATGCTTCCATGTCTCTGGATGCACTCTCTTCATCAGGTTATTTTGTTCATTAGATTCCACAAATGAGTGAGATCATGTGATACTTGTCTTTCTCTGACTGGCTTATTTCACTTAGCATAATACGCTCCAGGTCCCTCCATGCTGTCTCAAGGGTAAGAGATTCTTGTTTTTTTTACTGCTGCATAGTATTCCATGGTGTAAATGTACCACAGCTTTGTTATCCATGCATCTCCTGATGGGCACGTGGGCTGTTTCCAGACCTTAGCTATTGTAAATTGTGCTGCTATGAACATAGGGGTGCATATATCCTTTCTGATTGGTGTTTCTAGTTTCTTGGGATATATTCCTAGGAGTGGGATGACTGGGTCAAATGGCAGTTCCATTTTTAGTTTTTTGAGGAAACTCCATACTGTTCTCCACAGTGGCTGCACCAGTCTGCATTCCCACCAGCAGTGCACGAGGGTTCCTTTTTCTGCACATCCTCCCAGCACTTGTTGTGTGTTGATTTGTTGATGATAGCCATTCTGACAGGTGTGAGATGGTACCACATTGTGGTTTTGATTTGTATCTCTCGGATGATTAGTGACTGAGCATGGTTTCATGTCTCTTGGCCTTCTGTATGCCCTCTTTGGAGAAGAGTCTAGTTAGGTTTTTTGACCATTTTTAAATTGGATTATCTTCCTTTTGTTAAGTTGTATGAGTTCCTTCTATGTTTTGGAGATTAACCCTTTATCAGGCGTTTCATTGCCAAATACGTTCTCCCCTACGTGGGCTCCCTTTTTGTTTGGTGGATGGTTTCTTTCGCTGATGGCTTAGCAAATACCAGGTAGTACATCCTTCCTGCAGGCCCGCCACGGCCTGACACCCTCCAGCGCCAGCCTCGTCACTGGCCTGTTAATCACAAGGGCCCGTTCCCTCTGGTGTCAGCCCTGCCTCAGGGGTCCTCGGAGAGACTCCTTAACCGACGGCCCTAAAATCCGTACAAACAGAAGGTGAGCGTGGCCTTGGGCGGCCAAGCGCACATCTGACTGAGCAGGTGCTGTGAGCTGGCCACGCGCCTGTTCACATGGCTGGGCCCAGCGGCCGGGCTGCGGCCTGAGGTTCCCCGTTAGCTTTCCGGCCGCCCTGGCAGCGCACCACAGCGCGGCGGCTTAACTAGAACCGGATTTTCCGGAAGCCCCAGGTCCGGGGCTAGAGCCTGACCCCAAGGCCTGGAGCACAGCTGAGGGCGGGGGCCCTGGCAGGGCGGAGGCGGGGCGATGCCGTCCATGCGCGGGTCCCCCAGGCCGTCGGCAGCCCCCGGCCTGTCCCTGCTCTGGAGGACGGGGCGCTGCTGTCACAGGGACTCGGAGAACCGGGGCAGCTGAGCCCATCCTGCGACTCCCACGCACACCCGGAAAGGGCTCGCCGTGCCTTCCTCGAGATCACCCGAGCGGCACGCTCTCCCCTGCAGCCTTCCCTCAGGCGTGTGGTCTCCCCGGGGCAGGGTGACCGTTCTGCCGGAGCCTCGCCGCCCACCCTCCTTCCTCTGGACAATCGGCTGCTCGGACCCGGTCACAGGCCCAGAGCCTGTCCTCCACGGCTGTCCCCACGGTGGGAGGACGTCAGTGTCGTGTCCTGTGACATGCTCGGTGCGGGGCGTTGCATGGCCATCGCTTGTCAGACACACCCTGTGGCTTACCACCTGCAGCCACTCGTAGCTCATGGCCAGTGGCTGCTCTGAGCCGGGAGGTCCTGGAGTGCCCTCTGCTCGGCCATGGGGGAGGGAGGGCGGGGGCGTGGGGGAGGGAGGGCGGGAGTGTGGGGGAGGGCGGGCGGGGTGTGTTTCAGGCCAGCCTGGAAGGGGGCAGCACCACCCACCTCCCTGGGCTGAGCGCGGCCACGTGGCCTGGCAGGATGTGGGCACAGGTGCTGGGCACGTCCTGGCTGCCCCAGAGGGACCCCCACTGGCTTGAGGACGGCGCTGTTCTCGGGTGTATTTGCCGAGTGAATGACAAGACAAGACGCCAGCGTGGGGCAGTGGGCACGTGGCTCTCAGGTGTCCCCCACGACAGACGCTCCGCTCTTGGGCACAGAGAGGGCCCAGGCTGCACGGAGGAGGCCTCGCCAGCCTCCCGGTGGCCGGGGGTGCTGCAGTGTCAGCGCAGTGCAGTGCGTGGCACTGAGTCCACAGCCCCTGCCGCCCCCCAGTGTCCGACGCGCCGGCGGGGAGTCAGAGGGCTTACGTGTCTTGCCAGGGTCGCCCTCCTGCACCCAGACCTGGTCCTGGCTGTCGAGGACAGTCTTGCTCCTCCACCAGCCCTGTGATCTCGGCGAGTCCTCTGAGGGCCAGTTTTCCTCCTAAAGTGGAGTGCCAGTCCCTGTCCCGGGGCCCAGATTGGGGATTCCCTGTGGGGGAGAGGCTATCAGGGCAGGCTTCCCGGTGGCGGCGCTTCCCAAGCTGAGTTTTGAATTGAGTTTTGCAAGACAAACGCGGAGTCCAGGAGTCCATTCCAGCGGGTGGGGATGCCAAGAGAGAGCACTCGAGAGAGGCACCAGCGAGGCGTGTGGGCATTGGGGTGAGGGAGGGGCGTTCCCTAGCCGGAGGGACATCGGGCAGGCTGCTGGGCGAGGTGGCACTTGGGATTCAGCTTAAAGGTGGACACAGTGGCCCTGGCTGAGTGGCTCAGCTGGTTGGGGCATCGTCCTGTACCCCAACAAGTGGTGGGTTTGATTCCCGGTCAGGGCGTGTACCCAGGTTGTGGGTTCCATCTCCATCAGGGCACGTGTGGGAGGCAACGGAACGAGTTTTCTTTCTCTCTCACATTGATGTCTCTCTCCCTCTCCCCCTTCCTCTCTCTAAAAATTAAAAAAAGAAAAGAAAGAGAAGGCGGACAGCAATGGCCTGGAAATGAGGTGGAGCCGATCACCGGACGCTGTCGAGCGAGCACCACCCTCCGGCAGGGCTCCGGCCACACCCAGCCCGGGCTCCAAGCCTCTAATCGCCCACTTGCTCCCTCCCCTGGGGGCGGGGTGGGGGGGGCAGCCGCCCAGTCTGCTGCCCAGCGGCCTGCCTCCGGCTGTGGGGAGAAGTCCCTGCACCTGCCCGCCAGGCCCGGGATGGGGCTGCCGCGCTGGCTGCCTCTGTTCGCGCAGCTGGTGGCGCTGCCGCTGTCAGGGACCTGGGCCCAGGACACCATCCGGGTCTTCGTGGTGCCGCACAGCCACATGGACGTGGGCTGGCTCTACACGGTGCAGGTAGGTGCGGCCGCCTCCTCTCCCTGCGCACCCCAGCGTGGGCTTCTGTGCGGGGTCTGCGCCCGCGTGGAGGGGTCAGCCTGCCTCCAGGGGTGCCTCTGGCGTGGGTAACTGGGCGGCTGACCTTGAGCCGATCCCTTCCTGCCTCTGAAGCCGGCTCCCCCCCCAGGGACAGGGCCGCCCAGGCCAGAGGAAGGTGCATTGGCCTGTCAGGCCGGGTCAGCCCTTGTCTGGGGGATGCTCTGGGCCCGTCCCCTCCCGCAGGGGGTGCAGGTCTCAGACTTGCACGGGTTCTCCCTCTGCCCAAGAGGCTTCCTCCCAGATGTCGGTGGGACCCCGTCCCCAGCTCCTCAGGGCGCCCCTGCGGGTCACTTTCCTGGTGAGGCCTTGCCGGCCGTCACTGAAGTCTGTTCCCTCCAGAGGGGAGCCCACAGCCGGGGTGGCTGCACCCCTTTATCACTCACGTCCTCTGGGTGCTGATGGACATGGAGGATCCCTGAATGAGCGGATCGGCACAAAGAGGAAGGCGTGGAGGTCTCTGACCTCCTTAGGTTTGGGGCCACCTCCCACTCTTCGGAATGAGAGGGCAATGCCTCCATTACTGAGCGAAGACCGCTGTGTGCGGCCCGTCACGGCCAAGGGCGTTCGTAAGGCAGTGGCTCGCGTTCCAGGGACACGGGCAGGAAGAGGCCCCGAGGCCGAGGGTGAAGTCTGGTCCGGGGCACGTTGGGAGCCTCCGGGGGTGACGACTCCTGCAAATGGAGATGGCTTGGGGGGCAAGCATGCATGTCACCCCCTTTTACGGAAGAGGAAACAGGCCAGAGAAGGTCCCAGGTCACTCAGGAATAACCTCCAGCCTGCTGACTCGCTGCCCAGTGCTCTTCGCCAGCCTGGAGCCCAGCAGCCCTGGGCACGCTGCGTGCACCCGGACACCCTGATGGGACGCAGCCCGGTCACCCCTGAGAGCCCCCTCCTGGGGGGAGGAGGCAGTGACCTCAGGGCCCGCTCTCCACACAGCCTTCCCTGCCTGTGAGCCCAGCAGGCCCCGAGGGTCCCTGGGGCCTAGGTCCTCTCCTGGCTCTGGCCGCTGGCCCTCCGGGCACTGCCCGGGGCTGTCAGGGTCCGGCCCTCACCTCTCGGGGACAGCGTGTCCTCCCCGAGCTGGGGAGCGTGTCCTTGGCTGCGGCCCAGGCCCCCTGCGTGCCCGG
The DNA here is from genome assembly GCF_951640355.1 of Cnephaeus nilssonii. Taxonomy (NCBI): domain Eukaryota; kingdom Metazoa; phylum Chordata; class Mammalia; order Chiroptera; family Vespertilionidae; genus Cnephaeus; species Cnephaeus nilssonii. The sequence goes on along the minus strand of NC_137072.1, from coordinate 115,444,445 downwards.
GGCCGTGGGTCCTTGATGAGACCGAGGGAAGGCGGGGAGAGCGAGAGGCGGGCAGGCACGGCCCGGCCCCGGCTGGTGACGGCGCCCCCCCAGGAGAGCATGCGGGTCTACGCGGCCAGCGTGTACACGACGGTGGTGCGGGAGCTGGCCCTCCGGGATCACCGGCGCTTCATCGCCGTGGAGCAGGAGTACTTCCGGCTGTGGTGGGACCAGATGGCCTCCAGGACCCAGAAGCTCCAGGTGACGCTGCCTGGGAGAGGGGGCCGCGGTGTCCAGGAGGGGAGACGGGACGACGCAGGGGCAGGGCTGCTGAGATGTGGTGCGGTTGGCTCTCCCTCCCGGCAGCCGCCTACGCCCCTGGCCTTCTGGCTGCTCATGAAACCGCAGCCCCGCTCCCCGCGTGCACTGAGCCCTGCTGAGTGGGCCCCCTGCACTGAGCCCTCCGGGGGCGGCCCTGTGCCCACACCTGCGCCCTTCATTTCCGAGGGGGCACGGCCGTGGGCCCGGACCTGGGCGCCCCGACCAGGTGCAACGGTCCCCGTGGTTTATAAGCGGCAGCAGGTTGGAACCACACGGTGCGGGAGTCAGAGCGGCCAGGCCCTGCGGAGAGGCGGCCTGGGTCGGGCTGCCATCCCCGCGGCCCACTCCGGAGGGCTCCCAGGCCGGGCTGGGCTGTCACTGCAGGCCCCCAGCTGTGGGCGGGAGGGCCCCCCCTCCTCAGAGGGCAGCACAGCCCCCACCCCCCACAGTTCAGAGAGGCAGAGTGACTCGCTCAAGGGTGCAAAGCTAAGGCCGATCAGGAAGCCCCGGGTCCCCCTGGAGGGGTGTCTGAGCCTGAAGCTGTGGGGTCATGAGGAGGAGCCTCACATTCGGTGGGGCCGTGGCCAGCGCTGGGCTCCTGCTTTAAAATGAATGTTTTAATGATTTCAGAGGAAGGGGGAGGGAGAGAGAGAGAAACAGCAGTGATGAGATAGAGTCACCAGCTGCCTCCTGCACGCCCCCCACTGGGGACCGAGCCCGCATGCGCCCTGACCGGGAGTCAAACTGTGGTCTTCTGGTTTATAAGTCGATGCTCAGCCACTGAGCCAGCGGCTGGGCTCCTGCTTTGCACACAGTACTTCACTGAGCCGTCCCTACTGGCTGTACGGTGGGGCCTGTTACCCCACTTTACGGAGCTGGGAGGCTTACAGGGCAGGTGAGGTGCTGAGGTCACACAGCTCCTGGGTGACAGGTGGGATTCTGAACCATACCTGTCTGACACAGGATGCTTCTCCAGGTGTCCAGTGGGCGCTCCACACTTCCTTCCGTGGACACCCCAAAGCCATCTGTCCGTGTCCTACCCCCTCTGCCCCGCCGGGGAGAGGAGGGTCCCAACAAAGACCCGGACAGGCAACTCAGTGGCCCAGCGTGCTGGGAGCAGGGGGTTTTGTCTGCTGGCTTCACGGCCGGATCCGCAAAGCCTGAACAGGGCCTGGCGTGTAGTAGGTGGTCACCTAAAACAGCACCGAGTAGGGGCTCATTCCGTATTTGCTGAGTGAATGCAGTATAAATACTGCCCCTTCATAAAGCAAATAGAAAATGCAGTCTACAAACGGCAGGCTGGCGTCCCGGCCCACACTCTTCGGCCCTTGTTTATGTTCCATTCTCCCATTCATTCGCTTAAGGTGACCTAGTGTTTTTCCGATATTAGAAAAACATTCGAAACATGTTGGAGAACGTGGATGAGATGCATGTCTTCTGAAAACATACGTGCTTTCCGCGTGTCATGGGAAAACCCAAACGGAAGGACGTCCCCCAAAGTGCCTCACTGTGGCCTCCAAAACGGCCCCTCCCGAAGGCCGGGCCGGCGGGGCGCGGTTCCAGAGGGCAGGCCGCAGGCCCCGGCAGCTCGAAGCCGGCCCTGGAGGAGGGTGCTCGCAAAGTGGGGGGAGTCTGGGGTGGAGAGGGGTGTGCGAGGGTGAATTTCCTGCTTTTGATCATGGTGCTGTGATGAAAACGATCCTTTTCTCACCGGACGCTAACTGAAAGTCTGCGGTAGAAGGCATGCGCTTGCTAACTTATACTTTCAGATAGTGTGGAAACACATTGCACAGGAAGAGGTGGGGGCGTGTGAAGGGAACTGGGTAACGTTAGCCTTGAAGACTCCAGCCAGGGGCACACGGAGCTCTTTGTATAATTCTTGCACATTTTCTCTAACTTTGAGATTATTTCAAAAGTAAAGATTTAGCCTGGCCAGTGTGGCTCAGTGGTTGAGTGTCGACCTATGAACCAGGAGGTCACGGTTTCATTCCCCGTCAGGGCGCATGCTGGCGTTACAGGCTTGGTCCCCAGTAGGGGGCGTGCAGGAGGCAGCCAATCCATGTTTCTCTCTCATCATTAATGTTTTTTTTTAAATATATTTTATTGATTTTTTACAGAGAGGAAGGGAGAAGGATAGAGAGCTAGAAACATCGATGAGAGAGAAACATCGACCAGCTGCCTCCTGCACCACCCCCCCACCGGGGATGTGCCCGCAACCAATGCACATGCCCTTAACCGGACCGAACCTGGGACCCTTCAGTCCACAGACCGACGCTCTATCCACTGAGCCAAACCGGTCCTGGCAATCATCATTGATGTTTTTATCTCTCTCTCCCTCTGCCTTCCCCTCTGAAATTAATAATATATATATATTTTTTAAAAAGTAAAAACATCTAAAAGCTGTAACCTGCAGCAGCCCCAGGCCAGGTGCTGTCCTGGGGGAGGGGCGCCGTGCTGAGCGGGACACAGTGTCCTGCCTCTGCAGAAGGAATGAAGGGGGGAGTTCCAGGGGAGGCCCCCAAGACGCTGTCACATGTCCCCTGCAGAGCCACCGAGCTCCGGGGCTGTGACCTGGCCTTTCCTCTGTGCCTGCCGTGCCAGGTTCGCGAGCTGCTGGCCCACGGACGCCTGGAGTTTGTCAGCGGAGGCCAGGTCATGCCCGACGAGGCGGTGACGCACGTTGACGACCAGATCCTGCAGCTCACAGGTTCGGCCACTCCCCGTAGCCACGGGCCTTTCGGCCCTCCATTCGGGCTGGGACTTGGTGTCTGAATCCAGCTGCTGGGCTTCGTCTTCCCCTCTGCGCGGGAGACGGTGACAGTGCAAACGGCGACGTCTAGTGCCACAGGCCTGGCTGCTGGGCGCAGGGCTCCGAGCGGGGATGCTAGACCCGCTAGCCTGCTGGGCCTGGGCCCTGAACCTGGGCCAAGGAGGCCAGCTATTGTGTCTCAGTGCCCTCCTCATGAAGATGAGTTTGATGAACTTGCCTTAAAGGTTTGTATGGGAAATAGATGGCAATAATTCAAATAGATCACTTTAGTAAAGTGCAGTGTTCCCTAGTGAATACTCATTAAAGGTTAGATGCCTTTCATCATTACACCACCATCACCACCACTCCACCTACAATCCACCAACATAGCCATCAGCACCACCCCCTAACCACCTTTACCTCCACCACCATCACCACCACTGTCACCACCATCACCGCCACTATCACTACCATCACCATCACCACCACTATCACCATCACCATCACCACCACCATCATCACCACCACCACCACCATCACCACCATCACCACCATCACCATCACCACCACCACCACCACCACCACCACTGTCACCACCATCACCATTGCCACCATCACCACCACCACTATCACCACCATCACCATCACCACCACTATCACCATCACCATCACCATCACCACCACTATCACCACCATCACCATCACCATCACCACCATCACCACCATCATCACCATCACCATCACCACCATCATTATCACCACCACCACCATCATTATCACCACCACCACCATCACCATCATTATCACTACCACCACCACCACCACTACCATTATCACCATCATCGTCATCATCACCATCACAACCAGCTCTACCTACAACTCCACCAACATAACCATCAGCAGCAGCACCACCACCACCATCACCATCATTATCATGATCATCATCACCATCAACACCAGCTCCACCTATAACTCCACCACCATTACCATAACTACCTTTACCTCCACCACCATTACCATCACCACTATCACCATCACCATCACCATCACCATGAGCTCCATCTGCAATTCTACCAACATAGCCATCAGTATCACCATCCTTACCTCTGCCACCATCACCATTACTATCACTACCACCACCACCACCACCACCACCACCACCACCACCACCACTTCTACCCCCAGCACCTTCCTCATCCCCACCTCCACCTTACCATCTCCACCCACCATTGCAATGGTGCTACTTCTTTCACGGTTTACCAGATGCTTCCTAACAAGCATTTAAGGGCAGGCTGCCGGGAGGAAACTAGGGCAGCTGAAACACTGACCAAAAAAAGGAAAATAGCCAGTGGGCGACCCAGAAGGAAACCAGGTCTGAAACCGCCGCCCCAGTCACTCCACGATAGCATGGCCGCAGGTGCCGAGTGTGTAAAACATCAAGGCAGAGTGGGAGGAACTGGATGCTGTCTTACGGTCTTTGAGCACTGCCTTCCCCCCTCCCCCTTTAATCTGGAGCCCTTCCCTTATCAGGGTCTCCCTGCCTTATTCCCAGACTTCACCCCCTTTGCCACTTTCGTCTAGAAGGTAGTGTTGCTGACAAGACCCTTTCTTCTCAGACTCTCACGTCCCTCTTGTGTTCAAGATGCCTCCCGCCCACAGAGCCCCTACTGCATGCCAGGGCTGCTCCTGTGCCCCTCGCACATGCTCACACCCCGGGGGGGGCCCTGGCTCAGGGGGGCCTCCTGCCACAGCCGCCAGCCAGGCCCGAGGCGGGGCGGGAACTGGTTCCAGTGAGAGTGAGTGAGGCTGTTTGGTCTGATGGAGAGCAAGGTGCGTGGGAGCTGGGAACGTGATGGCAGGCGCTTTAGTTCTCGTTTCATCACACGTCCCGTCTCCTCCGTGTGGCCTCGGGCCTGCTCGGGCTCCTCTCCGGCTCCTCTTCTGCCTCCTGCTGCCCCCCTGCCTTTTTTTTTGATTTTTTACTTATATTTTTTTGTTGATCCTCACCTGAGGATATTTTTTATTTTATTTTATTTTTTTAAATATATTTTATTGATTTTTTCACAGAGAGGAAGGAAGAGGGATAGAGAGTTAGAAACATCGATGTGAGAGAAACATCGATCAGCTGCCTCCTGCACACCCCCCACTGGGGATGTGCCCACAACCAAGGTACATGCCCCCGACCGGAATCAAACCTGGGACCTTTCAGTCCGAAGGCTGATGCTCTATCCACTGGGCCAAACTGGCTTCGGCAGTGAGGATATTTTTTCCATTGATTTTTAGAGAGAGTGGAAGGGAGTGGGAGAGAGAGAAACACCAATTCGAGAGAGACACATTGACTGGTTGCCTTTTGCACGCACCCCATCCGGGGCTGGGGATCGAGCCTGCAACGGACATCTGTGCCCTTGACTGGGATCGAACCCAAGACCCTTCAGTTTGCCGGCTGAAGCTCTAACCACTGAGCCACCGGCCAGGGCTCCTGCCGCCCTTTACCCCGCCCTTTACCTGCTCCAGCTGGAGCCCATCCTGTGTTTTCGGTCGTAATGCTTCCTTTTGTCTCCACCCGAGCAGCTCTTCTCAGTCTCTTCTGCCAGGACCCCTCCTCTGGGTCCCCGCAGTTCCTATCACCTCCCTTTCACCCCGAAACTCCAGGGGGTCTGTGTTAGCAGCTGAGTCTGAGCCATCTTTGGGGCCCCCTTGGTTCACGGACTGGCTGGACAAGTGCTGATGGGCATGGCAGGGGAGGGGGTGCTGATGGGCATGGCAGGGGAGGGGATGCTGATGGGCATGGCAGGGGAGGGGATGCTGATGGGCATGGCAGGGGAGAGGGGTGCTGATGGGCATGGCAGGGGAGGGGATGCTGATGGGCATGGCAGGGGAGAGGGGGTGCTGATGGGCATGGCAGGGGAGAGGGGTGCTGATGGGCATGGCAGGGGAGGGAGGGTGCTGATGGGCATGGCAGGGGAGGGAGGGTGCTGATGGGCATGGCAGGGGAGGGGGGGTGCTGATGGGCATGGCAGGGGAGAGGGGGCGCTGATGGGCATGGCAGGGGAGGCAGGGCGCTGATGGGCATGGCAGGGGAGGGGGGTGCTGATGGGCATGGCAGGGGAGGGGATGCTGATGGGCATGGCAGGGGAGAGGGGGTGCTGATGGGCATGGCAGGGGAGGGGATGCTGATGGGCATGGCAGGGGAGGGGGGTGCTGATGGGCATGGCAGGGGAGAGGGGTGCTGATGGGCATGGCAGGGGAGGGGGGCGCTGATGGGCATGGCAGGGGAGGGGATGCTGATGGGCATGGCAGGGGAGGGGATGCTGATGGGCATGGCAGGGGAGAGGGTGCTGATGGGCATGGCAGGGGAGAGGGGGCGCTGATGGGCATGGCAGGGGAGGGGGGCGCTGATGGGCATGGCAGGGGAGGGAGGGTGCTGATGGGCATGGCAGGGGAGAGGGGGCGCTGATGGGCATGGCAGGGGAGGGGATGCTGATGGGCATGGCAGGGGAGAGGGGGTGCTGATGGGCATGGCAGGGGAGAGGGGTGCTGATGGACATGGCAGGGGAGGGAGGGTGCTGATGGACATGGCAGGGGAGGGAGGGTGCTGATGGACATGGCAGGGGAGGCAGGGCGCTGATGGGCATGGCAGGGGAGGGAGGGTGCTGATGGACATGGCAGGGGAGAGGGGGCGCTGATGGGCATGGCAGGGGAGGCAGGGCGCTGATGGGCATGGCAGGGGAGGGAGGGTGCTGATGGGCATGGCAGGGGAGGGAGGGTGCTGATGGGCATGGCAGGGGAGGGGGTGCTGATGGGCATGGCAGGGGAGGGGGGCGCTGCCGGCCTGCCTCAGGGGTGCCCACAGCAGCAACAGCCTTGCCTCAGGACTCAGCCCAGCGTGCCCTTGAACCCTGAGCGCCCAGTGCTAACCCTGCAGGCCTGACCTAGCGCATGGCGCCCGGAACGGGGTTGCATCGCTGCGGGGCAGGAAGGGTTAGGGTTAGGGTGGACCCAGAGGCTCCGTGTCCCAGCCCAGCCCATCTCCTCTCCCGGCATCACTCAGCCTGGCCGCTGGCTCCTGGGCGGCCCTTCAGTCCCGGGGGAATAAGTGAGGGCGGGGTGACTGGGTTGGAGCCCTCTGTATGAGGCATCTGTGCCGCAGACCCTGCCTGCCCAGCGCCCGGTGCCCAGTGCCCGGTGAGCGAGGGGCGGGGCCCCGTCCGCAGTGTGGGCGCCGGTCTCTCCCTGCAGAAGGACACGGCTTCCTCTACGAGACGTTCGGGGTCCGGCCGCAGTTCTCCTGGCAGGCAGACGCGTTTGGCGCCTCTGCCACGACGCCCACCCTGTTTGCCCTGGCGGGGTTCAATGCCCACGTCATCTCCCGGATCGACTATGAGCTCAAGGAGGCCATGGTACACGCTAAGGTGGGTGCTGGCACACCGGCCGCTGCCCCCAGGGCCCCGCCCCTCCTCGCGGTTCCCTGCGCCCTAGGAGCACCCGTCCTTAGGGGGGTACCCCTGCAGGGCGGGCCGCACCCCAGCAGGGAAGCAGCGGGGCTGAGGGTCCACAGAGCAGTGGGAACCGCCCGCAGGAGGCAGGCTAAGCGGTGGAGCTCCAGGGGGCAAGAGCAGTGACGCTTATGAGCGCCCCCCGGACCCGAGCACGGAGCACGGAGCACGGAGCACAGAGCAGCTTCCCGCAGGCAGCTCTCACTGAGGGTGGCTCTGCGGTCTCCCAAGGCCCGAAATCAAGTCGCTGGGGAGCCGGGGAGCCTGTGTGTGCCCCAGAGATGATGCTACCGGGACCAGGATTTCACCCCGCTTGTCACCCTGAGCACGGCCTGGCCCTCTGAGCTGGGCAGCACGGGCTGCCCCGCAGGGAGCGCGCTGAGCCTGTGCCTGGCAGGGGCCCCAGGAGGAGGCGGGTGACCGGCCAGGCCAATCCCCAGCTCATGCGGCTTCGGGGGGTGAGATGGGACCTCGGGAGGAGGCAGCCAGGGAGGTCTGTCCCCGCCCGCCGGGCCCTCAGTCTCGCTCCGGTCCCTCCGGTTCGCAGCAGATGCAGTTCGTGTGGCGAGGGTCCCGGTCGCTGGCAGAGCAGCAGGAGATCTTCACGCACGTCCTGGACTATTACGGCTACTGCACGTGAGCACGCGCCGTGCCGGGCCCCGCTCAGCGCTGTCCCCGTGTGACCTCACGGTGACCCTCACCACACCCCGAGGGAGCCAGCATTCGGAGTGGTGTTCCGTTCAGGCGCCAGGTCCCGGGCCTGGGGTCCTGGGTACAGCCATTCCCTCTGTACCTGCGAGGCCGGGCACAGGGCGGCCTCCCTCTTGGAGACGGAGAGACCAGCAGGCAAGCTGGAGGGGCCGCTGGGAGAGGGACGCCAGCGGGCTCCCTGCCGGTGAGGCGGGGGGGTCAGGCCCGCTCCGTGCCAGGCACTGTTTCTCGCGGTTTCCCACCATTACCGTCATTGGATCCTCATCACGGCCTTCAGCACATGTTCCCCACGAGAGCCCGGCTGGCCCGGGTCCCCCCCGTGCCTCTGGGCTGCCCAGCGAGGCCGGCGCCAGGCTCGTTCTCAGGGTCAGAGCCGTGCCACGCGCGGGAGCCGGGGTGGAGGGGAAGTCGGCGCGGCGTCTGCCTTTGTTGAACACCGTGAGGGTCTGTTCACCAGGATTGTGTCGGCATTCATCGTATTTGCTAAAACATTGCGTTAAATCTCGTTACCGGGGGGGGGGGGGGGGGCACTGAGACTAGAGCTTGAGGTGGCTGCTCCCCTGGCCCCAGCCTAGTCCCAGCGCTGTCCACGGCCCTGCACCCCGTTCTGCAGGCTCCGAGGTGCACAGGGAAGGAGTGATCTAAGGGGTCCCACGTGGCCCCTGTGGTGGAACGGGACGCGGTGGGTGTAGGCTCCACGGGAAGCTGATGACACGGGCCTGGGGAGTGGCATGCCTGTCCCGCAGCTGGGGAGTGTGGGGCCTGGGCTGGAGCCCCCTCTGTCTGCAAAGCTCCTGCCTGCCCACCCCTAGCCTGCCCATGGCGCTGGTGGGAGACGGGGTCACCGAGGAGGGTCTGCAGGTCCTGAGCTGCCCCATGGACTGCCTGAGCCCTGCCAGGCCCCGAGGGCCCCAGACTGCTCTCTTCTTGGGGTGGCCCCCCCAAACCTTTCTCTCTCCCACAGGGTGGGGTATTCCTGGGAAGGCGACGCCCCGTTCCCAGCACGACTCCAGGATATGGCATACACTAACCTGAACGACCCCGTCACTGTGCACAACATCGAAACGTACTTGGAGAGCTTTGTGTTGAGCGTGAAGTTGCGGGCCAGTTGGTATCGGACCCCGCACATCCTCTGGCCCTGGGTAAGCGGCGTCCCGGGCCCGGTGTCCGCATCACAGCCGCTCCAGGCTCGTGTTCCCTCGAACCGGGCCTGTCTCTACCCAGGCGCTGGGCTGGCCTGCCATCCTGCACACCCTGGGCCTCGGCCCCCACCAGCTCCTCCCACACCCTGAACTCACCCCAGCCTCCCCGCTGAAGTACAGCTCCTGGCCCGCGCCCCCTCAGGCTCCCACCAGCTCTCTCCGACTTTTTCACGTGTGACTGCCTCTCTTTTAATGCCGCTTTTATTGTTTTGCTCTTTTTATTTGTGATTCCTTTTTTCTATAGGTGGAGATATTAACAATATTTTTTGAAAACTATAGAACTCCATACATGATGTCAACAGGCCACTTGTACGACACATTTGATCTAATACACACACACACACACACATACACACACACACACACACACACACACACACACACACACACACACGAGGCCCGGTGCACGAAATTTGTGCACTGGAGTGGAGGTGTTCCTCAGCCCGGCCTGTGCCCTCTCACAGTCTGGGAGCCCTTGGGGGATGTCTGACTGACGGCTTAGGCCTGCTCCCCATGGGCCTAAACCGGCAGTCGGACATCCTTAGTGCTGCTGCAGAGGAGGGAGAGGCTCCTGCTACCACTGCTGCGCTTGCCAGCCATGAGCCTGGCTCAGGACTTCTGGCTGAGCAGTGTTCCCCTGTGGGAGCGCACTGACCACCAGGGGGCAGCTCCTGCATTGAGTGTCTGCTCCCTGCTGGTCAGTGCGCATCATAGGGATCAGTCGTTCTACCATTTGGTTGATTTGCATATTAGCCTTTTATTATATAGGATAACTTTAGATGAGGCTTGAGACATAACTTAAAATATACGTAGGCAATAAAGAAACAAGATAATGAAATGTTTGCTTTCTCAGGAGTTCACAATAGAATGTGATGCTTGCAAAGGGGCACAGAAACACCTGCCTAAAATAACTGGTGTCCAGGCCACAAAACCCCAACAGTATCATCCGGTGACCTCCACCTGTTCTTCTTTATTTTTATTGATTTCACAGAGGAAGGGAGAGAGAGAGAGAAATATCAACGATGAGAGAGAATCATTGATCAGCTGCCTCCTGCATGCCCCTCTCTGGGGATCAAGCCTGGAACCTGGGCATGTGTCTCACCGGGAATTGAATGGTGTGTGTGTGTGTGTGTGTGTGTGTGTGTGTGTGTATACATTTGCATTTGTTTATCCATTCATCTATGGATGGACACTTTAGGTTGCTTTCATGTTTTGGCTATCCTATATAATAAAGATGTAATATGCAAATTGACCATCACACCCTCGCACAAGATGGCCACCCCCATGTGGTCAAAGATGGCAGCCACAAGATGGCCGGCAGTGGAGAGCAGTTGGGGGAGACCGGGCCAGTAGGGAAGGGCAGTTAGGGGTGACCAGGCCATCAGGGGAGGGCAGTTAGGGGCGACCAGGCCGGCAGGGGAGGGCAGGTGGGGGTTACCAGGCCAGCAGGGGAGGGCAGTTGGGGGCAATCAGGCTGGCAGGGGAGCAGTTAGGTTTTGATCAGGCCGGCAGGAGAGTGGTTAGGGGTGATTAGGCTGGCAGGCAGGTGAGCGGTTGGGAGCCAGCAGTCCCAGATTGTGAAAGGGATGTCCAACTGCTGGTTTAATTGGCAGTCAGACATCCCCCGAGGGGTCCCAGATTGGAGAGGGTGCAGGCTGGGCTGAGGGACACCACTCCCCACCCCAGTGCACAAATTTCGTGCACTGGGCCTCTAGTTGTAAATGATGCTGCTATGAATATGGGTGCATATAACTTTTAGAATTAATGTTTTGTTTTCTTTGACTAAATACCCAGAAGTAGACTTGCTGGATCAGATGGTAATTCTATTTTAAATTTTTTGAGGAACCTCCATACTGCTTTCCATAGTGGTTGCACCAATTTGCGGTCCCACCAACAGTACACAAGGGTTCCCTTTTCTCCACCTCCTCACCAACACTTCTCTCTTGTCTTTTTGATAGTAACCATTCTAACAGGTGTGAGGTGATGTCTTACTGTGGTTTTTGATTTGTTTATTATTATTATTTTTAATCCTCATCCGAGGATATTTCTCCATTGATTTTTAGAGAGAGTGGAAGAGAGAGGGAAAGACAGAGAGAAACATCAATATGAAAGAAACACATCGATTGGTTGCCTCCTGCACAAGCCCCGGCCAGGGCCCGGGCCGGGGAGGAACCTGCAACCGAGGTACGTGCCCTTGACCCTTCAGGTTGCAGGCCAATGCTCTATCCACTGAGCCACACTGGCCAGGGCAATGTGGTTTTTGATTTGTATTTCACTGAAGATTAGGGGTGCTGGGCCCCTTTGCATTGGGCCTGCTGGCCATCTGTATGTCCTCTTTGGAAAGGTATCTCCTGAAATCCTTCGTCCATTTTAAAATTGGATTGTTTTCCCACTTGACCCCGTGGTGTGGTAGTTCTATTGTATTGTTGAATCTAGTTCGCTCACATTTTGTTGAGAATTTTTGCATCTATGTTCATTGGGGGTGGTCACCTGCACTTTTCTTCACGTGTGGTGTCCCCGGTCTCATTGTAACATCAGGATAATGCTGGCCTCGGAAATGCGTGTGGAAATGTTCTCTCCTCTTCTGTTTTTTGGGGAAGATTTTAGAAGGATTGGTATGGATTCTTCTTTTAATAGCATTAACCAATGAAATCATCTGGTCCTGGACTTTAGTTTAGAGCCTATTGATTACTGATTCATTCTCCTTACTAGTAATATGTCTGTTTACACTTTCTACTTTTTCAGATTCAGTCTTGGTAGGTACTATGTTTCTAACAATTTTGACTTTGCTGTTTTGAAGGTGAAGTTAAGGCCAGTAAATGTGAGTCGTGGCTAGTTCATTGTCATTCACAATTCTCACAGTTCTAGAATGGGTGACTTCGATGAGTAGTAATACTAAATGGCTTTTAGAAATGCCAGGGAGTGAAATAAGTCAGAGGAAGACAAAATACTGTATGATTTCACTTACAGTATATGTAAAATTTAAAAACACAAAATGCGTAGAAAAATAGAGATCCCATTTGTGGTTGTCAGAGGTGGGGGGTGGGGGATTAGTCAAAGGAACAAACTTCTTTTTTAAAAAAATATATTTTTATTGATTTCAGAGAGGAAGGGAGAGGGAGAGAGAGAGAAACATCAATGATGAGAGAGAATCACTGATGGGCTGCCTCCTGCACGCCCCCCACTGGGGACTGAGCCCGCAACCTGGGCACATGCCCTTGACCAGAATCGAACCTGGGACCCTTCAGTCCACAGGCTGACGCTCTATCCACTGAGCCAAACCAGCCAGGGCAGGAACAAACTTCTTATAAGATAAAAGATAAACAAATATAGGGGATGTACAACATGATGTAGAGAAAAGAAAGAAAAAGAGAGAAGGAAACAGCCAGGAATTCAGCTGGGGAGCTGGTGTGGGGACGTGCATGGCCCCGTGGAGGGTGGCAGGGTGTCCTGGGAAGGCCCCCGGGGCCGTTCTGCTGGGCTGAGCTCTGCCCTCAGGACGGGACGTGGCCCGTGTCCTGCCGCAGGGGTGTGACAGGAAGTTCTTCAACGCGGGCATGCAGTTTGCCAACATGGACCTCCTGCTGAGCTTCATCAACACGCACTCATCCCAGCTGGGCATCACGGTGGAGTACGCCACCCTGAGCTCCTACTTCCAGGCTGTGCACGCCCACAACGCCACCTGGGACGTCCGTGGCCACCAGGACTTCCTGCCCTACTCCTCAGGTACCCGCCTCGGGGGCAGGGTGGCCATTTGGTGCCAGGGCAGTGCCCCCTCAGTGTCTGCCCTTCCAGTCTGGGAGCCTGGCCCTGGCCCCGCCCACCTGCCCCCTTGGCCGTCCTGGCCGCCGCACCTACAGCCCGGTTCCCAGGCTGCCCGCACACAGTAGGCTCCTGCGTCCGCACCTTGCATTGCGGCTTCCCGGCGGAAGGGCCCCCTCCCGCCTCTTCCTGCGCAAGTTCCACTCATCTGTGACGATGGCCCCTCCACGGTCCTGCTCAGGGGAGCCCGATGCTTCACGCCCGCGTCCTGGAGGCCGGTGCGCCGCCAAGCTGGGGAGGCTGCCCGGCCTGAGCCCGCTCTGTGGCTGCGTGCCCCTCACGGACGGGCGGTGCCTCAGCGGAACCGGGACAGTGATGGCGCTTAGTCTATGGCGTTGTGACGATGAAGCGAAACAAGGAAAGCTCGGATCCCGGGTCCAGCGCAGAGCAAGGGCCCGCAGATGGAGCGATGAATAACTGACGCCGTGCCCGGTCCCGCTGTGCCAGGCCCCGCCCTGGATGTGGGCAGAGCAGGCCCTGCCCAGGAGGCTGACTCGGGGCCTGCAGCGTGTGCGCCTTCAGGCCGCCCACCCGGTGCTCAGCCCCCTGCTGAGGAGCCCCTTGCAGGCCCCAGCTCCCCCACTGCAACCCGGAGGAATTAGACGCAGCACCGCGGGCAGGCGCGGGGAGCTGGCTGCAGGAAACGCCCTCCTGCGCCTGCGTGGGGGGCAGCTGGGACTGGTGTGGGCCAAACGTGGACCCATCTGACAGAGCCCCGCTTTGGAGACCCTCAACCCCCTCCCCCCACCTTGGTCAGGCCTCATCCTCTGTCTGGGTGAGGACAGCATCTCCTGATCTCTCAGCTCCTTCCCGCCTCCCACCCTCCCTGGGCCGCCAGGGGGACCTGCTGAGTGCAGGCCTGTCCTGGGCCCCCCATTGTCCCAGAATCACATTCAGAGGCTGCGGTGCTCGGTGCTCGGGCCTCTCAGCGGGTCCTGCCCACTCCCCTTGCCTCCCTCCCCTCCCCCAGGCCCTGAAGGCCCCGGGTTCAAGGCTGAGCCAGGCCTTCCTGACCCTCCCTGGGCTTTCCTGTCCCCCAGCCCACCCAGGCACCCTCCTCCCACCTGCCCCAGCGCCTCCAGGGCTCCGGGCAGTCCCTGGCCTGGCTGCGGCAGGAGCCCCAGGCCTTCCTGGGAGAGCCAGGTGACCCCCTGGGCGAGCCAGGTGACCCTGCCCCTCTGGGCCCAGCTCTCTCGGGGCCAGGGCTTGGGAGGCTCCGCGGGCCGGGGGCTCACTCCCCTGCCGGCCCTTGTCTCCCAGAGGAGTCGCAGGTGTGGACCGGCTTCTACGCCTCCCGCAGCCCGCTCAAGGGGCTGGCGAGGCGGGCCAGCGCGCTGCTGCACGCGGGGGAGTCCATGTTCACGCGCTACATGTGGCCCCGGCCCGGGCGCCGCCTGGACCCCGGCTGGGCCCTGAAGCAGCTCCAGAAGCTCCGCTGGGCCGTCTCCGAGGTAACGGCACCGCAGCGGCCGCGCCTCGGAACCCCCGCGCCGCGCCCTCCCTGTCCAGCCCTGGTCACTACTGGCCACGCGCAGAGGTCGGCCCTGGTGACCAGGCTGGACGGGGGACGCTGGATGCAGGCCCTGCTCTGCCATGGCCTCGGGCATGAGACGTTCTGAGCCCTAACCCGTCCCTGTGCCATGACAACACATGCCCACCCGGTGGGCGGGGGCAATTGAGTGCCATAATGTGCAGGACCCGCTTGGCCTGGTGGTGGCCACATGGCGCCGTTTGCTTCTCGCCCTGCTGCAGCGCAGGGGCTGACTGAGCCCAGCGTGTCCCAGGGTGCCCAGCGTGTCCCGGGGTGCCCAGTGTGTCCCAGGGTGTCCAGCATGTCCTGGGGGTGCCCAGTGTGTCTCAGGGGCACCCAGCATGTCCTGGGGGGGACCCAGTGTGTCCCGAGGGTGCCCAATGGGAGCCACGGTCCCTCCCCAAAGTCAGCTGGTTTCCGCCAGGTCAGGAAGGCACGCGCCAGCTGCTGGCCTCTCTGTGCCTCGGTGCCCCTTCTGTGAAGTGCGAGGGACCCCTCGGCCCACCTGCTGAGAGGAAGGGTAGCCAGGGCCGAGCAGGCAGGGGCCCAGCAAGCTCTGGGCGGGCAGGCGGACCCACTGCTCCCTCTGGTGGGACCGCAGGTGCAGCACCACGACGGCATCACGGGGACGCAGGCCGTGCAGGTGCGGGACATGTTCGTGGGGCACCTGCGCGCAGGGGTGCAGGCCGTGCTCCGGCTGATGGCCTCCATCGTCCTGGGCCGGCCCCGGGACTCACCAGGTGCGCGAGGCCGCAGGGTGGGGTGCGGGCTGGGGGTGCGGATGCTCTGGTCTTTTCTGAGAGAGCCTGGGGGCCGGGGCCAGGGCCTGAATACCTGACCGTCAGACTCAGCAGCCACATCCCTCCTGTGCGCTGACCTCGCCTGACCTTGGGCAGGCACGTGACTGCTCCGAGCCTCCGTTTCCTCTCCCTGCACAAGGGCGGGCCGAGCATCGCTGGGCCTCCCCCCAGGCCAGCTCATGTCCTGCCCCACTCTGTGCACGCGAGGGCGGCTCCTGCCCTGCTCTTCTAGCTGAGGACATGGGGGGACGGTGCTGCGGACTCCCCAGGCCACGCCGGCGGGAAGGGCTGCGCAGGCCTAGAGGACCCCGGGAACCTGACTCGCTGGGCTCCCGCCCCGGCCGAGCGTCAGCGTGGGCACAGACACCCCCGCGCAGCCGTGGACCCGGGCCTTTGACTGCGAGGGCGGCACGAGTTTGCAGTGACGATCACACCCGTCTGACGGGTCTGAGGGGCTTCAAACCCACAGGCCCCCCCCCAGCCTGCACGCTGCACCGGGCCTCTCCCCTCCATGTCACTGCTCACCTGGCCTGCTCCCCCTGCCCCCCCTCCCTGCCATGTCTGTGTGGGACCCCATCCCACCTTCGGACTCTGGGGGGCCCTGGGGACGGGAGCAGCACACAGAGCGCTGCCTACAGGCCTGGGCTGGGAGGGAGAGACCGACAGTCAAGGTAAGCGCTAGGACAGGGCAGTCCCTCCCACGGCTGGCAGGGCAGTGGTGCAGTGAGGGGTCAGCGGGGACGACCGGGCGGGCACCGCAGCCCGAGGGAGCAGCCGAGCAGGGGCAGGCGCTGGACAGCGTGCGCTGTGCGCAGGTCGCAGGCAGGGTCAGAGCAGGCTGCACGCGGGGCACAGGATGGAACAGAAAGGGTCTCGCACGCCGGGCTGGGCAGTTGGACGTGACTTCCGGGCTCCAGAGAATTCTCCGGGCACTCCCCACGCCAGGCACTCAGAGCCTCGGAGCGCGGCTCCGGCGCTGGGCCACCTGGGGCCGCGGTCTTTCTCTGGCCTCGGTGTCCTCAGCAGCAGGTGGGCTGACCAGCAGGTGAGCCAGGAGCACACGGAGCGAGCGGTGGGGGCGCCCTGCAGGGATGACACCCCGTCCCTGGCCCTCTCCTGGGGAGCCCTGCGGGGCCGCTCTCGCCTGCCTGTTTCTCCTCCACGGAGGCCCCCCCCCCCCAACGGTGGTGCATGAGAACAGCAAGGAATGCCCGCCCTCCGTTGCAGGCTCCGAGCCCGAGGGACGCTTGGCCGCGGTCTACAACCCCCTGGCCTGGACGGTCACCACTTTGATCAACCTGACCGTGAGCGTTCCCCAGGTCACGGTCACCGACGAGTCAGGCCACCCGGTAGAGGCCCAGGTATGGGCGCCGTTTCTGCGCGGACGCACTTGCTGCTGCTGACACCTGCCCGGGCCAGGCCCTCACAGGGACCTCTGACCGCCCGCCCTCCCGGAGGACATCCATGGGGGGCGTGTCCACTGAGGGCCGGAGTGACCTACCCAGGGGGCTGACTCTGGGCTGGGGCATCTGACGTGGCCACGGTCCCGGGACAGTCCCTCCCTGGAGGGCCTCTGTGGCCTGCGTGCCTGGGGGCTGCTCGCCCCGCCCTGAGTGTGCGTTTTCTAGTGTAAGTGTCCACTTTGCCAGGGAAAGGCCTTCCTGTCCCTTAAAGGGGTGGTTATGGAGGTGCTGATATCAGGGGCTGCCTCTCGGCCCAGCACCCAGACACCGAGGGCCCCCCACTGTGAGTGTGTAGTCCATTCTCCTCTCCTCCCCGGCCTGGAACTGGACCTGGTGCCCCCGGGCACCCCTCCTGCCATCCTGCGGGCCCTTCCCTGGGGGGTGCCACCGCCAGTCATTCAGCAAACACTCCCCCGGGCCTGTTCTGGGCCTGGCTCTGGGCTGGGTGCTGGGTCTCCGGACCCGTCACTGTGGGGAGGGGAGCAGGTGCTGAGTGGCCAGGGAAGGCGTGGCGTGGCGCGGTGCCCGGGAGCCAGGGCCGCAGCCCCTGCTGACACCAGAGGCGGGGAACGCACCTGAGCAGGAGGCGCTGGAGGAGGGCTTGGTCTGTGCAGACCCAGCACGGACCCCTTCCCGTCAAGGGCAGCACCACGCAGGGTAAATCACTGACCGAATATTCTGGAGCCCCTGCCACGTGTCCGCGCTGGTCTAGGCACTGGGGTACTATCCCAGCCAAAGTCCCTGCCCCCCGGGCCACCTTCTAGCGGAGAGACAGGCAGTGAACCAAAGGAGGAAGTGCAGACGGTGACAGTGATGACGGTGATGGTGGAGGAAAGTCACGGGGCAGGCTGCGGGGGACAGACGTCCGCGGCATCTCAGTGAAGGCGGGTGGGAGGCTGTGGGGGGCTTCCGGGGTGTGCTGACGGGCCTCCCCAAAACCTCCCACTTGCCCTAGGAGTGAGGGGCATGGCCGAGCGGGCCCCGTGTCTTCTCCAAGCCTGTCCCCAAACCAGAGGAGGGGGATGAAAAAGGCTCTCCCGCTCCCCGCCCCTTGAAAGCGTCCCTCCATGGGAAATTGGAGGATGGAGAGAGAAGGCTGCCCCCTCCCAGGAGGGGGCCTCTGGCAGAGGGAACAGCATGGGGAATGGCTCGGGGGGGGGGGGGGGCAGGAAGCAGCAGGAGTGTTGGGAAGGAAGGGCAGTTGGTGGTGCTGGTGCCCAGAGGGAGGGAGGCAGGGGAGGGAGATGAGGCCAGGGCTGGAGCCTGCTGAGCAGGGAGGATGCAAGGAGGGGAAGTCAGCTCAGTGTGATGATGGACAGACCCCGCTGCCTCCTGGGTAGCACCCTGCACCGGAGGAGGGCAAGCTGAGGGTTACTGCGGAGACTGGTCCTCCAACCCCGAATCTCTTCTGTCTTGTACCTTTGGCCCTGCAGGTCCAGAGATCGAAGGAGATCCCACATAAATATGACTTGTATGTGCTGACCACAATCCCGGGCCTCAGCTACCGGTACTATAGTATCAGGCCCACCGAGCAGGCCCCGGATGGCAAACAGGCACCAAGTGCCACCATGACAATCACCTCCGAGCTTGACCTCAAGCCGAGAAAACTACGCACCAGGCCCAGGGGCCAGAACCTGGTGTCTGTGAAGAACGACTGCTACACGGTCTTCCTAGACCCGGACACCAACCTGATGCACAGCATCTGGGAGAGGTGAGGTGCAGCCATTGCTGGCTCTGAGGTGGAGGCATTCCCGGAGGCCCGAGCTGTCATTCCCCCACAGGGGACTTTATTTCCTCTCCTGCCTGGGCGAAGAACCTGATGGTGAGGGAGGCCTTTCAGTATTTTGCCATCTTTATTTCTAGGAGTATGAGTTTTGGCCAGTGCAAAAAAGACTTTCTTAAACTTTTTCATTCCAGAGCTGTTGATCCTGAGGAAAAAGGGGTATTGAAGGACCTCCACCTGAGGGAATAAATATAATAATCATTTTACCCCCTTTTTAAAATTTAGTGAAACATAAAATTCCTTAATCTATTCACTCACCCACAAAACTACCCATCTACCCGCCCACTCACCCATCTATTCACCCATTACACCTCCATTCTACCTTATAACCCACCCATTTATCCACACACCTGTCCTATCCATCCATCCATCCATCCATCCATCCATCCACCCACTTATCCATCTATTCGTCCATTCATCCATCCATTCACCAACCCATCTGTTTTTGCACTCAGCCATCCACATGTCCATCAAGCTGTCTGTCAATCATCCGTCCGTCCGTCCATCCATCCATCCATCCATCCATCCATCCATCCAGTCACTCATTCAGGAGACTGGTCCTCAGCAGGTGGTGGAGGGGACACACAGAAATGCCCCAGCATGCTCTGAGCTCCCTGGTCAGGTGGAAAAGGTGGAGTCAGCCGCTGGCTTTGGGTCCTTCTTTGCTCGGTCCTGCACACCATCCGGAATGCCCCTGTCAGGGCCAGCTCCAGCTCACCACCCTTTCTTTCAGCCCTGGATGCCCGCACCTAAGCCAGGACCCACCGCCCACCTCCTGCCCCTGTCTCCCTGTTAGCTTTCTCACTGGGCTCCCCGAAGTCCCAGTGAGCTCACGCAAAGCAGCATCTGAGGCATTCTCAGAGAGGAGCTGCTGGAGCTGGAGTGGGGGTGCTCAGAGGAGCTTGCGGGGAGGAGACCCCAGGACCCCGGCCTGAGGCCTCGAAGGGGAGAATCTGCCGGCACAGATGAGGGGCACTGTGCCGTAGAAGGGAACGCCGTGCCAGGCCTGCGGTGGATAAGGGCTGGATGGCTGTAATTCACACACCATCCCACCCACCCACTTAACTGCATGCACCTATGATTTTAGCATGTTCACAGAGCTGTGCAGGCGTCACCACCACCAATGTCAGAACATATTCCTCACCCAACGAGACGTCTCATGCTCCCTGTCCCCGACTCCCCGGCAGGTCTAGTCTCCTTTCTGTCCCTCTGGATTTGCCCAATTTGGAGATTTCATAAAATGAAAGCAGACCACACGTGGTCCTTTTGTGACTGGCTTCTGTCACGTAGCATCATGTTCCCAAAGCTTCATCCACGGGGCACGTTTGATGTGCACGGCGTGCCTTTTTCATGCCTCAGTAAAATTCCACCGCTTAGCCACAGCAGCTTATTCATCCAGCCCACAGCGGACGGGCATTCGTGTAGTGTCCATGTTCTGGCTCTTCTGAGGCATGTTGCCATGACGATGCATGCACCTGGTTTTAAAAATATATATATTTTATTGATTTTTTACAGAGAGGAAGGGAGAGGAATAGAGAGCTAGAAACATCGATGAGAGAGAAACATCGACCAGCTGCCTCCTGCACACCCCCTACCGGGGATGTGCCCGCAACCAATGTACATGCCCTTGACCGGAATCTAACCTGGGACCTTTCAGTCCGCAGACCGATGCTCTATCCACTGAGCCAAACCGGTTTCGGCCATGCACCTGGTTTTGTGCACATGTGGTTTTCCTTGCCTAGGAGCGGAATCACTAGGTCGCAGGATGAATCCGTTTACCATGTGAGGCGCTGGCAGGCTGTTTGCCACGGTGCCAGCTCCACCTTCCAGTCCCACCCCCGTGTGTGGGGGTCGCTCTCTGCCGCTGCTGGTCGCGCTCCTCGGGGTGAAGTGGCGTCCGTCCGACGTGCTTCTGACTTGCATTTCCTCGCCAACCGTGGTGCCGGGCATCTCTCGCGAGGCCGGCGGCCTCCTGTATATCTTCTCTGATGAAATCTCTGGGCAGATCCTTTGTCCAGCTTGAAATTGGGTTGTCTCTTTTTTAAGTCTTTTAAAGAATATATTTTTATTGATTTCAGAGAGGAAGGGAGAGGGAGATAGAAACATCCATGGTGAGAGAGAATCATGATCGGCTGCCTCCTGCCTGCCCCACACTGGGGATGGAGCCCACAACCCGGGCATGTGCCCTGCCCTGGAATCCAACCATGACCTCCTGGTTCCTAGGTCGATGCTCAACCGCTGAGCCACGCCGGCCGGGCTGAGTTGCCTTTTTATTGTTCAGTTGTAAGAGTTCTTTATCTTTTCCGGATGCGAGGCCCTTGTCAGGCGTGGTTTGCAGACCTCCCGTCCCGGTGACTTTTCACTCCCTTGGGGGCGTGTTTGCGGAAGAAGCCGGGCGGGGAGCCTGGGAGGCCCGATGAACAAAAAGGAGGCTTTTCTCTCCCCCCTCTTCGGAGGGCAGAGGGGCCTCTCGGACGCCTCCTCATCCGTCCTGTCCCCAGCACCGTACCTAAGCCACCCCAGAGTGGGTGCAGACGCCCTAAGCCACCCCAGAGTGGGTGCAGAGGCCCTAAGCTACCCCAGAGTGGGTGCAGACGCCTAAGCCACCCCAGAGTGGGTGCAGACACCCTAAGCCACCCCAGAGTGGGTGCAGACACCCTAAGCCACCCCAGAGTGGGAGCAGACGCCCTAAGCCACCCCAGAGTGGGTGCAGACGCCCTAAGCCACCCCAGAGTGGGTGCAGACGCCTAAGCCACCCCAGAGTGGGAGCAGACGCCCTAAGCCACCCCAGAGTGGGTGCAGACGCCTAAGCCACCCCAGAGTGGGTGCAGACGCCCTAAGCCACCCCAGAGTGGGTGCAGACGCCTAAGCCACCCCAGAGTGGGAGCAGACGCCCTAAGCCACCCCAGAGTGGGTGCAGACGCCCTAAGCCACCCCAGAGTGGGTGCAGACGCCCTAAGCCACCCCAGAGTGGGAGCAGACGCCTAAGCCACCCCAGAGTGGGAGCAGACGCCCTAAGCCACCCCAGAGTGGGTGCAGACGCCTAAGCCACCCCAGAGTGGGAGCAGACGCCCTAAGCCACCCCAGAGTGGGTGCAGAGGCGGCTCATCCTCCCTTCGCGCCTGCTGGGCAGCTGGAGCGGCAGAGAGGGCGGCCACCTGGCTCCAGCTGGTGCGGTGATGCCGGGAGGTGCTGGGCACGGCAGTGACCGGCTTTCTTGGGCTGCTTTTGTAGATGGAACAACCGGACGGTCAGCGTGACCCAGGAGTTCCTGGAGTACACCGTCAATGGCGACTCGAATGACGGCCCCGTCTCTGACAACTACGTGTTTCTGCCTAAAGGGCCCGCGGACCCGGCGTGGGAGGCGGTGAGAGTGGAGATCGAGCGCGGGCGCCTCCTGACGGAGATCCGGCAGTACTTCTACAGGTGCGCTGGCCTCCGGGCTGGGCCCGCACAGCAGGTGCACGTGGGCGGGTGCTGCGGGCCACCTTTGCTTAGGTGCCCAGCTCCTGCTTGGCCGTTGCCGCTGGATGGACGTCTGGTGCAGGAATGAAGGGCTCCGGGCCACGCGTTCCGGCTGCGTCTGCGTGTGCTGTGTCACCTTGGCGGTGTCTGAGCGGGGCGGGACAGGAACCCGCGACGCCAGTGACTTAGCACAGGGGGAGTTCTCGTGTTTTCCCTGCCAGAAGCCATCGGGCCTGGCCGGGCCCTGAACCCTCAGGGAACCTGCGCCTCCTGTCCTGTCCCTGACAAGGCACTCTGCCCGCCTGCCTGCGGGAGGGAGGGGGAAAGAAGCAAGAAAGGGCAGCCCTGGCCGGTGTGGCTCAGTGGGTAGAGCGTCGGCCTGTGGACTGAAGGGTCCCGGGTTTGATTCCGGTCAAGGGCACATGCCCGGGTTGGGGGCTCGATCCCCAGTAGGGAGCGTGCAGGAGGCAGCCGATCAATGATTCTCTCCCATCATTGATATTTCTACCTCTCTCCCTCTCCCTTCCTCTCTGAAATCAAGAAAATATATTAGAAAAAAGAAAGAAAAAAGAAAGAGCGGGCAGGAGAGGAGGGGGAGGGGGAAGGCATCCAGAGGGCCCGGAGGTTGCTTACCGATTTGGCCCTCGTCTTCCAGGACGATGGACGCCAAAGAGCACACCTACGCCATCTACTCCCGCCTGGCGCACGTGCCGCCCGCCCGGGAGCTGCTGTGCGGCCGCCTCGAGCAGGAGCTGCGCGTGGGGCCCCTGGAGGTGAACCGCGAGGCCATCCTGAGGACCAGCACCGACCTGCACAGCCTGCGCGTCCTGCACTCGGACAGCAACGCCTTCCAGATGCAGCGGAGGCTCCCCCGGGACTACCTGGCCCACGCCATCTCCCGGGTAGGCCGGCGAGGCCCGGGCGCGGCGGCCTCTGGAGGGGCCCCCGGGCTGCCGGTGGGGTGGAGCCCCCGCGGGGTCAGCCTGGCGCCTGAACTCGGGCTGCCCGTCTGAGGACAGTCCCCGAGGGGCTGCGCTTCCCGTAAGATGAGGGCTCGCTCCTCAGAGAGCCGTCTGAGGGTTCGCGGGATGACGCGTGTCGAGGGCTGGCGTGTTCGTGCTCTGAGCCGGAACATGCGCAGCGGGGCCTCAAGTGAGACATGGGGTCCAGCGCCCACGCCCTTCAGCTCCAGGCGGGTGGCCTTGGGCAAGTGACTTAGCTTCCCGGTGCCTGTGCCCCCTCCTCGCCCGGGGCTGTGAGGGTGCCTGGGGGAACCTCGTGTGCCCGCAATGCGCCTTGGTTATTCCTCCTCCCACGGGATCCCCGCCCCGCCCCGCCCCGCACTGCCTGCCTTGAGTGTGTTCCCTGACATCTCTGTTCGCTGGTCCTCACCCTCTGCGGCCAGGCCCCCCACAGTCCAGCCTGTCACCCCGAGAGGTTCTGCCCCACGGGAGCCAGAGGCACGGCTGTGTGGCTGCTGCTCAGCTCACGGGCCCTTACGCCAGCACCCATCGGCCCAGGGCCCTGACCGGCCTGTGTCACCTCCTCCCTGCAGCACTTGTCCAGAGTGGGTCTTCGCGCCCCGTCTACAGAAGGGGAAACTGAGGCTCGAGTGGGCTCAGGTCCCCAACTCACAGGTCAGGTGGCAGGGGAGCCGGATGTGAGTCCCTCCCCGATGGCACCTCGAGCTGCCGCTGCGCCTGAGCTGGGGCTCGGCTGGGTGGGCAGAGGGCGATCGCTGACCAGGTGGCCTGCCTTGCCCTTTGCCCGACGGCCCTCGTGGCCGTGTCTGTGTCCACAGAATTACTACCCCATGGTGCAGTCGGCCTACATCGAGGACAGCAGGAGCCGGCTGGTGCTGCTCTCTGAGCAGGCGCATGGCGTCTCCAGCCAGGGGGACGGAGAGGTGGAGGTAGGCGGGGCCCCGAGCTGCCCCCCCACGGCAACCCCGGTACCAGGGGCCTGCCACCCAGCTCTCCCCTGCAGGTCCTGCTTCACCGGCGGCTGTGGAACAACTTGGAGTTGACCCAGTACTTCAACGTCTCCCTGAAAGACCCCTCGATCGTCCGCCCGGTGTTCTGGCTCCTGCTGGGACCCCCGTCCATGACCACTCGCCTGCGCCCGCGGAGTGGGCTGGCCCTGCAGCACAGGCCCGTGGTGGTGCTGGGAAGGCTGACTGGTAAGGGGGTGCCGAGAAGGAGCCCGTCGGGCCGGCGAGAACCTGGGAGAGTGGGTGCCCTCGGGGCCTGGGCTGTGTGCGCCGTGAGGCCGAGTCCTCTTGGGAAGGATTCCTCGTGGGATGTCCTTTGAGATTCAGGGCGGACAGTGGGCGGGGCTGATGAGAGGGCCGGTGATCTGGGGGTTAGGTAAGTGTCACCCGCAAGCCGAGATGAGCCCGTGGGCCAGCTCTGGGGGCTCTCAGGGTTCTCGTGTTTGACAGGAAAAGCGCTGAGGGAGCAGCTGGCTGGGCAGAGGCTGGGCAGCCCAGGGCGGGAGGCGGAGCTGGGCAGCGGCCCGGGCAGGCGGGCGGCCGGGCAGCTGGGCTTCTCGGGAGCCATCTCTCCCAGGACTGCCCGGAGCGGCTGCCTGCCCCTCCCGGCCCCACGCTGGCCGCCCGTGTTCTTCCTGGCAAAGGCGGCCTTTCCCCCGGAGGGGCGAGAGCCGTGTCTGAGAAAGCGCCGAGGCTGCGCTCCGCTCCCTCCACCTGGCCTCACTCCGGTCTCTGTTGGTTGCAAGTGAGAGACATCGAGGGCAGGGCAGGGTGTAACGCGGACCCGAGGCTGGAACCTGCATGAGGCTGTTTCTCCCTCCATCATCTCCCCACAAAGGAACCCAGACGCGGACTTTGGGTCTCTAACACAAAAGTCCCAGGGAAAGATTCTGATTGGCCCTATGGGATCACATGACCCCAGCCTAGACCAGTCACTGTGGCCTGGGGTACAGCAGGGAGATGGCACTCCAGCCGCAGCCCAGAGTTGAAAGGAGCATTTCCCGGAAAGATGAGGGGCTGAGGTGTCTTCAGAGCAGAGACCGGGGTGTCCAGACGAGGGAGGAGCTGGCCTCCCGGGCGTGAATAGAAAACAGGGCTCTGTGTGAGCGCCTCATCTGACCTGGAACAAACAGTGCCCCTCTGGGCCGTGGGCCCCCACCTGTACTTGCCGTGGATGGACCGGAGATTCAGGGTCCGTCCAGCTCTTAGATTCGTCATCTGAGCTGCTGGGCCTGAGGGAGGAGGGGCATTGGGGGGGAAGGACCTGGGGTGGGAGCCTGGGTGGACTCTGGACCAGCCGTGTAGGCTGCCCGTGGGGAGGCCGGGAGGTGGGCTGGGCCGGGAGGGACCGCGGTGTGGAGAGCTCCGAATGCAGGAGGAGCAGTTTGGCCCCAAACCCGTCCCCTCGCTGTGTCCGGGGGCTTTGCAGAGGCTGACTCCAAGAGGCCCGTCGCCCGTCAGCAGGAGGCTGTGACGCTGCCCCCGAGTCTTCACCTGCAGATCCTGAGCATCCCTGGCTGGAACTACAGCTCAGACCACTCCGAGCACCTGCAGAACCTCCAGAAAGGTGAGCGGGCCCTGGGCCGGCCCCTCCTCCCTCCCCTGCCGACCCGGCCCCCACCGCACCGCCAGGCGAGGGGCCTCCTCAGAGGTGTCACGGCTCAGGAGGTCACCTGGTCCCTTCACCTGGGAGACTGAGGCCCACAGAGAAGCATCGAGGGCCCAGGGACGGGGGGCCTGGACCCCAGCCCAGGACCTGCCCAAATGACTCTCCCTGGACCCCTCTAAGCCCTTCATCTCCAGACCATTGTCCACATCCTGCCGGACCTAGGGCTGCGCTCCGGGCCTGCTTCCCCCAGGGACTCCTCCTGGGGCCGCGAGCACCCGACTCCCACCACCCTCGGAGCCCTGGCAGCCCGCCCGCCCGGAGCTTCCACTCATTCGTGAAGCCGATGTCTCCGGGCCGGGGCCGGGGGTGCGTAGTGACTGGTGCGGCAAGGTCTCTGCTCGCTGAGCTCTCGGTCTAGAGGGGGAAGCAGCCAAGCCACCAGGCAGCGGTGACAGTGATCAGACCGAAGCCCGGGGCTGGGCGTCAGGGAGGGCTTCACGGTGGAGGCGAGACCGACCAGGAAGCGACTGGTCCAGCTGCCAAGGCTCCAGCTGCACCTCCTCTGCCCTTTGCACCCGAGCGGCTCAAAGGCAGGCTGGCTGCGCCTCAGCCACCCTCGGGTCCCCACAGTCCCACCCAGGACCTGGCCCCCCCAAAGTACGGGCCTGTGGAATGAGGAAGCGGCGACAGGCCAAATAGCATCCTTGTCCCTGAAAAAGTGCATGTGGGCGACCTTGGCTCAAGCCTGCATCCCAGAGGCTCCCTAACACTGAACCCCCAGCTCCTCAACCCCCCATCACAGGAGACACTGGGCGGGCGGCCTCTCACCCGCCCCCCCCCCGCCCTCGCCCCCGGCAGCACACCCTTCCCACGGGCGGGCGCGTGGCCCAGCCGACTGCGAATGGGACTCCTGTGGGTGGCTGACTCCCCAGGAGGAGGAGGAAGGGGCTGGGCCGGGGAGCCCCTCAGCCCCGATGAGAAACCCCTCCCTGGAGAGGCCGGGGAGCACCGGGAGGGCGGGAGTCCCCCGACCCCCATGAAGTAGGCTGTCATCCTCACCGTACTCCTCACCACCACCACCACCACCCCCCCCCCCCCCCGCCCCTCACCTCATCGGGGGCCCGAAGCCTCACTCGGCTCGAGGCCCGTCCTGAACCACCGGGCCAGGACCACGGGGAAGGAATTTTACAAGGGCCCAGCTGGCCCTGTGCCGACAGCACCCCCCTTCCCCCCACTCCCCCATCCCTTCCCCCAGCTCCGCCCTCCACCGCTGTCTGTCTTGTGGGTCAGCAGCAAACCCCTCTCGCTGTGGGACCAGGGACCTGAGACGGAGGCCAGGTGCACCACGTGCCGCCTTAGTCCCGGTGACAGGAAACGCTCCTGTCTTGAGTGACAGGTCACCTCTGCTGGCTTTGCACGGGCCTCAGGGTTCCGTGGCCACAGGCAGAGAAGGCGAGAATGCTCCAGAGCCAGGAGATCTGAGGACAGGGCCGCGAGGCCACAACCGTGCGGAGGACGGAGGGCGGGCCGCTCCCTGCTCAGCAGCGCTGTGTGGCCTCGGGCGGGGGCTGCCCCTCTCTGAGCCGGTGGAGGCCGCGCCACTGCCTCTCAGGGGCGTGAGGGTGGAAAGGGAGTGAGTGTGTGAAGTGCGGGCACCAGTCGGGCCCTCACGGCCGCCTTCCTCCCGTCCCTCAGGCTTTCCGAGGAAGGCCAGGGCCGACCTCCGCCGCGTCCTGCTGCGGCTCCAGCACCTGTACGAGATCGGGGAGCACCGGGTCCTGTCTCGGCCAGTGACCGTGAACCTGAAGGTGACCCCCCCCCATGTCCCTCTGCCAGACCACCCTGTGGGGCGCTGGGCCAGGGAGTCGCATTCCCAGGTCACAATCCTGACTCGGAAACCACTTGGCTAGAGGCATGTCAGGGTGCGCTCACCACGGACCGTGCGGGCTCTGGTGGGCCCGCCCCGCCCCGCCCCAGCCGGTGTCCGGCCTGACCCTTCTCCCCGGAAGGTAGTTCGAGATGCCTCCCCTCTCCCTGGTGTGCCTCCGGACGCCCCCCTTTCCCAGCCTCACCAGTCTCCTCCCTCACCTGCCCCCGTCCCACGGGCCCCTCGGAGTGCGTGTGGTCAGGGCGCAGGGAAGATGAAGGGGGCACTTGGGCGTCGGTCGCCCTGTGCTGCCCCCGGCCCAGGTGGCGTGCCGAGGCCCTTGGGGGGCAGGTGGCCGGGAGGACGCCGCACTGCTTCTCCGCGTGGATGGTGCTGGTCGGTGGCCCAAGCGGGTCTCAGGGAGGACGGTG
Source organism: Cnephaeus nilssonii (assembly GCF_951640355.1). NCBI lineage: Eukaryota > Metazoa > Chordata > Mammalia > Chiroptera > Vespertilionidae > Cnephaeus > Cnephaeus nilssonii. The sequence continues at coordinate 115,416,226 of NC_137072.1, read as the reverse complement.
CGCGGCTGCCAGGGCGCCTGGAGCAGGCCGGGCGCGTCTCACCAGCGGATGCGGCTGGGCCGTGCTGTCCTCGGTCACTCTGTGCTCCGGGCCGTCCTCAGCACGCCAGCTCCTGTCCTTCCTGCTGTCGCCCGTGGTCACAGCCGGTCGGGCCTCACCAGGAGGCGTAAAGACCGAAGCCGGGTCGCAGCACCCGGGGCCCGGTCGCCCGTGCGCGTCCCGTCCATCAGCACGGGCAGCTGGCCCAGAACCCCCGCCCACGGCCAGCCTCTGTCCCTGTCTCCCGACGGGCAGTCGGGCCCCTGCCTCCCTCCCTGCGTGGGTGGCTGGGTTGAGCTACGTGGCAAAGGGGGTGGGTAACTGACAGGCCTCCTCCCGGGCCGGGCCTGGCGCCGCCTGAGCCCCACTGGGCAGGAGGGGGCTCCGGGTGGGAGGGGCAGCTCTGAGCGCAGCCACCTCCTGGGCACGCCCATCCGCTGGGCAGCGGGAAGCAGGCCTCCTGGCCTCAGTTTCCTCACCTGTGAAGTGGGCTCCCGCCGGTAGCTTTGCTGTGGGAATGGAATGAGGGAGGCGTGTTGGGCCCGGGTGCCCCCCCCTGCAGCTGTGTGTCCTCGGCTCAGCCCTGGAGCCCGGGCGGCTCACCCCTCCCCGCGCTGCTTTCCCTGCAGTCCGTGCTGCGGGGGCTGGGCACGCTGGTGGCCGTGGAGGAGCGCTCGCTCACGGGGACCTGGAGTGTGAACTCGCTGCAGCGCTGGAGGTGGAGGACACGCAACGCAGGTGTGGGAGCCCGGGTGTGGGTGCTGCCCGCGCGGCCCTTCAGGCTGTGTGACCTTGAGCGGCCGCTCGCCCCCTCTGATTCCGCAGCCGCCCTGAATCTACCTGAGCAGTTAGTGAGGAGAGGCTTTGGGTCAGTGCCTGCCTGCCAGGGCTCCACACAGGTGTGTGCGGGTGCGAGTGCGTGTGTGTGCAGGCCACGCCGCTGTCCGTGCCCTGGGGGAGACCCACGCTCGCCGGCGTGCCCCAGGGTCTGAGTGTGCCAGGCTGTGCCTCGCTCCGCACACACCACGGTGGCCCCCGCCAACCACGGGCTGCTTCCTGCCGCCCTGGCCTGGCCGACGCTGTTCCCTCCGCTGTTCCCTCCGCTGTTCCCTCCGCCGGAACGCGCCTGGCCCTGCCTTCCGGCCTGTCCTGCTCCGGGCCAGGCAGGGGCAGAGCCTCTGCTCTCCGTGCCGCGAGTCTTGGTCCCAGGACCTCCTCTCTGTCCACTGCGCAGCACCGTGGCGGGGGCGGGGGGCCGTTCATTCAGTGTGTGTGTGGGGGTGAACGGGTGGATCATGCATGGGTGGGTGCAGGCGGGGAGGGTGGGTGCAGGAGGGGAGGGTGGATGAGCAGTAGGAGCCCAAACCCCAGGGCATGACTTTGGGGAGCCAGTGACCTAAAGGGCAGGGCCCCCAATGGCCTCAGTGAGAAGCCTCTCAGGTCCTGAGGCCACGTGACCAGGACCAGCTCCTCTGCAGGCCCAGGGCCCGGGAAGGGCAGAAATGCCAGGCCGCGGCCGTGGGTCCTGGCAGGAGGGGCAGCCACACACGCTGTGGTGCTGGGGGTCCCGGGAACAGGGGCTCCGAGGGGGAGGGCCGGGCTGACCACCTCTGCCCCTGCCAGGCAGCTCCCGGCCCAGCGCCCCGCAAGGCCCCGTCGTCACCATCGGCCCCAAGGAGATCCGGACCTTCTTCGCCCACTTTCAGAGGCAGTGAGTGCTCGGCCGAGGCCGCGGGCCAGGGCTTCCGGACCCGGGAAACCACAGGGCCCGACGCTCCAGCAGCGAGGACGGACGGACGGGAGGACAGCGCCGTCTGGCCGGCTGACGCAGGAAATGGGCAGGCCGGGTTTCCTACTTTTTGAAATAAAAGCTGCATCATAAGGACCCGTTGCTTCTCCTCGGCCTCCGGCGCCAGCCCCTCCCCTCCTGTCGCCTGGTGATGTCCCCACACACCCACAGCTCCGCGTGCATTCGCAGAAGTCAAAGCCAGGACGTCGTGCCAGGCAGAGGGCGAAGCCACAGTGACCAGTGCCCCCGCGGCGCAGGCCCTGGGTCTCACAGAGGCCGCCAGCGTGAACCGTGGCTCTGCCGTGTGACCGGTGACGTGGGTGTGGGGCTGGGACGGGGGGAGCAGGAGGCCTCAGAGCTGTGGGTGCACGGGGCTCTGAGTCAGGAGGGCCGTGGAGAACGTCTCCCCGGGCAGGGCTGGGAGCTGTGGAAAGACGCAGACCGGAGTCCGGGACACCCCGCCGACACCCTGACACCCTCGCCGCCCACACAAGGTGTGACCCCGCCCACCGACTGGGCACCTCGCCTCTTCAGGCTCCAGGGCCTCCCACCTCTCAGTGTCACCCCGATTGTCCGACTGTTCCCACCAGCTGTGTGTCCCAGAAGAGAAAACGTCTATGTTGTTCAGCCCCGTGTCCCCAAACGGGCACCACACCCAGGCGCTGTCAATACTTATTAAGTGACTACGAGCTGTGGCGGGGCGGGGGGGAGATAGTCCATGATTTGCCTTCAGGAGAAGAATGAAGACAGGAAGATGGGAGTCACCCCATCCTCTTCATGGTCTGTGCCCCTGCCCCCCCCACATGTACCCACACATGCTTGCTTGTGGGCATGCACACACACACACACACATATGCTCACACACATGCACTCTGGAACGTAGGCCTCCCGCCTCTGTCTCTAACAGTTCTGTGCTCTCAACACCTAGAATGGGGCCTGATACTAGGAGACCCTCGGAGAAAACGTTTTTCAAACGAATGAAGGAGACCAAGCATCTGCTTGGATTTCCAGCTCTGACGCTCACTAGGAAGTCCCTGAATTTATCCCAATCTCAGTTTTCTCACCTGTCAAAATGGAGATAATGATCCTCATGCCTGGCTTATGTGTGTGTGTGAGGGTTCCCTGAGGAAAACATGTTCATCGCTTAGACCAGCACCTGGCATGGAGTACGTGCTCCATAAAGGTTAGTTGTTCTGGTGGTGATAGCAATGGTGGTGGTGGTGTGATGGGGATGTGATGGTGACAGTAATGGTGGTGATGGTGGTCTGGTGGTAGTGATGGTGTTGCTATTGGTGGTGACGGTGTGGTGGTGGTAGTGGTGATGGTGTTGCTGTTGGTGTGATGGTGTTGTTGTTGCTATTGGTGTGGTGGTATGGCATGATGGTATGGTGTTGGTGATGGGGTGTTGATGGTGTTATTGGTGGTGGTGGTGATGGTGTTGCTATTGGTGCAATAGTGTGGTGGTGGTTGTGGTGTTGTTGGTGTGATGCTGTGGTGGTGGTGATGGTGTTGCTGTCAGTGGTAGGATGATGATGGTGTTGGTGATGGTGTGGCGTTATTGGTGGTAATGGTGTTGCTGTTGCTGTTGGTGATGGTGTGGTGGTGCTAATGGTGTTGTTGTTGCTGTTGGTGATGGTGATGGTGTGGTGGTGGTGATGGTGTTGCTGTTGGTGATGATGGTGTAGTGGTTGTGATGGTGTTGCTGTTGGTGATGGTGTTTCTGTAGTGGTTGGTGGTATGATGGTGATGGTGTTATTGGTGATGATGATGTGGTGTTGTTATTGGTGGTAATGGTGATGGTGTTGCTGTTGTTGGTATGATGGTGATGATGTTGGTGATGATGGTGTGGTGTTGTTATTGGCGATAATGGTGATAATATTGCTGTTGGTAGTGATCGTGTAGTGGTGATGATGTTATTGGTGGTGATGGTGCTGCTGTTGGTGGTGATGGTGTTGCTGTTGTTGTTGGTATTTCTGTAGTTGGTGGTGATGGTATGATGGTGATGGTGTTGTTGGTGATGATGGTGTGGTGTTGTTATTGGTGGTAATGGTCATGGTGTTGCTGTTGGTGGTGATGGTGTTTCTGTAGTTGGTGGTGATGGTATGATGGTGATGGTGATGATGGCGTGGTGTTGTTATTGGTGGTAATGGTGATGGTGTTGCTATTGGTGGTGATGGTGTAGTGGTGTGATGTTGGTGGTGGTGGTAATGGTGTGGTAATGGTGTTGTTGTTGGTGGTGATGGTGTGGTAATGGTGTTGTTGTCAGTGATGGTGTGGTGGTGGTGGTGGTGGTGATGGTGTGGTAATGGTGTTGTTGTTGGTGGTGATGGTGTGGTTGTGGACACTGACACACCAGCGAAGGGGAGAGTGAGCCTGGTTACTGCTCTCCCTCCAGGGAAGCTGCCACGTCAAAGCCTTCGACACCCTCTCCTCTGGCTGATGTTCACCCGCCTGGGGAGAGCCCCGATGGGACCTTGTGCCCGTCCCTCCCTGGGGAACAAGGGGCAGACGGGGACATTGCTCAGCCACATGGGATCCCGTCACCCAGTACCATGCCCTCAGCCCCCACCTGTGCAGCACCCACTGGTCCTTCAGACTGAGCGCAGGCCCCGCCCCCGAGAAGCCTCTCTGTCCTGGCCTGTCGGTCACGTGGCCCTGCTCTGCCTCCTGTGCTCCCGTGTGCTTGTGTGCACGGAGTGCTGGCAGCACTGCCTGCTTCCCCCCCCCCCCACATGGGCTGCACGTCTGGGGTCCCCCTGGTTGTCCTGCTGCCTCTGGCAGCCCGAGCGTCTGCACTGAGTCTGGCCTCAGTCTGGGCAACAAGTTGCTTTTGTGCTGCTGGGCTCCGCTCAGCTCCTCCCCAGGGGAGTCCCAAGCTTTGAGGGCCCAGGCCTATTCCTCTCTGCCCGCAGGGCCAGCACCGGGCGCGGCGCCGAGGACGTGCTCTGCAGCTGTTTGTTGAATGAATGAGTGAGTGAGTGAGTGAATGAGTGAGTGAGTGAATGAGTGAGTGAGTGAGTGAGTGAGTAAATGAGTGAGTGAGTGAGTGAGTGAGTGAATGAGTGAGTGAGTGAGTGAGTGAGTAAATGAGTGAGTGAGTGAATGAGTGAGTGAGTGAGTGAGTAAATGAGTGAGTGAGTAAATGAGTGAGTGAGTGAGTGAGTAAATGAGTGAGTGAGTGAATGAGTGAGTGCAGGGCAGGCTCCAAGGTGAGGCCCCGGGGAAAGGACTTCCGTCCGCATTGACCGCCTACGTCGAGGGGCTATTTGCAAGGCCCCCGTCTGCAGGGCTGACCCGGTCCCGTGGCTGTCGGGCTGACCTGGAAGCGGTCAGGCAGTGGACAGGCCTTGGTCGGGTTCCTGGGTGCTGGCCAGAGTGCTGGGAAGGCTCAGGCTCGTGTGAAAAGTCTGACAGGCCGCCAGCAGCTTCAGAATGCCCGAGTCCAGGTGCCCCGTGGAGCTGGTGGCAGAGAGGTGGCCGCAGACGACGCGTGGGGGCAGGTGAGCACGTTTGGATTAGAAAAGGCCAAAGCGTCTAACAGCCAGGGAGCTTGGCTGTAACATTCCAGCATGTTCTGTTGATTTATGGCTGTTGCTAGGTAACCGAGTACACTGAGGCGGGTGTGATTGGAAAGCTGCATGCAGCTCTCCACCAAAGAGTCACAGAAAGAGAAAACCATTAAGCTGGGGGGCTGGGGAGGATGTCAGTGCAGCCCAGAGGAGGGGCGCTGTTAGAGGCAATTAGAGGAAGCAGAGGTTCCCCCCTGTCCCCCCGAGTTTGCTGTCCTCACGGTGTAGTCCTGCCAGCCCCGAGAGCCCGCTGCTCGTGCGGCTCCTCCCTCAGAAGGACACCAGCGTGAAGCGATCTTTTATTCTGAGTAAATTGATTAGCACGTGGCAGGTTTCTAACACAGCGCTGCTGCGTGCGTGACGTAGGAGTGTGTGAGCTTGACGGGCAGGATTCATTGTCTTCATGTTCCCTGACAAATGGCTCCCGCCTCCCACCGGCACCATTCACTGCGAACACAGATGGATACCCACTGTGTGCCCCGGGATGCACGTGTGAACAAGACAGACATCCCTCCCCCCCACAGAGCTGGCATTCAGACTGGGGGAGACAGACACTCCACAACAGTCATAATTAAGAAGCAAATTCTGTCTTATGTAAAACAGCAACAAGGAAAAGCAAAGCCGAGGTGAGGGGACCGGGAGGAGGGGGTGTGGGGGCTTGCTGTGATTGTAAGTAGAGGATCCCGATTAGCCTCACCAAGAAGGTGACATTCGAGCCAGGTCTTGAAGTAAGGGGGGACCGGGCCTTGCAGGTGTCCCCGGGAGGAGCCGTCTGGCAGAGGCTGATCTAGGCAGGTGCAAAGGCCCTGGGGTGAGCTGGGGAAACCGCAGGGAGGCCAGTGCGGACAGGGAGAGAGCTGGGGCAGTGGGAGGTAGAAGCAGTGGGAGCACATGATGGCAGAAAGGGGGGCACTTGGTGGAGAGGGGAAGCCCCCAATCACTGGGTTCTGAGCCGGGGGCTGTGCGGGGGTGCTGGGCTCCTGAGAGGTGTCTGCTCACCCATCTAGTCCATGGGCAGCGGGCTGAGCCCTGTGCGGGGGGAGGGCAGGGGCTGGCACAGGTGCAGCGTTGCTGAGTGGCTGAGCCTGACTCAGGCCTTTACCTGCCGGCTCCTTACCTGCGGGCCAGAACCACACAGGGCGGGGCACGCAGGGGCACAGGGTGACAGCGGGGACTGGGCACCGGGGCAGACAGCTCAGGTCCGATGCCGGCCCCTCTCTGAGCTTCCCTGTGTGAGCTGGGGCCAGCGACTCCACCTCCAGGCCGCCACGTTCCTCCCGTCTATGAAACAAAGGCAGCACTAGCTGCCGCATCCCAGACCAGGCGTCCAGCGCGGGGCGCCGGGCACGCACCCAAGACGCTCCTCCCATCCGCACGCGTCTCTGAGCAAGCGTGCGCTGCACTGTGCAGCTCTGACGGTTTGCGGTGATGGTTTGCGGGGTGACGGTTTGGGGTGATGGTTTGCAGGGAGATGGTTTGCGGGGTGATGGTTTGGGGTGATGGTTTGCAGGTGACAGTTTGAGGGTGATGGTTTGTGGGGTGACGGTTTGAGGGTGACAGTTTGTGGGGTGACAGTTTGTGGGGTGGCGGTTTGGGGTGATGGTTTGTGGGGTGGCGGTTTGGGGTGATGGTTTGTGGGGTGATGGTTTGCAGGGTGACGGTTTGCGGGGTGACAGTTTGCGGGGTGACGGTTTGCAGGGTGATGGTTTGCGGGGTGATGGTTTGTGGGGTGATGGTTTGCAGGGTGATGGTTTGCAGGGTGATGGTTTGTGGGGTGATGGTTTGTGGGATGATGATTTGGGGTGACGGTTTTGGGTGATGGTTTGTGGGGTGACGGTTTGCGGGGTGGCGAATCTGGAGGCAGGCCGAGGTCCCACCGCCGCAGCTGGGTTCGCTGTGCCCGTTCTGTGCAGCCGTAGCCCCGAGCTCCTGTGGGATCTTGAGGGCAGGGCTGTGGTTATCCATTGGGTCCTGCCCCATGTCTCCTGCAGGCCGGACACTTCCGGGTGACCAGTGATCTCTAGTTACACTCATGAATGTAGAGTAGACGCTGTGAAGGACTCAGTGTGACCTCAGCCACGGGAGCAATCAAGGAAGGCTCCACGCAAGAGGAGTCATGAGGAGGCTGGGAGCTGCCGGGAAGAAGATTCCGTGTCGCTGGGGGAGGCTGGGAGGTTCCTTTCGCCGTGACCCCCCCTTATAGATGGGGGTCCCCCCTTTATATGCTGAACTTCTGGGCACTTGTCCCGGGGAGGCTTGGGGTCTCCTTCCCGCGCCATCGCCAGGCCCAGGAGGGACACCGGGCCTCCCCCAGGGCTGGGCCGGCCGGGCGGAGAGCTGACGAGTGGAGGCTGGACGCGGGCAGCCGTGCTGTGAGTTACCGATCACCAGGGAGCACGGGGTAGCACGGCCACTCCCTGCCGGGCCAAGCAGCTCGATCCGCTTCATTGCCCGTTTCCCAAGTTTCCCGGGGCTGGGCCGGCGGGGCGCCGCTCTGTGCCGTTGACTCTGCTGGAAGGCGGGCTCGGGTGAGAATGGGATGCCGTGGTTGCTCTTGGGTGTTAAGTTGGCAAACCCTGGATGGATGGAGTCAGCTGCTTGCTGCAGGCACTCCTGTCCCACCGCATGGCAAAGGCTGCTGCTTTGCGCATCCCCAGCCCCCAGACCTGACTGACTCGTGTGAGGGGTGGGCCGGCGGGACCCGAGAATGAGCGGCAAGTCACGCTCCGTGAGCGCCCGCCACGTGCCAGGCTCCAGCGGGCCATCCCCCGCCGTCCTCGCCGAGACGTGCGGTGAAACAGCACAGCACGCAGGAGGGGGGCCAGGGGCGGAACAGGCCCTCCAAGGAATGGTCAACGCTGGTTGCAGGGACTCTCCGAGCCCCACTGACCAGGAGGGCGGAGCGTGTGGGGCGGGGCCTGGAAGGCGAGGGAGGGCTGCTGGGGCGGGGGTGGGGGGCGTGCTGGGCCCCCCTCTCTGGAGGCGGGAGGAGGAGGGGGTACCTGCCCCCTCCGCAGCGAGTGTGGATCAGTGACTCAACTGTCTAAAATGTAGCTGCTGGGCGCCCGGCCAAGACAGAATAACGGGGCGATTTACCTTCCGACCCGAAAGGATAAACGAACAGGACAGACACGAATCACCGTTTCCAAGAGCTTGGCCAGCAGGCGGTGAAGGACAGTGGTCAGAGCTGCGAGCAGACGGGGGCGCAGATGGCTCCCGCTTCTGCCCTGAGAGGTTCCCGGCCAAGCGGCAGGGAGAGGCTGTCCACGCTGAGCTGAGCCGGTGGGATCTGCAGGGAGGGGACTGGGCCGAGAGGTGGGCCGCCCCAGGCGGTAGAACTCCCAGGGCAGAATCGTGGGCGGAGAGGGCTGCGGAGAGGCCCGCTTGGGGCTCAGCCTGGCACTGACCCACACACATGTGGAGGAAATGACCCGAAGCCGGGGAGGGGACCACCCCACGGCCCAGAGGGAAGGGCGCTGGAGCCCACGGGGCGGAGGACAGGGCCTGCTCTCACCAGTCAGCCCGGAAACGCCCCGTTCGCGGCCCTGGTGTCACCTCAGGAGAGCCAGCCCTGCCTCAGGCGTGCGGGTTACCAGTCCTCGATGGAGAGCCGCTCCAGACACGCCCGGCGGGGCACCACGCGGGACTGGCGAGGGTCAGACTGGTTCTGAGCTGAGTGCAACTCACACACAGCTCAGGACATTCATAAAATTACAAACATGCCAGCCCCGCCCCCCAAGGTAAAGGCCACAGTATCCGCTATTTAGAAATAAATGATGAGCCATGCAAAGAAGCAAGAAAGTACAACCCATAATGAGGCGCAAAGTCAGCCCATCGAAACGGACTGGGATTGGCAGATGTTAGATGCAGCAGACAGGATGCCAAACCAGCCATTGTACGGGCACGCTCCGTTTGACAAGGGGCGCATTCTGAGAAATGCATCCTTGGGGGACTGCGTCGTCGTGGGAACATCACAGGGGGCACTTACACACACCTCGATGGTCACACCTGGGCTGCGCGGGATGGCTGTCACTCCGAGGCTACACGCCTGTACGGCGCGGTGCGGCACTCAACAACACGCCATCAAATCAAGGACAAGAGAACAGGATGCCATCGAGAGCAGCATAAATATGAGATGCACGAGGCTGCTGCCGGTGTAACACGGCCACTGATTTATTATTAAAAATATTTTCATTGATGTCAGAGAGGAAGGGAGAAGGAGAGGGAGATAGAAATCAATGAAACATCAATGAGAGAGAATCACTGATCGGCTGCCTCCTGCACACCTCCTACTGGGGATTGAGTCCATAACCCGGGCATGTGCCCTGACCAGGAATTGAACCGTGACCTCCTGGTTCAGAGATTAATGCTCAACCACTGAGCCACACTGGCTGGGCATGGCTACTGTTTTATAGCAAGCTTTTTTTTTTTTTTATAGATGGAAAGAGTATACTCTAAAATAATGAGTAAAAAGTATAGTATAGTAAATGCATAACACAGTAACTGTAGTTTGTTATCATTATCAAGCATCATGCACTGTCCATAATTGTATGTGCTACACTTTTATATGACTGGCAGCGCAGTAGGTTTGTTTACACCGGCATCATCCGATGAGTCCATAATTACAGTTGGAGATTTCAATGACCATCTTTTATTTTTAAAATATATTTTTATTGATTTCAGAGAGGAAGAGAGAGAGAGAGAGATAGAAACATCAATGATGAGAGAGAATCATTGATCAGCTGCCTCCTGCACACCCCACACTGGGGATGGAGCCCACAACCCAGGCATGTGCCCTGACTGGGAATTAAACCTCTTGGTTCATAGGTCAACACTCAACCACTGAGCCACACCAGCAGGGCAGCAATGACCATCTTTTAATAATTGATTAAACAAGTAGAACAAAAATGTGTCAGGAAATAGAAGACACGAACAGCACTATCCATCAACTGGACTCGGTTTACTTTTCCAGAACACTCCGCCCATGAGGGCAGTGTACACGCTCTTTTCAGGTCCGCAGCCAGACACCAAAATAGACCACATCCCGGGCCACAGAACAAGTTTCAATGAATGTGGAGGGATTCACGTTACAAAGAGGATGTTCTCTGCTCCAGGGGAATTAAGTTAGAACCGACAAGAGGAGCAGCTCTGGAAAATCTCCAGATATTGAAGACATCGGTGTCATTATACTTCATGCGTCCAAGAAGAAATCGACAGAGAGATTGGAAAGTATTTTTTACATCAATGAGAGTGAAAACACCATGTTTCACAATCTGTGAGCTGTCATTTCAGTAATCATTAGAGGGAACATTATAGCATGAAATATCTATATTGCGGAAAAATTCTCAAAAATATTACCTTAGCCCTAGCTGGTTCAGTGGATAGAGCGTCGGCCTGTGGACTGAAGGGTCCCAGGTTTGATTCCAGTCAAGGGCACATGCCTGGCTTGCTGACTTGATCCCCATGGGGGGTGTGCAGGAGGCAGCCGATCAATGACTCTTTCTCATCATTGATGTTTCTACCTCTCTCTTCCTCTCCCTTCCTCTCTGAAATCAATAAAAATATATCAAAAAATATTACCTTAGGTTCCATCTTAGGGAACTGGAAAAATAAGAGCAAATTAAACCCAAAGTAAGCAGAAGAAAGGAAGTAATAGGAACCAGAACACAAGTTAACAAAATATAGAACTAAAATAATAGAGAAAATCAATAAAGCCAAAATTTTATTCCTGGAGATTTATATCAATAAAATTAATAGACCGCTTGCCAGACTGACCAGGACAACAAAAGAAAAGATAAGGTTACCAATATCAAGAATGAGAAGGTGACATCACTACAGATCCTACAGATATTAACAGAATAATAAGGGAATACCAGGAACAACTTTTTACTAATAAATTGAGCAGCTTAGATGGAATTTGTAAATTACTTGAAAGACATGAACTACCAAAGTCTACTGAAGAAGAAAAAGATATCCTCAATAGTCCTATGGGACTATTAAAGAAATTGAATTGATAATGTAGAACTTTTCCACAAAGAAAACTACAGGTTCAGATGTCTTCACCGATGACTTTTACCAAACATTTAAGAAACAAATAGTGCCAATTCTACACAAACTCTTCCAGAAAATTTAAGAAAAGGAAATACTTCCCAAGTCATTCTGAGAGGCAACATTACCCTCGTATTAAAACCCAGACCAAGGTGGGATGAGAAAATGACAGACCAATACTAGTGTTCCTTAAGGACATCAATAAAAAATTCTTTTTTTAAAAAAATACATTTTTTTATTGATTTCAGAGAGGAAGGGAGAGGGAGAGATAGAAACATCAATGATGAGAGTCATTGATTGGCTGCCTCCTGCACGCCCCCTACTGGGGATCGAGCCCACAGCCTGGGCATCTGCCCTTGATGGAATCGAACCCGGGGACCCTTCAATCTGCAGGCAACGCTCTCTCCACTGAGCCAAACCTGCCAGGGCCAATCAAAAATTCTTAACAAATCTAATTCAACAACATAGACAGTGGATAGTACATCATGACCAAGTGGGTTTATCCCAGGCATGCAAGGTGCATTTAACATTTGAAAAATTGATCAATGTAATTCAGCATATTAACAATAAAAAAACCCCCTATGCAATCACCTAAAGAGATACACAAAAAACATCTTAAAAAACCCAACCTTTCTTTCTGGTAAAAACCTCTAAGCAAACTATGAATAGAAGGGAACATCCTCGAGTTAATGAAGAACTGCTCTGAAAAACCCACAGACGGAGTGGTGAAGACTGAATGCCTTCCCCCGAAGACCAGGGACAAGACAAGGAAGGCCACTATTCAACATCGTCCTGGGGGTGATAGCCAGGGCAATAAGCAAGAAAGAGCAATAAATGACATTGGGATTAGGAGGGAATTTGTCTTTATTCACACGTGACATGATTGCACAGAAATCTGCTAGGAGCTACCAAAACCTCCCCCCACAAACCTATGAGAATGAATGATGACTTTAGCAGGTGTGCAGGAAATAAGATCAATCAGCATCAAAAATTTAAAAATACCATTTACAATCTGAGACAGAGAAGAATAAATCGGACAACAGATGTGAAAAACCTGCACACTGAAAATGATAAAACATTGAGGAGAGAAGCGAGAGAGTGAGTGGAGAGATGTACTATGTTCATGGGCTGCAAGACTCGATTTTGTTAAGGTGACAATTTTCCTTAACTTGACCTATAGACTCAACACCATCCAATTAAAATCTCAACGGGCTTTTTTGGGGGGTGGACTGACTAATTCTAGAATTCATATGAAAATGCAAAGGACCTAAGATGGCCAAAACAACTTTGAAAGAAGAGAATGGAGTGGGAGGACTATCAAAGCTCAAGAACTCATTATAAAGCTTCAGCAATTGACACAGGCGGTATTTGTGTCGGGATAAACAAGTATATCGATGGAGCAGAACAGAGAGTCCAAAAATCAACTCTCACGTGTCTGGGAACTCAGTACGGAGGAGAACCGGCTACGTTATAGCGCAGCGGGAGAAAGGCTGGCTGTCTGTGTACCAGGCTCTTTATGTGGCAAGTATATAATTAGATTTCTGCTTCACCCCAAACAGAACAGTATGCTCCAGATGGGCTAAATTTAAACGCACGAGAACGACATTCGACAGCCCTTCTTTTGTGACTCAGGAGGTAGAGAGGGATTTATTCAACAGGACGCAAAAGGCAACATATGTAAAGGCAAAATATTTAAAGGAAGATCATCGATAAATTTCACTACATCAAAATTAGTGACTTCTGTAGGAAAAGAAGAACCATAAGCAAAGTTAAGGGAAAAGCAACAAATCGGAAGAGGGTGTTTGCAGCACACATCAGCAGACAGAGAGGCTAGGCAGTAAAATGATGGAAGGAGCTCCAGGAGATCAATACGAAAAAAGCCAAACAGCCCAATGGGCAAAGGGACGAACAGGCAATTCGCAGAAGTGGAACCACCAATGGCCTCACAGAAAGATCGTCGGCCGCACTCTAATCCGAGACGCAAATTGTGGGAGCCCCTTTCACGTCCCGCGAGGGTCAGGGTTCCGGTTCAGGGTTCGGGTTCTGGAGAAGGCCGCACACAAATGAAAGAGACTAGAACAGTATTAATTTGGGAATATTGGGGGCCAGGCGGGAGTCCACCTCTAGGGGGAGGACTACTCTAGGCTCTGGCCTTGCCAACCCTTTTATTGAGGCTATGGGATACACCCATAGCCCTTAGGCAGGTAATCCCAGTAACAGGCAGATTATCTTATCAGTGAGGATTTACATGATTATTTGGTGCGGAAGTTGCCTCAGTTACCATTGTCTCAATTAGACAGGGAGTGGTTGGCTCTGACCTTTCAGAGCTTAAGGGTTGACCAGCCGTCCACATCTTTCTATTAGTGAGACCATGATCGGTTTCCGGCAGCAAATCAAACAAACAATCCTTGTGAGCACTTGCCCGCCCACCAACTTGCCAGGCATCAGAGCCAGTCCCAGGCGTCACTCAGAATGTGACACACGGTCGTAGGTGTGTACATCATTTCTTGAGTTGGCAACACGTAGGAAGTTAACTATCGGCATACACCGTGCCCCCCCCCTTCTGCCCCCCCGGTGTCCATCCTAGGAAACCACCCACGTGGGTACGAGGAAGGAGGAAAAAGGATGTAACTGCAATAGTGTTTGAGACCTCAGGAGGTTGACAACAACCTAAACGCCCATCAAGGTGGGTGGAGCTGGGGGCGGGAGCAATAATCAATTCATTGTAGTCAGGTGTGCTTGCCCATCTAGGGGGAAAGTGTTAATTTACAGAATGTGCCCATTTCTTTCTTTTTTTAAATGTATTTTTTATTGATTTCAGAGAGGAAGGGAGCAGGAGAGAGAGAAGCATCAATGATGAGAGAGAATCATTGATCGGCTGCCTCCTGCATGCCCCACACTGGGGATCGAGCCCGCAACCGGGGCATGTGCCCTGACGGGGAATCGAACTGTGACCTCCTGGTTCACATTCGTACCAGTCAATATGGGTGACTCTACAAGCTTTGGACTCTCACAGACCTGGGAATCCACCTCCTAGCTGGCGTCGTGGGAAAAGTGAATTGGTGCCTTTTTTTCATTTATAAAATGAGTGCTGTAGGGCATCCTATATAATAAAAGGGTAATATGCAAATCGAACGAGTGGTGGAACGACCGGTCACTATGACGCACACTGACCACCAGGGGGCAGATGCTCAATGCAGGAGCTGCCCCCTGGTGGTCAGTGCGCTCCCACAGGGGGAGCGGGTCTAAGCTGTCAGTTGGACATCACCTGAGGGCTCCCAGACTGCTAAAGGGTGCAGTCCTGGCTGAGGCCCCTCCCCCCACCCGCCTGCTGGCCCCCGCTGCCGCTCTGAGTGCATGAATGTCATGCACTGGGCCTCTAGTTATTGCATAAAATATTTGCAGCCTCCCCCGGGGGAGGACTGTACTCGTGTGCTCCATTGAGCTCCATTGAGGCCATGTGACCAGTCACGTCCCTCCCCGCCCTGTTGAACTCATGAGTGGTCATTGTGACTGACTTGGGCCAATGAAGCTGTGAGAGTGAGCTCCCGCCCCGTCTCTCTCTTTTGCCTCTGCCATGAGCCCGGCAATGTCCACATCAGGGGCTGCTCCATCACCCTGGTTTTCAGAGTCAAGAAGACAAGGATCAGAGCTGCAGCCACTTCGACAAGGGCATGTAGCATGAGTGGCGGTAGACGCTGTAAGCCGCTGCCCCCTGCAGGGTCGGCCACGGCTGCTCTGTCACCCAGGCCCTCTGGCTGAGGCACAGTCCTCGTGCTCGCGGACAGATTACGATAACGCATGTGGAGCGCACAGCCACCTCCTGGCAGATGGGGATGTAGCAGTCAGCACAGGGGAGGTTATGCTGCAGGAACAAACAAGCCACGCATCTTAGTGACCAAACATACCACACGTTTGTTTCTTGCTCACCCTACGCATTGTGTACGGGTCCCTGTTCTTGTAGTCGTTCAGGGTCCCTAGCTGATACAGGATCTATCTCGATAGGTACTTTTTCAAGACCCTTAAGTCTAAAGAAAAAAAAAAAAGAATCTGAGAAACCACACTCATGCTCTCAAAGCTCCCACTCAGAAGGACACCAGTCACTTCCCCGCATTCACCAGCCACAGCAAGTCGCACGACTACGCTGAATTCTAAGCGGGACGGGAAGTGCAAATCTGCCCGGTGTGCAGGAGACAGGAGGGAGGATGTGGGAGGTCAGCACGGAGCCCTCCCTGTGGCCGGCCAGCCGATGCGATGCGGGTAGCTGCTGCCGAAGTCACTGCTGGTCACGACAGTGAGGCTGAGCCCACAGGGGAGAAGCGGATGCGGGACGGCACTGCAGGCAGGGGCAGGGGCAGGGGCAGGGGCAGGGGCAGGGGCAGGGGCAGGGGCAGGGGCAGGGGCAGGGGCAGGGGCAGGGGCAGAGACGCGGTCTTAGAGGGGCTGCCTGCCTCGGGAAACCACGAATGTTCAGGGAAGAAGGATGGTGCACCCGGGATGGGCGGCAGGGGCGGGAGGGGCGGGAGGGGCCGTCCTGTGAGACCTTCAGACTTCAGCCTGTGGATGCTGGAGCCTGGAACATTAGAAGCAGGAAAGGCAGCTTTCCGCCCCCTGAGGGAGGGTGAGCCCAGTGCCGCAGGTGGGGAGGAGGGGGGGGTTTGAGAGCTCTGAGATGGGCGGGCTGTGAAGGGTTGAGGGTGAGGGCGGAGCAGGATTCCAGTTCCTCCTGCGTGGGGAGCAGGAGGGGTGCCAGGTGCCGGGGTGGGGGAGGGGAATGGCTAAAATCACTAACAGTGACAACTCCTGGGCTGAGGAGGTTGTGGAGCAACAGGGACTCTCTCCCATCAGCTCTTCGGTTAACTCTGACATCAGCTGCTGAGCTCTCCACACACAGGCCGTCACCGGCGATTCCCTGCTGAGTGTCTACACCCCACGGAAGCCAGTCCCCGTGTTTGCCGAGACGTGCTTTATTCATAACCACCTCCAGGCCCAAAACCAGCTAAGCACCCAGACACAGGAGGACTCGCTGCAGTGTATTTCTGCAATGGAATATCATACAGCAACGAAAACGGGCCAGCTGCAGCTGCATGTAATGCAGACCAGTGAGTGAACTCCAGAAACAAATGTGGAACCTAAGGGACCAGATACAAAACCACTCCCGGTCTGTGGCACTGTTTCCAGAAAGCCCCAAGCAGCAACGTCCCCGTGTTAGCAGTCACAGGGGTCAGCCTGGAGGAGGTGGCAGATCAATGAAAGGAGGGACTGATATTTTGGGGGGCCTGGCACTGTGTACCAAGCAGTTCAGGTTACACTGGTAACAAGGGAAGGCAGGCGGGAGGTCCCTGCTGGGTTTGGTGGGGAGAAGGATGGGGAGGGGCAGGGACTCCCAATTTTACAGCCTGTTTTTGGAGTGACCCAGGGCTGTTCCAACAGTCTCACCAGTAAGTAGAGAGGTGAGCATGAGGAGAAATCACGGAGCTCTGCCTGGAGGAGGCCACCTACTCCCAGCCTCCCAGCCGTCTCATTTAGAGCTTTCTTTACCTTGTAGGGTGCTGACCCTCCCCGGGGCCCCCAACCCCACCCAGCATCTTCCCTCAGATCCGATTCTGCGCTGGGGTAGCCCTCAGAATGGGTCCTACCCACCTCTTCTACCAAAGAAGGGGAGCCTGTACCCGCCCCCCGCCGTCCTTCCGGTGTCGCCTACGCTGACCACCTGCCCCCTCTTCTAATGCCCTTCCATTGGCCATCTCTTCCATGATGGCAGCACCTGGGCACTCAAGGTGCCCCTGAAAGCGCAGCTGACCAGCGCCCCCTCCCTCAGCCGGCCAGCTCCCTCCTCCCTCCCCCGCTGCGTAACCGGCCCCCAAGGTGCCCACCGGTGAGCGCCGCAGCGCCCGGGTGCCCCTGTGCGGGCCGCTCCACCTGCCGGGCGCTGGGGCCGGGCGGCGGGCGGCGGCCGCGGGGGCGGAGGAGCGGACGGCGGAGGGAGGGGCCTGCGGCGGCGGCGGCGGCGGCCCCAGCCCGCGCAGCCCGGCTCGGCCCCGGCTCGGTAGGCGCAGCGCCGTGCGCGTCCCCTCCCTCCGCCGCCGCAGCCAGGCGCCCCGGCACCAGGCCGCCGCCGCCGGGCGCACGGACGCAGCGCGCACCGGCAGGGATGCGCGCCCGGGCCCCGGCCCGCCCCCGCCCGCGGCCGCCGCCCGCCCGCCGCGCGCGCGTCTGACCGCGGCGCCCGCCCAGCCGCCCCCGCCCGTCCCCGGCCGCCCCGGCCGCGATGCCCGCCCCCCGGGGCCCCGGCGGCCCGCGCCCCTGCTAGGCTGCGGCGGCATGGCTCGCGCGCCCGGCCCGACCTCTGCGGATTGTCTCGGTGCGCGGCGGCGGGGCATGCCCGGGGCACCGGGCACGGCCTTCAATGGGCGAGGACACGGACACGCGGAAAATTAACCACAGCTTCCTGCGGGACCACAGCTATGTGACTGAAGGTAACGTAGTGTTGTCTGAGGCCCCCTCCGGCCGGCCGCGGCGTGGGGATGCCGTCGCACCGAGTGCCCTCCGAAGGTTTGGACCGCGCGCTGTGTGTCGTGTCCCCCCGCCCCCCCCCCACCCCACCCCACCCGCCCCGGGCCCGGAGGGAGGGAGCCCCACGGCGCCGGCCGCCGCTGCCCAGCGCCCTCCTCCGCGCCGCCCTCCGGCAGGCAGCTTTCCGCCCGGCCTGCGGCGCCCGCGTTGGCCCCGGCCCTCCTTTCCCACCCGGCCGCCCTGCGGCGAATCGGGTGCAGGAACCCCGGGAAGGGACCGGCTTAGGACCCTGGGTTTGCCGTGTCGGCCCTGCCCAAAGCCCGCAGAATTTTCTAGGCTGTCCGCTCCCCCGAGACGGAGAGGGACTCGGGGGTGGGGTGGGGGTGGGGAATGCATCGCCAGATTCTCGGGCGGCTCCTGCCCCGGCCCCTCCCTGTGCCTCCGAGGCCGGGCCCAGGGGGTGGGAGAGGGCGGCCGGCTTGGGGTTGGAGACAGAGGCAGCTGACCCCAAACTGTCAGATTTTGGGGAAAAAAAAGAAAGAAAAAGTGGGACATGTCACCCCAAAAGGGCCCTCCCTGCATTTGAAATCCCTACATTGGCCCCGGAAGCCCGAGCCCCGCCCCGCCCGGAGGCCGGGGGCATCCGGAGGGTAACTTCCTAGGTCCCCCCGCGCCGCCTCCACCGCCCTGGGCACCGGGGGCGGCGGGCCGGGGCCGCAGGCAGGCCCGGGCGGAGGGCAGCACTCAGGGCGGGAGCTAGCGGAGGGGCAGCTCGCTGCGGCGCTGCAGGAGTGTTTGTGGGTTTTAGTAAGAGGTCCGGTGGGTGCCCCAGTGTGTGTGTGTGTGTGTGTGTGGGGGGGGGGCCTGGGCCGGCGGGCCGAGGGGCTGGGGCGCGTGGGTGCCGTGCCGGGGCACCTGTGCGGGCTCCGCAGCGGGGACGCCGGTGGGGACGGGGACGGTGACTCGCCTCCCGGTGGTGACCTCCGCCTCGCTGCCTGGCTCCGCCGGAAATGAAGCCGAGCGGTAGCCCGAGCTCCGAGCTCCGCGGAGGCCAGGAGAGCGCCGGGCCCAGGCAGGGGCAGAGGCTGGGTGTGGAACCCGGGCTGTGGGTGCTGTGGGTGCTGTGGGTGCTGTGGGTGGCGCTCCCCGCTCCCCGGAAGAGAACCGTTGAGTCATGCTTTGCTGCTGGGTGTATGGGGAGAGGGAGCGGGGGGCCCTCAGGGCTGGGTGGCCCTGTGCCGCTCGCCTTGGGCAGGTCCAGGAAGGACCCTGTGTGTGTCCTGTGTGCTCTCTGCGCCCGGCTGCCCGCGGCAGAGAGGCCTCTGGGCTGCGGGCAGGTGCCCAGGGGTCAGGCTCCGGCCCAGAGAGAGGGCATCTTGGCAGGTCACTCGGGTCTGGCTTCTGGAGGAAGCCTCCATGTCCCAACTCCACATGGAGGAGGGACAGCGCAGGGCTGAGACTGAAAGTAAAAAGGCTCCCCCTTCCCCCACCGCAGGGGACATCGCAGACACCGAGGCCTCCCATCCATTCGGCCTTCTCTGTCAGCTCACCGGCCTCACAGGGAGGGCAGGGGCAAGTGCAGCGAGGGGCCACTTGAGGGTTTGTAGTTCCTCTTCATTCACTCAGCACATTGTTACTGAGCTAGACCTACTGTGTGCCCGTCACTTTTTCAGCCCAGGGGACTGGACAGCGATCCTGCCCTTGGGTGGCCCATGTTCTAGAAGGGAGTCCTGTGATGTTGAAGAGACCCCCCCCTCAGTTTCCCCATCTTTAAAATGGGAGTGGCTAATACCATTCTGCCTGCAGGTCCTTGGGTGTCTGCGAGGGTCAGGAGAGACGGTGGACAAAGGAGCCACCTGGGGGTTATAAATTGATAACTAGCAGTGGGAGTACGTTGAGCTCCCATGGTGCTCTGGGGCCTCACCCAACAGCCACATACTCCTTATCCCCATTTTACAGATGAAGAAACTGAGGCTTGGCCTTTGTCTGCACACCAGACTGAGCGCCAGTTGTTTGTAGGGTGTAGGGCTCAGGTGCCAGGGATGCAGAGAGAAGATCCGAAGCTCCTGCCTCAGGGAGGGCAGGGCCCAGAGGAGGAAACAATAGCGAAACTATTAGCAGTAGAAGGATAGGAGGTCTCCGGCCTCCCTGCGTGAAAGCCGACGGGCACTCACACTTGCATCTCGCTTGCATGTTGTGCTCAGAGCACAGGGTAGTCACCGATCTGGATGTCAGAGGGACTTGTGTTCAAATTCTGCTTCTGCTGCTTCCCGTGCTGTGCAGCCTTGGACCAGTCACTATATCTCTCTGAGCTTCCTTTCTTCCTTTGTAAAGGGAGAAGTGCTAACGACCTCTGACCTCCGAGGTTCCTGGGACAGTCAGCGATTATGCTAATATAGAGAGCGCTCAACCCAGCGTTGGGTCTGTTAGGAGCATTGAATAACCGCGCCGTTAAAACGTAAAAATCTTGTTCCTGTAAGAACGCCACGAGCAAATAGTGCATGCTGGGAGTTTTCAAAAGACCCAGGTGTGCGAATGCCTGTCCCACCTGGTCCTTTAGTCCACGGATGCTCGGATCCCCTTCCTGTTCCGGCAGCAGGCCACTTTCCTCGTTTCTAGGCTTGGCATGGGCTGTGTCCTCTCTCGGAACACCTCCCCCCTGCTCTTCTCATCCTTTGGGGCTCAAGTTAAATGCCATCTTCACAAGTAGGAGTCCTACTTGAGTTTCTGAGTCTCTTGTAAAGTCTCAAATACCTTGGGAAGAGCTTAGGTTTTGTTAGTCATTCACACCTTAGTGTGAATTAGTCTGAGTCTGGCTCTGGGCAGGCAGTGATGGACCAGACACCGGATCTCACAGCCAGGGGAGGTGGCTGGGCCTCTTTGGGAAGCAACGGCCACTCCCAGACGCCTGACAGGGACTGCACTCTGGGGGCATGCTGACTGCTGGGTCCACAGCTTTCCCTCCCTGCAGCATCGCTGCCCTTAAACTCTGTCGTCCGCACACGCCTCTTTCATCCATGGGCAGAAATGTTCCTGTTTCTCTAACCCTGTATCCTTGCCATCCTTGCGTGCGCCACGGGACTTCAGAGTAATCGGTTTATCTCTACAGAGTTGAGGGCAGAAAGGGGGAGCTCAGAGGAGGGAAGGGACTTACTCAGGAGCTGGCAAGGTCAGGAGGGGACACAGGCCTCCCCCATCCAGCATGGGGCATGTTTTACCGCCTGGGATTGCCTCCCTGTTTTTGAATCGTGCCCTGGATAACGTCAGCTTTCTGCCCGGGCCTGAGCCCCGCTGGCGAGGGGGTGCCGCCCGTGGGAAACCCAGCCTCAGCCAGATTTGCACCCGTGGTGGGTATTGTGGCTGATTTCCCGACAGTTAGTCCTCCCCCTCCGGAGACATGGGTGGTTCCCAGCAGGAGACGTGCAGCCAGCGTGTCCAAGGGCAGCCCCACTCTCCTTGCACCGCCTGGCTCCGGGACGGTGATGGAGCACGAAGCCCCAGCAGCCCCGCTGACGGCAGAGTGAGAGAGAACTGGGGATGCAGGGCACCCCTGTGACTCCTTGGATGAACTAGGCCTGATCTGCACCCGCCTCTGATGGACCAGTTCCAGGGGCTTAAGCCAAGTTGCTGTTACGTGTCGCCGATGGCACCCCCACTCGCACAGCCTTCACGGTTGTCCAGACCCCGAGACAGCTGCCTGTCACTCGCCCCCAGGATTCCAGGCGCATGAGCCGGAGGGTTTTGAGTTGCTTGCTTTCTGTTGTGGGAAACGCCTGCCCTCTCTTTTATTGGGTTCCAATCAGAGCCGCCAGCTCTGGTTTCCTGCCTGGGATTCGGGGCTGGCGTTTCCGACCCGATGAGATACCCAGGATCTGGGGTCAGGAGACGCGTCCCGTGGGGTCTGGCCCTGGCCCCTGGTCCCGGGCGGGCTGCTCAGTCTCTCCGAGCCTCATCTCTGCTCCAGGTTGTTGCTTAGATCACGTGAAGGGAGGGAGGTGCAATCGCGTGATGCTGCAACCTCTCCTCCATGGACTCCCCCCGAGGCTTTACATAGCCTGGTGTACGGGACTCGCCCAGCCCAGGGCCTGGGCACAGCCAGCGTTTAATCACCATCGCCCGCTGACAATGGTGTCTGTTCTTTAGGGCCGGAGTCAGACTGGCCACCCAACGCCATCCCCACCCCGGAAACCGCAGCTAAGAGGGGCACTTGCTTGTGGGGTGTCCTGGAGCCAACCCAGGGGTGTGGGAGAGCCAGCCCAGGGGTGTGGGAGAGCCAGCCCGGGGGGGTGTGCGGAGGGAGCCAGCCCTGGGGGTGTGGGGGGAGCCAGTCTGGGGGTGTGGGGGAAGCAAGCCCGGGGGGTGTGGGGGAGCCAGTTGGGGGGCACGGGGGAGCCAGCCCGGGGGGGGGGTGCGGGGGGAGCCAGGCTCTGATTTTGGAAAAGCGGTGTGGGCTGCTCAGATCTTGCTCCGTTGCCTCCATTTAGGAATGCCACTTGCATAGCTTCCCTGGATTACACACTCATGTGGTCTCCATTTCAGGGTGGGCGGGACGGAGGCGGCTACAGGACGCTTTTGGGTGTCCTAGAGCACAGGCCTCCCTGAGCCTCAGTTTCCCTGCACTGCTTCCCGCCCTGGGCTGTCACAGGCCCTGAGGAGCGGAGGCCACGTGGACTCCAAAGGCCTACCCCGTGATGGGGTGTCGTTCTCAGTCTCCCCACACTGTCACGCTGTGAGCCACACACTCACTCACTTTTCCTTAACCCTAACCCGAGTCACGGAGCAGGGTTTTTCTCATTTTCTTTCTGCAAGATGGAAATCGACTTCTAACCCACGTTCCGTTTTGTACTTGCCACAGCTTTTGGTGTTTATCCTGAGAGCCCGCAGAGCCACGGCTGTTTCTGTGCGAGGTGTTTGGGGTTTGGGGGGGCCTCAGGGAGGCATCGCAGAGGAGCAGCGCCGATGCGCAGGAAGCAGGCCTGCAGTCCCGCCCCGACGCACTGCCCAGTGGCTGACGGTTCCTCCGATCTTTTTAAAACGCCCGCGTCCGTTTGTAAGAAGAGCCGTACTCTCCTTGCAGACGGTTTTGAAAGCTGCCTTCTCGTTAACCACGAGCTTGTGAGAACTTCGCAGGCTGTGCTGCAGGCTGGCTTCGCGGTGAGCACCTGTCAGGCCTGGGGCCCGTGCTCAGGGGACCCAGGCTCGTTCAGCCGTCTGCTGTGGCCACCTTGAAGTCTTTAATCATGTCACCCGTGAACCCGGGTTTTGTAAGTGATATTGGAGGGGACAATGGCGCGTGTGTGGGAGCAGAGGCGGCACGTGCGCGTCTCCGTGTGGCTCCCTCGCGTGTCTCCGTGCGGCTCCCTCGCGCGTGGCCCGCGAGCACTCGGGGTGTGGCCGAGCTGCCCTGCGTGGTGGGCCGGCGGGCTCAGCGCGCTGTGACTGTGTGAGCAGAGGCGGCGACCGCCCCAGAGGCCCTGCTTTCCGTGTGAGCGGAACGCCATGTGGACGCAGGAAGGAGGCAGTGACGTTCCAGCAGGAGCCAAGGACCAGGGAACCCTATCGGGTGCTTTCTCGCTCCGGTGACTTCCCGTGTGAGCTGATCACTGATGCCGGAAATGACGGCAGCGAAGGAGGGTCCCGGGATTTCTCCTCCGCTCCCCATCACCGAGCCAAGCAGAGAGGTGCGTGTAGAAGGTGTGAGCATCAACAGGTTGAATGAAGCCCGGCCGGCGTGGCTCCGTGGTTGAGCTTTGACCCAGGAACCAAGAGATCACGGTTCCATCCCTGCACGCTCCCCACGGGGTCAGGGCATGTGTCCGGGTTTGCAGGCTCGATCCCCAGGGGGGGATGTTCAGGAGGCAGCCGATCGATGATGTCCCTCTCTCATCACGGATGTGTCTATCTCTCTATCCCTCCCCTTTCCTCTCTGAAATCAATAAAAATAAAAAAAGAAAGAACCCTGGCTGGTTGCTCAGTGGTTAGAGCGTTGGCCCACGGACTGAAGGGTCGTGGGTTCAGTTCCTGGTCAAGGGCACGAACCTCCGTTGCAGGTTCCCCAGCCCTGGTAGCGGTGTGTGCAGGCGGCAACCGATGGATGTGTCTCTCTCAGATCAATCTCTCTCTTTCCCCTCCTCCCTCCCTTCCACTTGTCTAGAAATCAGTGGAAACAATAGCCTCTGGTGAGGATTGAAGAACAAGTGGAATAACAACGGACGAGTTGGTTTGGGGCCGTTCCCTCCGCTCTGGGGAGAACCAAGCACACGCGTGTTGGAGCCCCAGCTGCAGACTGTGTCTCGGCGATTCTCGTCCCACTTCCACGCGCGTAGATGTGCATTTGAAACTTGAATTGCACCACAGAATGATGAGCGATAAAACTGAGGCCGGTAACTTAAACCTTTCCCTTTGTTTCACTTGGCATTACCTAGCCAATAAGTAACGCCATGACGAGTCGTGGGGAGAGGAAAGGGCTTTGTATCTTAACGCCTTTCACGACGCTTTCCCGCTGCTTCTTGAACAAGGGGCGCTGCGTGTTCGTTTTGGACTGGGCCCCGCGAATTATGTAGTTGGCCCTACCAAGCTGTAGGGGGAAGGCGGGACTTCCTGGGAAGGTGGCCTCCTCGGCCCGCCTCCCACCCCCGTGGCTTTTGTGATTGGTGGAAATGTGAGAGTCTATCACCCATTGGGCAGCTTTTCCCTATTTGGTGGGGTTATAGCATTTAAGAGGCCGCTCAACTCCGCGGGCTGTTCCAATTAGAGGCACTGAGTGCTTTCATTTAAAATTTTTAAAAATCTGTTTTTATTGATCTCAGAGAGGAAGGGAGAGGGAAAGATAGAAACATCAATGATGAGAGAGAATCATTGATCGGTTGCCCCCTGCACGCTCCCCACTGGGGATTGAGCCCACAACCCAGTCATGTGCCCTGACTGGGAATCGAACCATGATCTTTTGGTTCATAGGTCGATGCTCAACCACTGAGCCACGCGGCCGGCCGATTTCTCTCATTTTAGATCCCAACCTTTTACCCATTTCTCCCCACAGGCCCGGGGAGGGGCAGTGGAGTAGGAGCCCCCAGCCATCATCCCCCCAAGTTTACTGTTAATAAAGTCGGTCTTTGTGTTCCCAAGGGTAGCAGGGAGGCGAGGAGGGCTGTAACTGGGTACCCAGCCCTGCCTCCCCACTTCCTCTATCGGCGGCACACCCTGCCGATGACACATGCCATCATTCACTTCATCACCCGATTGTTGGGTAATTAGGTGGCTTTTTTCTTCTTCTATAACCAACACTGAGTGAATGAACACTGTGTATGAAGCCTCCCTACTCATGTCCCTCCCCCAGATTTTGGAGTAATTTTCTTAAGAGAGAGTCCCATGCCTGGAATTTTATGTGAAATCATGAACGTGTTTAATGTTCCTGACACGTATGACCAAATTATTCTCCAGAAAGTTTCTGTTTTACCACATGCCGCTCAGCACTAGGTATTCTAATTTGCTTGACCTTTGCACATATCATGGATGAAAAATATTTGTTTTAATTCCTGTCTGAATACCAATGAGGTTGAACATGCTTTTCCCTTTTGTTCAACAGACGTTTAGTGACCCACTGTCTATGCCACGGGGGACGGGAGGTGCTGAATGTTCAG
Source organism: Cnephaeus nilssonii (assembly GCF_951640355.1). NCBI lineage: Eukaryota > Metazoa > Chordata > Mammalia > Chiroptera > Vespertilionidae > Cnephaeus > Cnephaeus nilssonii. The sequence goes on along the minus strand of NC_137072.1, from coordinate 115,390,625 downwards.
CGTTGAGGATCAAGGTCGTTGCTGTCACTCATTCATTCATTCATTCACTCATTCAATTGTTCAGTTATTCATTCATTCCATTATTCATTCACTCACTCACTCATTCATTCATTCAACAGCTATTTCTAGAATGACCACTACATGCTAGGCAGGGAGAAGGAGGGCGGGGTGAGAGGAAGGAAGGAAGAGCTGAGGCCAGAGGCCCCAGGTTCACCACCATCGAAGGGACATGACATTCTAGTGCATTCCAGGCAGGAGGAGCAGCGTGTGCTAAGTGACATGTGCAAAGTGACAGGCCAGGCTCCTCTGCCGGAGCCCAGGAGGCACTTGCCAGCTGCCTGGGGAACAGGCCCACCTGGGCCCCGCTGTGCTGCCCAGGACGGGCACTGCCTCCTGGCACAGTGGGGATCATTGTCCGCCCGAGCCCTGGGCTGAATGGCCCATTGAGGCAGAACAAAGGCGGCTCAGAGGCCCCAGTTGCCCAAGCAGGGGTGGGATCTCCAACTGCAGCTCAGGGCCAGCTCTGGGCAGGCCTGGCCACCCGCTCCCCGCCCTGCTGAGGCTGCTCCCCGCCCTGCTGAGGCTGCTCCCCGCCCTGCTGAGGCTGCTCCCCACCCTGCTGAGGCTGCGGCCCCAGGCCACCTCTGGGCAGGCTGGCCGCCCGCTCCTCGCCCTGCTGAGGCTGCTCCCCGCCCGGGCTGTGGCCCCAGGACAGCGGTGGGACTGCAGGTTCCCCTCGGTGAGGCTTTGTCCCGAGTGAAGGATGTGCTCCGTGTGCGTGAATCTCGGTCACGGGAGCTGCTTTCATTGTCCCTGTCAGCCTCTGACACTTACAACTTCAAAGGCATCTGTGGAAACTCTAATTCCTGTGGACATGGAGGGGGTCCCTATTGACTTGTCCCTCCCCATCCCTCGCTTCAGGGTTTTGCCGCACTTTCTTCATTCACTTCCCCTCCTTTAGGCCGAAGGGCTTTAAAGCAAACCCACCTGCATCTTCACGCACCTCGGAAAGGTGCGGGCATCTCCCACAGAACAAGCACCGCCACCACGCCCCGCGGGAAAGGAGGACTGGCGCCTGCTCGTCTGACGCTGGTGCCCGCCCGCCCCCCCCCCCCCGCCCCTGCCTCCTCCCCCCGCCCCCCGCAGTGCCCGGGGTCTCAGCAATGTCTCCTTCTAGCCGGGTGGTTTGACTCGGACCCGGAGTCCTGCCCCTGCGGTTGGGGGGTCTGTCTCTCCAGTCTTTTCTGTCCCATGACGGACCCTGGCTGCCGGAGACGGCCACTGCTGCTTCGTGAGGTTCCCCCGCGCTGTCCCTAACCCATGTCCGCACCCCCCTTGCCTGGTGGGACTGCCTGGATCCCGGGAAGCAGCCCAGGGCACACCCCCTCTCCTACCACGACCCCTCCTCACGCTCACCAGCTCTGAGACCCCGGGCGGCTGTTAGCAGATGCCTGCCCTCCCCACAAGACCCCCCCAGGTCGTAGGTTCCTGAGCAAAAGGAGTGGTTTGTTGTAAGCCACTGAGTTTTTTGTTTTGTTATGTTTTGTTATTTTATTTATTTTTTCTGTTTTTTTTAATATTTATTTTCTTCTTTATTGATTAAGGTATTACATATGTGTCCTTATCCCCCCATGCCCCCCACTCATGCCCTCACCCCCCTGTTGTCTGTGTCCATTGGTTAGGCTTATATGCATGCATACAAGTCCTTTGGTTGATCTCTCCCCCTTCCCCCAACCCTCCCCTGCCTTCCCTCTGAGGTTTGACGGTCTGATCGATGCTTCTCTGTCTCTGGATCTGTTTTGGTTGATCAGTTTATGTTCATTATATTCCATAAATGGGTGATATCATGTGATGTTTATCTTTCTCTGACTGACGTATTTCGCTTAGCATAATGCTCTCCAGCTCCATCCATGCTGTTGCAAATGGTAGGAATTCCTTCTTTTTTACAGCAGCGTAGTATTCCATTGTGTAGATGTACCATAGTTTTTTAATCCACTCATCTGCTGATGGGCTTTTAGGCTGTTTCCAAATCTTAGCTATGGTGAATTGTGCTGCTATGAACATAGGGGGGCATATATCCTTTCTGATTGGTGTTTCTGGTTTCTTGGGATATATTCCTAGAAGTGGGATCACTGGGTCAAATGGCAGTTGCATTTTTAGTTTTTTGAGGAAACTCCATACTGTTCTCCACAGTGGCTGCACCAGTCTGCATTCCCACCAGCAGTGCACGAGGGTTCCTTTTTCTCCGCATCCTCGCCAGCACTTGTTGTTTGTTGATGGTACCATTCTGACAGGTGTGAGGTGGTATCTCATTGTTGCTTTGATTTGCATCTCTCGGATGTGTGTGTGTTTTTTAAAAATATATTTTATTGATTTTTTACAGAGAGGAAGGGAGAGGGAGAGAGATAGAAACATCGATGAGAGAGAAACATCGATCAGCTGCCTCCTGCACACCCCCCACTGGGGACGTGCCCGCAACCAAGGTACATGCCCTTGACTGGAATCGAACCTGGGACCCTTGAGTCCGCAGACCGACGCTCTGTCCACTGAGCCAAACCCGTTAGGGCGTGTTTTGTTTTTTTAAATCCTCACCTGAGGGTATTTTCCCGTTGATTTTTAGGGAGAGTGGAAGGGAGGGAGGAGAGAGATAGAGAGATAGAGTTAGAGATATATATAGAGAGAAACATTGATGTGAGAGAGACACATAGGTTAGTGGCCTCTCGCACTCGGCCTGCAACCCAGCTCCATGCCCTTCACTGGGAATTGAACCCTCGATCCTTTGGTCTGCAGGCCGACGCTCTAACCACTGGGCACCAGCCAGGGCGAGCCACTGGTGTTTGAGGTGACCTATTACACAGCAATAGATAAATGAAATAGCTGTGGGTCCCTGAAATAGAACCCCCAGTCCTGCCCAGCTCCTGCTGTGTCTGAGGCGCCCTGCCCAGCTGCTGTGCCCGCTCCTCAATCTGTGGCTCCCTCAGCGCCTTCCAGTAACTTCCTTCTTGCCTATAGGAGCCTGTGTTAGCCGCTGCCTGGAGCTGGGGCACCCAGTGCCAGCCGGGAGGGGCGAGCCAGCTCAGATCATAAGACAGGACCGGAGCCCAGGCCCTCCCGACACAGAGGACGGGTCCTGTCCCGCCAACTCGGTAGAGACTGACCTCGCGCCTATCTGCTTCTGCTCACGCAGCTCACACCTGGTCCCGCCCGGGGCTGGGTCTCGTGTTTGAACGACCGAGCGGACACATGGCACGCCCTCAAATCGGACCTCAGAGCAGTCCGATTCTTTTTTAAAAATATATTTCTATTGATTTCAGAGAGGAAGGGTGAGGGAGAGAGAGACGGAAACATCAGTGAGGAGAGAGAATCAGTGGCCCTCAGCCGGCCTGTCAGGGGGTGAGCTGGCTGAAGGAGTCAGGGTCGAACCGTGGTGGCTCCTACACCGGCTCCGGTGTGAACGGTGGTCAAACACCCTGGACCGTTCAGAGCCCCAAGGAGAGGGAGGCTGTTGGCTGAGGCTGTGAGGTCTCATCCGTCATCCTGGGCAGCCGTTATGTCAGACTCTGGGAGCTGAGGAGTGCGCGTGTGAGGAGGCTCCTGGTGAGAAGACTTTGCTTTCAGTTCCATGTTTATTTGTTAATAATCAGTGAACGCAGCAGCAGAATAAAGATCGGGTAAACACATCCTGACCGCCCTGCCCCCGAGCCTCTGTTTCGGTGTTGTATTTCCTCCTACCCCCGTCCTCGCAGATGGCCACAGAAATCCAGTTGTGTGCTTTTAAGTATTGAACACGCTGTACACATGTCCCGTGCCATCACCGCGTGAGTCAACAGTCTTAATGGCTGCATCACAGTCCTCCGTGGAGATGTCATTATTGCCTTAGCAACTGTGTGTGCACTCACTCACCGGACTGGGTGGATGGCCTGCGGTGGGTGTGGGGGGTCGGTGCAGGATTGTGAACAGCCTCGAGGTGCTGGGTTCTCCCCATTTTCCAGGTGAGGAAACTGAGGGTCCCAGAAGTCACGCCCTCCCCCAGCCGGGAGGAGCTGGGTGCGCCGTGCTGGGGCTGGGTCCAGGCGCTGGGGCCCCCTCCGATGGCCTTCGCTCCACTCCTTCCTCTTTGGGGACCCCTCCGCCTGGCTGAGTCCCTGGGACTTGCACATCGCAGGGGGGGAGGGCGCCGAGGCCCTCGGGTCCCCCTGGGGCCAGCCTTCCTCTGTGCCGCCGCCCTGCGTGCCTCGTAGCGTCAGCTCTGGACCGGAGCCAGAAGAAAGTCCCCTTGGGATTCTTACCGGCGACTGAGCACGCACGGGTGCACCTGCGCTCGGGAAGGTCCCAGCAGAGGCTGGTCTCTCTGCTGACCGCGGGCCACGGTGCAGGGAGCCACCCGCCCCGTCCACTGTCAGCATCCTAGGGAGAGGCTGCCGGGTGACTGAGGCCGTGGCCTGCCCTCTGACCCACTCAGCCCCAGCCCCGCCCTGGACCTCGGAGGGGCGGCCTGCCGTTGGACACTGGGGCCGGGAGTGAGCAGCCTGCGGGGTGGGGGGTGGCTGGTGGCTGGCCCAGTCCGGAGGCTCCTGGGGGTTTCTGGGAGGGTGCCGGTCTGCGCGGGGCTGAGGGGGCCGAACCTGCAGGCCCCGCGGGGCTGGGGCGTCCAGCTGGACCCCGAGGAGCCAGTGATGACTTTGCTTCTGCGCGACGCCCCGAGTCCCAGGCGAGGGAACATCGGACGTGGAGCGGGGAGCGCCCAGCGCCAGCCCTGTGACCCCGGGCACACCTTGTCGATGGTGACCCAGTTTCCCAAACCCCAAATTGGGACATTTGTTCGGGCACAGGTGCGTGTCCATATGGGGACAGTGGGTGGCAGGTGAGAAATGGGGGCAGTGGGTGGCAGGTGAGAAATGGGGGCAGTGGGTGGCAGGTGAGAAATGGGGGCAGTGGGTGGCAGGTGAGAAATGGGGGCAGTGGCTGCAAACCTGGGGGTGGGGTCGTGCGTCTGCATCTTTGTAAGGAGCCGTGCAGTGTGGTGACAGGGGGTGACGTGGGCTGGGGGCCCCTGCACAGGCCCAGGCGCTGCTGTGACCGGCGGAGTGACCCTGGGGAGCGCACGGCCTCCGTGGCTCGGTTTCCTCACGTGTGAGGGGAGGCCCTGCCTTGGGGGACACGCGTGTGCTCTGAAGCGAGGACGCCTGCAGACAGGAGGAGGCACAGGGTCCGAGGCCCTCCCCCGGGGCAGGACCCCGCGGCGACCAGGGACACCCAGGGACCCGGACGGGGTGAGGGTTACACTCCGAGTGGGGACGGGCAATGTCGCTGTGAGGGGACCGTGTCCCGGGCCAGCAGGGAGCGGCTGGATCGGTTTAGACGCCGGAGGAGGCGCGATCCGGTTTTCCCCAGCCTGGACTGGTCCCTCGTCCCCGTGCACGCTGTGGGGCCTGTCCCCCGCCCTGACCCTCCCACCTGCTCAGGCTGCTCCAGGGCGGGGGTGCTCTGATTTGTGGGTTTGGGACCAGTTGTGACCTCGGGGGACAGGCCTGGGATGGGGTGGGTGAAGTCAGTTCTGGGTTCCGGGATGGCAGGTCCTGGGTGCATCCCCGGGGCCTTTCTCAGGAGCCCAGCCCCACACGTACCCAACTCTCCTCTCCCCTCGGGGGTCCCGCACGTAGGCAGGAGCAGGGGTGCTGCTTCCTGGACCGAAGTCACCCAACCAAGTCCCTCCGAGGACTGAGGCCGGAGGGCGGGGAAGGGAGGGCGCCCGGGTGCCCCCCTCCGCCCTGGCCGCCCACTCGGCTGTGGGGCTGCGGACTGCGGGCGGCTGCGCCCTGGCTGCGCCTCGGCGGTGTGACGGCGGCTCCTGAGCCTCACAGCGGGCGCCCTCTCCGCGTGGCAGGCCGGCACCCATGCCAGGCCGTCTCCAGGGCTGCCCGGCGCGGCCCTCCCCCCTCCCTGTCCCGCGAGGCGGTCGGGCACTGGAGAGAACACGTGAACACGGAGCGGAAGGAAAGGCACGTCGGGTGTCACAGACGGGGTTGGCACAAGAAGAGGCCGATGGAGGTGGGAGCCTGGATGTTTAGGAGGGAGAAGCCGAAGGGTGGGAAGACAGAGGCGAGGTGAGCGGCCTGGCCACGGCGGGGGGTGAGGGAGGGGGGGCACTGTGTGTTTGGGGGGATGGACGCAGCTCACGGGTCATTGAGCGCGTGCTCTGCGTCGGGGCTCTGCGGGGGTGGGAATATGGCTGCGGCTGACTCTACAAGGCCATCCCCCAGGAGTCCCAAAACAGACCAGATAGAGGGACAGGGGGCCGGTGCTGGGGCCATGGTGGGAGGAGTCTAGGGGCGGGGCTTCCCAGGGGAGGGCTGGGGGGTGGGAAGTCCTGGAGGGCTTCCTGGAAGAAGTGGATTCACTCAGCACATATTGATCGGGGCCTGCTGTGTGCAGGCATTGAGATTGGGGTTGGGGATACAGGAGACATTGAGCCCGAGGGAGTTCAAAGATCTGAGGAGAAGCAGGAGTCGGCGGTGGGGGGTGGTGTGGTACAGGCAGGAGCTGGCTTAGCCAACACCTGGGGGGCCCTGGCTCAAGACCCCCCGTGGCCTGTGGAATTGCTATCTTCCATTGACAGACTAGGGAATGGGGTCAGGGGTTCACAGCTCATAGTGGGTGGGTTGGGATTTGAACCCAGGCCTTCAGATGCCAAACCAGCCCCTGCTCAGATGCGGGGCCTCCCCGGGCTGCGGGGGGGAGGGGGAGGGTGGGGTATTGTGCCTGGGACAGCTCACGGGCTGGCTGGCCGGCTCCCCGCCTGCCTTCCTTCGTTGTTGGCGAGGAAGCTTGGAGCATCCCGAGGGCCTGAGGGCCGGAATCCCCCAGCTGACCCGCTGCGCGGCATCTGGCGCTCTCCTTCCCGCGCTCGGCGAGCTTTGAGACTTTTCTCTGACCCAGATGGGGACTGGGCAGCCACCCTCCCAGTGCCCACCCCCTGTGAGTAGGTGAAAGGGGTGCTGGGGGCAGGCGGGGGGAGCCAGTGTCTGTGGGATAGGTGCCGGGAGCAGGGCTGGGTGACGGCCACAGGCAGCACAGTGCTCAGCTCAGCCGCCATCTGCACCCCGCACCCCCACCCCCCGCACCCCCACCCCCCGCACCCCCGCAGTGATGAGAAACGGGCTCAGAGAGGCCAGGCTCCCTGCCCGGTTGCACAGCCAGCAGGCGGTGGGATTGGGGCTCTGCCCAGCTTTGCCTGCCTCCGAAGCGCATGCTGTTCCCCCCCCCGCCCCCCGCACCCCGTGTCTCCCAGAGCTAATTTTGCTGCCGCAGGAAATGCCACCCCGCGCCATCTAGGACGGGAACTCTTCGAATCAAGAGGGAGTCCTAGAAAAGGGGGCCGCACCTCTCCCCGCAGCCCCTGCCTCTCCGTCCTGCCGGCCCCGGGGCCATGCCCCCACCAGGACGGGCCGTTGCTCTGGAGATCGGAGCCCGGCAGCAGTCACCCCTCCCGGGCCGGGGCTCTGAGCCCGGCTCTTCTCCGTGCTGACAGCGCGGGATGCTCACGGTCACGGTCACAGAGGCACAGAGCCCCGCCTGCCCCCAGGAGGGCTCTGCAAACACGTGCTGTGGGAGGCGGAGGCCTTGCCACGTATTTTAGGGTCATCAGGCCGATGCCTCCTCCCGCTGCGGGGCTGGAAGCCCGTGGGTGGGCTGCGGGCTGGGCGGGCACTTCGGGTCCCTCTGCTCTCCCCGAGGCAAGTGAGAAATTGGGCCCCTAAGTCCAGCGGCGCGCCCAGGTCACGCTGCTGCGATGAGGGACCCTGGGGGGACCCCAGGCCTTGTCTCCCGGGCCGGCATGGAGCCTTCTCCAAGGAGGCCGCTAATGCTTAAGGTGCGATCGCCAATTTCCTGCACGTCTTCCAATCCCAGGGCATGGTCTTGCTGCACCCCAGGCCCTGGTCATGGCTGCTGGGGGGGAGGGGATGGTGGTGGATGGCGGGAGGCATGGGCCAGGCGTGGTCATGGCTGCTGGTGGGGGGGGGATGGAGGGAGGCATGGGCCAGGCGTGGTCATGGCTGCTGGTGGGGGGGGGATGGAGGGAGGCATGGGCCAGGCGTGGTCATGGCTGCTGGTGGGGGGGCGATGGAGGAGGCGTGGGCCAGGCGTGGTCATGGCTGCTGGTGGGGGGGCGATGGAGGAGGCGTGGGCCAGGCGTGATCATGGCTGCAGGTGAGGGGGGCGATGGAGGGAGGCGTGGGCCAGGCGTGGTCATGGCTGCTGACAGGACGGGGGGGAATGGAGGGAGGCGTGGGCCAGGCGTGGTCATGGCTGCAGGTGAGGGGGGCCATGGAGGAAGGCGTGGGCCAGGCGTGGTCATGGCTGCAGGTGAGGGGGGCGATGGAGGAGGCGTGGGCCAGGCGTGGGCCCCGCGTTTCCGCAGTCCGGGTGCTGGAGCGCCTGCCTCCCATCACGCCTTCCCGAGCTCCGCCCCCGCGGGAAGAATAGCAGCCTGGCGCTGGGGTTATTTCAAGGGGATCCCCATGGAAACGGGGAGTGGGAGCCGCTCCCGCACTGTGTCTGCGCCAGGGACTGCCGGGTGTGTGGTCCTCTGCTGGGACCTTCTCCGTACCTCGTGGGGCTCAGACCGGGAGCTTCAACCCCGAGGGGCCCGTGCCCGCCCCCTCGGCAGTGACCCCCCTGCTGGCACTGCCCACGGCACGCCTACGAGACCCAGGCTGGCTCCCAGGGACCTCCCGGCTGGTCCTGGCCCGAAGCTCTCTGCTCCCCGCAGGCCTCGGGGGGCGGCCAGCAGCGCCCCAGGTTCTCATGGCCGGGCCTCTGGGCTTTGAGTTGGGGAATCAGGCGTGGCACCCTTTATTTTCCTTTGTGGTCTCTTCCATTTATCCGCCCCTCCTTCATCTAGAAGATTTTAAAAAATGTATTTTTTAATTGATTTCAGAGAGTAAGGGAGAGGGGGGGAGAGAGAGATAGAAACATCTATGATGAGAGAGAACCATTGATTGGCTGCCTCCTGCACATCCCCTACTGGGGATCGAGCCTGCAACCCAAGCCTGTGTCCCCACCAGGAATCTAACCCTGACCCCCTGGTTCATAGATCGATGCTCAACCACTGAGCCACACCGGCCGGGCCACCGGCAGACTTTATTTCTCACAAGCAGAACCCTTGGCTCAATGGAAGATGTGGACTGTGGAAGCTCCGAGCCTCACTTTTCTCATCTGATCCATGGGAACCTGGATGCCGGCCCTCAGGTGGCTGGGGAGGGACGGTGAGGGTGGGCTGGAGGTATCAGCCCATCTCCATGGCCACCGAGCCGACGGGTGGACAGGCTCCTGGGGGAGAACCCCTGGGAACTGCCTGGGGGTCTCAGGCCCCTGCGGACGTGTCCTCAGGACGGTGAGACGCGTTGGCTCCCGCCAGGCCCTGCATGTGCACAGCGCACCCGGCTCGCTGCAGGCTTGCCATGTGTAGTGTTCATTGGTCCTTATCCCAGGCCCATGTGGTGGGCGGTGTTAACGTCCATGTTACAGATGAGGAAACTGAGGCTTAGGGAGGCAGCAGGATCTTTGCCTGGGCCTGGGAAGAGACAGCTGGGACTCCAGCCCAGGGCTGACTCCAGCTCCCGCTCTGGGCAAGGGACTGGGTGCCTCCTGGTGGCCTGGTGGTGGGGGCGGGCTGAGACCACCCTGGGAGAAAGTGATTCTCAATGGGTGGGTGGGGGTCGGTGGGGGTGGGGCTGGAGAAGTGAAGTCCCCCCTCTTCCAAGTCGCCTTGTGCTGGGCAGGGAGGGGGAGGCTGAAGGTGCCGCGCTCTAGTCTCTGGGCACCTTCCTGGGCACTTCCTGGGGGCCAGGCATTGTCCTAAGCATTCACCTTAACCTTCCATGGACGCTATGGGGTAGTTCCTGCTGTCACTCTTCCTACAGGCGAGACGCATAGAGGTTAGGGAACGTGCCGAGGCCCTCGGCCAGGAGGTGGCAAGGTGTGGCCCTTCGAGGGTGTCCAGGGCAGCCCCCCGGGTGGGCTCCAGGCCACATGGCCCCCCGAGTGGCGGATCTGGCTCTGCTTCAGGTTTCAGGGCACCTGGGGGCTGAGGGGGCCCAGCACTTCTCAGAACGTCACGTTGGTGCGAGGATGTTTGGAGCCAGCAGGGACCCTGAGCCGCTTGGATCAGTGAGAGTTACACGTTTAAAGCTCCCTTTTTTGTTTTGTTAATGATTATAAAGTCATTGTGTATAACATCAGTTCATTTCCAAAATTTAGAAGAATCTATAGAAATGAATGATTTTTTTTGTCAATGCCTATTTTCTTTTTCTTAAATTAAATTTTATTGGGGTGACACTGGTCCACATGAACATACAGGTTTCAGGTGTGGGTTTCTGTGTTACAAGATCTGTACATAGGACCATGTGCCCACACCCAGGGTCACATCGACTCCTGTCACCTCACATGAGGACCCCTTCTCCCAACCCCCTCTCTCTGGCAGCCGCCACTCTGCTGTGTGTTCACCAGCTTCAGTTTCACGTCCCACACAGGAGTGAGATCACAGGTTCTTAGCTCTCTGACTGGCTTGCTTCACTCCGCATCATGCTCTCCAGGCCCATCGTGTGGTCAATGGCGCCGTTTCATCCTTTCTCTCGACTGAGAGGACTCCGTTGTGCGCATGGACCCCGTCTTCTTACCCAGGCCTCTGTCCCGGGGCACGTGGGCTGTTTCCGTGTCTCGGCCGCCGTGAATGATGCTGCAAGGAACATGGGGGTGCATATGTCTTTGCGTATGGATGATTTCGAGTTTTTCAAGTATACACCCAGGAGTGGGGTTCCATTTCCCCCTAAAACTTTGCAACCTCTGCAGCCTGCTTACCGAGCTGTGCCTTTGTGGGAGAGGACAGTCGCCGTGGCTTGTTGTCACGGTATTGGGTGGAACAGGCTGAAGTGCCATTTTGGAGAGGACAGTCCCTGTGGCTTGTCACGGTATTGGATGGAACAGGCTGAAGTGCCATGTGGGAGAGGACAGTCGCCGTGGCTTGTTGTCACGGCATTGGGTGGAACAGGCTGAAGTGCCATGTGGGAGAGGACAGTCGCTGTGGCTTGTTGTCACGGTATTGGGTGGAACAGGCTGAAGTGCCATGTGGGAGAGGACAGTCGCTGTGGCTTGTTGTCACGGTATTGGGTGGAACAGGCTGAAGTGCCATGTGGGAGAGGACAGTCCCTGTGGCTTGTTGTCACGGTATTGGGTGGAACAGGCTGAAGTGCCATGTGGGAGAGGACAGTCCCTGTGGCTTGTTGTCACGGTATTGGGTGGAACAGGCTGAAGTGCCATGTGGGAGAGGACAGTCGCTGTGGCTTGTTGTCACGGTATTGGGTGGAACAGGCTGAAGTGCCATGTGGGAGAGGACAGTCCCTGTGGCTTGTTGTCACGGTATTGGGTGGAACAGGCTGAAGTGCCATGTGGGAGAGGACAGTCGCCGTGGCTTGTTGTCACGGTATTGGGTGGAACAGGCTGAAGTGCCATGTGGGAGAGGACAGTCGCTGTGGCTTGTTGTCACGGTATTGGGTGGAACAGGCTGAAGTGCCATGTGGGAGAGGACAGTCGCCGTGGCTTGTTGTCACGGTATTGGGTGGAACAGGCTGAAGTGCCATGTTGGAGAGGACAGTCGCTGTGGCTTGTTGTCACGGTATTGGGTGGAACAGGCTGAAGTGCCATGTTGGAGAGGACAGTCGCTGTGGCTTGTTGTCACGGTATTGGGTGGAACAGGCTGAAGTGCCATGTTGGAGAGGACAGTCGCTGTGGCTTGTTGTCACGGTATTGGGTGGAACAGGCTGAAGTGCCATGTTGGAGAGGACAGTCGCTGTGGCTTGTTGTCACGGTATTGGGTGGAACAGGCTGAAGTGCCATGTGGGAGAGGACAGTCCCTGTGGCTTGTCACGGTATTGGGTGGAACAGGCTGAAGTGCCATGTGGGAGAGGACAGTCGCCGTGGCTTGTTGTCACGGTATTGGGTGGAACAGGCTGAAGTGCCATGTGGGAGAGGACAGTCGCTGTGGCTTGTTGTCACGGTATTGGGTGGAACAGGCTGAAGTGCCATGTTGGAGAGGACAGTCGCTGTGGCTTGTTGTCACGGTATTGGGTGGAACAGGCTGAAGTGCCATGTGGGAGAGGACAGTCCCTGTGGCTTGTCACGGTATTGGGTGGAACAGGCTGAAGTGCCATGTGGGAGAGGACAGTCGCTGTGGCTTGTTGTCACGGCATTGGGTGGAACAGGCTGAAGTGCCATGTGGGAGAGGACAGTCGCCGTGGCTTGTTGTCACGGTATTGGGTGGAACAGGCTGAAGTGCCATGTTGGAGAGGACAGTCGCTATGGCTTGTTGTCACGGTATTGGGTGGAACAGGCTGAAGTGCCATGTGGGAGAGGACAGTCGCCGTGGCTTGTTGTCACGGTATTGGGTGGAACAGGCTGAAGTGCCATGTTGGAGAGGACAGTCGCCGTGGCTTGTTGTCACGGTATTGGGTGGAACAGGCTGAAGTGCCATGTTGGAGAGGACAGTCGCTGTGGATTGTTGTCACGGCATTAGGTGGAACAGGCTGAAGTGCCATGTTGGAGAGGACAGTCGCTGTGGCTTGTTGTCACGGCATTAGGTGGAACAGGCTGAAGTGCCATGTGGGAGAGGACAGTCGCTATGGCTTGTTGTCACGGTATTGGGTGGAACAGGCTGAAGTGCCATGTGGGAGAGGACAGTCGCCGTGGCTTGTTGTCACGGTATTGGGTGGAACAGGCTGAAGTGCCATGTTGGAGAGGACAGTCGCTGTGGCTTGTTGTCACGGCATTAGGTGGAACAGGCTGAAGTGCCATGTGGGAGAGGACAGTCGCTGTGGTTATTGTCACGGTATTGGGTGGAGCAGGCTGAAGTGCCATGTGGGAGAGGACAGTCGCCGTGGCTTGTTGTCACGGCATTGGGTGGAACAGGCTGAAGTGCCATGTGGGAGAGGACAGTCGCTGTGGCTTGTTGTCACGGTATTGGGTGGAACAGGCTGAAGTGCCATGTTGGAGAGGACAGTCGCTGTGGCTTGTTGTCACGGTATTGGGTGGAACAGGCTGAAGTGCCATGTGGGAGAGGACAGTCCCTGTGGCTTGTTGTCACGGTATTGGGTGGAACAGGCTGAAGTGCCATGTGGGAGAGGACAGTCCCTGTGGCTTGTTGTCACGGTATTGGGTGGAACAGGCTGAAGTGCCATGTGGGAGAGGACAGTCGCTGTGGCTTGTTGTCACGGTATTGGGTGGAACAGGCTGAAGTGCCATGTGGGAGAGGACAGTCCCTGTGGCTTGTTGTCACGGTATTGGGTGGAACAGGCTGAAGTGCCATGTGGGAGAGGACAGTCGCCGTGGCTTGTTGTCACGGTATTGGGTGGAACAGGCTGAAGTGCCATGTGGGAGAGGACAGTCGCTGTGGCTTGTTGTCACGGTATTGGGTGGAACAGGCTGAAGTGCCATGTGGGAGAGGACAGTCGCCGTGGCTTGTTGTCACGGTATTGGGTGGAACAGGCTGAAGTGCCATGTGGGAGAGGACAGTCGCTGTGGCTTGTTGTCACGGTATTGGGTGGAACAGGCTGAAGTGCCATGTGGGAGAGGACAGTCGCTGTGGCTTGTTGTCACGGCATTGGGTGGAACAGGCTGAAGTGCCATGTGGGAGAGGACAGTCGCCGTGGCTTGTTGTCACGGTATTGGGTGGAACAGGCTGAAGTGCCATGTTGGAGAGGACAGTCGCTATGGCTTGTTGTCACGGTATTGGGTGGAACAGGCTGAAGTGCCATGTGGGAGAGGACAGTCGCCGTGGCTTGTTGTCACGGTATTGGGTGGAACAGGCTGAAGTGCCATGTTGGAGAGGACAGTCGCCGTGGCTTGTTGTCACGGTATTGGGTGGAACAGGCTGAAGTGCCATGTTGGAGAGGACAGTCGCTGTGGCTTGTTGTCACGGCATTAGGTGGAACAGGCTGAAGTGCCATGTTGGAGAGGACAGTCGCTGTGGCTTGTTGTCACGGCATTAGGTGGAACAGGCTGAAGTGCCATGTGGGAGAGGACAGTCGCTATGGCTTGTTGTCACGGTATTGGGTGGAACAGGCTGAAGTGCCATGTGGGAGAGGACAGTCGCCGTGGCTTGTTGTCACGGTATTGGGTGGAACAGGCTGAAGTGCCATGTTGGAGAGGACAGTCGCTGTGGCTTGTTGTCACGGTATTGGGTGGAACAGGCTGAAGTGCCATGTTGGAGAGGACAGTCGCTGTGGCTTGTTGTCACGGCATTGGGTGGAACAGGCTGAAGTGCCATGTGGGAGAGGACAGTCGCTGTGGCTTGTTGTCACGGTATTGGGTGGAACAGGCTGAAGTGCCATGTGGGAGAGGACAGTCCCTGTGGCTTGTCACGGTATTGGGTGGAACAGGCTGAAGTGCCATGTGGGAGAGGACAGTCGCTGTGGCTTGTTGTCACGGCATTAGGTGGAACAGGCTGAAGTGCCATGTTGGAGAGGACAGTCGCCGTGGCTTGTTGTCACGGCATTGGGTGGAACAGGCTGAAGTGCCATGTGGGAGAGGACAGTCGCTGTGGCTTGTTGTCACGGTATTGGGTGGAACAGGCTGAAGTGCCATGTGGGAGAGGACAGTCCCTGTGGCTTGTCACGGTATTGGGTGGAACAGGCTGAAGTGCCATGTGGGAGAGGACAGTCGCCGTGGCTTGTTGTCACGGTATTGGGTGGAACAGGCTGAAGTGCCATGTTGGAGAGGACAGTCGCTATGGCTTGTTGTCACGGTATTGGGTGGAACAGGCTGAAGTGCCATGTTGGAGAGGACAGTCGCTGTGGCTTGTTGTCACGGCATTGGGTGGAACAGGCTGAAGTGCCATGTGGGAGAGGACAGTCGCTGTGGCTTGTTGTCACGGCATTGGGTGGAACAGGCTGAAGTGCCATGTGGGAGAGGACAGTCGCTGTGGCTTGTTGTCACGGCATTGGGTGGAACAGGCTGAAGTGCCATGTGGGAGAGGACAGTCGCTGTGGCTTGTTGTCACGGCATTGGGTGGAACAGGCTGAAGTGCCATGTGGGAGAGGACAGTTGCTGTGGCTTGTTGTCACGGTATTGGGTGGAACAGACTGAAGTGCCTTGGACAGTCTGCCCTTTTGGAAATGTGGTCAATTAAATCCCCTTGAGCTGGTTCCAGTTGGTGGGATTTAATGCACGGTCGCCGATCCAGATGTGCATGAGACCAGCATGTCACGTCAGACCTGGGCAGCCAATGCCAGGATCTGGAATGTTCTAGCTGCTGCAGAGATGACCAGGGGTCACCTTGCGAGGGCATGGGCGAGGTGTTTGATGCCACCGGGCCGTGGATGTGACCGTGCCGCCCAGAAACGACCCCTGCAGCCTGCTTGTCTGCCCACCGGACTCTGGTCCGGGCGGGATCGTTCTAACGCGTCAGAGAAAGAAGTGCGGCGTGCCCGCCATCCGTCCTGCTCGTTGCCACTCGGAGACATGGAGACGTTTTGTGTGTGTGCCAGGATTCTCCTCCCAAACGCAGTCCTGTGTTCACAGAAAGGAGGAACTGAGTCTACCCCCCGGCCGCCTCTGAAATGCAGAGTCGCTGGGCGGGGGCAGCGGGACGGGGAGGGCGGAGAAGGGCGGGACGCTGAGAGACGGCGGAACTGCTGCGGCGAGGACCCGAGGGTGGCACTGTGCATTGGGAATTTCCAGTCGTCCTGGGCCAATGATGTGACCCTTAAGCCTCCGTCTTCTCATCTGGAAGCTGGGGGAGTGACAGTGAGGCTTGGGTGATGTTGGGCAGACGGATAGGAAGTGGGTGAGAGAAGGGCTGTGGTGTGACAGACGGCCCTGCTCTGGCCCAGGCCCCCCCCCCCCCCGGGCCCGCCCACGCAGACCCCCTGTGGCCGGGGTCAGGGCCTGGGCCTCGCTGAGCAGCCCGGCCGATCCGGGGACTGCCTCTAGGCTGTGTGCCCGCGGTCGGCGCCCGTGCTGCCGTCGTCGTCCACCATTGGTCTGGCTGCAGTTTTCCGGATCTGTCAACTCTTTCCCAGTCAGGTGCTCGCGCCGGCGTGGTTCCAGGCCCAGCCGCAGGCAAGGGCTGCGGGCATGCAGCTCAGCCCGGGCTGGTGCTCGTGCTGCTGCTGTGCGGGGCCAGCCCAGCACCGGCCTCGTCACGCTGCCTGCACGCTGCATGGGCCGAACCCGGGCAGGACGTGCCCGGAGCCATCTGTTCGCGGCCCTGGGACCAGATGGTCTGCGGGGCTCCTGGGGGGGGGGGGGGGGCGGGGCGGGGCGGGGCGGGGATACATTTGCTGAGCACCCAGCATCTCCCAGAGCCGCTCACAGCCCTGCAAGCTGGGCATGCTCTCTGATAATGCAGACCAGGAGCATGGGGCTCAGAGCAGTCCAGTCGCCTGTGAAAGTCACACAGCCAGGAAGTAGCGGGGGTGGGGGTTGGGGGGGAAGGGGAGACTTGAACCCAGGGCTCCCTGACCTCTTAGCTCTCGTTCTGGCCACCAGGCTCTGAGGTTCCGGTCGTCTTCCAGCTGAGCGCCGCGCGGTGGCCTACAGGAAGCAGCCACAGGCGGGGGGACGCATGCAGGAGTAAGCCAACGCGCTCCCAGTGACCGGTGACCGAGGTCCTGGGTGCCCTCTGCCTTTCCCACGCCCGCGGGGACTGCTCCCAGGAGTGCGGGACGGCCAGGGCGCAAGGGTTATTAGAAAGCGTTTTGCCTGCAGAAAGCTCTTTAATAAACCCAGCCAGGCTGTTTGTTGTTAAACCTCCCCCGAGGGTACATTTTCCACTGATTTTTAGAGACAGTGGAGGAGGGGGTGTGAAAGAGAGAGAAAGGAGAGAGGGAGAAAAATCAACCTGAGAGAAAGAGATAGAAAGAGAGAGAGAGAGAGAGAGAGAGAGAGAGCCCTGACCGGTTTGGCTCAGTGGATAGAGGGTCGGCCTGCGGACTGAAGGGTCCCAGGTTCGATTCCGGTCAAGGGCATGTACCTTGGTTGCGGGCACATCCCCAGTAGGGCGTGCAGGAGGCAGCTGATGGATGTTTCTCTCTCATCGATGTTTCTGACTCTCTATCCCTCTCCCTTCCTCTCTGTAAAAATCAATAAAATACATTTTAAAAGAGAGAGAGAGAGAGAGAGGGAGAGAGAGAGAGAGAGAGAGAGAGATGGGTTGCTCCCGCACATGCCCTGATGGAGCGGGGAAGTGAATCCACAGCCCAGGTCTGTGCCCTTGACCAGAATAGAACCTGCTGGAAGTTTACAAACGCGGAGCCTCTTGAGGGCTTTGTTCTCCCGGAGGCCTCGCATGTAACACAGGGTTCCCCATAATCTGTGGAAATGGGGGGTGACCGGCGGTAACCAGGCAGGGAGGCGGTCAAGCTCAGTAATTCAGGACATGGCCTCAGAGCCCAGTAGACTCAAGGTCAAGTCCTCTGTGTGGCCCTGGGCAAGTCATGCAACTTCTCTGAGCCTGGGTCTCCTTGGCTGTGAATCGAGGAACCCAGGGGCCTCCCTGGGCGAATTCTGGGGACCTAGCGCTCACTGGGGAGAGCTGGGCCCAGCCTCGCAGCCAGCAGCTGCTCCATGTCAGACCACCTGCATCCAGATATCTGCTGTGTGGCCTGCGGGGAGCTGCTCAACCTCTCCTGCCTCAGTTTCTTCATCTGGAAAATGGGGATGATGAAACCGTGTTCTCATGCCCTGGGGTTGTTGGAAGCTGGAATGAGTTAATTTGTATGAAATGCTGAGCGGTGCCGGGGACACGGCACGTGCTCCGTTGGTCTTGGCGGCTCCGATGGTTGTCGCGTCCTCGCCGCGTCCGCTCCCAGTCCCCGGGAGCCGTGCCGTTTGCGCTGTGCCTGATGCCCCCGAAATAAATGGAACTGAATGGTCAGCAAAGCTCCACGGTCATGGATTGGCGGCCCCCGGGGCTGAAGCAGGTGGCCAGAGGCGGTTTTTGCTTCCCGCGGGGGTTCGGGAGTGTCTCGGTAGATTGGCCCTGAGCCCTCTGCCCACTCGCCCTTCCTGCCAAGAGCGTGTGGGAGCTGACGGTCCCGCCCCGGCAGGAGAATCACCTGCAGCCCCCGGCTGGGGGGGGGGGGGGCGCAGGCCTGCTGGAGGGGGCAGATGGTCAGAGGGCGGCCAGGTGCTGGGACCAAGCGCGGGAGACGGCGCCTGAGACGGTCTGGCGGCCTCCTCGCCCTGGGCCGCCCGAGCTGCTGGCAGTTTCGTTGCACACACGGTGCCACATGTCACAGCTTCTGAGTTAAATCAGAGCGTGACAGCCGAGCCCAGCAGCCCGGGGAGCAGGACGAATCCGAGGACGAGGGGGTCATCCTCGCCAGCCGGCCTCTGCCGCCCCCGGTCAGTGTTTGGCTCCGATGGGCGGTGTGCTGGCCGAGACCCAGCGTCTGGTGGCTCGGCCCTGGCCTGTGAGATGCGCGGGGAGGCTCTAGGGCGGAGGAAGGAGCTGTGTGGGGCTGAGAGCTGCAGGCGCCAGGCATTTCATTCTGATGGCGGCTCCACAGGAGGGTCTGCGACCCTGAGTTATAGACAGAGGTGCTGAGACCCAGGGGCTGGGTCCTTGCCCGGAGACACCCGGGGGAGCCATCATCTCGAGTGGGTGTGGTGGCCCGTCCCTTCGCTTTCCACTGCGAGGTCCCTTCCCTCCTCTCGGGGTGGCTCCGAGGGGAGCAGAGGCCGGGGCTGAGGAATGGGTCTGGGCTGGGCGAGGGGCAGGGACCCAGGGTGCTGAGTGGGTGACAGGCAGCTGCCGAGCGGAGGGTGACGCCTGAGCCACCAGCCAGGCGGGCAGCCGGGAGGCTCCCAGGGACCGCAGGCCGAACAGTTGGCCAGACGGTGAGATGCAGGCTGGGAGCTGGGGGCTGCAGGGGGCAGGCCTGCGGGGCAGGGGAGGGGACTGGCCTCCCTGCAGCCGGTGCTGCCGGGAAGCGTGTGGAGCCCAGCAGTGTAGAGAGGGGCTGGAGGCGAGGAGGTGGGAGGTGGGGCTGTGGCTGATGGTGAAGGGGTCCACTCAGACCCCCGTCCTGTTTTCATGCGTGGGAACCACAAAGTGCTTTCTTTCCCAAGAGCCCGCACCTGGTCTCCCCGGGCGGCTGGCACGCTCTCTGCCTGTGCCTGGGGCGCTGGAAGTCTGTGGCATCCGTGTCCTCTGAGGGGCGGCCCTCACCCCCACCCCGTGGCTGACAGGTGTGGTGTGTACACCCCTCGCCCCCTCGCTCCTGGTCAGGACACCCTGAGGGTGACCCACACTGACCAGAGCTCCCCACAGGACCGAGCCCCAGTCACCGTCCTTGGGACTCAGCTGCCTCACTCCCCGCTTGGCCTCTCCAAGCTGTCCCACTTCCCACCCCTTCCTGGTTTTTCCGGGAGACACTTCCGCTCAGATCCTGTGTCAGGGCTACTTCTGGGCACAGCCTAACGCAGGGCAGCGTAGATGCCAGGAAACTCGTTCAAAAGAAGTTCAGGGGCCCGGCCGGCGGTTGAGCGTTGACCTGTGAACCAGGAGGTCACGTTTGGATTCCCGGTCAGGGCACATGCCCGGGTTGCGGGCTTGATCCCCAGCGTGGGGCGTGCAGGAGGCAGCCGGTCAATGATTCTCTCTCATCATTGATGTTTCTCTCTTCCTCTCTGAAATCAATAAAAATATGTTTTAAAAAAAGGAAGTTCAGGGGAAATGGGATGAGACGGGACCAGCAGTGACGCCAACTTTGCCAGGAGGCTCCGAGGCCACGCCAGGCGGGAGGGAAGAGCTGAGGCCACAGGAGGACCCGGAGGCTGGGGGTCAGCACCGCAGACAGCGCCGGGAAGCGCCCTGGTTGCACCCTAGGGTCTCCCCAGGGACACGATGGGGGTGAAAGAATCGGGCGTTTGACATCCAGCCTGTTTCTTCGCTGCTGGAAGCCGTTGTTCTCTGGTCAATGCCACGGTGCCCCTGGCGTGGCTCCCTCAGGGAGTCTCCGATCCGTCCTCTCACACCCACCCTGCCAATCCTGGGCCCAGGCGGACAGGATCTGACCAGACTGTGGGTTCCCCGTATCTGCTTTTCCTGCTCATGGGATGGGGATTCTGGCTTGAGCTCGCCAGGACATGGGACTGATTGCTCAGGCACAAAGCTCTGTGGTTATTTATTTATTTTTTTTGGTTAATCCTCACCCGAGGATATTTTTCTATTGATTTTTAGGGAGAGTGGAAGAGAGAGGGAAAACAGAGAGGAACATAGATGTGAGAGAAACACATCGATTGGTTGCCTCCTGCATGATCCCCGACCAGGACCCCGGCTGGGGAGGAACCTGCAGCAGAGGTTCCTGCCCTAGACCGGAATCGAACCCGGGACCCTTTGGTGAGCCAAACTGGCGAGGGCATGGAGCTCTAAAGGTAGATGCCCTCTCCTGGGAATTCCCAGAAAGTGAGTCCGTGGAGCGCAGCCTCCCCGGTCCGTCTGTCCGCCCGTCCGGCACGGTTTGGGCTCCAGTTGTTTTTGACCTCTTGCGAGGCCCTGGGGACTAGAGATGACTGGGGTCCCCTTGATGCTGTGGAGGGAGACGGTTGGCTCAGAGACAACGCTAGTGTCGCTTTGGCAAGTTCTAGGGGAGAAGGGGCGGAGGTGTGGGCTTAGGAAGGACGCCGACAAGTGCACCCGGGCACGGGGCCTCGGCCCGGGAGCCACAGCCGCCAGCAGAGGACATGGAGCCAGGCTGCGATGGAGTCAGGCTTTTGATTCAGGAAGGTCTCTCCCACCTGGAGGGGAGAGTGGGCAAGACGGGGAGCCTGGAGGGGGCGGGCAGTGGGGGAGACTTCCCCACTTTCCCGGGGTGGGGGGCTGCCCTCCGGGCCTGGCTGGGAGAGTTGTTACCAAAAGCATCCAGGAGCCCAGGCCACGTCTCCCTACTTTAGACAAACACGAGAGGAAAGACACGCCCCTCTCTGCTCTCCTGGGGCAGCAGGGAGCTATTTTGAACCAAGCTAAAGTTAGACGCCTAACTTTTCCTCTTAATCCTTGTCTCCCTTCGAGCCATCGAGGCTGAGGAAGTGCCATGAGTCAGCGTCTGAACGTGGTGCCATAAGTCAGCGTGCGTGACAGACCGCGGGACGAGCCATCACCACGCGTGCGCACCCCTGCGCTTGTAATAAACCAGTTCTTTATCTTCGGGGGTTCAGACTGGAGCATTAGTCGTTTCTGCTGAGACCCGCAAACCGACGTGTATGCAGGGTCAGTGAGAAGCAATCTCTCTGTTCACTTGGCTGTCGGCGTGGACGTCAGTGTGGCTCTGCCTCCTGGAGAGGGGACGCCCCGTTTACCCCTCTGTGGCCTTTTCTAGAAATCAGGCGGCGAGAATAATAACCGACACCACGTCCTGAGCTGGTACCATCCCTGCCGCGCTCAGGCGCTCGGTGTGGAGGGAGCGGGTCCCGCCGTCTGCCCACGTGCTCCCAGGCCCTCTGCTCGATCCCGCCACGTGCTGTGTGTGCTCGGGGCCCTCGCTGTGTCCGGTTTCTACCCCTGAACCGTCGTGGGTCCGGGACCGCCTGTCCACCCTCATATTAGCATTCACGTAAATATTAATTTTCTTTTTAGAAAGTATCTTTTGTTGTTGACTTCAGAGAGGAAGGGAAAGAGAGAGAGAGAAACATCAACGAAGAGAGAGAATCATGGACCGGCTGCCTCCTGCACGCCCCCTACTGGGGATGGAGCCCACAACCCAGGCATGTGCCCTGACCAGGCATCGAACCCTGACCTCCTGGTTCATAGGTCATCACTCAGCCATTGAGCCAGGCCGGCCGGGCTTCATATTTCTCTTTAAAAATTGGGTCTCGACCATAAATGGAAAGCCAGCAAATCAGCCCGCCCCCAGCCAGTGTAAAGAGAAGTGCAGGTTTCAGCCCGAAGGGGACCTACGCGTTCCTGGGAAAGGCCCAGCCTGCCGGCTGCGTGTTAGCTGCGTCCGGCGACCGACAGACGGAGGCCGGGCGGGCCAGCGGAGCCTGTGGAGCCTCTAACTGAGACACTAACAGAAATGGTAACAATCATCTGAAAATGTAGCGTGGCCGTAAGAAAGGTTAAATTCCTGACACACAAATGTCCCAGAAATCATGCCGTTCTATCTTAGAAAATAAAAGCGTGGAGGTCGTTCGATGGAAGGGGCTGTAAGGGAGGGAGCAGAGGACGGAGGGAGACCAGACAGAGGGTGCAGGAGCGAGACTCGCCCGGGACCCGTCCAGCGGAACCCGAGGCGCGAGGCGCGCGGGGCTTCCGGGCGCGCTCCCCGGCGGCTCCCTGTGGCCAGTGGTGGGTGCATTTCGTGGGCAGCTGCTTCCATGGCTGGCACGAGACACTCACAAACCAAGGAGAACCGTGTTTGAACCAGCCTGACATCCCCGTCGCACTGATTTCTCCGGTTACAAGTCACGTGCGGCCTGATTTGCTTTGCGGAAGCCGTGGTCACCGCGGAACGGACTGTCCGTGGCCGGCAGAGTGCGGGCCGCGTGCTGCTGTCCGGGGGCTGCGACTGGGGACTGTTAATCCAGTGGCCCTGGACGAAAAGGGACAGGAAGGAGAGGCTCGTGATGGCGCTGGCACAGGCCCAGGAAACGCGCTCTGATGTGCCTTCCAGAAAACCTAGGAAAGCTGCAGCACAGCCAACAGCAGCCCTGTGTGCAGATTGGCCCAGGAGGCTGAACGAAGAAAACCCAGCTCATAAAATATTTCCATCCCCCGCCTTGCGAGCTTCCATAGTTCACGGAGAGGAAACTTACCGGGACAGGAGACAGCAGTCCTCCCACGCAGAGCGGAAGGCAGTGTATCTGCACGCAGGGTTGTCGTGAGGGTCAGATGAGACAAGGTATGAGCAGGCAGACGGTGGAGGTGATGATGGCATTGAGGCGGAAGATGCTCTCACACAGCGTGAGCGGCGCCACCTGTCACTTCTGCAGGAAGTTGAGAGAGAGCCTACCACACAGCACTGGCGGCTCGGGGCACCGCGTTCCTGGGCACACCAATGAGCGTTCGCAGCACATTTCAGTGAGCGGAGGACAGATGGCGAGAGACACGGCTCCTTCTGCTCGTCCTCTTGGCCTAGATTGGGTTCGGTTTTGAAGACGAGGGCCCTGGCGATTCCTAAGTGACAGCGTCCTGGGCCGGGGCCCTGTTGGCGAGAGCTGTGAATGTCCTGATGAACGTATCTACTGGCCGGGGCCACGATTGTGGCATCCCGGCTGGGTGGTCCCCTCCGAGGTTCTGAGGGTCCAGGGGAACTGGCTTTGGGCGCCTCCTCTCACCGAGACCCTGCGGGCCAGTTCTCGCCAGCACCCTGCGGGCTGGGCCGCCGCTCTCTGCACGCACCGCGACCCTTTGGCACGTCACCGATGCTGCAGAGAGAGCGGGGACTTTGTGGCCAGGCCGCGGGGGGGCGGGCTGGGGGACGGGCGGGGCTCAGGCACCTTGCTCCACTCTCTGGGCCTCCGCGGCGTCCTTCTGGGAAACCCAAGGACCCTTGTGGACCTTCGGGTCTGAGGGGTTCAGGGGTTCAGGGGAAGCACCGCGCCTGCGCATCCAGGACGCGGTGTGGCGCCGCTCACGGATCCCGGCGCTGGGACAGTGCAGCTCAGCCCGGAACCGGAGAGGACCCACGGGGCCACGTCTTAAGCAGGAGTTCCCGTCCCAGGTTTGGTCTTGGCCAGCTAAGCCCGGGCAGCACCCTAAGATTATGAAACTGGCACCTTCAGGTGGGGGTGAGGCCCCTGCGGACGTGGTGCGTGACCTTGGCAAGGCCCGTGGCCTCTCTGGGCCTCGGTGTCCGCAGTGCACCTGGGCGGGAGGAGCAGGCCACCCCCAGAGAGGGTCCGCAGGCCTCCTCGGTGCTGTGGGTGCAGCCGGCCCCATCCCACACCCCGCTTCCCCGGGGCCAGCCTGCACTCAGAGCCTTTCTTCTTGGTCATGACTGGGCATCTGCGTACCCCCTGGCTGCACACTCCGCTCGATCAGGAATTGACGTCCAGGGCGTCGTGCACAGCAAAGCTCCAGGAGCTGGTTGAGCAGGGGGGGAAAGGTGATGAATTCGGCTTTTCAACCCTGTCGGAGACCCCGGGAGCGGGGCGGAGCGGCGGGGGCCCCCCAGTGTGTGACTCCGAGTGCGTCGGCCCCCGGGCCGCTTGCCTGTGTGTAACCGCGGACCCCGCTGCAGTTCTCAGCAGCAGAGCTGGCCTGTGTTCGATCATACGTGACTGCGTGTCTGTGGGTTTCCTTTTCAAGTTCCTTGTTGATGTCTTTGACATCTCTTTTTGCATTCTTAAATTCAAGTACATCTGAGTGAGGCTTTTGATCTTCATTGTTGTCTTTCTACCAGGTACAAAGGCCTGAGATGCATTGTTGATTGACTATTGATTATCTAATTTGAGCCATCCAGTCATTGTTCAAAGGGATATGAAAAATAAGCTTGGAAATGAGTTACAAAGAGGCCATGTCATGGTCAGAAATTAAGGCTGCTCCTGCTGTGGCATGTGGTATGGAACAGATGGTGGGCCGACTCTGGCCCTCCGCCTGTTTTTGTAAATAAAGTTTTATTGGAACAGAAAAAGTACGTGGGTCCCCGGGACCGGAAGTCCAGTGGGCTGTGCTGATTCCCAGGTGGGCCTGTGAGAGCCCGCGGCCGCTGGGCTGATGGGGGGCGGCGTGCTCGTGATTCACGCGCAGTGAACCAGCTTTACCACCGGCGGTTCGTGCTCAGGGAAGGAGACATTGGCAGTGGGCTTGGCAAGAAGCCGGCCATTTGTCATGGCCCTGTGCCAGCCTGCACGTTGGTGCACAGCCTGGCCTTGGGGAGTGCTGCCCACCTGGCAGTGGAGTAGAGTGTGTGTGTGAGAAAGAGAGAGAGAGAGAGAGACAGAGAGAGAGAGAGACAGAGACAGAGAGAGAGAGAGAGAGAGAGAGAGAGAGCCGTCCCCACAACCCTGTTGTCACTATGTTCCTGAAGGGGCAGCAATAATGGGCGGGAAACATTGGGGGCTCCAGACAGGAGTGGGTTGAAGAGTGTCCTCCCAAATTCATGTCCACCCACAACCTCAGAAGATGGCCTTATCGGAAGTCGGGCCTTTGCAGATGCAATTGCTTCACCTAAGAGGAGGGCCTCGGGACTGCGTGGGCCCTGAACCCGATCGGAGTCTTTGTAAGAAAAAGCCGGACCCACAGAGACTTTAGGCCGAAGGCCAATGAAGACGAGCCCACAAGCCACAGCACGGCCAGGGGGGCTGGCACCCCGGATGGTAGGAGGGGCACAGCAGGATCTGCCCTCAGAGCCCGCAGAGGGGCCGCCTGTTGACACCTTGACTTTGGACTCTGGCCCCAGAACTTGAGAGAGAACACTCCACGGCTTGAACCTCTCCGTTTGTGGGGGGAAGGGAAAGGCAGGCGCGGCCCGGCCCGGCCGCTAACTTTCCGGGTGCAGGTGGCCCCTTAGCTTCCTCTGTGAGGTGAGGTGCTGGGGGAGCAGTGACACGTATTCTGGGAACAGCAGATAGCCCACGTTTTAGACTTTGCCAGCCGCATACCGTGCCTGCTGCATATGTTTTTGTTGTTGCATATTTTTCTTCGCTTTGTTGTCATTGTTGTTTGTTTTTCAGTCCTTCAGAAAGGCACAAAACGTAAAAGAAAACAAAAAACCATTTTATTGATTTCAGAGAAAAAGGGAGAGAGCGAGAGATAGAAACATCAGTGATGAGAGAGAATCATTGATTGGCTGCCTCCCACACGCCCCCTTTTGGGGATCGAGCCTGCAACCGGGGCATGTGCCCTGACTGGGAAGTGCACTCTGACCTTCTGGTTCATAGGTCAACGCTCAACCACTGAGCCACACTGGCCAAGCAGACAGAAAACATCCTCGATCGTGGGCTGGATCTGGCCCTCGGGCTGCAGCTCTGTCTGTGGGAGCCCCAGCCACACGCGTCAGGCCAGGTGGTCGTGGGTTCTGCCGTGGGCCCAGCTGCCGGGGGGCGGGGGGGGGGGGGGGAAGCGAGTCGGGAGCCCCGGGCGCTGGCTTCCTCGCTCGTCCCGGGGAACGTGCCTGGTTTTCCCGAGGGCGGGGAGGCCACAGGGGCCGTGCTAGACGGACGCGTGCCTCCCCGTCTTCATGCCCAGCCTGTCTGCCCACACTCCACTCCCCGGCGCTGGGCACAGGGCGGGCACAGGGCCTGGCACGTGGCGGGGCACAGGGGAGATTTGGTGAGGAATGAAGGAACCTTCTGGAAGCCCTCTCTGGGCCGACCATCTCTGAGTTTCCTCTGTCATAACAGGGACTCCCCGGTGCCATCGTCCGTCCCTTTGGGAGGCGGGCGCTCTGCTGAGTCATCCCGCCCAGTGAGCCGGCAGCGGGTGGCGAGCCAGCCGGAGCGAGTGCCTGCCTGGAGCCGGCCTTCGCGGAGAGAAGTGCTGGGCCCCGGCTGGGCCGCGAGGGGCAGGTCCGGAGAAGACGGGGATGACCCTGGAGGCCCCTCGAGCTGGTGTTGGGGCCCGGAGCTGGCAGGCGGCCCGGCCGGGGTTTGAATTCTGGCTCTGCTGCTTGGCCGCTGTGTGGCCCCGAGTGAGTGTCTTAACCTTGCTGGGCCTCGAGGGCCGGCACACAGGGTGGGAGGGGCCCACGGCCCCGGCGCTTGCTCTCAGCGGCAGCTCTTGTTCACTGGCTCGAGTTCTTGTCAAGCCCTCTCTCCCCCAGAGCGGGTCCTGTCCCCCGCCCCCTGAGTCCTTGCCGTCCTGGCACGGTCCAAGGGTTCCTATGGTCCCCCCAGTTCACAGAGGAGGACTCAGAGGCTCAGCGAGGCTTGCCTGAGGCGCAAGGCAAGTGGCAAGACAGGCGCCCTGGCTGGTCCTCCTCCTGCCCCTCCCCTCCGCCCCCTCCCGAGTCACCGGCCACTCAAGGCCTTGTCCCCGCTGCGGACGGCCAGGCCGCGTCGGCCAGAGCAAAGGAAAAACTCCGTCGTCTCAGACCGTTGGACTGAGTGACACGAATCTGCGGGACCTCTGCCACGGAGGCCTCCTGACTCCTCTGAGCACCTCTCGGGTGGCTGCTCCCTGTACCTGCCCCGCCCCCCCCGCCCCCGCCCCGCCCCCCCACCGCCGCCCCGGCTTGCATACATGGCCCAGCCCCATCCTTGGTCACGGTCTGGCCTGAATGGGAATCTTCCAGGGGAAGGCCTGTTTGATTGCCCTCGGCTAGGAGGCATCTTTGAATTATTGTGCAAGGCCAAGGCCATGGCCGGGGGTCCCTGGGGCCCCCTGCCCCAGAGCCTCTGCAGCTGAATGTGTTTACCCAGAAGCGGAGCTGAGTCCAGAGGGAGCCCGTCGGGCTGGGCCCTGGGGTCTAGGAGCCTGGAGCGCCGCCTCTGTGGCTTGCAGGGAGGGGGAGGGGTGCCACCCAAGGGCAAACCAAGGTCACAGAGCGGACGGCCAGGAGCCCCAGAAAGAGGGTGCATCTCATCAGAAGACTCAGAGGCTGAGGGCCACACCCATACTCTGTGACTGGCAGGGGGAGCCCGGGGGCGGGGCCCGGCCTCCTCTTGCTCTCTTTCCTGTTTTCTCAGAAGCACTGTCGCCCCATCACCCCACCTTTCACCCTCCCCCCTCCTGGTCCTTTATGAGGTCCTGACAGGTGCCCGAGCGCAGGCCCTGACCCCACATGACATCAGCTGGGGCCAGCCCAGAGAAGCAGAAGATGCCGTGGCCCCGCGTGGGGGATGCTGGGGGACCTGGCTCAGCGTGTCGGCCAAAGGGCTTCCTAACAGCGAGGCCCAGGGTTCATCCGAGTCCCCGCCCATCCCTGGACTGCCTGCTGCAGGGCGGGGCAGAGTGGGCACCCCGGGCACCCCGGGCTCTGGGCTCCCAGGACGGGGGGGAATGGCTTCTCCTGTCCCGCCCTCCTTCCACAGGCACCCGTGAGTCATCCCCTCCCAAGGAGGGGCGAGGCCAGGAGCGACATGGGCGAGCTCCCCATGGGGGGACAGTGGGCGTCTGGAAGAAGTGTCTCCCCAGCCCCCTCATCTGACAGATGGCTCCAGCCATCCTTGGGGGTGGGCACCGTGTGGTCCAGGGGTGGCAGCCCACATGCTGAGCAACAGAAGGGTCTGGACTCAGAGCCTGGCTCTGCCAGTTGGCATCTGTGCAGCCGGCGGGCACGTTGGCAGCCCCGGCCTGGCCAGCAGGTCAGTGTGAGCAGGAGGGGGAGGGAGTGGGGAGGCCGGGAGGGAGGCCTGGGCGGGTGCCGGGTTCAGCCAGGAAACGGTGGCTGGTCTGCTGACTGGAGGGGGTGGGGTGGGCATGGCTCTAGGTGGAGGTGCTGAGCCTGAGCCGGGCAGAGGCAGCGGGACCAGAGGCGGTGACAGGAGACGTCGGGCCGAGGGGATGGACAGGCCCAGCTGCAGCGTTTTCCTGGCAGTGAAGCCAGACCCGGCTTTGGGTCCAGCTCCCACTCTTGGCAGCTGTGTGACTTGGTCAAGTCCCGTGGCCTCTCTGAACCTCGGTGCTTCTTCTGCAGAGTGGGGGGGCTCCCGGCGTGGGTTTGCTGTGCCCTGGCCGGTGTAGCATCACGAGGGAGGTGGGGGGTGTGTGTGTGGAGCTGACTCTGGCTCAGGCTGGGCTGGGGGCGG
Organism: Cnephaeus nilssonii; assembly: GCF_951640355.1. Lineage (NCBI taxonomy): Eukaryota > Metazoa > Chordata > Mammalia > Chiroptera > Vespertilionidae > Cnephaeus > Cnephaeus nilssonii. Next base: position 115,361,933 of record NC_137072.1, on the reverse strand, counting down.
AGGGGGTGGAGGGAGCGTTTGGGAGATGGCGGGCTTGGTCCGAGGCGTAGGGCGCGTACGCCGCTGGTGAGAAGTCCAGCAGAAACACTGTGACATGCACGACCAGCACAAGAATGGACCTGCATCCTCAGGACTGCTCTGGGACCAGGACCTGGCGCTCCGTGTGGGGCTGGGCCCAAGGGGAGCCACAGGGAAGATGCGGGAAGTAGCTCCCTGCACCTCAGCCGCCTCGGTTTGGAATGCGCTGCCCGAGGAGGTAGTGAGTTCCCCGTCCCGGGAGGAATGAGAGTCTTGGCTGGAGTTCTGCTTGGGGGGCCTCGGAGAGGACACCAGGGGGGTTGGGCTGGGTGCCGGCAGTCCGCCCCCGCTCAGGATTTAGGGCACAGGGGTGCTTCCCCAGGTGTCCGGGCACCTGCGCCTCAGGCTGGACAAGCTTATTGAGTTTTTTTACTTTTCTTGCAGCAGAAAGAGCAACGTCGGCACAAATTTGCCTTTAAAATAAGATGCTGTGAGTCTGCCGCATGCAAATGGGTTTCAGCAGCTGGAAGGCTGACCTTGAGCTGTGTCCTTGGCCTCATGGAAGGGCTCTGAGCCCCGTGCGTGAGGCTGGAATGGCAGCCTGGCTGGGCGTGGGGCCATGGGAAGGCGCCCTGGATGCTTGCCTCTGAGGGAGGGAAACACGTTGTCCTTGAACCTGTGGACAGAGGGAGCGGGATCCACCAGCTCTGTGAGAGGACAGGGCTCTGTCCACTGTCCTGGATCCACGGCCCTGCCCCCCAGACACCTGCATCCGCTGCTGTCACCGCCCCGTCCCGTCATTGTGAGTCAGAGCTCACACTCACACCAGCGCTGAGAGGGAGGCCTCACGGGCCTCCTGGTGAGGGGCCCGGCTGGGCGGGGCTGGAATCCTGGCCACCACTTTCTGGCTGTGTGACTGCGGACTCCTCACTTGCCCTCTCTGATCCTCCGCCTCTTCATCATTAAAGTGGGGGTAATAGTAGTCCCACGCCACAGGGCTGTCGTGAGAATCCGATGAAGTGTATGTGAAGGACTCGGACCTTGCACCCGTGCATCTAAAAAGGGCCACTCGCCACCTCCCTCGGGTGGTAAGTGGCAGAGCTGGGTGTTGCCTGTCTGTCTATACCAGTGGTCGGCAAACTGTGGCTCGCGAGCCACCTGCGGCTCTTTGGCCCCTTGAGTGTGCCTCTTCCACAAAATACCACGTGCGGGCGCGCACGTACAGTGCGATTGAAACTTCGTGGCCCATGCGCAGAAGTCGGTTTTTGGCTCTCAAAAGAAATTTCAGTCGTTGTCCTGTTGATATTTGGCTCTGTTGACTAATGAGTTTGCCGACCACTGGGCTATACGCCGTGCCACCTTATGTTCAACCTGGCCCTGCCCACGAACTGGCCAGAGTGCCCCTCGGTGGCCCGTCCCATGCCAGACACCTCCTGCCACTGCCCCGCAGGATACCAGTCCCCTGGAATGCCCCCTTATCTTTTGGGTATTTTATCTCCCGTCTAAATGGGAACTCGAGTCCAGGCCGCACTGGCTGGTGCACAAGCTCCCTCCCTGGGCACACCCTGGCTGCTGAGTCACTGCCGCGCCCCGCGTCGGGTCGGGGTCTCCTCCTTCGACGTGGGTGACGGGGGCACGCCGGGAGCGGAGGGTTCATTACATCGCACGGCAAGGCTTGTAGGACACGGGACGCGTCATTGGGTCCTGCGTGATGGAGCAGGCCCCGCCGGCCCCGGCACCCTGCCCGGGCCGCTGAGCTGGAGTGATTGCCGCGTCCCGGCAGCTTCCCTTGCCTGGTGAGCCGCCAGGGCCTTCTGCCTTTGCAAACCCTCCCTGCCCGCCCCCCCCCCCCCCGAAAGTGGCCCTGAGCCTCAGAGGCCCAGCTCTAAGCGGGCATGTCCCTCTCTTGCCAGCTTGCTGGGGTGCAGAGCTGGGCCCCCCGTGTAATTAAGGGCATCTGAGGGACACGTGTCAGGTTTACGCGGTGACGCCAGGCGGGCTCCTTCGCCATAAACAGCGTCTGAGAGATTTCCCTGTGAAAATGGGGCGTCCATCAGAGGCCAAATGGGCCATGAAGGGCGTTCCAGGTCCATCGCTCCCAGCTGCTGAGGGGTGCCTGGCACCCACGGGCCAACTTCCCGGCAGCTCCGAGGCCACCCTGGATGGGGGCCTTGTGGTGAGGGTGACCTGTGAGCCCCTGCGGCCCCTGAGACCGTGGTGCCCCGGACGGGCTCCTGCCCCCTAACTCCACCAGGGCAGCCGCCCCTGCTCGCTGCCCAAGCTCCAGCCTCCCCTCTACCCACCAGCCTCTGCGGCTGCCCTGGGGGTCTCTCGCAGTGTGACCCGCAGACCTCCCGTAGCCGACACACTCAGGGGCTGCCCAGGCCCCACCCAGCCTTCCAGGGGCCGGGCCAAGGGATTTGCATTCTTGACAAGCATTTCCTGCTGTGATTATGGGCCTCAGCTTGCCTGCCCTGCAACCTCAAGGAATCCTTCCCTTTCCTTACCTTTCCTTACCGCCCACATTCCCACCCCAGGTCCCTGGGAGAGAAACATGATTGGCTCAGCTCTCTGGGCAGCCTGATGGTTGACTGCCTCTGAAGGGGATTGTCTTCTGCTTGATCCAATCAGCTGAGGGCAGTGTGGGGTGTGGTCATGTGGTGCAGAACTGCTGAGAAGAGGCCGTAAGTTATCCCTGCTATTGGTTTATCAGTTTGTTTAACCCTAGAGGCCCAGTGCACGAAATTGGTGCAAGGGGCTCGGCCCTCGCAGCCCCGCTTCGTCGGGAAGGTCGTCCGGTCTAATTAGCATATTACGCTTTTATTATTATAGATTTGACCCCCTTTGGGTGTTTTTGCATAGTTTTGGGATTCTAGTCTCTTCGGCCGTTTCAATTTTTTAAAAACAACCAAATGGTGCACACAATTTTAAAATCGCCAATAATCATCAAATTTTCAGTCTTACCTATGTTGGAGCTGAGTTATAGCAGTGTAATGCCAACTATATGAGTAGTTTTAAAAAGAAATAGGTGCAATTAATTTTAGTAATTAATTTATATGTCTAAAGTAAGACCAACATATCATCAACACTGAGATTATTAATGAGACATCTCGCGTCATGTTTTTCACACGGCGTCTTTGAAATCTGGTGTGTATTTTATGCTTACAGTTCATCTCAGTCCAGGCTAGCCACGCTGCAGGGCCCGGTGGCACGTGTGGTTGGTGGCTGTCGTACCGGGCAGCGCGGCTCTGAATGGTGGCTTTGCTGTACAGCCTTTCCAATGTGTTTGTACCCACGTTTGAATAGTTTAAAATAGTGTAAGGGCTTTTCAGTGTGCTGTCTGAGAGCACTGGACTTCAAACTGTTGGGTTCCCAGCAGTAAATGCTCATGAAATCTGCTGGAGGATTATGCCCTTTGTTCCTGATTCTCTGCCTCCTGTTCTTGCTGGGTGTTAGGTCCCGAAGGAGGAATGAGGCCAGAATGGTGAGGGATTATGAATCTATTCGCTCATCTGCACACCAGGTGGCTGAGCCTGGCTGGCAGCCCCCAGTGACGGGAATCGGTGGCTTTTAAAGGACTCCAGGCGGGCTTTTCCTGGGCGGAGACTTCTCTGTGCAGGTCCGGATCCTGGGAAGTCCGGAGGGGAGAGAGAATGGTCTTAGCAAGTGGAATGTGGTCTAGGCCAGTGGTCGGCAAACTGCGGCTCGCAAGCCACATGCGGCTCTTTGGCCCCTTGAGTGTTCTAACGCCACTTCTTCAAAATAGACTCGCCCAGGCCAAAAACCGACTTCTGCACATGGGCCACGAAGTTTCAATTGCACTGTACATGCGCGCCCGCACATGGTATTTTGTGGAAGAGCCACATTCAAGGGGCCAAAGAGCCGCATGTGGCTCGTGAGCCGCAGTTTGCCGACCACTGGTCTAGGGAAGTGAAATGCCCATTGTGAAGTGGCCTAAAGGTCAGTTCCCAGGGAGGGGGTGTCGATTCAATAGTTCAGTCAAACCTGGTCACTCGGGGTCCTTGTTGGCCAGGCCAGGTAGGCCATCATCAGGGTTCATGTCTCACTAGTGAGTGTGCTGGTTTTCTGGGATGGCCTCAAACTCAGTGGCTTCAGATAACCGGAGTGTATGTTTTTACAGCTCTGCAGCCAGACGTCTGAAATCAGGTGTGTGTGTGTGTGGGGCTGTGTTCCCTCTGGAGCCCCCACCCCCACCCCGGGGGAGAACCCGCTCTTGCTGCTTCCAGCGTCTCCAGGCTGCCGGCATTCCTTGGCTTATGGCCGCATCACTCCAATTTCTGCCTCCCCGTCACATTGCCTCCTCCTCAGGGTGCCTCTCCTCTGTGTGTCCTTTCTTGAGACACTTGTCCCTGGATTTAGGGTCCACTTGGATAATCAGGGTGATCACATCTCCAGATCCTCACCTTTATTGCATCTGCAAAGAGCCTTTTTCTAAATAAGGCCGCACTGACAGGTTCCGGGGATCGGACCGGGGACACAGCTTCTCCAGGGCCACCCTTCCGCCCACCCCCGTGAAGTGCGAGTGTTGTGACAGGAGGGGTGAAGAAGCGAGGAGGATGCGACGGTTTATGTTCCTCCGGCATGAAGCGCGTACAACCAGAGTGGCTATGAGAGGCACACGCACACCCAGCATCGTCTCTCAGCGTCACGGGAGGTCTGGTCCACGCCGGCCAGGGCTGGGTCACGTTGGCCACTCCAGGAGTGGACGTGGGTTCACGTGGTAAACGAGTGTGTCAGATGCAGCCGGGGAAGCGAAAGGAAAGACAGCGGGACGGCAAGAACGTCTTAGCTGTCCAGGAACGGGCACGGCCGTGCCGGTAACGTGCGCTGGAAAGGGCCGGCTCCACCGCGCGGATCCGTGCCGGCTTTCCCCCGGGGTGGTCACGGCTGTGATGATGTGTTTGTCTAAGGATCACCTGCCTGTTATTAATGAGGGGGAGGATCGACAAACGAAGGGGAGAGACTCTCCTGCCGGGATACAAAACAGAGAACGGAGCTGAATCCGTCAGTCACCCGGGGGGCCGGGGGACAGCAACCCGCCTGTAGGAGTTCTCCGGGCTCCGCGGGGACGCTGTGGCCGCGGCCCTGCTTGTTCGCGGTGGCTTTATGCGCCCCTTCCTCTTCTCTGTGACCATCAGGGCGGCACTCATTTGGGTTTGCAAATGAGGTTTTCTTGATGTTGTCATGTCAGCATCTGGATTCAAGGCGGCTGCCTCCCAGACCGGGCCCTCCCCCGTGTCACGGCGGCCCCCTCCCCCTCCTAACCGCCCCCAGGGCCCTGGGGTTTGCTAATGAGCCCGGAGGCCACAAACAGTAATGAGAGTGTTTGCTGGCTGCTGTGGGCTTGCCCTTGGGATCCCTTTCTGTCATTAAACGGGGAATTCTCCTTCTGCCGCCGCGTTTGAAGCGAAGGCTTGCCCTCGCGGTGGCATTCACGTATTCCTTCACCCCCCCTTCATTCATTCATTTACTCATTCATTCATTCATTCATTCGTTCAGCAAATCGCTGCGGAGTGTCTGCTGAGAGCCAGGTTCCAGCGCCGTGCCGGGCCCACAGAGGGGGAGAGGAAAGCAGGCTCGGGGTCACCGGACCCAGCTCTTCCCGGGAGCTCCGTGACCTTGGGAAATTCCTTTCATCCTTCTTGGTCTCCTCCGCTGTGAAATGAGGAGACAGACAGAACTGTCGCTGAGCCCCAAGAGCTGCAGAGACCACTCGGAAATTGTGGGGTCTGCTTTTCGCGGCTCAGTGGTTCTCAGAGAGAGAGGGGACTGGCCCAGAGAGGTTCTGAGAAGGCCCCTCCCTCCTCTCCCCGCTGCGTGCCGCTCCCCGCCTCCCCCCTGCTGGGGTTACTGCTTATCTGCCCGAACAGTTTGTGTCCCTGAGAGGGTCACCAGGTTTTGCAAACAAAAAGACAGTGTGCCCAAATTAAATTTGATTTCAGAAAACAATTCTTTTTTCATAGGATAAGTATGGGCTGTATAACATTTGGGACACGCTTATAGTAAAGAATGCTCGAGTCCCATCTTTTACACGGCAGCGCCTGTCCCGGGGTGTGCTGGGAAGTGGTGGAGTTGCAGTTTTTGATTCCCTCACCAGCCACCACCGCCCTCTTTACAGACAACCACACCCAGACCCTGAGCGGCCAAGGCGGGCAGCGCGGTGGGGCGGCCTGGGAGGGAGCGGGGCCCTGACTCCCGTCGGATGGGGCGGACGGCAGAGTGTAGCCACTCAGATGAGAGGTGGCTGCGTGTTTAACCCCCAGGACTAAACATTCACCAGAGGAGACGGCTCTGAGCTCAGGACAGTGTGGGCCTCCAGGGAGCTGGCCCTCCCAGCCTCGCTCAGCCCTCCTCGCCTCCTCAGTCCTCCCAGCCTCCTCAGCCCTCCCGGCCTCCTCAGCCCTCCCGGCCTCCTTCCTCCCGGCCTCCTCAGTCCTCCCAGCCTCCTCAGCCCTCCCAGCCTCCTCAGCCCTTCCTGCCTCCTCAGTCCATGTTTCTCAGAGACGTCACAGTGGGGAACAGAGTTGTGATTGGAGTGCGATTTGGTTTCTGTCTTTAAAAACATCCATAAAGCACGGGGGGGGGGGGGGGGGGGGGAGGGGGCGGGAGCCGAGGAAGAGGATGGAGCCGTTCTGTCATTCTCGCCTTCAGACCAGGCCGTTGCTGGCTCCCGGAGTTTCTGCCTCCCGGCTCCGACCCGCAGGGGAACCATCTGCCCCTTAAGCGGCACGGAGCCGCCCGGTCCCCCTCTAAGGCCCTGCATGCAGGGCGCATCCTGGTGGAGGACTCACGCAGCTGCGGGAGCTGCGGCCGCTTCCCGCCGGGCGCCGTAATGGAAGTTCCGACGGCTCTCATTAGCCCAGCGACTCCTTCTGGCCTCGGTTCGCCGGCTCCTCCGCCTCCTGGTGTACCAGCTGGCCTGGGAAGGTGTTGCTGGTCAGCAGAGCAAGGGGACACGCGTGTCCTTGACCGAGTGGGTCCCCCTCCGGGGCTTGCGCAGGGCCTCCCAGAGCCAGGACGGCGGGTGTTTACCTCTGAGCTCACTGCCTGGCACGTTGGAGCTGCCCTGTGGTCCCCACTCCGTGTCGTGGCCCCTGGAGCCACTTGGCTGCCAGGCCCACGGGTCGCACAGAGCAGAGACCTCAAGCCCAGCTCGTGGATCCCGGGCCAGGATGCTCCAGAGCCGAGGGCTTTGCATTGTGCCGAGCCCCGTGCTGCCGTCCCACCCTCGGTCTCTGCACCCGCTTCATCCGTGCACGCCGTCCCGGACTCCCTGGTCCTGGCGTCACGAGGGTCGCCGTCACAGCCCGTGTGCCTGGCACCTCACGGGGACGCACGTGCGGGAATGGAAAGGACACGTGAGGGCAGGGAGGCGGTCCAAGCCTCCTCCGCACACCAGCCAGCCGCCCCTGCCCGAGCCTGGCCCCGGCGTCCACCTGTGGCTGACACCCTCCCGTGGACCCGGCCCAGGAGGTCAGACAGGCGCCGCCCATCAGGCTTTCTGGAAGGGGAGGGAGGAATGCCCCCCGAAGGCCTCCCTCCGGTGTGTGAGGTCGTGGGTGTGAGGTCCCCACACCGCCCACCCAGCCTGACGGGGTCATCTACTCGGCAGGGCAATGAACTTGGGCCGGAGGTTTGTGTCTCCGGGGAGAGCCTGGGAACCCCCAGCGGGCGGCCCGGCCTGAGGGCGCCTTGCTGTGCTCATTTAAAAATATATATATATTTATTGGTTTCAGAGAGGAAGGGAGAGGGAGAGAGAGAGAGAAACATCAATGATGAGAGAGAATCATGGACCGGCTGCCTCCTGCCTGCCCCTCACTGGGGATCGATCCCGCAACCCGGGCCTGTGCCCTGACCGGGAATCGAGCCGTGACCTCCTGGTTCGTGGGTGGACGCTCAACCACGGAGCCACGCCGGCCGGGCGGTTTGCTCATGTTCACATGGGAGCAGGGAGCCTGGGTGGGGAGAGGGCTTGTGTGGCCGGGGCGCAGGGCACCCGGCGGGAGGCGCTGGACTCTCCTTGGGGGTGCGTGGCCATCTCGCAGTGAAGGGACGTGGGCTGCCCCGCCGCGCCCCGCAGTGTCCGGAGCACGGACCTGGGGGTCCAACCAGCGTAGACGCTCCCAGCACGAGGACACGCATCCTTGGGGCCTCGGTTTCCCTACATGGAAATGGCAAACTGCCTCGCACTCCCAGGGCTGCTGGGAGGGTGGGGCATCCTGTGGGCGAGGCCTCTAGCTGGTGCCTGGGTCCCTGGGTGCCTGGGTGCCTGGGTCCCTGGGTGCCTGGGTGTCTGGGTGCCTGGCCGTGGTGGGTTCTCAGAGAGCGACCTTCTGTCTTTAAAAAAAAATCCATAAAGCACAGGGCGGGGCAGGAGCCGAGGAAGAGGACAGAGCCTGGGCGTCCGGTGTGCAGCCAGGACGGGAACATCTCCCGGCACTCCTGTTCACTGCCTGGTATCCTGGGCCCAGGCAGCTGGCAGCGCTGGAGAGGGGGGCAGGACAGCTGGGAGCGCTGGAGAGGGGGGCCCAGGCAGCTGGGAGCGCTGGAGAGGGGGGCAGGACAGCTGTGAGCGCTGGAGAGGGGGGCCCAGGCAGCTGGGAGCAGTGGAGAGGGGGGCAGGACAGCTGTGAGCGCTGGAGAGGGGGGCCCAGGGCAGCTGGCAGCACTGGAGAGGGGGGCCCAGGCAGCTGGGAGCGCTGGAGAGGGGGGCCAGGCAGCTGGGAGCGCTGGAGAGGGGGTCCAGGCAGCTGGGACTGTTGCCCCGGGAGCAGGGCAGACGCCTGGTGGCCTGAATCGGGTCCTGTGGAGACACAGCACCGAGACCAGGGGCAGCTGGGTGGGCCCCGGGCCAGGCCTCTACCGGCAGCACCCCTTTCAGTCCGACCGTGAGGGACCTGACAGGTGAGGGGATGGAGCCTAGAGGGGGAGATGCCGCCGGCCCACAGCCACGCCGAGCGGGAGGGGCCCTGCCCGTCCGCCTCCCGGCCCACACCCTCACCCTCACCCTCAGCCACCTTGGGGTGTCCCGGATGTTGGGGCTGTCGCTGCTGTTCCAGCCCCTCTTGTGCAGGTCCTGGACACTGCCTGCAGCCCCTGTCACCCCGTCCTCCTCTCCCCCTGCCCCCCAGAGGCGGGGTTCCGGGCCACTCCACGAGGCAGGAGCCAGGCTGTGTGTACAGCACACAGAGCTCGCTTAGTCTGGGGGGCTCCCTCTGGGCACCTGAATGCTCAGAGCCTGGTGCAGGGTCTGGCACGTAGTAGGTGCGCAGTAAATACCTGCTGGATAGATAAATGGCCCCATTTAGGAACATGCAAAGCATGGGGGCTGGCTAAAGGGGAGGGTGGTGTTGGCAGCGAGGGGGAGGGGGCGGGGGAGCCACAGGAGGCCTTAGGGAGGATCATGAGCGTGGTGAGGATGTTGCCGTTTCGGGAGAGTCCCTCCGGCCGCGGGGGAGACGGGGCCAGAAGGCAGCCAGTTCCAGGAGCCGTGACAAAGCTGGGCCGGCAGGGGCAGGAGAGGCGGCAGCAGGCTTGGCCGGCTTTGCCAACCATGACCTCAGCACCCTGCTCATGCCTGAGCCGCGTCTCCCCTGCGCCTGGGGCAGACACGGGCTTGGCACGGGCTCTGATGGGCACGCTGATGTGATGCGGCCCGAAGGCGTCTTGTCAGCAGGCCATTTGGCCCCACTCGCCTGCCTGGGCAGAGGCCGCGCCTGCGGGAGGCAGGGCGGGGGGAGGAGCCAGCGAGGCCAGCTGTCATCGTCCGGCCAGCACCAGGCCCCCGTTCCTTCCCACGGCGGCTCCTCACGCTGGCCCGGGACAGCGCTCCACAGTTTGCAGAGCCCTCCGGCCTGGGCAGGTCCTGTCACCATCACACACGCAGGGAAACTGAGGCTCGGGGGTGAAGTAAGAGCCAGGAGAGGGTGGGATTCAGAGCCAGGACCCTGGAGCAAATTCGCCACACCTCGGCCCTCTGTCTGTCTCGTTATGAATTCTTGCCCTCCCCCCACTTCCTCTCCGTATCCCACGGTCCTGGGACTTGGTTTGGGTGCATCATGGGAATAAGCCGGTCCTGACCATGTTCAGGCAGGTGCTCGTTGCCGGGCAGTTGGGTATTTGTCGCCTCATGAAATCCTCACTTCCCTTTGGACAGGCGAGCAGGCCCAGGCACGTCTGTAACTTGCCGAGAATCGGGCAGCTGTTAAAGTGGGGTCTCCCGTCACAGCCTGGTCAGCGCCTCCCAGGTGGCTCTCAGACCTCAGCACCCGGGGACCTTGTCGAATGCAGGTTCCAGGCGCCAGTGATTCTGATCCGGGGTTGGGGCGGGGCGGGGCAGGGCCCGGGGAGCTCCGTCTGCAGGAGAGAAGCCGGTGACGCTGCCTCGGGCTTCCAGGAGCTTGTGCTGCAGGAGCGGCCGGAGCAGGTGGGCTCCTCGGTCCCCTGCCCCTGCCCCTGCCCCTGTAGCTCTGGCCTCGGGCCACCTGACCGCCTGGAGGGCCCACAGGGGTCTGAGTGAGGGGTGGCGCCTGGAGGGCTGTGCTGGAGCCGATGTGGGCGTTACTGCTCCCGTGAGCACCGTCCGACCTGGCCTAGAGTCAGGCCTGCAGCCTGACCGGGGCCTGCTGACCACAGGCACAGCCCCAGCTGCCCAGTCCCTGAACCTCAGGCCCATCTGCCTCTGTGCCGGCCAGGCCAGCAGCCACTCTGCAGGGGCCGTCTGGCCTGGCAGGGAGGAGCTGGCAGCCCCAGCCCTGGCCCTGTGGGCACCCACTTGCTCTGGCCCCGGCTATGGCCCCTCTGCTGGCAGAGGTGGGCCGAGCGTGGTCAAGGGTCCAAGGTCACCCCTAGGCTCCCTCCCCGACCCGCCCTCTTCTGGGGCCTGCATTTCTGCCTGAAGGGGGCGGGGCCTGTCTTTAAAAGCCTGTGACCCCAGTGGAGCATCATCAGCCGTCAAAAGGACGGAGACACTGACCATCGCTCCAGCCTGGCGAACCTCGACAGCCTGAGGCTGAGGGGGAGAGGCCGGCATGGGCCGCAGGTTGTAGGATTCCCGTCACGTGAAGCGTCCAGGACAGGCGTGTCGGCAGTGGCCGGGAGGGGCAGTGACCGCTGGGGTACAGGGTTTCTGGGGTGATGAGAACGTGTAGCATTAGACAGTGGGATGGCTGCGTCACACAGGGAATGTGCTAAAACCCGCTGAGGCCGCGCTGTGCAGTGTCCAGGGAGGACCCGGGGGGCGGGGGGGGGGGGCGCTGTGACTGTGCCCTGTTCTGGTCCAACGCGCCCCACAGTCCCGGTTCTCTGGACTCCTCCCCCTGCTGTCCTGACCCCGCCTGAGGGCGCCTCTGCGGAAGCTGGGGTTCGAGGAGCCCCATTGGAGCATCCGGTCCTGCATGTTAGCCCCGTCCTCACCACGGCCGCGCGCGACCCGACAGGTTGTCCCTACTTCACAGGCGAGGAGACTCGGTCTCGGGCCACACACCCTGCGGGTGGCGGTGCTGGGCCCGGGCCGGAGTCTGCGGGTCAGGCCTGCCCTCTCGCTGTCCCCATGCCCAGGGCTGTCCCAGGCCCCACAGGAGGTGCTGGGATACAAACAGGAGCAGATGTTGGCGTGCAGGCCGTGGCGGCCTCCCCGGGGCAGCGGCACGAGCTGAGACCCGAGTGGTGATCCGAGCTGCCCGGGGGCCCGTGACGGTGGCGCTGTGGTCAGCGCAGCGTCCGCGAGGCACCTCGTGTGTGGGGCGAGGGGAGGGTGCACCCTTCCCGCCTCTAACGCAGGGTGGGTGGCCGTGCTCTGCGTGGCAGGTGCTGTCATGTGCCAGCCCCCCTTTCTCAGCCAGCGCCGCCGCGTAACGCACCACCACCGCGCCCCAAGGTTCTTCCTCCCAAACCCTCGCCTCCATCGCCCACTGGAGCGCCTCAGGCTGGGCACATGCAGCTACACCCCCGCTAAGATGGCACAGCTGAGCCTCGAGAAGGGGTGTGGCCAGCCCATGGCCGCGCAGCCAGGGCCCTGGAGCCCGGGTCCAACCAGGGCGTCTGCCTGGCAGGACTCACAGTCACACCTCCTGCGGGGGCGGGGGGGGCAGAGGGGGGGCGGATATGAAACTGACGTATACGCTGTAAATTGCCTGCAGACGTTTAGTGTCTGTTACTGTGGTAACCGCCCAGCATTTATGGACCACATTGGCCTGGGCACCCTTGGTTACGCTGCCGCTTTAATTTAATAGCGTTGTTATTGCTCCGTCGTAAACGTCATATAAATTATGCATATGTCCACACGCATCACACCACATACATAGAACATGCGTTTCTGCATATCCATTGTCCCTCAGTAGAGCTATTAAAATATGTGTTCGTTACTGAAAATCCAGGGTCAGGAAAGGAGGAGGAGAGAATTAAAGAGAATTAAAAATATCTTAATCCAATCACCTTAAGGCCCCTCTGCTGACAGGGTGGATGGAACATGGCCGCCAGGCTGCCTCTCTGCTGGCGTGTGCCGTCTGGCGTGGCTGTGGCCACCGGTCTGTATAATGAAAACATTGTGTACACAACCTCATGTCCTGCCCTCGCCCCCTTAGGGTGCTGAGAGGAAACAGCAAGAACCAGAGCCACGTCTGGGAGCCGGCGCTGCTGGGCTGTGGCCTGGCGTGTGGCTCTCCGTGCCCTGGGCGAGGCTGGGCTTCCCCACGGGGGCTGGGGGGGCCGTGCCAGCGCTGAGGCCTGGCTGCACCCCACTCCCACCCTCGTGCGCACCCCCCAGGCGGCTCCCTGGGTGGTCTTTGTGAGCGAGCGCAGTGGGCTTCCCTCTTGACCGACGCCTCCGTCCCGCCGCCACCTGCTCCCTAAGCGCCTGCTTCCCCCTGTTTCCTTCCCGCCAAAGCGGGCTCCCCGGCGGCTCCGGGCCTCTGCCGGCCACGGGACAGGAGAAGCGCGTTTACTGACTAAAAGCGGGAAACGCCCTCCAGGCGGAGGAGCAGCTCTGGAGACCAGAGGGAGCCGTGCTTTGAGCAGAGCACGGAGCCCCGTGGGAGGGGAGCTGCCAGGCGTGGGGTGGAGGGAGGCGAGGCTGGGAGAGAGGGCGTCCGTTACTCTTCACCGAGTTAAAAACAGGGAACGCCCTGGCACTCAACACGGATGTTTGTAATCACGCATGTGCTGATCCTGCTGATCGGGGCTTGTTCGGGCCGGGGCCCTGCCTGGGCTGCGTGGCTGGGCTGTCACACACTCGTCCCCTGTCCCCCTCCTCCTGCCCCCACCCCGGATCGATGGGCTCGGCCCGTCCGTCCGGGCAGGTCCTGCTCGGGGCAGTGGCCAAGGCCCAGGTTGGTGGCCTGTCTGCTGGTGTCCCGCAGGCCCAAGCAAACCACAGGGCCCAGCCCAGAGTCTGGGGGGGGGGGGGGGGCGGGGGCGGCGATGCTGGGTTCCCGCGCAGGGGCAGGAGGCGGGGAGATTGGGCTGCCTTGGGGACGCAGGTCACAAACCGCGTCTGACTCCGAGACCTTGGCTTTCCTCTGACATAAGATGGGGGTTGTTGGAGGCGGTGGTGCGGGAGGCCAGCCCAGCCCGGCAGGGCGGGGCCAGGAGAGCCCTGGGAGAGGCAGAGAAGTGGGGGGGGGGGGATTGGGCATGAAGACTGAGCCAGGAGGTGGAGGGGTAGAGGGGAGGGAGGGAGGGAGGGAGGGAGGGCTCGATGAGGAGAGAGGAGAGAGTCAGGCCCAGCCAGCAGAGGACGGAGCTGCCATCACCGAGAGTGGGGGCTGCGCAGAAGAGGGGGTTGGAGGGATCAGGGTTCAGTTTGGGGACCAGTGGAGGGTTTTGAGCAGAGACACACCATGACTTGGGGGACCCATCGCCCGGGAAGCTGTGGGAGAGCAGAGTGGAGGGGGGCCCCAGGAGGCATGGTCTGATGGGCGGTTGTTGAAAGGAGACCCACTGGGCCTATGAGTCCCCACCAGGAATGTGAGGTCACAGGGGTCCCATCCACGGGGAGCTCAGTGGGGGGCGGGAAGGGGTGTCGTTGGTCTCCGTGGCCCCCAGAATTGGCTAGTGAGTGTCAGGTTTGCATCCCAGTCACCTGCGGGCACAGGAGGGCACCCCCAAACTGCTTCTGGAAGGAGCCGCAGGGGAGGAGGCAGGAGGCAGGAAGGAGACAGAGGGGTCAGGGCTCTGCCCTCTGGCCAGCGGGGAGGAGGGGCCGCTGTCTCCCCACCCCTCAGGCTCCTGCTGCCTGGTGGGGGCCCCACTTGGGGGTGCAGGGCCTCTGGGTGGGGTGAGGTGGGCCCGCTTGAGTTGAACGGCACAGGACTGGGTCCTAATGAGCCTCGCCTTCCTGTTTCTCCCCTCCCCCCAGCCGATGTCATCTCCACTGTCGAGTTCAACCACACGGGAGAGCTGCTGGCCACAGGCGACAAGGGTGGCCGGGTCGTCGTCTTCCAGCGGGAACCGGAGGTGCGAGGGGCCTGGAGCAGGGGGGGTGGGTGGGCTGTCTTCGGCAGGTGCCCACGTTCTACCAGCTGGGTCCCCGGGGAGCTCGCCTGCCTCCCGCAGGACCCCGGGCTGGCTGGAGGGGGTGCGCGGTGCAGGGTGGGGCCAGCAGGTCTGGGGCAGGGAGACCCTGGGTCCACTCAGCAGGTGTTTGCTGATGTCACTGCACCCTGGACCCAGAGACGCAGGGCGAGGAGAGCCAGGCTGCCCTGGCAGAGCGGACACTGTCTCACCCTGGGAGGAGGGGGGCTGTGGGCTGGCGGGGGGCGGGGGGCGGTTTTGTTAGGCCTAGGCCCGAGCCCCAGCGACCTTGGTGGTCCAGCAGAATTCGGGTAAGATGGGGCGGCCTGGAACACCCCCCGGGGGCGCTGTTTCTGAACCGCTGACAGAAAGGGGTGAGAAAAGGCTTTGTTTATTGAGCACCTACTACGTGCAGACACCTTGCCACCTTCTCTCCGCACTTCCCACGTACCCGTGCTGCTCACGTCAGCGGGTGGGGGCTGACACCACCTTTCACAGACGGGGACACTTGGAGAAGTCACCCCAGGGAGTGAGCACAAACCAGGATGGAAACCCTTACACAGCACCCTGCCTCTGAGGGCGGCCCCCCATCAGACACCCGCTGGATAAGGACCTGGGGGGAGGCCAGGGGGGAGGGGAAGAGGGAAGGATGTGGGGGGAAGAGGACCCGCATTCAGTCCTTAGCATCATCCAGACCTCACCTGTGTCCCCGTCACCTCCCTCTGCCCAGGGGTGGAGCAGAGCTTCATCCTCCCCCTCCCCCCCACAGCCGGCTGGAGCTCGGGTGGAAGCGGCTGAGCAAGGACACCCCGCGGGGACGTGGGCACCCCAATCCGTTACCCCGCCGGTCCTGTGGCGGGAGCGGCCGAGTCCTTGAGCGGGACTCGTGTGTCCCACGGGGTGGCCGAGCACAGCCTTCTTTCTGCCAAACTGCGGAAGGAGGTTCAACGGGGATGCGAGAGCCTCGGTTTTGAATTTTTCTCCTTTAATGTTTTTAAATCCCGGTCCCGCTGACCTTTGTCCCACACCGTGCTCATGGGACACGGCGTGAGTTGGAGGCAGGAATACGGAAGAACTTGAGAGCTTTCTAGAAGCAAGACGGGGGTAGACGTTTGGCAGTTGGTGCTTTTTGCACATCCCCGGGAACTGGACGTGGTGCCTGGTGAAGTGCCTTGGGTTGGCTGCCCGGCGGTGATGCTCCGTTGTAGTGTCAGGTTGCCATAGAAACGCTGTCTCCTGGGAAGTGGCCCCTGGTGCCCGCTGTGGGCTCACCACCTCATTAGTTTGGGGCTCTGCTGCCCACGCCAGGATGGGGACCCCCAGCGGGGGAAGCCGAGAAGCAGTCCCCTACCTGAGTCTGACATAACAGGGCACTGCCCAGGGGACACTGCTTCAGCACATGCTCAGTCCTCACGTCCTGCCCCGTGGACACGTGGGCGTGAGGAGCAGACCACAGCCTCAGCCTCTGCGACAGACGGACCCTGTGGGGGAAGCTACACTTAGTGGTCACGTGGCCGAGGCAGGTTCAGTCCCCCTGAGCCTCCCCTTGCTGACCTGTAAAATGGGGAGAGTACTCAGCATAGAGGGGCCTCGAGGACAGACGGAGATGAGGCATGATCCACACTGAGCTCCGTGTCTGGCACACGGTAGGTGCTCAGTAAACAGGAGCTAGCTTGTCCCGCAGCCACACCGCAAGGAGATGAGAAAGTCGGGTTTCCGGTGACCCTTGGTGGGTCCAGGGGCACCCTGGCGCCCGGTCACCATTGCTGTCGGGCCCGCCATGGGTTTAACCCCTGGGCCTGGCTCCGGCCTGTTCCCACCCCCGCCGTCCTAGCTCAGGCCCCACCGGGTTTCCTTGCAGAGTAAAAATGCGCCTCACAGCCAGGGCGAGTACGACGTCTACAGCACCTTCCAGAGCCACGAGCCGGAGTTCGACTATCTCAAGAGCCTGGAGATAGAGGAGAAAATCAACAAGATCAAATGGCTCCCTCAGCAGAACGCCGCCCACTCCCTGCTGTCCACCAACGGTGAGGGCGTGCTGCTTGCGCGTGTGCCTGTGTGCGTGTGTGTGTGTGCCCGAGCACGTGTGTGTATGTGTGTGTGTGTGCCCGCGTATGTGTGCGTACAGGCATGAGTGTGTGTGCAGGCATGTGTGTGCCTGAGTGTGTGCATGCAGGTATAGGCGTGTGTGTGTGCAGGCGTGTGTGTGTGCCTGAGTGCGTGTGCAGGCATGTGTTTGTGCCTGAGTGTGTGTGCAGGCGTGTGTGTGTGCAGGCGTGTGTGTGTGCCTGGGTGCGTGCATGCAGGTGTAGGCGTGTGATGTAATGGTTTACAGCAAATGCTGTTTTCACCTCACTGACACGGCGAGCGTTTTCCTGTCTTTGGCTCCTAAAAACAATATCTGAGCAGCTTTAAATTCTGCCCCGTGAATGTGCCCCTGTCCCCGCCGTCCCTGTTGGACACGGGCCCTTCCCATGGTCACGCGCGGCAGCCGTGGACATGTTGTGGATATTCCCCCTGGGTGGAGGGCTGACACTCCCGAGGAAGGAGGGGCCAGGGAGCACGGGGAGCCTGAGGCAGCTCCATCCTCACCCCCCAGACGCAGGCCACCAGGTGCCGCCTAGGAAGGCCGGCTGGCCGGGTCCCCTCTTCCTTGGGGACCCCCGTCTGTCTTCTCGTAGGGCCTTCACCGGATTGGACGAGGCCCACCCGGACCAGGGAGGGTGATGGGCTGGGGCTGTGGGTTAAAGGTTACTCTCGTCTCAGAGCACCTTCACAGCGACATTCACACACGTTTGACCAAATGGCTGGAGCCTGCGGCTTAGCCCAGCCGACACATAAAGTTAACCCTCACAGCCACCCAAGTTACTCTCTCCATGTTGTTGGCGGGTGGCAGAGAAGTGAGGCTCCCGGAGAGGGGGTGCTGGACCGGGGCGGGGGGGGGCGGCGTCAGGGAGGGGCTTGGCGACGCGGGGAGCTGCGTCAGGGCCGTCTCTCTGGGAATCGTCGAGAGACTGACAACTACCCTGCGCGTGCCGTGCCCTTTGACCTGCGACGTCACCATGGGGATCCCTGGTGAGGAGCGAGAGAAGGCAGGCAGGGGTCCCACGCGTGGAGATGTTCGCTGGGGCCGTTCACCTGGGAGGGAACTGGAACGAACCGCCTCTCCCGGCACAGGGTGGCGGCCGAGCGAGCTCTGGGCCCGTGCGTCCGTGTCGGCGGGCTAGGGCGGACGGATAGCCCATTCTCCGTGTTAACCTGTGTTAACCGTGGGTCTTGCTTCCCTTTGTTCTGTTTTTAAAGACAAAACCATCAAATTATGGAAGATTACCGAGCGAGATAAGAGGCCCGAGGGCTACAACCTGAAGGACGAGGAAGGGAAACTCAAGGACCTGAGCACCGTGACGTCCCTGCAGGTGAGCTGCGGCGGGGAGACCGCTCTGTGGTTCCTTTCTTAGCCGGCGGGGACAGGGGGGCTCGAGGGCCCTGGAGAGTTGAGCCACCGTCAGCGCAGACCCTGCCTGCGGTCATCTGCCTGCTCCGTGCCTCAGAGGCCTCCTGAGGACCAGGCGCCCCAAAGTCCATAAGGAGCTTTTCAGCTGCAATTGAGGGTACAGAGCAAGTCTGCAACCCCGTGTCACACAAAGAGGGAAACTGAGGCCCAGAGAGGGGCAGGAACTCACTGACGCCGCCCAGCTGGTGAGGGGCAGAGCCAGCAGAGAACGTGGCTGAGCGGAGCGGACGCCGAGTCCTGTGCCGAGGGGCAGAGGGAGGCCTGGGGCTGCGCCTCGTGCAGCCTCTACGGAGACTCAGCCTCCGAGATTGCCTTTGGTTACAGAGAGCCGGCGGTTAAGCCGCGGAGCCGTGCTGAGGCCAGCCCCGTCCTCACCGTGATTCAGAGGCCAAAGGACTCCTCTCTCTCCCAGCCGCGGGACCAGCAGGAAGAGTCCCGTGGGGTCACGGGCCGGGGATCACATCCTGCCTCTGCTACCTCCTGGCGGTGTGACCCGGGCGGGGCGCCAGGCTGCACAGCCTGGGTTCTTCGTCGGGAACAAGGGCGAACACTGGCAGGGAGTGTCCTCCGAGCACTGTCTGGCTCAGCTCACTGAACCCTCACCCACATCCTCTCCCGTGGGGTCATCACCCCCATTTCACAGACGCGGAAACCGAGAGCGGGGATCCGAACCCAGGGCAGGCTGGCCCAGAACCGGCGCCCGTCTGCTCTCACGTGGCCGGAGGCCCCTGCCTCACGGGAGAGCCGCGGGGCGGTCAGTGGCGTCCGCGGGGAGGACTGTGGCGAAGTCGGCGCCTTCCCCCTGCAGCAGGCCGGGAAGCACACGGCGCGCCTCCTCTGTCCCCCGCTTCCAGACACCGGGCGCGTAGCGGGTGCTGCGGACGTGCCTGCTGAAGGAGGTGCTGGCGCACAGCTGATCCGGATTTACCCATTCAGCAAACACACTTACTGAGCGCCTACTGTGTGCCAGGCCCAGCTCTAGGTACTGGGAGGCTGCAGTGAACACAGAGCCCGAGGGCAGGATGGGACCTAAGTCTTCTTGGGGTCCCAGTGCCTGGGACAGGCCTGCCTCAGAGGAGGTGGCCCCAGTGGGCCGTGAAGGGGCGGGGACCAGTGTTGGGAAGTGACCGCCCTCTTCAGCTCCCGTTTGCACATCCTAGCAGACTTTAAAAAATACATTTTTATTGATGTCAGAGAGGAAGGGAGAGGGAAAGAGAGATGGAAACATCAATGATAAGGGAGAATCATGGATCGGTTGTCTCTTGCATGCCCCCTCCTGGGGATCAAGCCTGCAACCCGGACATGTGCCCTGATGAAATCGAACTGTGACCTCCTGGTTCATAGGTCAGTGCTCAACCACTGAGCAACCCGGCTGGGCCGTTCTAGCAGATTTGGAAAGGCTTGTTCCTGCCACTTGAAGTGCCGTCTCCCTCAGTTCGCTCCTCAGCTGCGGGTGTGGGCTGCTCCGCGCGGTGCTGCCTGGGCTGGGTGTGAGCGCCTCTCCCGGCTCGCAGACAGACCGCTCCCAGCTCCCCGCACTGCCGCTGGGTGGCTGTGGGCACCCCCCAACGCCCCCCTACCCCTGCTCCCTGCCTCAGTTTCCTCACCGGCAAAATGGAGATGATGCCTCGCCTTTTCTGAGACGACAGCTGGCGCACGCACAGAGCCTCCCGCGAATTGTCATAAACATGAAGTGGGGATCAGTGTTGTTCCCCAGGAGGAGAAATGCACGTTTGAACACGGTGGCTCGACATGGCTGGCGAATTGCACCGATAAATTCTGAGAAGGCAGTAACGGAGGGATGGTGTCCCACCCGCACCGCCAGCCCAGGAAGGGCTGGGAGGGTTTCCTCTGGTGGGAAAGAGGCAATTATCACCTCCTGATGGCCTGGCTTCTGCGGCAGAGCCATGGCCCGCGGGAGTCTTGTTTATTTCCCTCCCCGCATCGGAGATGTTCTTGTAAGTCCCACACATCCCGAGCCGGCACTTAACGTAAACTGAGGCTGCGGGAGGAAGGGGGAGGGCGTGGGTCTTTCCTCCCCGCCTCTCAGCCAGGGAGCCCCTAGCACGGACCGAGGGACTCGCTGCGTTAGCTCTGAGCCGGCACCAGCCTCGCCGCCTTTACGGAAAAGGAAGCGGAGGCCTGAGATGTGGCCCGTGACGGTAACACTGTGAGTGGCAGGGCAGGTTTCGGAGCTGCAGGCAGGTCTCAGTCTGCACCTTTGCACCAGGAACCCTCAGGGGCAGGCACCCCAGCTTCCCGTCCTGACCCTCATTTCCTGACCCCGTGACGTAGACAAGTTGGGTTCATCGTGGCATCCAGTCTTCTCACCGGTGATGTGGGGATGGCAATGCCAGCCCCATTTCCTGGGCATCGAGCCCAGGCCAGGCCTTTGTGTCTGTCTGTCTGTCCTCGCACCTTTGAAACCTCACGTTTTACTGGAGTGACACAGCAGTGTATGCTGAGCCCTGATAGAGATGGGGGCCGTGTGCTGGGTGTGTCGGGGGTGTGTGCCAGCCCTACCTACAGGGCAGCTGCACATTTCTGGGGGGGCTGTTGCCTCCAGATCTTGCAGGAGGAGTTGGGGTTCACTAGCTGTCCCAAGGGCGGAGGGGCGGGGAGCATTCCAGGCAGAGAGCATGAAGGGAAGCTGAGGCGTGCATCTGATTCTGTCTCAGGAGTCCTCGCACGTCCAAGGTGGGGGTTTGTGTGAGTTAGGCTAACACTGATGGCTCTAACAAATGACCCCCCATTGCAGGGCAGAGTACACAGAAATGTCATTCTCACCCTGGCCGGTTTGGCTCAGCGGATAGAGCATCAGCCTGCGGACTAAAGGGTCCTGGGTTTGATTCCGGTCAAGGGCACATGCCTGGGTTGCAGGCTCGATCCCCAGTGTGGGGCGTGCAGGAGGCAGCCGATCAATGATCCTCTCTCATCATTGATGTTTCTATCTCTCCCTCCCTCTCTCTTCCTCTCTGAAATCAATAAAAATATATTTAAAAAAAATTTTAAATGTAATTCTCACTCCTAGCAAAGTGCATGTGGGTTGGCACCTGGCTCTCCTGCAGGGACACAGCCTCCTGCCGTCCCGTGTGCCTCCATCCCTAAAGGCTGGTCTTCACCTTCCTTCAGTGGAAGAGAAAGAGGACAGAAAAGGCACACCTGCCTCTTAACCTCCTTGGCCCATAGTGCCAGCATCACTGTACTCACAGCCCATTGGTCAGAACCAGTCATGTGGCCACGCCCGGATGCAAGGGTAGCTGGGAAATGTAGTCCTTCTCTGGGCAGCCACTTGTCACTTCCTGGTAGAAGGGATGCAGATGTTTGGTGGACAGTCAGCTGACTCTGCCATGGTATCTTCTCATTCCATTTGAGAGAGGAGGAAATTGGGGTGCCAATCCAAAGTCACATGGTGGGCTCAGAACCAACCCCGGGAGGCCAAGCGAAGGAGGTAGGCTTTCCGGCCGGGCTGGTGGTGATGGACGTTATTTCTGACGCCTGCGGGATGGGTGCCCGCTGGTGCCCTCCCCGCTGTGGCTGCCTGGCCCAGGTGGCCTGCCCCCGGCAAATGGCCGCTCTGACCTGCCCTCCTCCTTGGCAGGTGCCTGTGCTGAAGCCCATGGACCTGATGGTGGAGGTGAGCCCGCGGAGGGTCTTTGCCAATGGCCATACCTACCACATCAACTCCATCTCCGTCAACAGCGACTGCGAGACGTACATGTCGGCCGACGACCTGCGCATCAACCTCTGGCACCTGGCCATCACCGACAGGAGCTTCAGTATCCTTTCCCGCCGCCTTGGCCGCCGGCGTCTCCCGCGGTGGCTTCTGGGTGGGGCTGGCTGGCTGGCTTGTAAGGAGCTGGCTTGGGGGCTTCTGCTTCGTTCAACTTCGGTGAGACCACAGTGTGTGAATGATGGCAGACGTGAGCTCACGCTGAGACTTTGTGAACACTTGAGAACCACTGCTGTGAGGGTTACATTTGACCCCTCGCCGCCTCCTCGCTGGGGTGGCTGTGATCCCTGTCACCCTGGGACCTCACCAGGGACGAAGGAGGAGATAAGGTCCTGGGGTCACCCCTCCCAGAGGAGGGACAGGATAATTCTCCTGAGACCGTCCACCAAAGACTCCTCTGGACCCTCCCCACCGGGGTCCCACCCAGGGCTTAGAGCAGGCGTCCTCAAACTACGGCCCGCGGGCCACATGCGGGTGTTTTTGCCGTTTTGGTTTTTTACTTGAAAATAAGATATGTGCAGTGTGCATAGGAATTTGTTCATAGTTTTTTTTAAACTGTAGTCCGGCCCTCCAACGGTCTGAGGGACAGTGAACTGGCCCCGTTTAAAACGTTTGAGGACACCTGGCTTAGAGTGACAACGAGGGTGTCAAAAGCCCAGCCGGACGGAGTCGGGGCCCCTGTGTGGTGGCTCCCTGTGTCTGGACAAACTAGGGGCAATGGGATTGAGTCCAGCGCCCACAGCTGGTGAGGAATGGACTGTCCAGACACGAGCATGGGCCTGGGGCAGGGCTGAGGCCGGCCCAGCAGGGCTGAGTGGAGAGAGCAGGCTGGTTGCTACGATGTCGCTGTTCTGAAGACTGATGATAAGACCAATAATGACAGCGAGGCTCTTGTCTAGCATTAGCACATCTTAATATTAACTCATTTCATCCCCACCACGACCCTGTGAGGCAGGTGCAGTGCGACCCTCCTTTACAGATGAGGAAACTGAGTCACAGGGAGCCCAGGGAACGTGCTGAGCCCACTCCTAGCAGGAGTCGCACCTCCAGCCCCCGAGTCTCGTTTCCACCTTCGACACCAGGCTGCTCTGCTGAAGGACGGTGCCCAGATGTAGTGAGGGAGGCCCTGCTCCTGCGGCCCCTCTGGAGCAGGCGGACGTAAACCACCGATGCAATGAGCCAGTGGAACATGCGGCAGGCGGGCAGGCGGGTAGTGCTGTGGGAGCGAGTGGGCCGGAGAGCACGTGGCGCGCATTTTTCTCCGGGGACTCGCTGGGCTGCAGGCGTGGGGTGGGTGGAGGGCCAGGGCAGCGGTTTTGCCAAGTGCACGGCAGACATGGGGCTGATGGTGAATGCAGGGAGAGGAAATAATGACTGACCCTGGGACCTAAGTCAGCTGAGGAGGCGAGGGCGGTGACAGGAAGGGAGCGTTGGGTTTGGGGTCCCCGTGGGAACTGGAGGGCTTCCCTGGCTGCAGATCCTGCCTGTGGGTAGCCTCTGATTTGTGAAACTGAATTGTTAGTTGATCGGCTATAGACGCGTCCTGGCCTTGGGGGTGGAGGAGTATGTGTGGTAAGGTCCTGGGGTCACCCAGGGCTCCGGCAGCCTCGCTGTAGACCTAGGTGCCGCTCAGCCGATGGAGGAGTGATGGAGTCTCCAGCCCGCGGTGGCTGTGCAGACCTCCCCTGGCCGACCGGTTCATCGGGGAGTCACGCTGCGTGTGGCCCCCCTCCCTGTCACACTGGGCTTTCCTCACCTGTTAATAAGCCCTGCCCCCATTTTCCAGGGATTCCCTGGGGGTTAGGAACCCAGTCTGCACCCTCTCTACATCCCCACATGTAATGCAGGGCCCGCACACAGTAGGGACTTGTGAATGGTTGTAGGTGCGGACTCTGCAGTGAGGAGGCTCACAGTTTCTACCTGGTCTTGGGGTGTAGACACCCCCCTGTGAGTCTGGGCTCCACGGTGCTCGGGTCCCAGACACTACAGAGGAGCAGGCTGGGTGCTGGGGTCTGGACCCCCTGGGCTCGGTTCTTTGCTTAACGTCCTGGGCCATCAGTTCACATGAATGTAAACGGGGCCAAATTCCTAAATGGGAGTGCGTTTGTAAGGAATAAAGAATCAGTCACTAATCGGGCCCCAGCCGGTGGCTGGCATTATTCTCCCTCTTCAACAACAGCCCCCTGGGATGGTTAAGGCTCGTTCTCAGAATTCCTGCGGGTTCTCTGATGGTTTTACCTCACTGCCATCTCCACATCTCTTTAAGCCACCGCTCACATCCTTCAATACCAACATTCTGAGACCGTTGGCAGCGCGGGGTGATTTTTCCCGAGTGCGATGCGTCTTAAAGGTAACAGGTTGCTCAGGCGGCCTCAGCCCAGGAACCTCGGCTTTATGTTTAGCACCGGAGGATTGCAAAGATGGCTCCATTGATTTTCCTCCCCCCTGAGCGGTTTCTCCTGGTGGAAGCTGGCAGTGCCCCAGCCCTCAGTCTGGAACAAGGTCTAATTCCTGTTTCCTGAGTAGGTCCCGAAGCGAGGCTGGGTGGTGGGCCAGCAGTCAGGGCAGAGGCTCCAAGCCTCCGGCACAGCGCAGCCTGAGGGCCGGGCTTGTCCCCCACGCGGGGAACAATGGTGGGGACCACCGAGGCCCCTCTGCCCGCCAGGCTCTCTGCTGGCGAAGCACTGAGATCCCAGGGTCCAAGCACTGAGATCCCAGGTCTGTCACTCACGAGCGACCTGCCTGCCAGTCACTCAGCCTCGCTGTTCCCATCCGGTCAGTGGGCTGTGCCTCTGGGGCCGGGGCTGGGTGGGTGGAGCCGGTGGGTACAGGGCCTGATGTGCCGTAGACCCACGACCCACTCCTCCATGACCATGGTCGGCACCTCACAGGTGCCTCGTCATGCTCCCACAGTACCACTGCGCAGAGGAGCAAACGGGGGAGCATCTGCTCAGAAATGCCCAAGTCCGAATCTCCCAGATCAGCTTTCCGCTTGGAAAACCTGTTGTTAACCCCTGACCGCACCTCACTGCTGCTCTGAGGCCTCCCCAAGGCCAGACGGGTCACCTCCACCATGCTGAGTGTGTCTGTGCGCTGTCCACGGTGCTGACCCAACTGCCGACACCCTACCCAGGGCGCCCACTCCCCCGTGCGCTGTCCACGGTGCTGTCCCAACTGCCGACACCCTACCCAGGGCGCCCACTCCCTTGCTCTGTCCACGGTGCTGACCCATCTGCCGACACGCTGCCCAGGGCGCCCACTCCCTGTGCGCTGTCCATGGTGCTGAATCCTCCGGCAGCCAGTCCTGCAGTGTCATCACCCTCACCACCTCCCACACACCCGCACCTCTTCCTGAGCCCTTGCTCTGTGCCACTTACTCTGTGCCAGGCAGTGTTCTAAGCACCTGGAACATATTAACCTACTTAATCCTCTCGGCCACACTGTGGAGCAGGCGTTATGAACATGCCCCCCTTTTTTGTTTTGTTTGTTTTTGTTAATCCTCACCTGAGGATATTTATTTTTCCATTTCAGAGAAAGTGGAAGGAAGGGGGAGAGAGAGAGAGAGAGAGAGAGAGAGAGAGAGAGAGAGAGAGAGAGAGAGAAGAGAAGAGAAGGGAAGAGAGAGAGACACATTGATGAGAGAGAGACACATTGATTGGTTGCCTCCCACATGTGCCCCGACTGGGTCCGGGGGTTGAGCCTGCAGCCGAGGTATGTGCCCTTGACTGGAATCAGTCTGCAGGCCAATGCTCTATCCACTGAGCCAAATGGGCCAAGGCAACATGCCCCCCTTTACAGGAGGAAATAAGCCACAGCAAGGTTAGGTGATTGACCCAGAGTCACCCAGCTGGGCAGTGGCAGGGCCTGGGAGTCAGACTCCGGGTCTCTCATGTAGGTGGTCATTTCAACTCTGAGAAGCGGGTACACTGCCTGTGGCCCCTCCTCGCCCCGGTCACTCACACTGCCCATCAGCCCCAGCCGTGGGATAATGTCTCCGGGCTCTTGTTTTGGATTCTAAGGGAAAGCGGGCACTTTTCACAGCCCTGCAGGCCACCCTGGGACTGTGTGTGACACAGGTGGCCGATGCATGAGCTGTGGCCGCTCTATTCCTAACGTCTCCTCTAATGGCGGGGACGTGCCACTCCGTGGTGCTTCTGCCCGCTTCCTGACAGGCCTCCCTGGCATGTCTATAACACGGTGCCAATTAAAACTGGCCAATCCCAGGCTGCAGCCCTGTCGGCCTCCCTCGCCCTCCCTCCCAGCCTGCCGCTCACAGCTCCTCAGCTTCCGCCTCGCCCTCACATGGATCACCCCCACCCTGGCCCTCCGCCCAGATAACTCCGCTGGCTCTCAGCCTTGGAGTAATGCCATTGCCTCAGAGGACCCGTCCCCGACTCTCCAGACCACCCCAGGGCCTTGTTATAAATCCCCTCACGTGCGCCCTGAGTGTCCCTCCTCGAGCATCGCGTGTGGGGCTGATAGCTGGCTTCGCTACTGGGCTAGGAGCCCCAGGAAGCCAGGGTGGGGCTGGATTGCCCCCCTCAGAGCCAGGAGGAGGCAGCCACTTGGGAGTGTGTCCAGCTCTGTCCACCTTGGGCTTCCCCTCCCGGGTCTCAGAAACCCAGGCACGCAAGACAGCACAACCCCCCCACAATGACCCCCCCACAGCTTTCCAACCTGCTTCATTTCCTGTTGGTTTGTTTTTTCAGAGGAAGAGAAAGGCTGATTCTGATTTAGCTAACGGGTTTATTGCTAACAGTACTAACCATGTGCTAGGGCCTTTGTCATGCGTCATTTCATGAAATCCTTATTGCAGCCCTGCAAAGCAGATATGACCAACCCATTCTACAGATGAGAAAAGCAAGGCACAGAGAGGCCGAGGAAGTTTCCCTACGTCACACAGCTGTTGCATGGTGGGGTTGGGCTGTCATGTCCTGATCTTGATGACTCAGAAGCCAATGCTCTCTCTCCTGCCTGAGCATCTGGGAGTCATCTACCCCGGCTGTGGTGGGGATGCGTAGACTGGCTCACCACCCAGAGAAAACACGCACGGGCATCAGGGCTTGTGCAGTGAGCAGTCGTGCAGAAAGGCCCCTCTCCCATGGTCCCACCTGCCCCAGCAGCCTGGCTTCTGCTCCCTGAGCAGACTGCACGGTCAAGGTCAAGGTTCTGAGCGGAGAAGGGAAGGAGGCTGAACTGTGACTGCCCCCCAAAAGCTGAAGTCCACATCCCCAGGCCATCAGAAGGTGGATGTTTGATCTTTAAAGAGGTGATGAAGGCAAATGAGGTCCTGGGGGGGCCCTGATCCAGTATGACTGGTGCCCTGATAAGAAGAGGAGATTGGGACAAAGGGAGACACCAGGGATGCACACCCAGAGGACAGACCGTGTGAAGACACAGGAAGACGGCGCCGTGGGCAGGCCCAGGAGAGAGGCCCCGCAGAACCCACCTTTGCTTACACCTCGATCGTGGGCTCTGGCAGCGAGAACTGTGAGAAGATCATTCTCTACGGTTCACGCCACCTGCAGTGGCGTTTGGCCGTGGCGCCCTGGAGGAGCTCACTCGGGCCAGGCTGCCAGGCTGCCAGGCTGCCAGGAACCCTCCTGCACGGTCGGCGTGGTTCGGCCTCAGTGCTCACAGCTCGTGCTTGCAGCCTGGTCAGCGTCTGGAGAAACCTGCTGGAAAGAAAGCCGCCTCCATGTGAGGGAGGCCTTCGGGGCGCCGGCACACCCCGCGTCCCCGGGGCCTGCGTGGGAGGCCCCTCGTGGCCCTTGGGAGAGCTGCCTCCATCCACACTCGGCGGCGGCTGTCACCATGGTAACAGCCTCTCCCATCCTGAGCGTGTTCCTGCCGAGACATGTGGATGAAGCAGCTTTGCTCAGTTGAATCGATGGAGCCCAAGGCCACGTCCTGCTGGTCGCTGAGCCCGCCCGCTCTCGGAGTCCCTCTCGCGGGGGACAGGCCAGGCCAGCGAGCCCAGCAGCGGTGCCCTTGGGGGCGCTGATCCCCTGGGGTAGCTGCGTGTCGTGTGGAGATGCAGTCGCTCCCGGACAGAGAGGCAGCGGGAGGAGCCCGGGCTGGAAGTCAGGCAGCCAGGGTTCCGCCTCTGCTCTGCCACCTCCGCGTGCAGCCTGGGCCTGCCCTTCCTGGGGTTGGGGGGGCGGGGGTGGCACGGGGGGGCCTTCCTGCAGGGGTGCTGCCCTCACTAGCTCCCGGGGGCTGGGGCGTGTCTCCTGCTCAGTGAGCTGTTGTGTCTGCAGAGTCGTTTGCTGAGGCCTCACCCTGAAGCCATCAGGGTGCCGGCTATTGCTTGTTGCTTCCTGGCATTTGCGGCTGCTCCCCAGGCCCAGTTCTCACCGGCGCCCTGGCAGAGTGACCCACCACATGTGCCCATGCCCCGTCTCCACTGCTCTACGGTCACTCCTTCCTGTGCATGAGCGATGGCCGTTGTACCCGCGCCCGTGCAGGTGGGGACCGAGGCTCTCAGGCAGCTCAGTGGGACGAAGGCCCTGGAAGCCCGGGACCTCCCGTCCCGCAGGCCCTGCAGGGGGTGCACGCAGCTCTGGCCAGGGCGGTGGCGGGGGGTGGTGCTGGGACTAAGGGGGCAGCAGGGACGGCCCCGCTCAGTCACCAGCTCCTCTCGCACAGGGAGGAGCCGGGCAGCAGGCACGGCAGGTCCTTGGGGGCTGAGCCGAGGTCTTGGAGCGGCGGGGTAGATGGTCGGGTCCTGAAGGATGCCATCTGGCCCCAGGGGTGCCGGGCGTCTTTCCCCGACACCCACTATATCCAGAGCCCTTGTTTTGCTAATTCTCACTTGAGGAGATTTTTTCCATTGATTTTTAGAGAGTGGAAGGGAGGGAGGGGGAGAGGGAGAGAGAATGAGAGAGAGAGAGAGAGAGAGACATTGATGTGGGAGAGACACATTGATTGGTTGCCTCCCTCATGCGTCCCAACCAGGGACAGGGATTGAACCTGCAACCCAGGTACATGCCCTTGACCAGGAATAGAGCCCGTGACCCTTCAGGGCACAGGCCAGCGCTCTAACCACTGAGCACACCAGCCAGGGCAGAGTCCTTTTTTGAAACAGCAGGAGAGGGTCTCCGAGGCTCGGGCTGTCGGCGGGACTGCGAGGCTGATGGGGGTGGGATTCGCGTCACAGATGCCGCAGCTCTTCCTCATTCAGCTTCAGCCTCGTTTCTCGTGATTTGATCTCCGCTTCTTTTCACACAGAAAACCAGTTTCCAGGGCAACCGCTCAGGCAGGGTGACGCAGCCCCTGGTCCTCCCTGCCTGTTTCCGTGTGATTCTCAGTTTCTGGGATGCGCCATGCTTCCCGGGAGGCGGGATGTGAGCACAAGCACAGACCCTCCTCGGCCGCTCACGTGCAGGGTCAAGGTCTTCTGATCGCTATAGACTCTCGTGTTCACAGCAGCTTCCAGAAGACGCCCTTTCTACTGAGAGAAAGCAATGGGGAGGGCGGAGGGGCTGGCCGACGGGAGGTGCGTCTCAGAGTTGCCGCCGGTGTTAATGTCACGCCAGGGGCGGGCCGCGGACGGGCACAGGGCTCTGAGATGCGGCGGCGGTGTGCCGAGGGCCGTGCCTCGTCTAGTCTTACCGCAAGCCCGGGGTAGGAACCGTGAACCCATTTCACAGGTGAGGAAACCAAGGCACCGAGGACCGGGGACTCGTCCTCGGTCACCCCGCAGGAGCGGCCGAGCTGGCCCTGGGCCCCCGCACATGCGGGGGGGGGGCTCTCATTCAGAGGGACCAGGCAGGCGGGAAGACCCGACACCACGGTGGCTGTCGAGGGGAAGTGCCAGGGCCAGTGGACTCGGGGGATCTGACGCCGGAAGGAAGGTCGATGGCGAGGCTGTGTACGCGGAGGCTGGAGCGCCCCCAGGGGCTCGGATGCCCTGTGGCAGAGGGAGGGCAGCAATCCGCCGTGCCGCTCCCGCTGCGTCCCCTGGACAAGGCGCTTACTACCCCCTCTGGGCTCCATGTGTCCGTCAGGGACGCTCCTTTGCAGGCGGGGAATTCTTGGTCCCACGCAGCACGTGTTACAGGCGGCACGGCTCCGGGGCAGCCTGACCCGGACGTGGAGGTACACAGACCTGCCTCCGCCCTCAGTGCTGTCTGCGGCTCGGGCTCCGGCTCCCCTCTGCCCCCCTCCCCTTCCTCACCCAGCAGAGGGGACGAGCGGCCCCAGCATTCCCAGGAACCCAGGGCCAGCGTCCCTCCATGGCCCCCGAGACACCATGTGCTCATCCCGTGGTGGCTGAGTGGGGGGAGGCACGGAGCAGAGCCCAAACCCCAGAGGCAGGGCCTTTCCCCAAGGAGCCCCGCTGTGGGCAGAGGGGAGTGGGCGGGGCGGGAGCGGGCAGTGCCACACCCGCAGCCCGTGGGGCGGGGGCACAGGGAGGGTCACGGGGTGCCCAGCTGCAGCAGGCTCCCCACCACGCTCTGCCTTCTGCCCGCTCCTGTCGGGGGGCAGGCGTAGGGGCCTCAATGGGTGGCACTGGCGGGGAGAGGGCTCAGGTCAGGAGGGAGGTGGCAAGTCCAGGCTTTGGGGGACAATGGACGGGCACCCAGAAGGGACAGCCAGTGGGCGGTTCGACATGCAGGCCTGCAGCTTGGGGAGTCTTTGGGGCGGGTGTTTGTCCAGGGGCTTGGGGAATGGAGAGGCAGCTTAGACGTGGGGTATGTCAGGGAGAGGGGGTGGGGAGACCCAGGGTGTAGTGGGTGGGGAGACCCAGGGTGTAGAGTGGAGACCCAGGGTGTGGAGGTGGAGACCTCGGGTGTAGAGTGGGACCCCAGGTGTAGGGTGGGGCCCGAGGTGTCGCCCTCGGGGAGGCAGAGCAGCCCGCACCTTCCTTGACGGGCCAGACATCGTGGACATCAAGCCGGCCAACATGGAGGACCTCACGGAGGTGATCACGGCGTCCGAGTTCCACCCGCACCACTGCCACCTCTTCGTCTACAGCAGCAGCAAGGGCTCCCTGCGCCTCTGCGACATGCGGGCGGCCGCCCTGTGCGACAAGCACTCCAAGCGTGAGCTCCGGGCTCGGGGGGCAGCGGGGACCGGCGGGTGGCTGGTCGGGAGAGGCAGGTTCGAAGGGAGGCAAGGCTGCTGAGGGGTCGGCGTGGGGGGATGGAGAAGACAGGGTGGGCCCAGGGTGGCCTCAGGGTGGGCCCTGGGGTGGGCCCAGGGTGGGCTCAGGGTGGGCCTCAGGGTGGGCCCCGGGGTGGACCTCAGGGTGGCCTCAGGGTGGGCCTCGGGGTGGCCTCAGGGTGGGCCTCGGGGTGGGCCCAGGGTGGCCTCAGGGTGGGCCTCGGGGTGGACCTCAGGGTGGGCCTCGGGGTGGGCCCAGGGTGGCCCCAGGGTGGGCCTCGGGGTGGGCCCAGGGTGGCCTCAGGGTGGGCCCCGGGGTGGGCCCAGGGTGGGCCCTGGGTGGGCCCTGGGTGGGGCGGCAGAGAGGTGCTGGGTGTCTTTGCAGGTGGAGCTGCAGGCTTTGCCAGGGGGGATGGGGACCAGGTGGCTCCACGGTGTGGCCTGGGTTGTGGGCGAAGGACAGGTGCTGTGTGGAGGGGGGTGGGGGGCCGGGGACCGACAGGCACACCTTGGACACAGGAAGCGTGAGGCCCTGGCACTGGGCTCCAGGGAGGGGTGTCGAGAAGGCAGCCAGGTGCCCGGAGTCGGGGCGAGGTCTGGCTGGAGATGGTGGGAAGCGGGGCCAGAGAGGAGGCCCGGGGCGTGCGTGTGCGCGAGGCCGGGCCATGCTTTTCCGGTTCTGCAGTTTGGAGGCCTGGCCTGGGTCTCCCCAGACAGTGAGCGGGGTCGGCAGGGCGGGCTCCTCTCGGGAAGCTGGGAGAATCCGCCCGCACCCTTTCCCAGCTTCCGGGCCACCTGCAGCTCTTGGCTCAGGGCCCCTTCCCGCCTTCGAGCCAGCCGTGTGGTGGGCCCTCCTCTCCTGCATCACACGGACAGACCTCCTGCTCCCCGCCCCCATCCCCCGCTTCTACTTTTAAAGGCCCTTGGACGCACTGGGCCCACTGCATAACCCAGGAAAGCCCCTATCCCAGGGCAGCTGGTCGTCAGCCTGACCCCCCCTTTGCCACTTTGCTGGGAGACATAACCCACACCCAGGCGGCCTCCCACACGGCCCCTCCTGGCCGCTTGTCTCTGCCCCCCGCTGTGTCAACACCGGGTCCCCCTGACCCTCTGTGAGCCCCGAGGGGGACGGATGAGGCGTGACGGCACCTCGTTTCTAGGGGCGAAAGTCCAGTGTCCCCCGGAGGAGTGACCGTGCCGTGTGCCTAACGGAAGATTGCTCAGATTGCTCGGTTGTCTCAGATGTTGGTTTAGGTTTTTAGTGACATGGGAAACGACTGTTAAAAAATTCCCCGGGGACAGAAAGCACAGCCAAAGCAACGGAGACGGAGAAAACGATGGAAAAAACACTCCAGGGAAGTGCCCTGAGTGCAGGGGGCGGGGGGCGGGGGGCGGGGTACAGGGGGCGGCTGTGGGAGGCGGGTGTCACTCTCCTCTCCACGTGTCTGTGTGCTTGGCCTTCAGCTTGGGGTTCAGCGTTGAGCGGGGAACAGGGAAGGGCCGTGTTTGGGGGGATAGAGAGCGTTTGTGTCCCCCGTGATGTTTGAATGACTTCGTGGGGGGGGGGGGCGGGAGGAGCAAGTCTCAGCCGCCCGGCTTTCATAACTGCGTCCTCCGGTTCCCAGGGGTCCCACCAAGCAGAGCAGCACCCACGGGCAGACCCAGGGGCGGCGTCCCGGGCACACCCCCAGGCAGGCGCCCTGCCAGGCCCCGCACTCGAGTGTCAGAGGCCCGGGGTGGGCACCCTACGTGTGAACAGCCCAGACTCCCGTGCAGGGACCACAGCTTCATTTCTGACAGCTCAGAGCCCCCCCCCCAGGGCAGCCCGGGGGGTCCGAGGCTTTGGCAGGCCCGGGTGCGAGGGGGGGACATCGCGGCTTCCGGCCCATGGGCTCTGCTGTGCCCGTGACGCTGGGCCGCCTCTTGCTGAGAAAGTCTTGCACAGCGCTGAGAGGTGAACGTGGTCTTTGCCTCCTCATGCAGGCTCTCTGCCCCGTTTTACTGAGATCACGCCTCTTGTGAGATGGCTGGCCTGTACGTGTGCCACAGAGAAGCCTCAGTGACCTCGAGTGTAACCTTTCGTTGTTGCTTTATGCAGGTTGACTATTGGAGTTAATTTTGTATTTTAAAGTTTTGTGGATTTTCCTGTTTTTGGTTAATCCTCACCCGAGGATATTTTTTTTCCATTGAAAAAAAATTTTCTTTTTTAGAAAGTGGAAAGGAAGGAGGGACGGGAGAGGGAGAGAAACATCGATGTGAGAGAGACACATCAATCGGTTGCCTCCTGCACGTGCCTGGACCGGGGCCGGGATTGAACCTGCAACCCAGACACGTGCCCTTGACCCGGACTCAAACCCGTGACCCTTCAGCGCACAGGCTGGCGCTGTGACCGCTGAGCCACCGCCCAGGGCTGTGGATTTGTTTTTTCCTCAAACCCAACACCCTGCACAGGAGCTTCCCGTGAAGGCAGCACAGGCCCCGCCCTCCTCCCGCCCTCCAGCTCCCGTGTCCGTGGTGGGTGGGGGCCTGTGTCCTGCGTAGGCCCCACCCAGACCCCGTCACCTCTTCGTTCTCCTGAGAAACTAGGCAGCCGGTGGCCACTTCACAGGGGCGGCTCTGCTTTGAATCAGAACACAAATGATTGTCATTTGAGCTAGATTTTTATTCATTTATTTTTAAACATATATACACTGAGTGGCCAGATTGTTATGATCTCTGAATGCATAATTGGCCACTGAGTGTATATCCTATATAATAAAAGGCCAATATGCAAATTGTCCCCTCGACCAGGAGTTTGACCAGCAGGCAGGCCAGCCAACCGCCCATGTCCCCTCCCCCTGGCCAGGCTGGCTGGACCCCACCCATGCACGAATTCATGCACCGGGTCTTCTCTAATATATATATATATATATATATATATATATATATATATATATATACACACACATACACACACACACACACACACACACACACACACACACTGAGTGGCCAGATTATTATGCATTCAGAGATCATAATAATCAGGCCACTCAGTGTATATGTTTTAATATTTTTATTGGTTTCAGAGAGGAAGGAAGAGATAGAAACATCAATGATGAGAGAATCATTGATCGGCTGCCTCCTGCATGCCCCCTACTGGGGGTTGAACCCACAACCCAGGCATGTGCCCTGACCAGGAATCGAACTTGAGATCCTTCAGTCCACAGGCCAATGCTCTATCCACTGAGCCAAACCAGCTAGGGCCTATTTTTATTGATTTCAGAGAGGAAGAAAGAGGGAGAGAGAGATAGAAACATCAGTGATGAGAGAGAATCATTGATCGGCTGCCCCCTGCACACCCCCTACTGGGAATGGAGCCCGCAACTCAGGCATGTGCCCTGACCGGGAATCGAACCGGGACTTCCTGGTTCATAGGTCGGTGCTCAGCCCCTGAGCCACGCCAGCCGGGCTGAGCCAGATTTTTAAAGCGACTTGGAGATCAGAACTTTTTCTTTCCCACCTCCATCCACCAACCCAGCTGCTGCTCACACTCGGGGACCGGCTGAGCGTGACCCCGGATGCAGCTCGCAGCGTCCCTTTCCCAGTAGGTGAGACAGTGGTTTCTGAGTGAAGGGCGCCCGAGCTGATATTGCACAGACGAGGAGACTGAGGCTCAGGGCAGAGCAGTGCCCCCCCCCCCCCGGCCTTTGTCAGGGGCAGAGCTGGGGTGCCCCGAGGCTGCTGCCCGGCCCAAAGCTCCCCGTCTTTCTCCGAAGCTGTAGAAATCAAGGTCTTTTGTCCGCTGGTCATTATGACAGCGTAACCATGGAAACGACTGTACATGAGTCCTCAAAACAGACCGTTATTTCTGCTTTTAACAGCGCGGAGTCTGCCAAAAGGAGGGCTGCGCCCGAGCTCGGAGCGTTCTTAGACCAGGTGGTGATGGCGGTCGCCACCCCTGTGGCCCCTGCTACGCGCTGCCCCCCCGCCCCGTGCCGGTGAAGAGCCACAGCTGAGGGTGGTGGGTGTTGACCGCACTCCGGGTGCTGGGCTGCGCTCACAGCGCATCCTCCGGCCTGCCCTGCGAGGGAGGCTGGTGCTGTGCACGGCACAGACCGGGGCACGGGCATTTGTTTCCCAGGGCCGCTGTGACCAAGGGCCACGCATTGGCTTAAGACAACACAGATATGCCGGGCCGGTGTGGCTCCGTGGTTGAGCATTGACCTATGATTCAGCCAGGGCACATGGCTGGGTGCAGGCTCGATCCCCAATGGGGGGTGTGCAGGAGGCAGCCGATCAGATTCTCTCTCACCATTGATGTGCCTCTCTCTCTTTCTCCCTCTCT
This sequence comes from Cnephaeus nilssonii, assembly GCF_951640355.1. Classification (NCBI taxonomy): domain Eukaryota; kingdom Metazoa; phylum Chordata; class Mammalia; order Chiroptera; family Vespertilionidae; genus Cnephaeus; species Cnephaeus nilssonii. The sequence goes on along the minus strand of NC_137072.1, from coordinate 115,326,701 downwards.
GACATTAAAAATATATTTAAAAACCCACACAAGTATCTTCTTTTACAACTTGAGCTCAGAGGCCCGAGATCCAGGTATTGGTTGGGCCGTGTTCCTTCCGGAAGCTCCAGGGGAGAATCTTCTAGAGGCGCCTGCACTCCGACCTCTGCTCCGCTCACCCCCTCTCTTCTCCTGCAGTTGGCCTCCCTGTTTCCGGCCCAACCAATACCTGGTGGTCAGAGCGGCCCATCGAAGAGACCGGGACAGTCCCTGCCGCTCGGGGCCCTCAGTCCCATCTGCACAGGCTTTGCCAGGAGAGGCAGCGTGTGCAGGCTCCGGGCATTGGGAGGCAGACATCCGGAGGGGCCGTTGTTGTTTACCATAGAGGCACAGAGAGGTTAAGACACTTCCCCAGGGTCACACAGCCAGGCAGAACCAGGATAGAGGCTCCGATAGTCTCCCGCCCGTGGATCTGTGCTCTTTCTCAGTCTTCACTGAAGCCTTGAGAACTAAAAACTCTCGTGGGAATTGTGGGCGAACCAGGTCCATCGACCAGGGATAGGTGGGGTGCTCCAGACCCAGCCACCCCCTCTGTCAGGGAGGCTCCAAGGTCTGGGGGGCAGAGCCAGGACGAAGTCTCCCAACGGGACGGCCAGCACCCAGGCCCTGGGGCCAGACCCTGAGGCCCCGCGTGGCCGGGGCACAGCAGGGAGAGGCGGGTGGGGAGCTCAGAGCAGCGGGTGGCTGCGGGGGAGGGGGTCGCACCCAGAGGGATGCACAGACCCCAGAGCTTGGGGTTCCTCAGACGGGAGAGCAGCCGGGGGTGTGTGGCAGGAGTGGCCTGGCCCGGCTCCCCGCTGGGTGGATGCCAAGATGACAGGTGACAGAGGCCAGACCTGTCCCAGGGGAGCTCACAGCCCCGTGAGGGGACCGTACAGGAGGACACCCTGGGGCTGTGTGGGCGACCGGGCTGCAAATTTGATTTCTTAGGAGCATCTGGACAAGATGCTTAGGGAGCTGGGCGTGTGGGTGGAGGTTCAGAAGGATGTGTAGGAGTTGGCAGGAAAGACGGGCTAAACATGGGCAAGGAGATTTCAGGGAGAGAAACCGCGAACAAAAGGAGCTATAAAAATAGTTACCGTTTTACCAAGCAGCTACTCCAGCCCCTCGCAGGCCGGCTCCCAGGTGTCACCTCCAGGGGCCCCATCACGCTGTTCACCAGGTGAGCGGACTGGCGCTCGGAGAGGTCAGGGGTCACACAGAGCTGTGCTCTGCTCCGCTGCCTGGCACGTGGCAGGGCGAGGGCCAGGCGTCATGGCATCAAGGCGGCCCTGAGAGAGCCGTTCAGGGTGGCACCCTCCCGGCACTGCTGGCTCCCGGCTGCAGGCTCTGGGCCCCGGCGGGAAGTCTTGGATGCGGCTGCAGGAGGCTGGATCTGTGTCTGAGGCTGGAGCAGGAAGCCGGTGGGGCCGATTGGGAAGGAGCTCGTCAGCCTCATGTAGGAACCTGCACCTGGGCCCTGTGGGCGCTGGGAGCCACACCTGGACCCTGTGGGCGCTGGGAGCCTGCACCTGGGCCCTGTGGGTGCTGGGAGCCTGCACCTGGGCCCTGTGGGTGCTGGGAGCCTGCACCTGGGCCCTGTGGGCGCTGGGAGCCTGCACCTGGACCCTGTGGGCGCTGGGAGCCACGAGGGCTTAAGCAAGGAGGGATGCCGCGCGTTGTGGGCTGGAGAGGAGGCCGCCACGGGCCTCGCCTCTGCCTGTGTTCCCGTAGATGCGCAGGTGCCTGGGGCCTCAGTGGGGCGCCCAGGGCCCCGTCACGTCACTGTGGCTTTTGGGGGGATGTGCTTTCCACCCGGCCCTGTGCGTGACAGTAGTGACACCACGAGGCACCCACAGAGCAGGGAACCAGCAGGGCCGAGAGAGCTTAGTTATGCGGAGCCATTAAAATCAAGTAGGGTGGCGGTTTCTGTGGATTCAGAGCCTCCAAGTGTAAAATAATTTGGGGGGGGGGGAGGCAGACAGAGGGGGATCGCGCCCATGACCGTGACAGGGCTCTGGGAGGTGCCTTTAAACTCCCGGCAGCAGTAATTGCCGTGAAATGCCCTTGGCGGGTCCATCAGTGAGAGGGGAGACCCCGGTCCTCTTACAAGCGCCCAGGAGACACCCAGTTGTGAGTGCGATGGGAGTGACACGGAAGAGGGTGCTGCAGACTCTGCTGTCATTTGATAAAAAAATTTCCGTATCAGAAATTTCAAAGAAAATTACGAGTGTTTATGCCTGCGGAAGTAAAGGCATCGGTGCAATGATTACCCCAGGGCACGAAACACGACGCTGAGGTGACCAGTCAGAAGTCAGAGGTTGGAGAGGCAGAGGGGGCCCCCCGGGGACGGGTCCAGCGCCTGGAGGTTGTGCAGACACCCCACTGTGCTGGCGGCAGCATCACCACTAGGTGGCGGCAGAGTGCAGCAAGCCCGTGCTGCTCGGCTCAAAACCCTTCCAGCTCGGAGACCTGGGGCTAGGGTTCAGCCATCTGTGCCTCAGTTTCCTTGGCCATGAAGTGGGAATAAAAACTCTGTTTTGTGGGGGATGAGATGCAGAAACTCAGAGAAAGGGCTCGGCACGGACTGGCTCAGAATCGGTGCTCAATAAACTCGGCTGGTTCTTCCCTCCTGGCGGGACCCGTCCTGGGCGGGTGCCCGGCGGCCTTTAGTCACAGGTTTGGTGGAGGTGGGAGGACCGTTCAGTGGGACTGTCCTGGGCGGGTGCCCGGCGGCCTTTAGTTACAGGTTTGGTGGAAGTGGGAGGACCGTTCAGCGGGACCCATCCTGGGTGGGTGCCTGGCGGCCTTTAGTTACAGGTTTGGTGGAGGACGGAGGACGGTTCAGCGAGCGCACAGTGTGGAGACAGTCGCGTGTGGTTCCGCGGCCGTGGCAGGAGCGGCCGGTGACGGCGTCTCTTTGTCTCTGCAGTCTTTGAGGAACCCGAGGACCCCAGCAACCGCTCCTTCTTCTCGGAGATCATCTCCTCTGTGTCCGATGTGAAGTTCAGCCACAGCGGCCGGTACATGCTCACCCGGGACTATCTCACGGTCAAGGTCTGGGACCTGAACATGGAGGCGAGGCCCATCGAGACCTACCAGGTGGGCTGCGGCGTGGAGACCCCCAGGCACCGCCCTGTGCCGGGAACTCCCCCGAGGGGCTTTCCCACATATGGGGGGGGGCTTTCATACGCCCATTTTGTAGGTGAAGACACTGAGGCTCAGGAAATCCAGCAGACGTAGCTCGGCCAAGGAGGAGGCCGGTCCAGCCCTGCCTGGCAGGGAGCGCTGTGTCCCCTGCCCGCCGGCTGCTGCCCGAGGCAGGGTTGTGTCTGGCCTGCGGTCCCGGGCCCTGGGCAACAAGAGGGGCATCAGGCTGGGCCCAGTTTGAGGGCGCACATGGTTCAGGGGCAGCCGATGGGCACCCTCCCTCCCTCCCTCCCGGGGGGCACATGGTTCAGGGGCAGCCGATGGCATCCCTCCCTCCCGGGGGGGGGGGGGGGCGGCGCCTGCAGTTCTGCGTTAAGGTGGCAAGCGTTGCCCTCTCCAGGGAGCGTCCTCCGGGCGGGCGGGCAGTGGGGGATGCGAGTGTGTTACCTCCCTAAGTCCTGGGCACAGGCCGTTTAGGCCAGGCCTGTAGGATATCCCAGTGGTCAGCAAACTGCGGCTTGCGAGCCAGATGCGGCTCTTTGGCCCCTTGAGTGTGGCTCTTCCACAGAATACCACGGCCTGGGCGAGTCTATTTTGAAGAAGTAGCGTTAGAAGAAGTTTAAGTTTAAAAAATGTGGCTCTCAAAAGAAATTTCAATCGTTGTACTGTTGACTAATGAGTTTGCCGACCACTGGGATATCCCATGGGCACCTTCTCGGGAAGTCTTTATGATCCATCATTTTTCTGTTAGGATTCATCCCGATATACTAAGGAGTAGGAAGAATATTCAGGGGATGTTAAAATAAAACAGGGACCTGGAAGAAATATGGACTGCTGCAAAGTGGCTTCAAAGTGGTTTCCAGTAATGTCTTTAGCTGGGAGATCAGGGAGGCTCCTTGGAGGAGGTGGCATTGTGCTGGGCCCGTGGGACGGCAGGCTTTGATTATGCGGGTGTGACTGGGATAACACCCCCCACACCCCAAGCAGAAAGCCTCATGGTGTTCCAAGGTGCACAGGGGCTCCGTACACTCGACATCGGTCACCTCTGTTCCTTACCGTCCCCGGAAAGGGGGTGCCACCCGCCCCTTTGGCAGAGGGGAAGATGGGGTTCTGAGGGGTCAGGCTATGTGGGCGCTGCTCACACCCGTGCCCTCACCTCCCTGCCCTGTGCCCTTCCTGGCAAGGCCTGCGGGGGGGAGAGGGGCCATGAAGTTGAGAGGGGAGGAGAGGATGCTTCTAGAAGCCACGTGCTCACGAGGACGTCGGCGTGATTCTGGCCCATTGCCCGGTCCCTCGGCTCCTCCTCCTTTCGTGGTGGATTCGGGAAAGGACCACGGCGGTCCTGTGGCAGCGTGGCTCTCTGTCGGCCGCGGGTGCTGTGGGCGCTGAAGCCCGAGGGCAGGAAGGCATGAGCAGTGGGACGGGGTGTCCCAGCGGAGGGAACAGCAGGTGCAAAGGCCCTGGGCAGGGGCACGGGTAGGATGGCTACAGGTTGCCGAGGAGCTGCCTGGAACAGAGTGAGCGAAGGGGAGCGGAGAAGAGCCTGAGGTCAGAGGTGATGGGGCGGAGCCCAGGGCGTTGAGCAGAGGTCTGACGTGGCCCAGCTTCGTTTCACAGGGACCCCCCTGGCTGCCTGGGGAGATGGACTGTGTGGGGTGGGCAGATGCGGGGAGAGCAGGAGGGGCACCTGCAGGGAGCTGGGGGACGGTGCTGGGAGCAGGGCGGGTCACCTTCCCTTTCCTCCGTGAGGGTCACCACCGTGCTCACGTGACTGTCATCCTCAGAGGGCATGACCCTGCGCCAGGCGGGGTCCTCCCGTTGGTCCCAGAACAGCCCGTGAGGAACAGGCTGTTGCCGCTTTAAGGACGAAGGAGGCAGGGCTCAGAGAGGTGCAGCCGCGTGTCCAGGGTCACACGGCGGGGGAGGGGCAGCGCCAGGGTCTGGTCTCCGTTGTCACGGTGCCTGTCCCTCTCTGCCGCCGCTCAGGGTTGGCCACGTGCCAGGCGTGGGCCCTCCCCGGTGAGCGGGGCTGGCTCAGGAGTGTCAGACCGGAGGGCAGCCCCTCGCGGCTCAAGGAGACCCTCCCCTGGAGGGGCCGGGACGGCCAGGGCCCCCAACTCACCTGCCCATCCTCGCGCCAGGTCCACGATTACCTCCGGAGCAAGCTGTGTTCCCTGTACGAGAATGACTGCATCTTCGACAAGTTCGAGTGCGCCTGGAACGGGAGCGACAGGTAACCCGCCTCGCCCAGCGGCCCTCCCCCGGCGGGCGTGTCGCTGTCACGGGATTCGCTGACCAAGGTGTGGGGAGGCGGCCGGCCTTCCCGGCCGCGGGCAGGACTCAGCTCTCCATTCCGGGGCAGGAAGAAGCCGTCACCTGTGCTCCACCGGGGACACCCGCCCCGAGCCCCGGGTCTCCTGGCGGCAGAGGAAGTGCATTTCGTCAGTTTGGGCCCCACCGCCGGTTGTCAGGGTGACAGGTGTTCCCGGCTGGGGCATCCGTGGGGCGGAGAGCTTTAGCCACTAGTCGGCCCGCCCCTCCTCCTGCCACCGCCTCTTCCCAGTGGCACCCCCACTCCAGGCCCCCTGCGGCTCGGGGAGCCCACCCAGCCCCTGCACCTTCTGGGCGGGGGAGGCCCGGGTCCAGCGCCTCTCCTGGCCCCACCCACCGGGGCACGGCCCTGAGCCTGGGGTGGGTTCCTGCCTCCCCATCGCCTGGCTCAGCCAGGGTGGCGTGGACAGGGACGGCCCAGCACAGGGGTCCAGACGGTGCAGGGGTACAGCCCACACCGGCCAGTGTAGGGGAATGTCACCCACCACATGGTCGCAACCGGAGCCAGTTCTGTGTCAGCCCCTCCCCTGCCGTCCAGCCCAGTGTCGGGGCGCGAAGGGGTGCAGTGAGCACCGCCAGCCCTCGCCCACGTGTCGTCCAGGCCCGTGTGTCCATCCCCGGGGCCTGTCGGTCTCGCCTGGGTGGCCAGGAGCAGGCTGGGCTTCCCCAGTTCTGGGGGTTGTTTTGTGTAAGAACTCTGCCGCGACCCGGGGTGGCTTTGGTCACAGGCACGCGGGGACGATCGGGAAGGCGGGTCTGGGAGAGGGGGGAAGGAGGGTCCGAGAGAGGGGCTGGGAACTACAGGGTAGGACTGGGGCGGGGCCACCAGGAGGAGGGGGGCCCGAGTGGGGTAGAGCTGTATGTTCAGGAGCGGGGACTCCTTCAGCCGCTGCCACCCTGGGGCCACCTGGCCCGCCGGGGGGGGGCGGGGGGGGGGGACAGGTCTCCGAGCAGGACAGTGCTCTCGTCAGAGGGACCAGCTGGTGGTCACAGGGGGCCGCGCCAGGATGGGGGCGCCAGCCTGAGGCTGGCTGCGGGGACACCTGGCACTCCCTCCAGGCCCTGCAGGGCTGGCCCCAGACACCCAGTGTGGGCAGGCTCCCGAGGTGCCTCTGAGCACCTTGGGCTTCCCTGATAAACATGTCAGTGGGTTGGGGGTTCAATTCTTAATGCTGGCAAAAGGTAAATCCAATTGTGTGTGCGTGTGTCCATATGTGCATGCATGTGCATATGTGTGTGCATTTGTGTGTTGGGGATTCCACAGGTTGTGAAGGCTGCCTGCCCTTCCTCACATGGCCACCAGGGGGCGCGCGTGGCCAGGCGATGCCTGGCTCCCTGGGACCTGAGCCCCACGCTCCTCCCTGCGCCCTGGGCCCACCACTTCGCGCCCCCACTTCACACTTGGGCAGCCCAGCCCTGGTGGGAGGGGGCTCTATCCTCCCGCCCCTCAGTGGAACCAGGATTAGCAACTGTGGGTTGCAAATGAGGGAGCTGACTCTCCTCCCCCAACTATCGGGAGAACAGGTGCCGGTGAGAGCTCTCCTGGGCCGGTGACCCTTCCCTGAAGGACAGAGGAGGCGCCTCACCTCCTACCGCGGGAGCTGTGCCCGTCCCCTCGGGGCCACGTGGCTGCACGGGGATCGGCGAGGAGGATGGGCCGCAGTCGCCCGAGTGTCCACGTCACGGCGGGGTCACCTGCGCCCGCTCCCCCCACTCCCGCCGTGGCCGCTGGCCTCTCCCGCTCCCCTGGCCGCCTTCCCCTGGCCCCGGCCCTGTCCCCAGGGTGGCCCTACAGAGGCTGGGCCTCAGAGGCCACCAGGACAGTGGCCCGGGTCCTGGCGGGCTCTCAGCCGGCCTAATGCCCGCACCTTTCCTCCGGTCCGGGTGTGGTGGCCACGCCCCCTTCCAGCCTGGTCTCCGTGCAGAGCCTCCCCCCCCCCCCGCCCCCCGTCAGGTCCAGGGCGCTCCCGGGATGACCTGGCCGAGGGTCACCCTGCGTGGCTCCAGGTGGCTCCAGCGGCCAGGCGCCCGGACGCCAGGGCCACCGCGGGCCCTCAGGCCTCTCACAGTGACCGCCGCCCGGCCTCTCTGGACCCGGGGCGTTTCAGGCTCAGCCGGCCGGCTCCCTGCGACCACGCAGGGTGGGGTGGGGGGGTCACATGGCAGGAGGTCTCCCGGGCCGTGGCTGAGGGACATTAGCGCAGCCCGGCCCCCCAGGGTGAGCGGACTCCTTGGGAGAAGGGGGGTCCTCGGCCGGTGGAGGCGGCGCTGCCCACCCCCGCGCCGCCCGTGGGCTTGGTGCCCCCAGAGCCCCGGCCGCCTGGGGCCTCCGCACACGGCGTTTTACTGCCTCTCAGCAGACCATCTGGGCCCGTGAATTAAGGCTTCGGTGGCCGGTTTTAGAACAGGATGGAGCTGAGCCAGAAAGTACACTGGATTCTCCGCCCACCGCCCTGTCTCCGAGATGACGGGTCTCTGAAAAAGGCGGGATCAACTCCCCCCTTCCCCCCCCCCGCCCAGCCTGGGCCACCCCCACGGCTCCCCAGATGCACAGAGAGGCCCCTGCCTGCACGGCTGGCCCGTCCTGGCTCAGAGGGAGGCTGCCCAGGGAGCCCGCGGGTCCACAGGGACCCAGAGCACCCGCCAGAGAGCCTGTTTGTGGGGGGTTTGCCCCCAAACACCACCCAGCGACCTCTGAGCACGAGGCCAGAGGAAGCGGTTTGGGTGTCACGGGGAGGTGACCCCAAACACAATCTGCGGGAGGTGGGCTCTCGGGCTGGGCAGCGGAGCCCAGAGCCTCTCGTGGGCGGGAACCAAAGGGATCCTTGGCCCAGACGGGCCGGCCCCACGCAGCACGGATCTGTGATGGGTCAGAGCTCCGCCGGCTGGCTCACTGGGGAGAGGAGAGGAGAGGAGAGAAGAGGGGAGAGGAGAGGAGAGAGACAGTGAGGACAGTGGACGGACAGACGGACCGTTCTCCTTGGCAGGACGGGCAGGTCTGTGAACGTTTGCACAGCAGCCGTGTGCGAAGAGCGTTCACGTATTCCCTCAGCTGCTCAGAGGACAGAGGGTCCTGGGGTCCTGCGGGCAGGAGGAGGGGCGGGCTGGCTGGGGTCCTGCCCTTGGTCAGCCTCCTTACAGCCCAGCATCTCTGGTGTATTCCTCGCCCCCTCCCCGCCCCCCCGGGGCTCGTCTCCTGAACGCCTGGGGCTCTCGCTCCGGGACCAGAGGGGCACGCACGCTCAGGAGACGTCTGTTGGGATGTTGGGGGCAGAGCACTGACGGGGCCTCAGCTCCGGCCTTGACGTGTGGGGGTGACGGCAGCTGAGACGTCAGGGAGGACGAGGGGTGTCCCCGAGGCAGGCTGGCCCGCCTCCTCCCTGGGCGGCAGCCCGGGGCCGATGACGCGGGAGGGGGCGGCGTCCTCTCCCGCGTGCCCCCGCCTGACGCCTCCCTTCTCCGCAGCGTCATCATGACCGGGGCCTACAACAACTTCTTCCGCATGTTCGACCGCAACACCAAGCGGGACGTGACCCTGGAGGCCTCGCGGGAGAGCAGCAAGCCCCGGGCCGTGCTCAAGCCGCGGCGCGTGTGCGTGGGCGGCAAGCGCCGGCGGGACGACATCAGCGTGGACAGCTTGGACTTCACCAGGAAGATCCTGCACACGGCGTGGCACCCCGCCGAGAACATCATCGCCATCGCGGCCACCAACAACCTGTACATCTTCCAGGACAAGGTGAACTCGGAGATGCACTAGGTGTGCGGCCGCCCGCCTGGCAGCTCCCGCAGGCCCGCAGCCGCTCCGGCACAGGCAGTGCATTGTGGGGGGGGCCCGCGGCCCAGGCTCTCCCCGGCTTCCCCCGGCCCGGCCGCCCTTCAGCGGAGGAGAACAGGACCACAGCCACAGACCGCAGCACGGACGCCGTCGGCCTTGCCGTTCAGGGCTCCGCATCCTCGTACTTGACCCCGCGCTGTCTTTCCCGCGCGATTAGGGTTTTCCCGTCTCCCGTTAATTTTTCCCTCCAGCGGTTCCTTACGCACCCCGGTGGCCCCGGGTCGGGTTCGGGACAGATAATGAAGCTCCGACGAGCCAGCGGGGCCCTCAGATCCGGAAGGGAGTGGTTTCCAGGGCCCGGAGCGGCGGGCTCCCCTGTGCGCGTGGGACTGTGAGTTCACGCTGAGACGCTGGGACGCAGGCTCGTCTTTTAGTTTTTTTCTAGGTCTTTCCGTGTCCCGGTCCGTCAGGGTTCTGAGTGTGGGGGGGTGACCTCTTCCCGTGGGTGTGCCTGCTACTCTCACCCGACCCGCCGACCTCGCTGCGGCGCCGGCCACGTTCCCGCGGGCCCGCGGCCTCAGGACACCCCTGTCATCCCTGTGCCCCCAGCGCTCCACGCAGTCCCCGGGCACCTCGTGGGGACTTCCTGCTCCACCCAGGACCTTCTGGAATCTTCCTCATGACCCTCCACGCCCACCTGCTCACGGCGTGCCAGGCTCTGTGCCAGGGGCCAGGGACGGGAAGGCGCACTGTTTCTCATCCCCGTTGCTCACACGAGTAAACAGACCCCGGGAGGACCCACCGTTTGCCAAGGCGTGCACCCGCCGGGGGGCGGCGGCACGGTCCTGTCCGGTCTCCCGTGGGCACCAGCCTTCCCACGCTGGCGGCCACACAGAAACCACAGCCCGGCTCGGAGCGTCGCCTCGCCTGTGAGCGGGACAGAGCAGGGGGCACAACGGGCCCCGGAGAACGAGGTGCAGGTGGAGAATGGAGACGCCCGGGGGCTCCCCGCTGTCTTCTGGCCTCAGGAGCTCGCCCCCCCACACCTGCTCCCCCCATGCGGCACCCTCTCCCCTCTGCAGACACGCTGACCCGCCTCCCGGAGAAAATTGCATGTTAGGACCATTTTAAGCACCTTTTCTTTAGGGACCCCGCCGTCTCGGGACACTCTCCTGGGGCCACGGCGGTCAAAACCAGCTCCGCCCGCCCCACCTGCCCCCCACCTGCCCCCCACCCTCGTCTTTGCCGGGAAGGGCAGCGGGACGGGCTGTGCACAGGCCCCACCAGCCCCAGCCTTTATTTATTTATTGTTTTAACAAGCTGTAACTGATGCGGACGTAGACCCAGCCGCCGAGACCTTCTCCGCGGGGGCCGTGTACCTGCCTGTGTGTGCAAAGCACAAAACGCATGGCCCTCGCCTCCCGCCAGTCACACGAGGCAGGGTCCTGCACTCCCTTTTCCGATCCACACGGACGGAGAGTGTTTGTGTATCACGGCCGGCCCGGGCCGCCGGACACGCTGACATGTACATAATACTCCAGTTCCGAGGAACCACCACGGGACCGGATTCCTCCACCCGCCTCGGGGAGAGCTTCCAGAACGGGGCCGAGCGCCCAGAAACCTTGTGGGAGCCGAGATCCAGCTCGGAGGGCCTGACCCGCCCCTGGGATGTTCCGCACGACCGGTCCCCTCCGAGGTTGCGCCTGGAGAGGAAGCCGCCCTGGCTGCCGGGGGGCTGTCGGGTCCCAGAGCGCACACGCTCTCTGCCGAGGCCAGCTCTCACGCAGAGCCGAGAGGGAGGCCTGTTTTAAACTGTGGCGGAGACCAAACCAAACGGGAAGGAAGGAAAGCCCGTCTGTGGATCCCTGGGGACTGGTGTCCAGAGAACGCTGAGTGTGGAGAAAGGAGCGGAGGGCGGAGGGCAGAGCCGCGGCCGCGGAAGGACGGAAGGACTGGGAGCAGTCACAGGCGTTGCTCCGGCGGCCGGTGTTTCTGCTCTTGGCGCCTGTGCGGGCTCGGCGGTCCTTGCGAGGCGGTGTCTGTCTTCTCCGTTCTCCGAGGCGGGCTGGGCGGCCCGGGGCCGTGCGGGGCGTGGACAGACTGACCGTGTTGGACCCTGTAACTCATGGGTGCGCGGTTTTCTTTGGTGTCTCACAAACTACCCAGCTGTGGAATAAAATTATAAATATGTGAATACCAGCCTTTTCCAATAAAATAACAAACGTCACATCGAAAATGAGGCTCAGAATGGTGTTTGTTTTTTATTTATTTTAAATATATTTTAATTGATTTCAGAGAGGAAGGGAGCAGGAGAGAGAGGTAGAAACATCAGTGATGAGAGAGAATCATGGACCGGCTGCCTCCTGCACTCCCCCCACTGGGGATCGAGCCCACAACCCCGGGCATGTGCCCCGACGGGGAACTGAACCGTGACCTCCTGGTTCATAGGTCGATGCTCAACCCCTGAGCGGCGCCAGCCGGGCCGGTGTTTGTTTTAACGAGGCCCACCGCAGGGCGTGGGTCCGGTCCCGAGGTGGCACGCCTGGGTGCAGGGAGGCCCGGCCGCTCCGGCTCCCAATGCAGCCTGGGACCTCTCCACGCCGCGTTCATCACCGAGGAAACGGAGCTGGTCCTCCTCTCGGCCACGGCGTTCCGGGAGGGACGGGGTTGCGTGGTGAGGCCTGCAGAGCACGGTGCTCGCACGTGCGCCTCAGCACGGGGGAGCTGGTTTTGAAGCGGCTGAGCATCACCCACCGCGGTTTCCAGTGCTCACACCCCCAGCAGATGTTGGTTTTTCACATCCACCGGGAGAATAGGCTGCAGACGAGGAAGTCGGGGTTCTGAGAGGTTACGGATGAGCGGGAGCTGCCCAGTGGGGAGGGGCCAGAGAGGTGGGGCCCGGCGCAGGGAACGTGGGCTCCCCCGGGGGTTAGAGAAGGCAGGACGTGGACTCCCCCAGGGTGTCCGGCAGGAACCAGCCCTGCCCACACCCCGATGTCCGGGAGACCTGCCGGACGCCCGACCCACGCCTGTGAGAGGAAAGGTGTGCGGTGCTGAGCTGCTCATTGTCCCACGGGCCCTGGAAATGAGTTCTCTTGGGCACCTTGGTGGGAGCCCCTTTCACGTCCGCGTGGTTCAGGGTTCCGGTTCAGGGTTCGGGTTCTGGAGGAGGCCGCACACAAATGAAGAGAGACTGGAAAAGAGTTAATTTGGGAAATGGGGGGCCAGGCGGGAGCCCACCTCTAGGGGGAGCACTACACCCCTCTCTGGCTTTGCTATCCCTTTTATAAAGGTTCTGAGATACACCATATCCTTTAGGCAGGAAATTCTAATAATAGCCAATCAGCAAGAATTTACATATGACGAACAGGTGGAGGCTGCTTTAACTACCAATGTCTCACCTAAACAGTGAGTGATTAGCTCCGACCATCCAGAACAATTAAGGCTGACCAGCCTCCCGGATTCCCTTTCCCCATTTCTCTATTAGTGACAGTGATCGGTTTCCAGCACACCTTCATTCGCTCTCCCTGGCACCCACATTGTGGTGCAGCGGGGTGGGCAGGCGGGGGGGGGGGGGGGGCGGGCTCCTAGAAGGCCAGGGGGGGTGCGTGGGGAGCCGGGCCTCTGGGCTGGGTGGGCTGCGGGCAGGCTCCCCTGGGTCTGCACACGTGGACCGCCCCAGCTCAGAGCTGTGGGTGGGCCAGGATGAGGCCGGAGAGTAAGGAGCGAGGGAAATTCCTTGGCTCGTGGAATGGGGAAACTGACGCAGCTGGACACACAGCCGAGCCACTTACAGCCAGATACAGGCGTCCCCAGGGCGGAAAGCCCGGGGTGGCCTTCCTCCCCTGGCATCTCGCTGGTCCTGTGGTCCAGACCCCTGACCTTTGCTCCCTGGAGGTAACATCGAGGCTCAGCTGGATTTCGGCTCCAGGCCCAGCAAAGCAGCAGAACCAGGTGGGCGATGCCAGGACCAGCTGCGATGACTAATGACCCGCTGGCGCCGACCAATCGGGAGACCACGGCCCTGAGGGGCACCCCTGGAAAGCTGATGGGCTTCTACCGAGACCCTCCCTCAGACCGCCCCCCACCCACGGCCTTTAGGAGCCTCCGAGCACAGGCCCCGGGCCTGCCCGTCCCTGAGCAGGCCACGCCTTCCTCCCCCTCCACTGTGTGCGGCTCCTGAGCGCTAAGGGGCCCACGAGATCGAAACCAGGGGAGCACTGGGCAGCTGGACATCGTCCGGGGCTAACCCCCTGAACCTGCCCCCCAAACCCCTTTTCCCTGACTCCCCAAGAGCGGACAGCAGCCCGCCTGGGCTCACTCCCTTCCTCTGAGGTTTCTGGGCAGCCAAAGCCGCCGCCCCGCTCTCCCTGCTGCTGCCTCTGTCCTCGGCGCCCCCTGGTCTCGCTGTCCCAGCTCCCATAAGCACCCCCTCCTCGCCACCTGGCCCTGCTGTGAGCGCTTTCCTGCTCGAAGTCCAGAGCCCACGCAGGCCAGGCCAGGGAGGCAGCCCCCCTCGGGCCAGTCTCTTTCCAGTAACAACGGGAAGTCTTGCTCAGGCTCTGCCCCCTCTCCGGACCGCTCCGAACGACAGGCACTGTCTGCTCAGACGAAAACGTCCCTGTCACCCTGTCTGTCCTCAGCCCTGGGAGCTCGGAGGCCCTGACACTCCCTGGGCTCCGTCCGTGAGCCTTGGCCATCGGCCTGGCTGGCCGCCGGCATGCCTCCCCTCTATACCACCCTTCCGTGGGCACCTGCGAGCCACGCCCCGTGCTGAGGGGTCTGTGTACATACGTCACCCCATTCCATCGCACAGCACCCCAAAAGAGGACGCTGTGACTTCCTGCACTTTACAGATAAGGAAACTGAGGCACAAAGAGGGGACTTCGCAGGGCTGTAAACTTGAGTCCTGGAGCCGGCCGGGATCGGAGCCGGGCAGCCGGCACCACCCCAGGTCCCTGCAGGTGATTCTGATGGGTGCCCCGCCACGGCTCCTGGGGGTCCTCTGCCCAGAACTAAGGCTGCCCCCCATCCCTGCCCCCAGACTGCTGACCTAGAGCCCCCCCCACCCCCCCCATGCTGGGGCAGGGCCTGCAGAGGTTCAACCACCTGGTGAAAACTTTAACAAAGGCTCCAGCTTCGGGGGTGGTTTCCTAGCAACTGAGCAGCTTCAAGAGCTCAGAATAATCGCCTGAGTTCTGAGCGATTCACGTCAAACAGCTCCGTCCTTTCGGAAAAACAAAGCCCCATTATCTCCCCGGATCCATTAGACCTGGGCCCACACAGTCAGGTGGTGCGAGCCGTGCCTCTCAGGGAGCGGCTGAACCGTGGGCAAAAGGCAGCCACAAAAGTGCAAATGGAGATGGGAGGGAACCCAGTTTTAAAACGCTGCCCCCGATGTCAAACGTGCACAACAGACATGCAAGTCTGGAGGAGCGAGTCGTGCCCGTCACACCTGTGCAAAGCCCACCAGAGGGGCAGGGGACCGGGCAGCCACGAGCGAGCGAGGAGGGCAGCCTCAGGGCGCGGTGGCCGGCGACGCGGGCTCTGAGAGGGGAGACAGGTGTGGAGAGAACGTTTATTGTTCCTTTCCCCGGAGGGAAAGGGCCAGGTGCCTTTTGAGGGCACAGGCTCCCAGGACAGTGGGCTGGCCTGTTATTAGGGCAAATGGCAGCGTGGCAGAGCGATGAAGAGAGGAGAGGGAATCGGGGATTCCCGTTGGCGTTTTCCAGCTCCCGGACGGAGGCCGTCCCGCGGAGCCAGGGCTTGGCTGACCTTCAGCCGCACATGTTCCAGGGAGGCGTCTTCATCAGCGTCTTCCCGAGCCTGCAAACGCTCTCAGGGCGAAGCTACAAGGGGCTCGAAAGGGGGGCAGCTCGGGTTGGAAGGGCGGGAGAGGAGCCCTGCCACGAACCAGAAACGTTCCGGCCCGTTTCCCCGGAGCCACTGAAACCGCAGGGAGGAGGGGGATGCAAGAATGCAGCCTTGACAGTAGCTCGGCTGGTCCTGCAGTTTGAACAGAGGGCTGCTGGGATCAGAGGCGCTAACCGTCGTGGGGCTTAGTGACCCGGTGCGCCTCCTGCGTTGGGGAAGGCCACAGCCAAGAGGAAGAAGGCCTTTCCTGCCCTTACCGGGACCGCCGCTGATCTTCGCCACGCTGCGGGTTCGTTTATTCACCCAGCACATGCTCCCTGAGCACCTGCCAGGGGGCTGCGCGGGGGCTCGGGGGCTGGGTGGCTCGGAGCAGGGCCCTCAGCCCGCGGCCGGAGCCACGCCCTGGCTTTGATGAGCTGTGGGTCCCAGGTCACCACCCACCCCTGCTGTGCGGGTCTTCTCGTCCACAGTTTGTGGAGACTGACAGTCCCCTTCGTGGGGCTGTGGGATTAAAGGAGAAAATCTTTGCATACGTGGTCAGCACAGAGCCTGCCCCCCCCACCCCGGCCCACCCCAGCCCACCCCAGCCCCGCTCCTGCGTCCCTCCCAGCGGCGCCCAGTAGGGACTTCACTGCTGTTCCCTTTAACTGAGGTCTTGCTACACCCACCGCGGGGCCCAGTCACTCCTGGGGAAGTAGGGACAGTCTGTGTCCTCTCTGGGGGAAGGTCTCACTGTGCAGGGCAGCCTGCGGGAGGGAGGGGGTGCTGGGGGAGCTGGGGAGGGGAGCAGGAGGGGGTTTTCTGGAGCGTGGAGCCAGCAGGCTGACCCAGACTGCCGGCAGCAGCCCGGATGGTGGGGTCGGTGCTTCCCCAGGCCCCGGCACTGCTGGCCAGAATCCGGATTTCTTAGCCACGCAGGTGTGTGTGTGTGTGGGGGGGAGCGGGGGACCTCCCCCAGCTCATTGGAACCTGGCATCCATCCCTCCCCAAGGCGCCACCCCCCGGGTCTCCGGGAGCAGCTCAGACGCTGCTACTGCCTCGTGGGAGGCCTGAGACCCGACGCTGGCCCTGCCTGGGGCTCCCGCGGCCCGGGGACAACAGGACGAGGCCCAGCCCTGAGCAGGCAGCCGGCAGGCTGGTCCTTGCGGCCAGTCCGAGGCCACGCCAGGGCGGTGTCTGAGGAGGGAGCTCAACCCCAGGAAAAGGCCAGTTTCCTCGTGGCCCTGCAGGGGGCGCAGCGCCAGGAGAAAGGCTTGGGCTCCCACCTTGGCTCTGCCGGGTGGTTTTTGGGCACGTCGTGGCACCTTTAAGAATTCTCGTGGGAAATGTTGGCAGGGGGTGATGGGGGGTGGTGGGGGGGGATGAGACCTAGCGGCCAGGACCAAATGACCTCATGTACGCAGTGCCGACCCACGGTGGCTCCAAACCTAGGCCCCGGCCCCGGGCAGAGGGTGGGTCAGGCCCCCATGTAGGACACAGTGCTGCCCCCCCAGAAGGGACACCAGTTCTACCCCCCTCCCCCCTGCAGGGACACAGTGCTGCCCCTCCCCCCTGCAGGGACACAGTGCTGCCCCCTCCCCCTGCAGGGACACAGTGCTGCCCCCTCCCCCCCTGCAGGGACACAGTGCTGCCCCCTCCCCCCCTGCAGGGACACCAGTGCTATCCCATGGCACTTCCTGCTCCGAATGGGGCCTCACGTCCCACTCGGGTGGTCTTCCTGAGGGCGGACGTGGGCTTGGCTGATGGAGGCGCGTCTGCTCCGCCTCGCAGCGCAGTAAATATTTGTTCGCGGGCGGCCAGTGCCTCCGAGGCCCATTAGTCAAGTTAAATAAAGTGTTTCAGCTGGTCAGTCACGGGCACTGGCCAAGCTTTCCTGCAGGGGCAGGGACGAGGGCGGACGGTGCCTCCCGGGGTGCCTGGGGGAGGGGCGCAGACGGCGCCATGGGGCAGGCCGCCCTCTGCCTGGATTAGGCCCCTCTGATCAGCTCCACTGTAAACACGGTTATCTTCACAAAGTTTCCGTTTCTAAGAAGCTAGGAGGTTCTGAAGTTCCATGCGTATTTAACTCCTTTTAAAAATTCAATGTTTAGAGAGCATTCACTAGGGCCTGGCCCTGTTCTAACCACCTGCAAGGAGATTGACTCATCTGAGCCTAAAACAACCCGAGGCCGGTCCTGTTACGTCCCTAATTCACAGCAGAGGAAGCAGAGGCCTGGGAAGCGTGACCTCTCCTCCCACCCCCCCCCCGCCCCCCCGCCCCGGTGGCACGGCTGGGTCCGAGTGGGACTCCCACAGAGCGGCGCCTGCGCCATCTGCTGTGCCTGCTCCCCTGAACTTGCCAGGAGCACCTTCCCAGTCGGACTGAGTCCTGGGCCTGAGTGTTTAAGAAGGCTGCATTGCTATCAAGTTTTGAAAACCACCGACCAAGCTCCGCCTTCCTGTTTCACAGGTGGGGACAGAGGCCTGGGGTCTGTGGAGGAGGCAGAAGTACAATGCGGGGTCCAAAGCCCAATCCCGGCGATCCTCAGGAGCCCAGCCACCCGTCCAAGCGCAGGCAGCTCTGCGGTGCCTGCCCAGCACGGAGTGGGCCCTGGGGCAGGGGACAGGCGCCCTCGGCCCCGCCGGCTCTGCTGCTGACATGTGGGTGGCCGCCATTCCTGAGTCAGCTCTGCCCGTTGCCACGCAAACTGCACTGGCGTGGAACTCGGCGCGGGGCAGACCTGTCCTCGGGCCCGCAGGAAAGGCCTTCCTTCCAACAGAGGCAGGAGGAGCCGACAGTGGGTCCAGCACAGGCTTTATTTCGCTGTTGGGGCCCTGCCGTTCTGCTCCCCGTGGGGACACGGCCAGGCTTTCCTGGGGGCTGGAAGGGACACCCCAGGCGGGACCCTCCTCCCTCCCCACTCGCGTGAGGCAAGCTGTGGAGCAGAGTGCAGCGTGGACGTGCTGTGCTCTCGCCTGGCTCCGGCCTGGAGGGAACCAGGGGGCCTGGGCCACGTGACGGCTCGGAGAGCCCGCAGGACTGGCAGACAGCTGTCGAGGCTTAACAGCCACCAAATAAATAAGAAGTGTCATGTTGAGTTTACACAGCAGCACATTCAAGAACAAATCCACACAAGTGAGCAGGTCGGGCGCTGGGAGTGGGGAGGGAACGTCAAAGTGCCTCTAGGGACGGGCGTCTGGTCCGCCCGGCACCCAGCCTCACTCGGGGAGGTCGGGACGGGCGTCCGGTCCGCCCGGCACCCAGCCTCACGCGGGGAGGTCGGGATGGGCGTCCGGTCCGCCCGGCACCCAGCCTCACGCGGGGAGGTCGGGACGGGGTCAGGCCGTGCATGCAATTTCCATGCCGCTGGGCATTCCAAGTGGCAGAGCTGAAGCAGGCAGCTGGCGGAGGTGGCCAGCTGCACACGACAAAGGCCCCTGCACGTGCACACGCGAGCACACACACACACGCACACTCAGCATTAGTGTTGCGCCGGCTGGCCGGGCAGCCGCGCCCCGCCCCCCACCCCCACCCGCGGGGCCGCGCCCTCACACGGCCGACAGGAAGGGGAAGAAGAAGAAGTCGAAGGCGAACTTCACGGCGCCGTGCACGGTGCTGCGCCAGTCCTGCTCGATCTTCACGTGGCGCCGGGCGGGCGCCAGCTGGGCCATGCAGTTGAGGCAGCTGATGGCCTTGAGCTCGAAGACGGGCCACTTGCTGCCCAGGCGGCCCTCCAGGACGGTGCTGAACTCGATGAGGCTGCCCTGGCGCAGGCCCAGCAGCACCTCCTTGAACTCGCTGCTGGCCCGCAGCACGATGTCCTTGGTCACGTCGTCCTCCTCGGGGCCGCGGCTGCCGTTGGCGCCGAAGGGCATGCCCACGGTGATCTCGAACTTGTAGCGGTCGAACCGCTTGATGTGGCAGGGGTGCTTGGCCAGCCGCTTGAGGCGGCACAGCTCCTCCTCGGCTGTGGAGGCGTTGCCGGGGCTGCAGGCGGGGTAGGCCTCGCCGTACAGGCAGCGCATCCAGTCGCCGATGACGAACGGCAGCATGTTGATGGCCGACTCGGCGCTGTTGTCGATGTCCGTCACCCGCACGTACTTGAAGCGGCCCGTCCACGTGACGCGGTGGCCCTCCAGGTGGCTGCACAGGATCTGGGTGCGCGCCATGTTGGTCTCCTTCCAGGCCCGCGGCCCGCACAGGGCGCCGTACTGCGGCCAGGTCAGCGTGGAGTTGTACACCTTCATGCCCTCCGAGCGGTACACGTAGAACCAGCAGAACAGCACGATGGCCGAGACCCACACCAGGATGAGCTTGACCATGGAGCTCCGCGTCAGCGACTGGACCACCTCCAGCACCGAGAGGTGGGCCCGGCTCCACCAGCGCAGCAGCAGGGGCACGCTGCAGAGCGCCAGGGTGACCGCGACCTTGGTGAGCTCTAGCGACACGAGCCAGAGGGCAAACTGCACCGCGCCCGCGAGCGCCAGGCCGGCCGCCAGGACCGGGAGCGCGAAGAGGAAGAGGAAGTAGCCGATGGAGGCGCGGACCAGCCCCAGGCCGGTGGAGTGGAGCAGGATGACCACGGAGAGCTCGCACCACATGAAGCAGACCAGGTAGGGGACCAGGTAGCAGTAGGTGCCCTGGAAGCACCGCAGCTGCGCCATGCGGAAGAAGAGGAAGAGCAGGTAGACGTAGAGCAGGCAGGGCAGGCTGACGTTCAGGACCACCAGGTGGCCCACGGGCACCGTGAAGAAGGTCTGGCCCAGCAGCTTCAGGCCTGGCCAGTCCAAGGGCAGGCTGGGCAGGAGAGAGAGCAGGCCGGCGGCCACCTCGGTCACCAGGGCCCGGCGGGTGTAGGGCTCGGCGGAGCTGCTCAGGCTCATGTAGCTGGTGGCGGTGAAGAAGACGGCCACCACGGCCAGCTCCGAGCAGGGGATGCAGTCCTTGCTGGCGAGGGGGAAGGAGAAGATGACGAAGGCGACCGACAGCAGGAAGTGCACGTAGGGCTCCAGGTGGTTCCAGCCGAAGTTGCCCTCGGCCTGCTCCACGTCCAGGTTGGGCTCGAAGCGCAGCAGCAGGCCGGTGAGCGTGCGGAAGCTCTCCCAGGCCTTGCTGTCCTGGAAGACCTTGAGGGTGCAGATGACCATGGAGACGAAGGACAGGTAGAAGACCACCAGGGGCACGAAGAAGGCGAAGAAGTCGATGGTCAGGTTGCTGATGATGAAGAAGAAGATGAGGGCGTTGATGTGGTGGGTGGGGACGATGGTGGACAGCCAGTGCATGCCCGCGCGCGAGGCCATCTCGATCAGGTACTCTTTGATCTCCATGATGGCGTGCAGCGGGTACTTGACCACCTGCGGGGGAGGGGGCGAGACGAGGGTGGAGCCAGGAGCCTGCTCGCTGCCCCTCACGAACCCCAGGAGGCAGCCACCCAGCTCTGGCCCCCGTCTGCGCGGGTCTTTCCACGCAACGCCCTCTTCGTGGGTCACTTCCACCCGTCCCTGGGCCCTCCTCGCCCCACGGGCCTCACCCTGTCCACACAACAGCACCCTGGGCGGCCGGGCACGCCTCACCTCCCCCCCGTGCCTCGGGGCTCCCCACCTGCTCAGGGGACAGGAACCGCACCCCACAAGCCCACGCTGGGCTCCAACAGTCCCGGGTGGCAGTGGGGGCAGGGGCTCCAGAGGAGCCGTGTGTGAAGGTGGAGAGCGGTGTGGCCACCTACTGAGTGGAGGTGGTTCAACTGCAACAGGGCTGGGCGGGCGGGATGTGTTCGCTGGTGTCAGGAGACCTGAGGAACCAGCCACTCCCCCCTATACATCCCCGCCCACCCCCCCACCCACACCCCCATACACCCCCGCCCACCCATCCCGCTTAGGACAGACACACAGCCACATTCAAGTGCAGCCCCTTCCCTGCCTTGGTTACCAGCCTGCACCCAGGCAGAGGGCAGAGGCACCCCTCGGCCTGGGCCGCAGCAAAGGGTGAATGAGGCTGGTGGGGAGCTGAGCTGGGAGCGGCCTCGGGAAGGTGGGGTGCTTCTCCCATCCAGGGTGGACCCCACACCTGCCTGGTTTCCAGGCAGAAATCCCAGGAGCTGGCAGCCCTGCCGGAGCTCGGGGGACATGGGAGGAGACCGGAGGGGGTGAAACAAAGTGGCCCGTCCTGGCAGTGTGGTGTGGAGGGCAGGTTCTGGGTGTGGAGGGGCAAGGGAAGGGAGGAGGGTGCCCACAGCCCGGGTGAGGGCAGCACCGCCTCCACCACGCCCTCAGGACAGACCCTCTGCGTGGGCACAGCTGACGGCCACCCGGGGAGGTGGCTGTCATCTGCCCGAGAGCCTTGGCTAGCAGCCGGGGGGCTCCCAGGGACAGGGTAGGACACATGTGTGCATGGAGACTGAGGGCCTCTGAGCATGTCAGAGAGCCAACGAGCAAACTGGGGCCGGCCGCCCGGCTCCCAGGCCAAAAGCCTCCGGCAGCAGCGGCGCAGGCTCCTGCCTGTGGGGAGGGCGCGGGGGCACCGGGGCGCCCGGGCACCGCAGCGGAGCCTCCGTGGGGACGTGGGGCGCTTGCTGGAGAGCAAAGAGGCCTCTGTGGAGGGTCCTGCCCCAGGCTTCCCTGGAGGGCCCTTCGCAACGGCCGACCGGCCTGCTCACCGGTCCCGCACGGAGGGACCTCGAAATGGCAAGACAGGCCAAAGGCTCCCCCAGGGCGGCCACCGCTCCCGTCTCCTCTGTGACCAACTCCTCCTCTGTGACCAACGGCGCGGCAGCTCTGAGGGAGCCGGCATGGGTCCCCCCGGGGCTGGCTCCTGGCCACTAATCTGAAACCCTATCCCGACGCCCAGGGCCACTGTTTTTTGCTGTGAGGCCACACAATCACATGGTTGAGAGAACTTTTCAATGACAAAGAAAGTTCTAGAACAGGCGGCCTAATGGAGCCTGGCTTTGGCCTTGCACTGAGGTGCCTGGGCCACTGCTTGGGCAGTTCTCTCCATGTTCTCTCCATGTAGGTGCTCACCCAGCCTCCTGTGCCCCACCCGGCCCACCCAGCCTCACCCAGCCTCCTGCAGCCCCACCCGGCCCACCCAGCCTCACCCAGCCTCCTGCAGCCCCACCCGGCCCACCCAGCCTCACCCAGCCTCCTGCAGCCCCACCCGGCCCACCCGGCCCACCCAGCCTCACCCAGCCTCCTGCAGCCCCACCAGGCCTTACCCCCTGGCATTCTCTGCAGGTGAGATGGCGCACGCGGCTCAGCCCAGTGAGCTGGGGAAGTGTGTGAGAGAGCAGGTGGCCACCTGGTGTCTGCAACCCCGGTCTCCGCAAGGAAACACGGCTGTCACAGGCCTGGCCCGCCACTCCTCGCTCTCCACACGTGTGCGCTCCTCGCTCAGTCAGGCCATGTGGGGCTGCTCGCAGCTGACGGTGGGGAAGGGCATGCCCCCTGCCCTCAGCCTGTCCCCGGTCACCTCCTCACCACTCTGCTCACTACCCGCCTCTCCCTGAGCCCCCGCAGACCAAATAACCTGGCGTCCCTGCACCCGGGGTTCCCCTGCACCTGGGTCCCCCGCTCTCCTGGGCACCAGCTCTTGTTCTGCAGGAATTAACCTCCATCCTGTACCGTAAACTAACAGTTTCTCCAAGTGACATCATCTAAATCACACTGGACCGCAGCGCTGGCACCCTGCTCCCGCTCAGCGTTTTTCAGACGCGGAGGGAGCCTGGGGGTCGCCGCGCTCACCTTCAGGCGCAGGGGCAGGTCGTCGGGGCTCTTGCCCGCCAGCTCGTCATCCTCATCGTCCTGCAGGAACAGGTCGGTGGGGAGGATGCCCTGGGCGTACTTCTTGGTGATCTCCACGAAGTCGTCCAGCGCGATGTAGTTCTTGGCTGAAGTGGAGAGAACGGCACGGCAAGGCTGTCACCGCCCGGAGGGCTGTCACCCAGGCTGTCACCGCCCGGAGGGCTGTCACCGCCTGGGCGGCGAGGTGGGCAGTGGCTGGGCCACACTGAGACAGGGGCTCAGACACCCATCTCTGTCCTGGGCGGTGGGTGAGGACCCGGCCAAGGAGGAGAGAGAGAGAACGCGAGGCAGACGGCTGCCCCGGAACAGAGCAGGAGCCGAGGCCCCGCCCTCAGTGCTGGATCTGCCCAGAGCCGGCCCCTTCCAGACACATTTCCCACCTGCACGGCCGGAAAGTGGGACGTGCCCTCAGTACGATGCCCTCCCGCCCCGAGGCAACTGAGACCCCGAGGGCCTCTAACGTCCTGTGAGGACTGTGCCGACTGGGGGCTCCCGTTAGTGCTGAGCGGCCCTGGGTCCCCCACCACCGTGTCTCCTCCGAGTGAGCTCCCAGGGCTGTGACCAGGAGCGCACTCACACGCTGCCGCTGCACACAGGGCACCTGAAGGTGTCTCCTAACTGGACGTCTCCTAACTGGACGTCCCGAAGGCACCCCAGCTCCCAGAGCCCCCGATCCTCCATCCCTTCCCCCACCCCCCCACACTCTGCCCTCCACCCCACAGCCCATGCTGGGTGCGGAGCCCCCACTCTCCCTGCTGGGTGCCGCCCACCCTTGCTGACTCGCCCAGGACCCGATGGGCCCAGGGCCGCAGGGACCACCGTGTCTGCCTTCCCGCTCAGACGCATGCTCCCCATGGCTAGGGTCCAGGTCCCGTGCCCAGAACTGACACCCATCACGCCCCAAGACCCGGGGGCGCGGTGCACGCGGGAATGGGGTGCGGGCACGGCTGCGTGGAGCTGCCACGGGCGGAGGAAGAGCGCTGTACTCACACTCGCTGCTGACCAGGCGCTCCAGCACCCGCCGCTGCTTCTGCAGGGACTTGGGGACGGGGCCCGGCTGCGCCCCTCCATCTGCAGTGACAGAGGGAGCGAGGGTGAAGGCGGCAGCCCCGCAAACCAGCCGTGCTCTCCTGGGTCCCCGAGCTCTGGGACCACAGGGCCTGGAGCCTCCGCTGTGGGGCCACGTCTCTGGCAGCCACCTCTCGGCCTCCACCCACTAGGGTGACTCAGTGCCCCTCTGGGCACAGCGCGTCCCCTTTATGGGCACACTGAGACCTCTGGTCAGCATAACCGGTCCTCCCTGGCCTAGACTCTGCGTCCAGTCTGCTCCGGAGTGAACACAGCCACACCAACATGTCTGCCCTTTTGTCAACACCCGTCATCGGCCACAACCCACCTGGGCTCTTCCCGTGTGCCACCCGCTGAGGGAGGACCCGCAGGAGGGCAGAGTGACAGAGCGGAGGGGCAGCGGGTGGGGCTGGGCTGTGCCACTGCGGGGTCTCTGGGCTCCAGGGTGGCCCCAAGTGTCACACCAAGATGCCTCTCAGGTCACCACCCGCCCCCAGGAAGGAGCCCAGGCACAGGGGATGCCCCAGAGGCCCCTCCCTGGGCCGCGGGAGACCCTTGGGGAAGCCGCGTACCGTGCTCGTTGACCTGGCCCACGTTCTCCAGCAGCTCGGACACGGCCACCTGCTTCTTCCGCTGGGGGTTGAGCTTCCAGTACATGACCAGCGCCGCCTTGCGCACGGCCCGCTCCAGGTCGGTCTCGGAGGACAGCTGCTTCACCTCCTGCTCGTTCTCGGAGGTGATGCCTGAGGGACGGGCGCATCAGGGCCCGCCCCGCCCCCCCGAGCCAGGCTCTGCCCGAGGGGCCTGGAAGGGACTCACGGGAGGGGCGTCCCAGGCCCCTTTGGTCGCCAGGCAGAAAAGGACATCTGTCCGAAAGGACACTGGGCCAGTCCCGGTGGGCGCCCACCACACCCAGCAGCCATTGTGGGTGGGCGCGGGGCCACCTGTCCTCCCGCTCGCTCCTCAGACCCCTGGTCCTCGGCCTGACGGGCTCCCTCACGGCCTCTGGGCACCACTGGCTCTGCCTCCGCCGTGGGGACGCACTGACCTGCTCGGACAGCGCAGGGCGTGGCCGGCCCAGGAAGGAGGCGGGGGGTGAGGGGCTCTGGCTACCACCACCACCAATCCGGGTTTCAAGGCATCAGCCCCACCTGAGCTGCGGCGGCTCCGAGCCCCACCGCACCCACCTTTCCTGTCGGCCAGGCAGCGGCGGAGCAGCTTGACGGCCTCGCGCCGGCCCTGCTTGGCGGCCAGGGTCAGCCAGTCCACGGCCGTGCAGTTGTTGAGCTCCTCGTCCGCGTCGCCCGCCAGCTGCAGGTAGTGCTTCCCCACCTGCGAGGGAGACGCCGCTTACGCCTGCTCAGCAGGGGCTCCTCCTCCTCGCCTGACCTGACCCCCACAGCCGGCCCGGCCCCTGACCTGATCCCTGCAGCCAGCCCCTGACCTGACCCCCACAGCCGGCCCGGCCCCTGACCTGACCCCCACAGCCAGCCCGGCCCCTGACCTGATCCCTGCAGCCGGCCTGGCCCCTGACCCCCACAGCCGGCCCCTGACCTGACCCCCACAGCCGGCCCCTGACCTGACCCCCACAGCTGGGCAACCTCAGGCTTCCTGGACCCCCTCCCTTCCCCTGTGCCAGGCCAGCCTCCTCTGTCACCCAGGCCAAGAAACAAGGTTGCAGGAACGGGGTCCCACTGGCATCTGCACTATGCTGGGCCTGTGGGACCCTCAGGGCACCCGCTCCTCACAGGCACCCCCTCCCCAGATGCAAGGAGAGTGGGGTGGGGCAAGGACAGGCTGGAAGCAGGGAAGGCATCCTGGAGGAGGTGGTGCCTAAGACCAGGTGTGAGCAGGACACAGGAGAGTCATGTGAGCTCCCCAAAGAGGTGGCAGGAACGGCCGGGCACACAAACACTACAACAGGGGCCAGGCACATGGCGGCATCACCACGCTGCACCCAAGCCCGTCCACACAGCACCAACCCCCGGCACCGACCTCCGTGGCCATGGAGCTCTCGTCCGGGCCCGCTGTTCTGGGGGCCACGCCTGAGCCTCCCACCCGACACCGCGGTCCTCACCTCCGTCTGTGCCTTGGGGTCCCCGGCCTTGGCTTTCTCCAGGATTTCTTCAAAGGGCGTTTCCATGTCTCCCTTCACGGGCCCTTTAAGAGGAAAAACAATGTCACGGAGCCTCCTGTCGCTGGGCAGGGGCCGGGAGGACAGCACGAACGGCCGGACCTGGAGCACGTCTCGGCGAAACCCGGGCCGGGAGGTGAGAGAAGACAGCCATGATGCCCCACAGGGAGGGAGGGAGCACAGCAGCTGGGCAGTCAGCTCAGGCTCTGCTCGTCTCTGGGTGTGTGGGGAGGACGGACCCACAGACCCGAGTCCCTCACCTCCCTCGGCTCACTGCCTGACTGCAGTGCTAGGAGGCCCCACCTCAATACCGAACCTGCACCCCGATGCCCAGCACCCACAGACCGAAGGCACGATTCCTGAGATTGCAGTCTAGACACACACGGTTTTTGGAAGCCGCAATCAGTGCGCATGCATTTTGAGATAAGGATTTATAATAGAGTTATAACCCATTCCACGTCGACCTGTGGTGGGATTTACCATTCCAGTGGCTCGGAAAGCCCGCTGAGGGGGCAGCCAGGTGCGAGGGGATTCCCGGTCCCCTCCGCTTTACAAGGGGCCACACGCCATCCCGTGGGGCATTGTGGGGGCTGTGCTCCTAGCTGACGACCAGTCAGGCACCCGACCAAGCGCCTCATGCTCGTGCTGCACGTCCCTCTCTAAAAAGTGAGCCCGTGACAGCACGTCACGTCCCTCACCGAGCTCACTGTCACCTCCCGCGGTGCTCGTAACAATAGCTTCTGAAAAAGATCACCTTTCACCGCCCCTCTCTTTCCTTTACAACCAGTACTCGGCCCTGCCCACTGCGCACCTCGCCTCCGCCCATCGCCACCCCCACCAGGCGGTGGTGCCCCCGGCAGTGACACGCGGCTGTGGCTGCGGCGCTGCCGCCACATAGTAGGTGCTTCTTAGAAACTAACGAACTGTCCCTCTGGATGTCTCTGGAGACAGCAGGCAGAGTGAAAAGAAACAGGAGCAGCCCCACTCACACGCCCCATGTCCGGCCTCCCGCCGTTCAGGCTCCGCCAGGCTCTGCTCAGCGGTGCCTCCGCCTGTGCTGGGCTCCCGAGTCTGCGGGACACAGGACTCCGGGCGGGGGAGGCAGGGCAGTGGCCTAAGGTGACCCACCTTCAAGGCTGGGCGGGGCTGGGGACGGCGCATGGGGAGGAGGACTTCACGAGGCACCTGGCCTCCTGGTGACACTCCCGCCAAGTTCCGGCGGGGTTTCCTCGCTCCGGTCCACGGGGGACTCCCCGGCGGACGCTTCAGGCCAGGACGACCGCCCCTTCCCCGGCGCCGGTCCTCAGGGCCCCGAGGCCCACGGCCAGTCCTCCTGGGTGCTGGCCCCCCTCAGCCCCGGGGCGCACTTCCTGGCGGAGGGCTCAGACTAAGGGGACAGCTCAGCGGGGCCTCCTGGGTGCGGGCGCACCGGGAGGGGGTGTGGAGGGAAGCCTGCCAGGGTGAAGCGCCTTCAGCATCAAAGTGCCGCGGCCCAGCGAGAGCTGCCTCCCTCCGCGGTCACTGCCCCGCCACAGGTTTGTGAGGAAGGGGCGCTGTCTCAGGTCCAGAGCCGGCGTCCACAAAACCTGAGCCTCAAGCCCCGCTTGGCTGGCTGACCCTGGGCCCCACTCTTTGACCCCTCACCTGCCCAGGACGCCTGCATGGCCCGGTCCTTCCTCCCTCACACACCCAGCACCTCCCCTCCCGCCCACTGTCTCCGCACCGGCTGGACAGGCCCTCGGACAACGCTGAGGTGAACGCTTCCTGGCCGTCGGCACCCTCACCCAGAGGGGCCAGCCACCCTCCCTGTCGGTGGCCCTGCGGCTGCCCAACAAGCACTTGGCCTGGTGCGGGCAGCGGGAGCCTCGGGGACTCGGCAGTCCTGCGGCTGCGGCCAGCTGCTGACTGCACAGCCCAGATGTGGGGGGCTGGGACCCCGAGGCTGCCCACCTGCCCAGGACTTGTCCTTCCCTGTCCTCCCCTCCCCTTCTCTCTCACCCCTCCTTTCTCCCCCTCCCTCCTTTCTCCCCCCACTCAGGGGCAGGACCACACAGAAACCACATGCTTCCTGACGTCTTATCTGAAGCGTCCAGGCCTGACTCCGTCCTCCCAGGGCTGTTCTGCAGCCTGAGGAGGAAGGCGTGTGGCTGGGCTGAGATTCGGGCCCGGCCCTGGCCCGCCCAGAGCTTGGGGGTAAAAGCAGAGCACCCGGGGCTCCCCGAGGAGACGGAGATCAGAGCGCCCGTCGGGGCTGGCCCAGCAGGAACTGGACGGGAGCCTGGTCTGCGGCACTGAGCCCGAGGGCCCAGGCTCGGGTGGGAGGGGCTGGGGTAGGACAGAGACTCGGTGGCCCTTCACCCGCAGCGGTCACCCGGACCAGTCTGTGACTCGGTTTCCTCATCAAGTGGGGACAACAGCAGCACTCCCCCTGCGGTGAGGGGTCCCCTAATGCCCGGGGACAGTGACCCCACAGCGGCGCTCAGCACAGTGGGGTGCTGCGTGGGGCCTTGCTGAGCTGGGGAGTCACCTTGGCAGTGGCCTCTCCCGGGAAAACATCCTGACGGCTGGGCGCGCTGGAGAGGTGAGGGGAGCGTGACCAGGCGGACTGGGGGCTGGGCTTCTGTAACTCACAGACCCCCTGGGGGAGACGCAGCCAGGAACAGGAGAGACGGCACAGGGTCCCGCCCTCTGGTGGTGGGGGAGAAAAGGCAAGCATCCCCCAACACGCACACATGTGCGCACACATGTAGTTTGTGGCATAATCTAATACACACACAAGCCCCCAAACACAGACACACAGCCCTGAGCTGACCTTATGGCCAGTCACCAAAGAGGTGTTTAGTGGGGGTCATTAAACTCAATGGACGCGTTCATGTGCAAGGGACACCCCAACAGGAGGCCCGAAAGGGACCTCAGTGAAGGAGCCAGGGGCCAGCAGATGCTTGGTGACATCATGAAGCCTGTCAAGTACCACAGCTCAAGAGACGGCCCGTCTCTGTGGGGCACAGGCAGGTCCCTGCAGGGGTGAGGGGCGGGGACTCAGCGGGATTCCGCAGGCACGGGCCTGAGGAATGTCCCCCAGTGTACAAGGTCCCAGCGCCCGCACAGCCCTCACGCAGATGCCTCGGGCTCGGTATGACCCCGCCCACTTCACAGGTGCAGAAATGGCTGGGTGACCCTCAAAGGCACCCAGCACGGGGCTGCCAGCCCAGCCCCATCACTCCTCCGCTAGTCTCTGGAGCGGTGAGGAGAGCGTGACTGTGGGGGGGAGGAGCCTGGGCTTCCGTAACTCAGGGCCCCTCTGGGGGAAACACAGCCCATCTCCGAGGTCCCTCTGGGCCACGGCACCCGACAGACACACAGTCCGGGTGCCCAGACATTTGCTCCGGAGTCCGGTTGGGAAAAGCTCGGGAGAACTAAACTGGCAGCCAACCACAGAGTTTTGTGGCACAGGTTTCTGCCCACCAGGGTCGAATTCAACTGCCGGCAAGCAGTGCTTATCTATATATATAAAACCCTACTATACAAATAGACTGAATGGCGGAACAACCAGTGGCTATGAGGTGCACTGACCACCAGGGGGTGCACGTGAAACATGGTGGGCGTCGGCAGCAGGCGGCAGAGCATGGAACATGAGGGCATTGGCTGCAGTGGGATGACGGAGCACGGGGCGCTGGTCGCTGTCATCGGGGCGAGCCTCTGGTGGTTACTGAAAATTCTTTGCTCCCGCGCTCTGTGGTCCTACCCGGCGCTCACACCTGCTGCTGGTGCCCAGCATCGGCCTCCATCGCTTGGCGTCGTTAGTGGGTGTGAGCGGTGGCTGCCGGCCCTGATCGCCCCTGAGGGCTTCTCCACCTCCCCCTGCTCCTGAGGGGTGATCAGGGCTGCGACGCTCGCACCCGCTGACAGCACTGGCCCCACTCGGACCCGTTGCTGGCACTGGCCCCAATCACTCCGCGCCGTCAGCAGGTGGGAACAGGGCTACCGGCAGATGTGGGACCAGGGGCCGTGGTGGGAGGGACAGGGCGGGGGCGCGGAGGATGGGCCGAGACTCACCCCTGTGCCCACTGCAGCCTTGGGGCCCACAGTTCCTTTCAAGGTACGTGAATTCGTGCACTGGGCCCCCGGTTTTTAAATAAAAGGAGCAGAAGGGAGACTAGCAGACTGCAGCACACACATGGCTGAGCACAGTTGTGGGAATCTGTCCCCACTGACTGAGTGTGCGAGTGTGCCCGTGGGCGGCACGCCAGGTGACAGCAGCGCGTGCATGTCTTGCCGTGGGATGAGGTCGGGAAGCGTCAGAGGCGGCACAGCCTTTAGCGTCAGGCTGGGCTGCCGCAGGTGGAGGTGGTGCCGGTGGACTGTGGGCCGTGGCTCCCACGCAGCACGGGAAGACAGTGGTCTCGGGGTGCAGGGAGGAGGGGTGAAACCCGGGAAGAGGAGAACAGGATTCTCCACCTGCAAAGCGCTCGGACCTGGCCCGGAGCAGGACTGCAGAGCAGGGCGCAGGCTCGTTCCAGTGGCAGCTGGCCCTGAGGAGTGGCCACGTGGGGCCCAGACCAATGGCCCGAGGAGTGGCCACATGGAGAGGGGACGGCACGAGCTTCCCCAGCCCTGGGGGCGGGGAAGCCTTTCTCACCCTCCCTCCCCCCTCACAGTGCCTGGTGCGGAACCAGCCCAGTGAGCAGGTCCGAGCTGGTTATAAATAAAGTAAGGACACGTGGCATCCGTCTGCATGCGATGGCGTGCCGGGCCCTGACCCGCAGGGGAAGCCCACAGGAGGAAGCTGGAGGGGCCTGGCCCACACGTGGACTCGGGGCTCCCCCTGCACTGCGCCCAGGGAGCAGCCCGGCCCGGGCTGAGGGCCCGCCAGCTTCCCAGGCCCAAACCCTTACCCGTTCTGTCCACTCCTTCTCGGCTCCTGGCACGCAGGGCCGGGGGTGCTGCTGGGGCCCCGGCTTCTCCCATATCTGGTCCAGGTCCAACTTGGGGTCCAGGAGCTCTGGGCGCTCCACTCTTCTCCTGTTTTACCGAGGAAGTGCCATTGAGCCGGGAGCGGGCCTGGGGCTGTGCCGGTGGCGACGGCTGTGGGCGGGAGGGGCTCGGAGGAGGGGCGCTGGCGTCCATCCTGCCGGCGAGAGAAGCTGCAGGTCAGACACACCAGGATCCCCAGCTGGGCCCGCTCAGGCCTCCTCTTTAGGGAAAGAAAGGAGACAGCAAGGGAACGGCTGGGGGCTGCCCAACATCACAACAGCCCCCTAAGACCTCCCCACTCTACAGAGGAGGAAACCGAGGGAGCAAAGCTCGACGGGGCCCAGCCGTCGGGGGAGCTCAGGCCCCAACATCTGAGACCTTGAGTCCTCGCCTCACAGGGCACGAGCCACACGGCCTGGTGTCCCCATCTGAGCAGCGAGGGGGATGCCCTGAAGCAGCCTGCTGTGGAGGGCTGTCTGGCCTTCATGACCGTCACCCCGTCTGCGGAGCTGACCTGACCTGGGGAAGGGGGCTCGCAGAGGAACTAAAGCTCTTCGGAGGAGGTCATCGGGTGTGGCGGAGCCTAGAGCCTAATCCATGCCGGGCGTCCTTGCCAGGAGAGGAGGGAAACACAGAGACACAGAGGAGACCACGTGACCAGAAGGCAGAGGCAGACTGGAGGCCAGGAAGGGTTCGCCCTCAGAGCCCCCAGGAGCAGGGGGGCGGGGGAGGGGACCACAGTCTGGGACTGGGATTCAGTCAGATCGGCCCCACTCCAGGCCAGAACCACAGGACACAGATCTCAGAACGCGAATGCCACCAGAGAGGAACACACACAGAAACGCAGGGTGATGTAAGCCATGTGGTGTCTGAGCAGATCCTGGGACCGGCTCACGATGGGCGGGGGGGAGGTGCGCAGGCTCAGTCAGTCCACAAAAGTGCT
This sequence comes from Cnephaeus nilssonii, assembly GCF_951640355.1. Classification (NCBI taxonomy): domain Eukaryota; kingdom Metazoa; phylum Chordata; class Mammalia; order Chiroptera; family Vespertilionidae; genus Cnephaeus; species Cnephaeus nilssonii. The sequence goes on along the minus strand of NC_137072.1, from coordinate 115,294,655 downwards.
GCTCAGGCTGGTGGCAGCATGGACAGACACGGCCGGCACGGTGAGGACAGCCACAGGCCCGGGGACATAACCCGCCGACATGGTTGGCCCCCGGGTGCGCGGTGGGGATCCTGTGAGGCCCCTCCCAGACTCCAGGCCCATCGCCTCCTCACTGAGTGAGGACGCTGAGCGCAGAGCAGGCACAGGCTGGCAGCGAGGGCACCTGGCCCCCTGACCTGCCACCGCCCCACCAGCTGGGCAGTCCTGAGCGGGCCTCGCCCCTCTCTGCACCTCAGTCTCCACTGCGAATGGACCGCCACCCCAAGCTTGGGGACACTGAGGACCAAGTGAGACCAGACGACGAGGTGCATGAGGGTGTGGGGGCGCGTGAGGGCCCCGGACATGTCCCAACACCCGGCTCCGAGCATGGAGCTGATGGCGTAGGTGACCGACACGTCTCTAGTGGGGCGTCACAGCCGTGTCTGCCCCGTCCCCAGCTGCACATGGTCCCACAGGTCTGATCTGTGTCCATCAAAGAGCCCTGTCGATTCCGATGTGGACGCTCCTGCCTCAGAGGGACTCAGCCCTTGTTGTAAAACACCCCCCGGGTGCAAGCCAGCAGCGCGGTCAGGCCACGCAAATCAGCCCACAGATCAAAGCAGTGCAGGCCTGTGTCCAAACCCCAGGCTTCCGGGAACCAGACCAAGAGGCCACTTCTGCAAAACCCGTCCTCGGCGGCATGTGCAGACCCAAGTGCGTGCCCCGGCTGTGGGCGGGACACAGGCGGTGATGCGGCATACACACCCGGGCATTGCGGGCCACGGCCGACCCGAGCTGGCAAAAACGGCAGGACTTGAACCCTGGGGCCACGGCTCCTGGCCATCTCCATGGCTCCTGCTGCCCCAGAATCCAGTGCCACCTTCCTGGAATGGCGGAGGGCAGCTCGCCTGAGTGAGAGCTGACTTACGCCGGGCATTGCTGCTGTTAATGACAAACATGTATCTGGAATGTGCTCGGTTCCCGGCGCTTCCCACAGACTTCCCGGGGTCCTCACGGCCTGTCGGGGAGGCAGTACTGTCCGGGTGTTACAGGTGGAGACACGGCTTAGGCTTCACCCCCGCCCCGTTTCACCGACGAGGAAGCGCGGGCCAGGAATGCCGCCACAGCTCAGCGTGGACGCTGGAATCCAACCCGCAAAACCTGCGCGTTTCTGAAAAAGGGGCCCCTGCCACCCGACCCCCACGCCCTTCTCTTCCCGGGTCCACTCCCCCAGACGTGGGGTTCCTCCAGGGCCACAACTCTGCCCCTGCGAGCCCTCCTGCTGCTGTGGGTCTCGGCTGTGCCGCCCAGCCCCGTCCAGAGGGCGGTTAAGGGGGTTACAGTCCCTCCAGATGTTAACAGCTGCTCAGGACATTTAAAGCTGTGCAGTGCGTACACGCGTTTAAACAACAGAAGAATGTGTGTGTAACACTGTCAGGCAGGATTCCAAGCAGCATGACGTCTATTTAGGATGAAAGCAAAGTTTATCTACAGAAAAAGATGGAAGAAAATGCCTCCAAAAGGAAAATACTGACGATCTCTGGGTGGAGGGATTACGGGTGTTTTTATTTAATTCTTTTTCTAAATGTATTTCCCTAATTTTGTGTAATGAATGCGCAAGGTTTTGGGGCTTACCCAATGTTTTAAACCCTCCTGTGGGATGTCTGCTCGGCCCAGCCCCCGGCACAGGGCGGCCCCTTACGACCAGCGCACGAGGCCCGGGAGGCTCCCAGGAGCCTATTTTTGCCCCAGGGAACGAAGAGCCACACCAAGGAACATTCCCAAGTGCCAAGTTCACAGGAACAAAGGGCGGGTCGCGGGGAATGTCCAGCCACAGCGTCCCCCAGCGCTGAGCCCACCGCACCCCGGGCACCCCCCTGCCCAGGGAGCGCTCTGCAGCCCGGATGGGAAGGACGACACCCGGAGAGACAACCAGGGAGGAGGAGCCGCGCCTCAGGCTGCGTGGAAGAGAGCCAGGGCCGGGATTCTGGAGGCGAGGCCGGGACTAAGCGCTCAGGACCGGCAGGCACGAGCCAGGCCGGGGTGGAGGAAGGGGGGTGTCGGGCATTCCAGCAGGGACTGCCCGGCAGAAAAGGCAGCGGAGGGAGAGTGAGCCAGCAATGTGGCTGAGGAGTGGCCCCGGGGAAGGGGACAGGGGGATGAGGGAAGAGGCTGACTGGGTGGCGGGGGAGGGACTGAGGGCTGAGGGAGTGCCAGGCTTAGGGCCGGAGGGGGTGAGGGCGGTGCTGAGCAGGGGATGGCGGTTCAAGAACCAGTGGGGCTGTGTGGGGACAGGATGGGGGCACCAGGAGAGGGGGCAGGTGGCCGTCCAGGGAACGGGGCGGAGGCCTGGCCCAGCGCAGGCCTCTGAGCACAGCTCTGGAGCGGGACAGACGGGGCGCCACTAACTGAATGTGAGGGTGGGGAAGCAGAGGGCGCTGGGTCTGCGGCTAAGGACCACGGTGGCCCTACTTTCTGAGGCGGGGACATGGGCGCCGTATAAAGCATAAAACCCCCTCTGTATTAGGATTCTTCTTGTCACCAGCATCGGGGACCAGGGCTTGGTCTCTGTCCTGCAGCACAGGCATTTTGGGGGCCAGGACTAGGCTAGGACCCTCTCTGTGACCTTGGCTGGGAGGCCAGAGGAGGCCTGAGCGGGACTTTCATCCTGGGAAGCAAGGTGAGAGGTGGTCGCCTAGCAACCTTTCCTGCGTCCACCTGCTGGGGGAGGAGCGGGGGAGACAAAGGAACTTCGGTCAAAATCCCTGGTCGGACGCCTCGGGGCTCCCAGGAGGACCCCTGGAGGAGGCACCAGCCAGTGTGGCCTCCAGCCCGGGCCCCTCCCCGGGCGGCGGGGCGGCGGGGCAGCAGGGCGGTCGGTCCGTCGGTCGGCCGCCTGCACAGAGGGACTAGGACTCTGAGTGATGGATGGGGGCAGGAGGGAAAGCCCTTTGCACAGGCCGAACTCCAGGGGTCACTGTCCAAGGTGAGGAAAGGCGGGGCTGCGCCTGCCTGGGCAGGTCACCAAATCCCAGCCAGCCTGCTCCTCCGGTGAACGGTGCACGGGAGCTCCGATTCCTACCCCTGAGCAGACCCAGAGGGCCAAGTCCTGTGCAAATAAATGTTAGTGCCCTGAACTGTCTCCACATGGAGCCCAACGGGCCTGGGCCAGAGTCCCCAGAGCGCTTCATCTTTCAAAACAGAAACTATGGTTCCCAGGGCCAGGCTCCCGTCAGCCAGCCCCACCCCCTTCCCCAGGAGTGGGGTGGGGTGGGGTGGGGGTAACTGTCACAGTTTCCCAGGAGGCTGCGCCCGCGTTAGCCTGACCCCCAGGCTGCTGCGGGCGGGGGGCGGGGGGCGGGGGTGGGAAGGAGGGGGGACTGAACCCCACCGAGCCCCTCGAGCCCTTCCAGCGGCCCGGCAGGGACTGAAGGCGGCCCTGGGTCCCACCGACGGCGGCCGCGGGGGAAGGGCCATGACGGGGCAACTCGGGACGGTGCTGCGGGGACCGGGCGTCCCTGGCCACCCGCCGGGTCCCCAGCCACGGGCCGCCTGCCTTTCGGGCTCTCTCGCCCCACACGGCGGGGGTTCCGCGGCGAGGCTCGCAGGTCCAAGGGCGTGAAGTGCTTGGGGCGCGCGGTGCCCCACGATTCCCGGGGCGCTGGGGCCCGGGGGGCGCTCACCCGCCTCGGGAGACCCCTCTCGGGCAGGGGTCGCCGTGCGGCCGCGGAGCGGGCGGGACTCCAGCCCTCCCGTTTCTGGGGAACGTGCCGAAGTGGGGACCGGCCGCCCATCTGCTCATTTGGGGAAACTGAGGCCCGAGACGGGCGGCATCTCTTTCCATCCCCCCCCCCCCACGCCGCCGTCCCCGGTGCCGAAGTACTCACCGGCCCGCGAGTGGGCCGCACGCGGCGCCGCGATGGCTCTCGGGCCTCCGGGACCGCAGCAAAGTTGTCGGGAGGAGCCGGACTCGCCGGGGCCGGAGCGAAGCGGCCGGGACGAGCGGGCGGCGCCAACAGCGGCCAGAGCCCGCGAGCGCGGCCCTCCGCGCGGAGAGGGGCGGGCCCGGGGGCGGGGCCGCGGACCTCGCTCCACTCCTGACGCGGCTGGGCGGACGCGGCGCTGGCTCGGCCCGCTGAGCGGCCGGCGCGCCTGTCAATCACTGCGCACTTCCGCCAATCACGGTGCGCTTCGCCGGGCTGTCGGCGACCCGCCCTCCCCTGCACAGCCAGGCTGGAGGGCGCCGGGGACCGGTCCAACTGCGAAAGTTTCCGAGCAGATTCGGGCCTCGGCCCCGCCCAGGCTTGGCGAGACCTCTCTTCTTTGTCTGTAACAGGTGGTTGGTTGGGCCCGTGGACAAAACTCGTGCCACCTGCACCCACCACTCTTCAGAGTCGTTGTACTTGCTATTGCAACAGTAACTAACAGGTTGAGCGCCTACTACGCGCCAGATGCCTTCATCCCAGGCCCGCTAGAAAGAGGGGGCTCCCCTGATGCAGCAGCAGGGATACAAAAATGTGGCCCATTTAAATGTGTACGTGTAGCCTGGCGTCGCTTTACATGCAAAAAATCCAATGCACGTAGCACTCGTTTCACAAGGGAATTGGGGGGGGGGGGTGCGTTTAAAAATGTGTATTAGCCCAGGGAGTGAGGCCAGGCGAGGCAGCTTGAGAACCCTCTTCTTCGGTCTGGTCCGGAGTCTGGCAGGTGTGGTTTGGAGACCAGGGCAAAGGTCTCTCCCTGAGGGAGTGAGGCCCTGGGCGGGCCTGTGGCCTGTGCCTGCTCCCTGTGTGAGCCTCAAGGCCACCCTGAGCTCAGGGTGGTTGCCAGCGGGATGCTCCCAACACGGTGGGAGCAAAGATTCCCGATGGTTTCGGAGATGACCGCCACCCACTGAACACGTTGCCCGGGGACTTCTGTCAAAGCTGCACGCTTCAGGTCCGCCACCTCACCTCAGTCCCCAGCTGCCCCCCTCCAGCCCGCCCCCTCCGGCGCCCTCATCGAATACTCTGAGGCTCACCGGAAGGAAGGAGATCGGCACCAGGCAGCACCCCATCCTGCCCCAGGTTCAGGTGGGGCCTTTCACACACGAGGTTTTCATTTTGCCCCAATGACCCAACGAGGCAGGTGCACTGCCTCACTTTTATTGACGAGCAAGCCGAGGCTCAGACACAGAGTGTTGTTTGCTCAAAGCCACACGGAGCGCCTTCCCTCCTTCTCATACGCGCAGGACAGAAAAATTGGATAATTACAAAGAGTGGAAAGAAGAGAAAATGACGCAGAGGCGATTGCGGCTCACATTTTGGGGCCTCTGCACCTTTAAGAAAGGGTTTCCAATACTTGCTGCCGACCCTGCATGTGTAGGGGCGCATGGGTGACCGGTTCACCAGGGCCACGCCACCCTGACCCCACGACATGTGCTCATGTGAAGTCCCAGGGGCAGAAACATTGGGTCCTGGGGGCTTTTCAGATCTAAAGACACATTTACCAAAACAGGTTTCTCAAACCAAGAGATCATGGTTTAATTCCAGGTCAGGGCACATGCCCAGGTTGTGGGCTGAGGGCTTGGGGGGTTGCTGCAGGGTTGTTTTTCCCAATTCCTCCCTAATATGCTAACTGAAAAATGGTCTCTTTGCTATTGTAATTTGATTTCCATTGTCACTAAGGAGGTAGCACATTTCGAGTTAATTTTGAGAAACATCCCCTCTCTTCTTTATCTGGAACGTAGAGGCTCTTTGAGAAATCAACTAAATGAGTTTGTTTTATTTTCAACCCGCCCCCCTTTACCGCCCATCCTCACCTTGAGCTCGGGGGATGAGGGCCTACCTGAAGGACCCTGCAGCCCACCCGGGGGAGCCAGCCATCCCCCGGCACCTGCGAGGCTGGAAGCAGAGAGGTCTCCCCCAGCAGGGCGTGGCCCAGGAGCCATTCAGGTGGTCCTTATGGGCCTGAACACTCATCAGAGAGAGGCCAAGACACGCCCCAAAACCTTGGAGTGGACTCAATAAGCAGAGAGAAGAGGATGGATTGAACCATTCCTCCTGGAGAGGGCTAAGGAGAGAGAAAATGAGCATCAATTAAATTGTATGAGCCCGGCCGGCGTGGCTCAGTGGTTCAGTGTCGACCTATGAATCAAGAGATCATGGTTCAATTCCGGGTCAGGGCACATGCCCGGGTTGTGGGCTCGATCCCCAGTAGGGGTTTTCAGGAGGCAGCTGATCAATGATTCTCTCTCATCATTGAGGTTTCTCTCTCCCTCTCCCTCTCCCTTCCTCTCTGAAATCAATAAAAATATATTTTAAAAATGTACGAGACTTGTGTAAGGAGCGTCAGTCAAGCATAGAAACATTTAACATACTCCACAGCGCTAAAAAAAACGTTGAAAGTCACAGGCAAATGCAGAAAGAGAATGGCTGGGGCGAGGAAAATGAGCAAACCCGAAGCTAATGTGGAGTCAATAAACGCCTTGTAGCGTGGGGGGAAAGCGCGCGAAAGCCATCTGGAAGGAAATGCAAGGCTTGCAGGACAGTTCCAGGAGGAACAGCTGCAAGGGACAGGGGGTCCGGAAGGAGCTGGAGGGGAAACGGAAATGAAAGAAATGCTAGAAGAAAATGTGTCTGGCCTGAGGCTAGCCTGCGACGTCTCCCTCTCCAAGGCTAAGGAGAAAGGCCTGCAGAGTTCCAAAAACAAGCAGTTACGTCCCAAGGCAGGAACCCAGGGGTACCAGATTCCTGGGGGACTTTGGAGCCGCGTCCAGGGACCCTGATGAGCTGAGCAAGAGGCCTTTCCCCTGCTGTGATGGGATTCATTGTCAGGGCAAAGGAAAGAACACAGGGACAGGACGAGACAGAGAGGGCCCGGCCTCGTTCCCTTTCCCCACGGGAGTTCCCCTCTCACGGAGACAGTTCAATCACGGCCAAGGTCTCAAGGCAGAGCAGACGCGGCGCACAGGAGACGGTGGGAGCAGTAACCCTTGCACGATACTCGGTTCAAGCTCCATATGCCTGGGATTTTGCACGGTGATTGCTAAGTAAGGGATCTTGAGAGCTAGGCCACATACTGTGAGGCAAGGGATGGGAACGTCCGGCCCCCAGGCCGGGTAAGGCCCGTGAAATCCTGTGGTCTGGCCCTGCCAAGGCGTTGGGGTGAGTTAATTAACTGTTTGACCAAATACAGCAGGCTGGTTGTTAAGTTGATAACTTTGTATGGCCCGGGAATGATGCTATAAATATCCAAACGGCCCTTGGCAGGACAGGGTTCCCACCCGCGCTGTAAAGGAACCTGCATTACCCCGGGCATAAAAACGGGGTCCGTCTTAGCAAACCCAGGAGGAGGGAACAAGGGGTGCCGTGCAGGCAGACATTCTAAGCCACATCTGGTTGGGGGAGAGGAGGAAGTTCAGGGTCTGCTTTGGTGCCTCCGGAGCGGGGGGGGGGGGGGGGGGGTGGCGGTGAGAGTGGAAAAGGAAAATGTCATGGGCGGGGCCATCCTTACCATCCTCTTTGAAGACATTAATAGGGAAATAGCAGTTTATTTATGCTCCGCCTGTCTCCCCCTCCCTGTTTCCCTCCCTGTGTCCCCCTTCCTATGTCCCTTTATAAACACGCGCTCCCCGCCCGCTCTGCGGTCTCCTGGGAATCGCGGCAGAAGTGGCCAGATTCCTACGGAGGGCTTGGTGCTGGTCACACGGCTCCGTGTCATCACCGGGCCGGGTGCTACCGCGGGGACTCCTGTTCCACCCACACCCGCCGGCACCTCTGACCCCCACATGGCACCCACCCACCCACCCGCCCACACTGCACTGTTGCTGGGAGCTCTGAGTCCTCTGTGAGTCGAGTGGCCACTTACTCATCTCCGAAGGCGAGGGCGAGGGCGTGCTGCTGCTCAGGGGCCTGGCGATGAGTCATCCCGCGCATTTAGACGTTCCCTCGGAGAAAGGAACATTGAGGGGGTGCAGGCAGCTCCGGGGCAGCAGGGGGGCCGGGCACAGGCCGCCCCCGTCCCTGCCATCCCACCGTCCCCGTCACTGTCACTGGTCCTCAGTGTGGGTTCCGCAGAGGAACGGGACCCACAGGACGTATGGAAAGTGAGATTTATGATGAGGGACCGGCCCACGCGGTTCTGGAGCTGAGAAGTCCCACCACCTGCCGTCTGGGAGTTGAGCCGGGTCGGGTTAGGTCCTGTCCGAGGGCCCGAGGCCCGGGGGCACCGAGGGTGCGGGTGGGAGGGGGTGGGGTGGATGCCCTGCCCAAGCTAAGAGCAAACCCGCCTCCTCTGGCCTCTGGGTTCTACGCAGCCCCAGGGAATGAGGTGGCCCACACTGGGGAGGGCCTCGCTCTGCTCAGCGCTGCCCCCTGCTGAGGTCTCCTGGAGCCGCCCGCACACACCCAGGAACAAGGCGTGGCCAGCTACCCGGCACCCTTAGCCCAGCCGCGTGGCCACAGGAGCCGCGGTCCTTGGCTAACAGGCCACGGGGCTGTGTCACCAGGGCGTGTAGAGGCAGCAGTCACGTCTGCCGCACGACCTTGTCCCTGGCACCCCACATCTCTCCGTGACGCCGAGCCCATCTGACCAGCGTCAGGGTGCAGGAGGGTGTCTGTCATGCGCACCCTGGAGCCATGGCAAGACGGACACACTGGCTCCCTGCCCGGGGGGTGGGGGGGGGGTCGGCTTATGGCTGTTTTGGGAGCACCAGCCACTGGACAGAGAAGAGGGATGGGCTAGTTATGGGGAAGCCATGCCTGCCTGCGGGTTCCTGCAGGGGGAAATCGCTGATGGCTGTGGTGGCCAGGGAAGGCTCCCTGGAGGAGGTGCTGACTTCACTCTCCTCCTCCTCCTCCTCCTCCTCCTCCGCCTCCTCCTCGTCCTCCTCCCTCTCCTCTTCCTCCTTCATCTTCTTTTAATAGGCTTTATTTCCTAGGCCGTGTTAGGTTCACAGCGAAACGGAGCAGAGTACCGAGATCCTATATCCCCCGGCCCCGCCCAAGCACAGCCCCCCCTCAGCCTCCCAGCTGGCACACTTGCTGCACTCAGTGAGCCCCAGGGCAGCTCGTCACCAGAGCCCATAGCTCACACGAGGGCTCGCTCTTGCGGGCTGCATGCTGGGGGCTGGACACATGTAGAATGACATGTACCCATCACTGCAGTCTCACACACAGCCATTTCTCTGCCCTCAAATCCTCTGGGTCCCCTGCCCCCCCTCCCTCCCCGTGACCCCCGACAGCCACCAACTCCCCCGTCTGCCCGTGCTATCCTCCAGGACGTCCTGCGGTTGGAATCACAGCGTGCGGCTCTCAGGCCGGCTCCTGTCACTCAGCCACGCGTGTCCGGGGCCTCCAGGTCTCCCACGCCTCGGTGATATCTTGGTCGCTCACCTCGTTCCCGCCGAATACGTCCCACCGTGTGCAGGGGGTGCCGTTCCTGTACGCGCCACCCGCTGGACCCGGGGGCGGCCCTCACGTCGGGGACCTGAGCGTAGAGGTCATAGGTGGGCCTGGCTCAGGGACGCCGGGACCCACCTCAGCACGGCCCTGCACCCTGCGGTGCGGGGAGGCCCGGGAGCTGCCTCTGGGGTGCCGGCTCCCCCGCGTCACACCAGAAACCAACGTGTCCCCTTCCTGAATGGTCACCGCCTCTGGTGGCTCCTTAAATGCACACGACGTCCGACCGGGAGGCAGGTCATCCCAGGTCACAGCGGGGGGCGGCGTCAGAGGCTCTGAGAGGTCAAGGACGTGCCCAAGGTCACGCCGCGACACCTCTTTTCTATGGCTGTCCCCAGTCCCCGATGCTATGCCTCCCGCAGACCCCGCCAGCTCACTTGGGGGGTGAGGGGGGGCTCTCAGGAGAGAAGACTGGTCCCACTAAAGGCCCCTGTCACACAGCCCCCGGGCGGGCGGGCTCCTGACTTCCTCCTCCGTGGGGGCAGGGGCGGGGTGCGCCCTCCCTCCCTCCGTGGGGAGTGACAGCTCTCAGTCCCCAGCCCCCACTGTCACCCCCACAAGCCCCACAGGTGGTGGGAGAGGAGCCCCTTGTCACGTCAGCAGAAAACAATAGAGGGACACGCAGGCGGAGTGAGGAGGAGCTGACAGCCCCATTCAAAGCCACCCCCACTTTCCAGGGGCGCGGCTCAGCGTCGGAGCGGGAACCGCAGCGCCTGGCGGAGGAAGCGGGGAACAAAGCGCTCTGAGATTTGTGGGGGCGATTCGGACCGTTGTGCAAAGGAGATATTGTTCTTGCCCCGCGTCAGAGACATAAATTACCCAGAAAGGTAACTGTTTTCCGTACGCTCTGAACCATGGGAGCTGTCAGCCCGCCCCGGGCGCTGTGTGAGGGGCCCACGGACCTCCGGGGGGAAGGAGGGGCAGGGGTGCGGGACAGGGTGTGCTCTGTGGGTCTGTCGAACTGGAACTTTACCCCGGAACTTTATCCCAGCTCGGAACTCCACTTGCCTTGGTCCCGCCCCGACCCAGGGCCCACGCACTGCCATCCTCGCGTCCACCCGCCCTCGGTCCCTGAGCCACGGGGAGGACGCCCAGGTGATGTGACCACACGGGTTCCTCCAGGGGACACGCCGGGGCCCAGGGACACGCCACGCCAGGGCAGCCTCAAGTTACTGTCAGAGTACGGCTCAGAGATTTGGGGGCCTGTGGAGCCCAGAGGGGCCGGGGGCGGGGCGGGGGAGAGGCTAGCAGCTGAGCTAGGTCCTAAACAGGAGGGAGAGGGCCTCGGGGAAGAAGGCGGCTGGCTGCGAGGAGGGAGGCGGCCGCAGGGGGCCCAGCAGGAGTGTGGGGTGATGAGGGCGTGGGCCGTGGGCCCGCCCAGCGAGTGGCCGTCTGGTGGGATGGCTGGGTGAGCGTTAGGGAGGCGGTGAGCCCCGATTCTGGAGGACAGTGAAGAGCCTGAGGTTTCTGCAGGAGGAGCCCCAGGGCCCTGGGCAGGGGCGACGGCGAGAGCGGCGGGGATGGCAGCCACCACAGGGCCCCGTGCGAGAGGGTGTGCAGTCAGCAACCCGGAGCCCAGTGGAGGCTGATGCGCCCCAGCTGTGGGAAGTCACCCTGCTCTCGTCCTCCTGGCGGCATGAGGACCGCGGCCGCCCCCGCCGGCCCCCCTGCCCCTGGCCACGCTCTGAGCCCCGTTCTGGGCAGCCGGTCCCGTGAGAACGTCAGTCAGCGAGCGCCAAGTCCCCACAGAGAGCCAGGCCATGAGCACCCACCCAAGGCTGCCCTGGGCTCAGAGGCTGAGATCTGGTCCCAGCGCCACCCTGACCGCCAGTCCTCGCCTGGACCTCGGTCTCCCCATCTGTGACACGGTTGGGGTGGTCCGGCGCTGTCCTCTGCCATCTTACTCCTCTCCACGCTCAGACCCACCTACTTCACACAGAGGTGCACGGGCCATTGCCTCTAGAACGCGGCCACCTTAACCTCCCAGCCCAGCCCCTGGTCTCCCAAGGCCTCGAGGGCGGGCGAGGGGGAGGAGGAGGAGGGGGAAGAAGGGCGAGGAGGGGGAGGAGGAGAGGGAGAAGGAGGGGGAGGAAGGAGGAGGAGGAGGAAGAGGAGGGGGAGGAGGGAGGAGGGGGAAGATGGGGAGAAGGGCGAGGAGGGGGAGGAGGAGAGGGAGAAGGAGGGGGAGGAAGGAGGAGGAGGAGCAGGAGGAGGCGGGGGAGGAGGGGGAGGAGAGGGAGGAGAGGGAGGAGGAGGGGCAGGGAGAGGAGGGGAAGGGGGAGGAGGAGTGGAAGAAGGAGGGGGAGCAGGAGGAGGAGGACGAGAGGGAGAAGGAGGGGGAGCAGGAAGGGGAGGAGGGAGAAGGAGGAGGAGCAGGAGGAAGCGGCCTCATCTTCTCTGTGGAGAGGCAGCCTGGAGCTCGGTTCTCTTTCCTTGACCACTTTGGGGCCCAGGACTGACAGCTGCCGTGGAAGAGCGGCATCCCCGGGCTCAGGCTTTGGGACGGAGAGGAACCTGGGAATCTCATGGTCCAAGCCTACACTTTATGGAGGAGACTTTAACGTGGAGAGAGCGCGACTTGCCTGAGGTCACCCATGGCAAGTGACCATGGGAGCGTAGCGAGCACTCAGCACGCCGTCTCTGGCCCCACGTCCCACCAGGCCGGCCCCACGTCCCACCAGGCCGGCCCCACGTCCCACCAGGCCGGTCCCACGCGGGTTTCGCTGTGGAAACCAGGGCTGTGACCTCAGAGGGCAGCTCCTTGGCAAATGCAGATCTCTGAGCAAACACATCAAATAGACAATCCCTTGGCTCTAGTGCCCCCTAGTGGCCACAGTTTTAATAACAACTCCGAGGACAAAGCTAAAAGACGGCACAGGACAAGCTCCCCGAAGAAGAGTGCGGAGGGCCGAGCTCTTTGACTCTCACCTGCCTGCGGGGCACCTGGGGACGCGGGGAGAGGGCAGAGTCTGCTCAGAGGGTCTGGGGGAGCCTGCGCTCTGCTTGTGTGATGCTCTCAGGTGCCGGCCAGGCCCAGGCCGCTGCTGCTCGGAGCACTTCGTGCCCCTGCCCCTGAGCATCTCGCCATCCCGCCGTAGGGACGGGCCCAGGACACTGCCGGCGAGGGCCATTCTCACCGGGGCCTCTCAAAGCCAGCACCCCACCTCCGCAGTCACGTGTGAGGAACACCAGGGTACAGGCTCCCCTGCGACTGCACGGCTACATAATGGATGGGGCCCAGCGGGAGATAAAAGTGGGGCCCTGAGAGCAGGGTGAGCGTGGAGCTTTTCCCCTCAGAATATCTATCACGTAGACCAGTGATAGGCAACCTTTTGAGCTTGGTGTGTCAAACTTCGCCAAAAAACCGAGCATAACTCGGGTAGTGTGTCACTTTGAGGAAAAAACATTATTTCGCGATATTTATAGTTTAAATAACATAAATGTTTCATCCTCGGCATGCGGCCGCCTCAGCGGCCGCGTGTCATCAGAAATGGCACTGACACGCGTGTCAGAGGTTCGCCATCACTGACTTAGACCCTGTCATAGGGACAACAGGCACGTACGAGTAACAACGGAAACTTACAAACTGTGAAAATATTTTGGCGTCCTAATTCCTATCATACAATAAGCAATGCCTTGTGAACGGATAGCTTGGTGATAAGATAGCTTGGTCTTGCGTGGCCGTGAGTTCCCTTATTGGCTCACCAGATTTTAATGTTTAGCCACTCACTTTTTTTATTTTAGAGAGAGGAAGGGAGAGAGATTTGTTGTTCCACTTACTGATGCATTCACTGGTTGCTTCTTGACCAGGGCTTGAACCCACAACCTTGGTGTGTTGGGACGATGCTCTCACCAACTGAGCTACCGATAAGATGGGAAGTGACAGCAGCTGCCCCTGACAGATGCAAGTCATCTTTGATAATTTTTCATTCTGAGGAGGATTTTCCCGTGGATGAGACTGATATTGGAGCCGTTAAGAGTCTTTTGCAGGCTGTAACACCGGGGGGGATACATTTCTGGTACATTATTTTGAATACAAACTTTAGTATATCTAGAACTGATATTCTTGCAGAATATTTTTTTCTCAGAAGATTGGACTGTTCACATAAACCAGCCTTGTGGAAGCCTGGATTCTGTTCTGAGTGTAAGTTTATCCTGTGGTGCTTCAATGTTTAAAGTCTGACGTGGGTTATATACAACCTGTGGCGCTTACACAGGAATCAAAGGGGAGTGCATGATCTGTGTGCGGCCCAATCGCTTGTGTGTGCATTCTGTCACTCTCCTTTTGGCTTCCTCTTTAATAACTGGCTCATCAGAGCTCGATATGGAAATAGGGTTCTTTTCCATAAATGTGACCACCTGACAGTAATCTGCATTTCCGAGCCTTTTAGATGTTTGCAACGTCACGACAGCTGCAGAACCAGAGAGTCCCAGCTCGCCGACGCGTTCTGCTGCCCCCTGGCGTGACGACGGCGATGCCCACGGGAACCTTCAGCTCCGTAAGAACTTCCTGAACGTTTACTGCCTGAACGCTCCTGCCTGGCGCTCAGGCCTGAGAGTTCCTACCTAAGCAGGGGCGGCAGGCACAGGCTCTGGGGACTGAGGGGCCAGCCCCTCCTCTCCCGGGGCCCCTCTCTGCTGCCACCATCACCACCAGCATCCCAGGCCTAAGTCCCAGGCCTGGCCACCCCCTGACCCTGAGCTCCGAGCCCTGGGCCCTGGGGGGTGTGAGGCTCCTGCCCACTCCCGTCAGGATGAGCTTGGACACTCCAGCTGCTGCCCACCCAGCAGCGCCGCGGCCATCCCAGCGGCGCGGGAAAGCTCTCAGGAGCCCGCGCGTGTGTAAAATGTGTGGGCGGCTCAGCGGGAGGATGAAGTGGGGTTTGTTCAGGTCCGTTTCCTTTTAAATAACTGCAGGGCCTTCGGAGAATTCCCCGGCGCACAGCCGCACACGGCCCGGCCGCACGGCCCGCACACGGTGTTACAGAGTCTGAAACGAGCCCCATCCTCTCCGTGGGCGACCTGCGTGGCAGAGCTCTCGGCCTCAGACACGCTCTTCTCCATGGCAGGTATGAGGCGCATCGTTACCTTCACGGCCACTGTTCACCTCAAGCAAGACATCGCTGCACACGGTGTCTCTCCTTCCAGACAGCAGCCTTACCACGAGCCTCCCGCACATCTGCACGTCCCGTCATCAAATGTCTGAGCGTCTCCTGTGTGCGCGCGCGCGTGTGTGTGTGTGTGTGTGTGTGTGTGCGCGCACATGTGTGTTCGGTGCAGCGGTGATGACAATAACAGGGGACGATCATTACAAAGGAAAGGGAGGCTCAGGGGCCCCGAGGAGGCCCCACCCACATTTGGGATCAGGAAGGACTTCCCGGGGGAGGTGACGTCTCGTGGGGCCAGGCCTGCACAAGGCGCTGATGCACATCCTCAGCGGAGCCCCGCGGTGGGAGGGTCCAGCCTCACCTTGCAGATGGAGCAGGGAGGCACAGAGAGGTTAAGGAACTGGCCCCAGGCCACTCAGCAGGCACGGGGCACAGCAGGGGCTTCGGTCAGATCTATTTCTGGTTTAATAACAGCCATCTATACGGTATGTATAAAAGCCGAGCAACCCGAAGACGAACTATAGGAACAACCGGTTGCTATGATGCGCACTGTGGCAGCAAATTGACCTGATTGGGGCCCTGATTGGGCCCCCACAAACCGCCAGCAGCCCCTTCCCCCAGCTGGCCCCGCCCACAATCAGCCCCCCCCGCCCCGTGGGCAGGGCCGGCTGGCCAAACACCCACGGCCCCTCCCGCCTCCAGCCCAGGCCCGGTCGGCCCCCATCGGGCGGGCGGCCAGACCCCACCGTGCACAGATTCATGCACCGGGCCTCTGGTTGAAGAATAACGGGGAAAGAAAGAAGATGCCCCTTTAGCCCAGCACCTGCCAGAACTGTCTTCGTGCTCAGAGGATCTTTCCTGGTCCCAGAGCACACCCGGGGGCCGCGTGGCCGTAGTCACTGTGGGGCCGTCTGTGTTCCGTGGGGCTCAGCGCACTTGAAGGCGAGGCATGTTAGTGCAGAGGTGTAGTCATCTGTCTGTCCCGTTTCGTTGGGACAGAGCGGTCTGTCCTCTCTGTGTCCCCAGCACCGGGCTCAGGGCCCGGGAAGGAATACGTGTTCTAGAGTTACTGGCTGGCCCTGGCGTGTGGCTCAGCTGGGTGAGCGTCGTCCCATGCTCCAACGGTTGCCAGTTCCGTTCCCGGTCCGGGCACAGGCCCAGGTGGCGGGCTTGATCCCCAGTGTGGGGCGTGCAGGAGGCAGCTGATCCATGATTCTCTCTCATCGTGGATGTTTCCGTCTCTCTCCCCCTCCTCCCCCTCCCTCTCTGAAATCAATAAAAAAATATTTTTTTAATAAAGAAGCTGAGCTCTGTTGGAGTGGCCCTTCTAGGTAACACACCAGCTCCCGCGTGACGAGAATCTGCAGCCCATCGCAAACACGAGGAGTAGCCGCAGGACCCAGCCTGGCTGAGGAGGAGCAGGAGGATGTGTTTGCTGCCCAGTCTGACAAGTGGCATTTTTAGGAAGAAAAATATGGGCAGGGAGTGACAGCCGCTGTCAGAGGACCTTGGCCGGAGATGTCAGGGTGGTGTGCGTAGTTCTGCCATTTACCATGGGTCCGGCGGCCCGTCGGCCCCCTCTGCACCATCCGAGGCCCCACGGTGCCCGCGGGTTGTACCTGCACGACGTCCATGTTAGACGATGGTTTCCCAGTTGAGTATTTTTAGCTGAGGCGCTTGATTGAAAACAAATGTTAAGTGCAAACCATAAGTACATCGGACCAGAGTGGACACTCCAACATGGAGTTCCCTCTCTGCCTCAGGCTGGGACCCCCCGAGGCCGACCTGAGGCAATGATTTTGGTGCGAGTGGGTTTTTTTTGGGCGGTGACCCCAGGAAACGCTGGTAGGGGAGCGGGGAAGGGAAGAAAGCCAGTGTGGGGGGTCTTGCTGAGCAGGAGCCACAGCAGCCCACGGGGCGCAGTCCCAGCAGTGGCCGCTAGGGGGCGTGTTGACCTCACTCAGAGTTGTCCCACCATGAGGGTAGGGAGGGGGAGCCTGGGGCATTTATGTGCCCCTTCCCCTGGGCACTGGTGTATGGATGCTCAGCGTATTCACTCCCAGCACATCTGGTAGGACGCTCTTGGCACGTGGGACTGGGAATGGGGGGGACATGGACCCCCGGATTCCGCAGGGGGTGCTGGAAATGCAGACCCCGCACCTGCTGTCAGAACCTGCATTTCAACAAGATTCCTGGTGATCCCGGGGGCACTTCTGAGTTTGGGAAGCGGTGAGTTCCATGACCACGGGCTCCTTTCCCTTCTCCAAGGACCTAAAGGTCACCGTGGGCCCCAGCAATGCCTGTGTGCTCCCACGCTCCTGAGCGGGAGGGAGGGAGGGGCCTTTCTCTCTTCAGGCTCAGGACGCCTCTGAGCCCTGAGCGCCGACAGGAGCCCACAATGCCAGCTGCTTTGTGTGGGGAGGACGTGGCTCTCCCCCCTCCCCACAGTGAACACCACCCTCACGTCACGTGGTTGCCTTTCCTGTGTGTGTCCTGAGAACACTCAGCAAATTCCAACACACAACGGGGAAAGCTGGACAGCCACACACAAAGGAATGAAACGAGCTTGGCCAGTGTGGCTCAGTGGTTGAGTGTCAACCTATGAACCAGGAGGACAGGGTTCGATTCCCAGTCAGGGCACATGCCTGAGTTGTGGGCTCAATCCCCAGTTGGGGGGGCATGCAGGAGGCAGCCAATCAATGATTCTCTTTCATCATTGATGTTTCTATCTCTCCCTCTCCCTTCCTCTCTGACATCAATAATATACTTGTAGTATATCCTATATAATAAAAGGCTAATATGCAAATCGACTGAATGGCAGAACAACAGGTTGTTATGATGTGTACTGACCACCAGGGGGCAGACGCTCAATGCAAGAGCTGCCCCCTGGTGGTCAGTGCGCTCCCACAGGGGTAGCGCTGCTCAGCCAGAAGCCAGGCTCACAGCTGGTGAGCGCAGCGGCGGTGGCGGGAGCCTCTCCCACCTCTGCAGCAGTTGGACATCCCCCTAGGGCCCCTGGACTGTGAGAGGGCGCAGGCTGAGCTGAGGGACCGCGCCCCCCCAAGTGCACAAATTTCATGCACCAGGCCTCTAGTATCTATCTATATAAAAGCCTAAGCGACCATCCAACCATCCGACTGTTTGACCGGTAGCTATGATGCGCACTGACCACCAGGGGGCAGATGCTCAATGCAGGAGGTGGGGAGCTGTGGTGACTTAGAAGCTGTGGTTCTCAGGTGACACACCCAGAACCAGAGAGGAGGGAGCCCAATTCCGGGGTGGGTCACCCGAAAACCACCCTCTTGCAATCTGGGACCCCTTGGGGGATGTCAGAGATCCAGTTTCGGCCTGATCCCCGCAGACCAGGCCGAGGGACCCCACCGGTGCACAAATCCGTGCCCTGGGCCTCTAGTATATATATAAAGAATGACACTGGACCCTAATCCTACACCATGCACAAAACTGACCTAGAAACGGATTCAAGACTTAAACGTAAGACCTGAAGCCATACAACTTCTAAAAGGAAAACAAGGGGAGACGCCCCTACACACTAGTCTTGGCGATGATTTTTTCCTTTTTTTGGATTTGACATTTTCAAAAGCACAGGCAACAAAAAAGCAAAGTAAATAAGTGGGACGACATCGGACCAAAAAGCTCTGCATAGCCGCCAGTCCACAGAAGAAACCGCGGCCTGCAGAACGGGAGAGCATGCTCGCGATTTGGTCAGGGTTAATCCCGGCCCCACTCACCGCACGGCGCCTGCGCGGCGTGGGCCCCCCTCCGCAGGAAGGCGGTAAGCGGGCGCTCGGGCAGGCCTGCAGCTCTGGTGTGGCGCCCCTGTCTGCTTCCCAAAGACCCTCTGGAAGGCGCCCAAAGACCCTGAGGCTCCGATCGGGTGGGGCTGTCCTCTGTGAACCTGCGTGGGGTGATGGAGGACGGTGTCTGCAGGCAGGGGCTGTGCTGGGGATGCACAGGTTTGGGGCTCAGCACACTTAGCAGGGGTACGGAGGGCTCCTCGGAGGAGGTGGCTCAGTCAGTGCGGCTGAGATGTTCAGCGTGGGGGGAGGGGAGAAGTGGACACCCGGCATGTATGCTCCTAAACGGGCTTTGAGGGTAGCCCGTAAGGGGGTGTTTCCTCCTGTGACCCCAGAACATACTTCCGTGGGAAGTTAACAGGGGTGGTGAGCAGGGGTTCCGCGGTCGGATAAGTTTGAGAAATGCCTCAGGCTAGCGATGACCCTCCGAGATTCTCACCCTACTTGCTCTGCTCCGTCTCCTTCCACACCTCCCCCAGGCGAGCGTGGACCTCAACTGAAAAGCGTTCAGTGAACAGAATCCCACTCGGCGCTCCAGAAACCCCTGCCGGGGACCCCAACCTCACCGGGCTCACTCAGCATTTCCTAAGCTTGTTGGACCACGGACCCACGTTTCGGGGGCGCGCCGCGGTGCCTGGCAGCTGGGGAGAGGGTGGATGCCGAAAGAACAGAGCCAGGCGTTGCCTTTCAGGAGAGGGGCGAGAGGGGCCTCAGGCCCGCAGTCCAGAAAGCTCCCTCTGGCTCCAGTGAGAACGGATGGACTCGGAGGGAACAGCCCCTCGTGGAGGTTGCAGACGGCTGCAGGGGTCGGCACGCCTTCTTCCGGGAAAAGACTCCCTGCTTTTCCTCTGGAGACAGCTGAGCCCCCGAGCAGCCGACAGCGCGGTGATTTCCGTAAAAGGCCCATCCGGGTGCTTGGCCCTCAGCTGGCTTTTCTGTTCGTTTAGGACAGTGGTCGGCAAACCGCGGCTCGTGAGCCACATGCGGCTCTTTGGCCCCTCGAGTGTGGCTCTTCCACAAAATACCATGTACCCTAATTAAGTTAATAACAATGTACCTACCTATATAGTTTAAGTTTAAAAAATGTGGCTCTCAAAAGAAATTTCAATCGTCGTACTGTTGATATTTGGCTCTGTTGACTAATGAGTTTGCCGACCACTGGTTTAGGAAGATCACGTATCTGCGCCGGGAACGGAACTAACACCAGCTCTGAGAACGGGGGGGCTAAGAGGGGAAATGCTCGCCTGGCTGTTTATCTAGACTCGCAGGGGTCCTCAGACTTTTTAAACAGGGGGCCAGCTCACTGTCCCTCAGACCGTTGGAGGGCCGGACTACAGTTTAAAAAAAACTATGAACAAATTCCTATGCACACTGCACATATCTTATTTTGAAGTAAAAAAACAAAACGGCAAAAACACCTGCATGTGGCCCGCGGGCCGTAGTTTGAGGACGCCTGGCCTAGAGACTGAAGAGGGAGGAGGAGCCAGAACAGGGCTCCCCATGGACGGGGCATGAGGCAGGCAAATGAGGACTGGATGGGCGTGTCACTTACCCTGCCGGAGCCTCAGTTTCCCCTCTGTGTAATGGACATATGCCCCTGCTAACAGGGTTAATGTGTGGCCTACCTGCTCCAGGTGCAGGCCCTACACCCTCCTGATCCAAAGGCTCCGCCTCAGGGAGAGGGGGAGGGGCCATGGGCGCTGGAGTGGTCGGCAAACTCATTAGTCAACAGAGCCAAATATCAACAGATTGAAATTTCTTTTGAGAGCCGAAAACTGACTTCTGCGCATGGGCCACGAAGTTTCAATCGCACTGTACGTGCATGCCCGAACGTGGTATTGTGTGGAAGAGCCACACTCAAGGGGCCAAAGAGCTGCACGTGGCTCGCGAGCCGCGGTTTGCCGACCACCGAGACAGACCAACAGGAAAACAGAGAAGACCCTCGCTCTTAGAAGGGTGTGGACCTGAGGATAAACACACATGGTGGCCCTCAGAGCAGGGGGTGTGTGGCATGGGACATTTCCTCTGCAGCGCACAGTAACGGGGGACAGGGGACAAGGTCTCGGGGCGCTGGGAGGGCCTTCCGAGCCTCCGTAAAGGTGAACTGCCTCGCCTGAGGCCCAGAACACCCATGACGGCAGGCCTCTCCTCTGAGCATCAGAACCTGGTTCCGGGGGGAAGAACTAACCAGCCGCCCTCCTCCCTGCGGCGCGAGGGCCCTGGCGATCAGGGGCCTGAAAAGCATGTGGACGCGGAGATGGGACCATGGCTGCTCCAGGCACCGCACAGGCCTCACGTGAGCCCCAAACGTCACCTTAGCACCGGGCAGGTGCCGGCCCCCCTCTTACCTGGTCGTGGGAGCTCAGGGGACAGAGAGATCCCTCGGGGGCTCCTTTTCTTGCCCTCCGGCCAGCCCCCTTTCCTTTTCTGAAACAGACACGCCAGAGGAAAACCTCAGCTGTCAGGAATGATTTACCAGATCTGAATCACAGTCTACCACCCTAAGGACAACATCCAGCCTGTCCTCTCCTGTCCACGAGTCACCCACGTGGCCTCTAACCTCTGAGCAACTCTGCAGAGTAGCCGTGATCATCCCTGGAAGGCGAGGGAGCCGAGGCACGGGAGGGGATGCACCCACCGCCCCAGGGTCCCCCCACAGGTGCGGGAGCAGGGACGGTCCCTCCCACTATGTTATGTCTGTACCACGGTCATGGGGCATGATCCAGAACGCAACTCAAGCCTGGCCGGCCGTGGCTCGGTGGCTGAGCATCGATCTGTGAATTAGGAGGTTACGATTTAATTCCTGGTCAGGGCATGTGCCGGGGTTGCAGGCTCGATCCCTGGTGTGGGACATGCAGGAGGCAGCCGATCAATGATTCTCTCCCATCGTTGATGTTACTCTCTCTCTCCCTTCTGATATGAAATGAGTATATATAGCCTGGCTGGCGTGGCTCGGTGGTTGAGCGTCAGCCTAAGAAACAGGAGGTCAGGGTTCAATTCCAGGTCAGGGCACATGCCCAGCTTGTGGACTCAAACCCCAGTAGGGGGCGTGTAAGAGGCAGCCGATCAATGATTCTCTCTCATCATTGATGTTTCTCTCTCTCTCCCTCTCCCTTCCGCTCTGAAATCAATAAAATTGAATTTTTAAAAATATATTTTATTGATTTTTTAATAAAGGATAGAGGAAGGGAGAGGGATAGAGAGTTAGAAACATTGATGAGAGAGAAACATCAATCAGCTGTCTCCTGCACATCCCTTACTGGGGATGTGCCCGCAACCAAGGTACATGCCCTTGACCGGAATTAAACCTGGGACTCCTCAGTCCGCAGGCCAATGCTCTATCCACTGAGCCAAACCAGCCAGGGCTGTGTGTGTGTGTGTGTGTGTGTGTGTGTGTGTGTATATATATATATATATATATATATATATATATATATATATTTATATTTATATATATATATATATAATTTTTTTTTTTAAAGAATGCAACCTAAGGTTTAGGCAACAGGTTCACAGGGGCCGGGACCAAGCCTGGACACTGGGAGGTGGGGGTTAACACCTGGGCTTGATGGGCGCTCAGCCTGGGTCTACATCTCAGCTCTGCCACTTATCTGCCATGTGGCCGTAGGTAAACTATTAGCATCCCGTGCCTCAGTTTCCCCACCTATAAAATGGGGATCCTCGTAGTCCTTAGCTCGTGGGTCGCAGCACGGACTAAACGTGTTGATATGGGTGTAGTTCTTGGAACAGAGCCAGGCTCGCGGGAAGAGCTCCCTTAGTGCCGCTGCTATGGGGGGACATAGGCCCCTCCCTCCGAAGCTGGTCTCAGGAGGGAAGCCCAGGCTCACTCTTCCTCGCATTCCTTGGTCCATCGACAGTGCCTGGGTGCTGGCTGTCATCAGGACCCTGTGCCAGGCTCGGAGGCTAGAGGGCTGGCTGAGACACAGGCCTGCTTGCAGCAGCTCAGCCTAATGGTGGAGACCATGTATATATATAAAACCCTAATATGCAAAAAGACCAAACAGCAGAACAACCAGTCGCTATGACGTACACTGACCACCAGAGGGCGCATGCGGAACATGGAGGGCCTCGGCAGCAGGTGGCAGAGTGCAAAACATGGGGGCATTGGCTGTGGTGGGATGGTGGAGCAAGTGAGTGGGGGCACCAGACCAAGGCGGGGTGCCGGTTGCTGTCATCGGGGTGAGCCTCTGGTAGGTAGTTACTGAAAATTCTTTGCTCCCATGTGCCATGGTTGCGCCGGGTGCTTGCACCTGCTGATGGTGCTGACCCTGCTCACGCCCTCTGCTGGCGCCAGCCCCAATCACTACGTGCCATCAGTGGGTGCCTCGCGGCCCCCAGTTCCTTTCAAGGTGCATGAATTTGTGCACGGGGCCCCTAGTTGTATATAAACAATTGCACCAACTCATTGTGGGGGAAAGGGTTACAGAATGGCAGCCTGGATGCCTGGCACTCAGGGCTCAGTGTCAAATTTCTCTAAACCAAACACACACATGTGCCAAAAATGGTGGACAGTGATTAAAACGTGGCCTTGGAAACCTCTGTCTCAGCTTTCCAGCTTTCAAAGCTCCCTCTCAGACATGCCCATTTTTGGCCTTCCCAAGGGTCCGGAGGTACATGACTGGGTAATGGCCCGTCAGCCAGGCCAGATGTGCTGGAGACCAAAGCCAGAGGAGGTCTGGGCAGCGCCTGGCATCAAGGCCTTAAGGAGCAGGAGGGCAGAGCACGGGCCAGGCAGAGGCCAAGAGCCAGGTAGCCACCATGTGTGCCAGCGAGACGGGCGGCAGGCACCCAGGAGGTGGCAGCAGGCAGCAGGGGCACAGTTAACGACACTCTCCTCCCTCACGTCTGTGTGTGTCCACTGTGCTGACCCCAGAGCCTGAAACTGAGGGAGACAATCCCTTCAGCACCACGGAGAGCTCCCAGGCCCCTGCTGGGCTATGACCAGCAATGAACGCTGGGAGCAGCCGCCTGTCTGGATGGAGCTCACCAGGGCTTTGCAAGGACGTGAGCCTCACACGCCCCAGTCAAAGCAAAACCCACAATCCCTCCACGTCACAGGAGGACGCTCAGGAAGGTGATGTGAGAAAGACGAGTGGCAGTGACAAGCCAGGAGCACCCCCAGGCTGAGAGCCCGCTGAGGGAGACCCCACCGCTGCCCCGGTGAGGGGCACGTGGGCCAGGTCACCTGTGCCCGCATCACAGCGGCTACCTTCTCTTCTCTGCCCGCGCAGCCCTCTGCTGTTGCACAGGGCGGAAGCTGGTGTGTGTGTGTGTGTGTGTGTGTGTGTGTGTGTGTGTGTTTTAATGGGAAGAAATACTTTACAATACATTTCATTGTGTTTCTCTATGTTCTATTACTATAGGTCAGGATTCACAATAACTGGGTTTATCACTTTGCTGCCGTCCTGGGCTCCGTGTCTCGGCTTCTTTAGGAGAAGAAGTCCCTCCTGAGAGCTTTCTTCGTTTGCCCAGGAAGCACAGTTCCCGGGACAAAGGCACCCGGGGAGCAGCGGGCGTATTTTCCTCTGAAGCCGCCTCTTCTCGCCGACCTTCCCACACAGGATTTGTACCCGGTTGACCTGCCCTACATACAGCCACATCCACGCTGAGCTGATCACTAGCGCAGGGCGCTGCTGCGTGAGAACGTCTCCCACACGCCCGGGCACATCAGCTACAAGGGTAAAGGAGAAGTCGAAGCTGATTGAACAAAGAAAGGTTGATTTTTTAAAGTGTAGCCAGCAGCAGAGCAGGAGATCAACTGATGGGAGAAAAATTTGTTCCAATAGGATCTTGACCAGCACAGACCTTCCAAGTTCAAATTGCAACAGACAGAGATTGTGGTATCTTCATACCTCCGCCCCCCCACCCAACCACCTGCCTTTACACGCCATTCACATGAGAAAGAAAGAAACAAACCTCTTTCTCTGCTGAGCCACTGCTGTGCGGGGTTTCTGTTGTGCAGCTGAGCCTGGCCCTGACTGACATCAAGGGGCACTGCTTCTCTCTGGCGTTGCTCAGCAGACCTGGTCACCCCTCGCCTGAGCTGGCACAATAATAAGGTAAAAAGGAAAAAAACAAACAAACAAACAAACAAACCTGCTGTTGCGCACGTATTACAGACCAGACCCGTTGGCAGGTGGCTGTTATCATTTAGTTTTCAGAAATCCCTTCGAAGTCGGCAACGCCATCCCCGTTTTACCAAGAAGGAGCTGAGGCCTGAAGAGTTAACATGCCTCGTTGAAAGTGCCTCAGCGAGGAGGGTCAACGCTGGCACTCCAGCACCCACCTGCCTGCCTCAAAGCCCCCCTCCTTCCCACCCAGCCCCTCCCCCCTGAGCCCTCCGGTCCTCACCTCATGCTTCTCAAACACAGAGCATGGATTGGGGCTGCCCCACCCCCCACCCCCCGGTGAGAACTGCTCCCCTCACCCCTGAACCTTCCCCAGCAATCCCAAGTTTTCTGGAGTGGTTAGGCTCAGGAGCCAGACTCTCTGAGCTCAAATCCTGCTCTGCCATTTACTGTGTGACCCTGGGCAAGTTCCTTGACTTCTCTGTGCCTCAATGTTTAAAAGTACGTTTTCATTGATTCCAGAGGGAGGAAAGGAGAGGGAGAGAGAGATAGAAACATCAACAATGAGAGAGAATCATTGATCAGCTGCCTCCTGCACGCCTCCTACTGGGATCAAGCCCAAAACCCGGGCATGTGCTCTGACTGGGAATCGAACTGTGACCTCTTGGTTCATTGGTTGATGCTCAATCACTGAGCAACATCGGCCGGGCTCTGTGCCTCAATTTTATCTGCACTGACAAACGGGGGTAGAGATACCAACGTCACAGGGCTGAGAGGGTTCAAAGAGACGGTGCACAGGAGGCCGGCCCAGAGCTCGGAGAAGAGAAAGCGCAGCCGTGGTCACGCAGTCAGGACGCCTGCGCCGCGCGTGGCACCCTCCGCTCCAGCCTGGGTGCGCACTGGCCTTCGGTTCCTCCGTGTCCCGCTCCTGTGGGTCCCCCGTCGCCCAGCACGATGTGCTGCAGGGGCAGAGCCGCCGGGTCCTGGTGGGTCTGCATCACAAGGCTCCCGGGCGCAGGCTGCCAGGCCCACGTGGAGGTGGCAGGAGGAAGCCGCAGGCACTGCAGCTGCAAGAAACCGCCCCTCAGGTCAGAGGTAGGGGCGCCACAGCGTGGCATTTGCACTTGGATTAGAAAAAACCCTCTCAGGATACAGCACTTCAAAGCCAACTGCTGGTAACCTACTGATGTGCCTCCTTTACATTAAAAAAATCAAAATATAATTTCAAAGATAATTCTAAACATTTAGGAATAGCCAGGGGCTCCGCCCCGCCTTTCCATGGCAACACTTCCGCGTTCCCTCACTCTCTTCTTCCGGCCTGCGGCAGGCGCCCCGAGGCAAGCGCAGGCTCCCCGCTGTAACTCAGAGGTTGCTTGTAGGATGGCCCAGCACTGAAGCCACACTCTGGGTCCTCAGCCTGCCCTGGGTGACCTTGGCCTGGTTACAGTGGCCCCTCTTAGCCCTGGGATGGTTACAGGACCCTCAGAGGGTGCCGAAACAGAAGGGAGGATGGGAACCTCACGGGCACACCTCGTGTTTTGGCGCTTCCCGGAGGGTGTGTTTGTACAGTTGAAGGCAGGACCCTCCACTACAAGAAGATTACAACTCGCTTTATTGCAATACCGCTTTATCCTGGTGTTCTGGGACCGAACCCAAAATATCTCCAAGGTGTGCCTATGTGGGCTGTTTTTTCCTCTACATCTATGGTAACGTTTAATCTCTATATATAATAGCCTAAGCGACCAAACGACCAGTCGACCAGTCGCTATGACGCGCACTGACCACCAGGGGAAGATGCTCAATGCAGGAACTGCCCCCTGGTGGTCAGTGCTCTCCCACAGCCAACCTCCTGCGACTGGCCAGCCCCGACTGGGACTGGGCAAGATGGCCCCAATCGGCCCCGATCGCCGGCCATGCTGAGGGACCCCACCCATCCTTGAATTCATGCACTGGGCCTTTAGTCCTATCTAATAAAGAGGGAATATGCTAATTGACCCTCACACCATTGCAAAGATGGCGGTGCCCACAGCCAATAAGGAGGGAATATGCTAATTGACTGCCCTGCCCTCAAAGATGGTGGTGCCCACAGCCACAAGATGGCGGCGCCCAGTCCCCTCAGCCCCACTGGGGTGGCAGCCGCTCCGCACGTCTGCCTTCAGAGTGCCCCAGTCCCCTCAGCCCCCCAGCCGCCCAGGGCCGGTCCAAGGCGCAGGCAAGCCTGAGGGCCCCCCGAGGCTCCGGTAACCAGAGCCGGCCTAGGCTTTCGCTGCTGGCAGTGGAAGCAGCAGAGGTGTGATGGGGCGCCGCCCGCCCCTGAGGGCTCCCAGACTGTGAGAGGGGGCAGGCCGGGCTGAGGGACCCCCCTCTAGTGCATGAATTTTCATGCACCAGGCCTCTAGTTTATAAATAAGGCACAGGCCGAGAGGAACAATAGCATAATAAAGGAGAACCATTGTAACCGTATACTGTAGTAAAAGTTATGTGAATGTGGTCTCTGTCTCCCTCTCAAAATGTCTGATTGCACCCGACTGGCCCTCCTTGCTGTGATGAGGGGAGGTGACACAGGCCTTTCGGGTCCCACCATAAGGGTTGCTTCTTATTTATCCATTTGTTTGTTGATGGACACTTGGGTTGCTGCTACCTCCTACCATTTGGCTCTTGTGATTAATGATGCTATGAACATGACGGGACACATTTTTGTCCAAGTCCCTGCTTTCACTTCTTTTGGGTATATACCCAGAAGTGGCATTGCCTGGTCATATGTTAATTGTATGTTTAATTTTTGAGAAATCACCACAGTGGCTGCACCGTTTTGCGTTCCCACCAATAGTGTGCAAGGACTCCAATTTCTCCACATCCTCACGGACATGTTACGTTCTGTATGTTTTTTAAAAAATAGTAGCCATCCAAATGAGTGAGAAGTGTCAACGTACCTCTAATAATTTATAGGCGGAAGAGTAAAAAGAGCTAGAAGGGGATAGAATTTGAATAACACATATAATCGGCTTTGTTTAATGAACACATATAGGTTTCTCCTCCTATCACATAAAGAACCCCTGTCATGGTAAGAAAGATACCATTTATGATACCAAAACAAAATGAGAAACAGATCTATCTAACCCTAATCCTAACCTTTACACAGAAAACCATATGGAAAGATGCTTAAGAAAACTCCAGTAAGCAGAGGAATTCATCAATGGGAGGACTTGATAGAAGATATGTTACTCCAAACTGTGTGGTAGATGTAATGCAGTTCCAATCAAAACCCCAACAAGGTTTTGTGGGGGTTTTTGCCCAATTTGCCACGCTAGTTCCACATTTTTTGGGAAGAGCAGAGGCTAAGAAGTTTAAAGCCCCCCGAAGAAGGTGAACAAGTGGGCACTTGCTCTGACAGATGCCAAAACGTACTGTAGCGCTCACGCAGTCCCCTCAGTGTGATATGGATGCAGAGACAGACAAATAAAGCCATGAACGCTCGGGAACTTGATATTCATCACAGGTTGCATTGTTTGCTGTGAGGAAGGATGGAGCTTTAAATAAATGATGCTGACACAACTGGCTATTCCCACGAGGGAAAAAGACGGACGGGGACCCCCGGTACCTCGCACGGCACCTAAAGCTCAATTCCCAGGGCGGTAATTCTTAAAATTAAAAAGTCCGACTTTAAAACATTTACACGGGGCTGTGGGAGAATATTTTCAGTGACTCCAGGTAGGGAACACTTCCTTAGAAGCACAAATCATAAAGAAACAATGGAAAGCATTGACTATATTAAAAGCAATATCTCTCTTCACCCAGTGCCCTATGGAAACCAGAATAATGTGAAATGACAGGCCCTTCCCTTCACGGAAAGAAGACATGAGTGGAACACACGCCCAACAAAACATCAGCGCCCAGGACACACGGAACCCCCGAGCAGCAACCAGGGAAAGGCAGCCCAAGAGAGGAAGGCCGCGTCATGGAGAGAGCCTGGCCGGCCACACGCGAGGACTCCCCGCTGCGCTGCGCTGATGGACGGATGTTAAAAACCCACTGCTGAGCGACGAGTAAGCTGCGGAGGACTATCTATGGGCCTGATGCCGCGCACATGGAGTCAGGGGGAGATGAACTCTCTCTGCGGCGGTCCCCAGCTGCCCAGGAGGCGTGCGGAGTGAAATAACAGGACGCGCACTCCCCGCCCAGGAGGCGCAGCCCTCACCGCCCTGGGCATCGGCTGTGATGGGAAATCCGTTCATCCAGGCAAAGGGCGGCATGTCCCAGGGTCTCAGGAAGGGCATCTGCCAGCCTCTCCTCCACCGATTCCACCGCTGGGAACCCGTCACAGAAGGAAAGCACCGGTGCCCGGGACGCGCGTGCGCCATTGATCCTAGACGGCTAGGGCGCGCCTGCACCAGGGACGGCACCAGCCTTTCAGAGGACGATCGAGTTCCCTAGAGCGAGCATGTCAAACTCAAAGGCGAACACGGGCCAAATACACCGGGCATGCGGCCCGCAGGTCGCGAGTTTGACATGCTTGCTCTGGAGCAGGGCAGGGATTCCCACCAGGCAACGAGGAGAGTGGAAAGCAAGAAGCAGGAGAATGCAATGATGATGAATTCATTTTGTAAAACAATGACCCCCAGTCCCTGTATGTGTGTGTAAATGTGTGTGTGTGTGTGTGTGTGTGTGTGTGTGTGTGTGTGTGTGTGTAGTATGTACTTACATATGTTTATAGAGAAAACTATGAAACCAAACTAGTGAGGCTGTTAACCCGGGCTCCCTGGTGGGGGAGTGTGAGGAGAGTGGGGCAGGGCATCCTTACAAAGGCACTGAGCATGAAAGGGGCTGTTCATGTAAAATTACATGCATGCATCTGCGCACAGGGGTGGCATGAAGGCCCGGTCACGGGAGGCCCGGTCACGCCAGGGCCCGAGGGGGCTGGCTGGTTTGGCGAGATTCAGGGTGAGCTCTGTTTCCTCTCTAGAGCTGCCTGTATTGTTTGAGTTCTTTACAATGAGCATGTATTATTCATAGGACAGGAAATAGCCACAGAGAGCGGTATTCATTGAAGGTAGAGAGGAGCGAGACGCATGCTCTGGCCTAGGGACCTTGCAGCTGAGAAGCCAGACGTCGCCGTGAGGTGGTGACAGAGAACGTGGCACTGTGCCCGCCTCGCACCCTCCTGGTGGCCCGCTGCCTCCGAGGAAAATCCCACGGCCCCGTGCCGCTGCAGGAGCCTTGCTCAGCTGCCTTCATGGCCACCAGTGTTTTGGGGAAACTTTTTATTCTGAGATAACTGCAGAGTCACAGGCAGTTGTAAGAAACAATACGGAGGGACCAACCCCAGTATGCCCTCCACCCCGCTTCCCCCAGGGCTGACATCTCGCAAGACTGTAGCACAACGTGACAAACCAGGCGATCAGCATCGCTGCGACCACTCGTCTCATTCAGATTGCCCTGGCTTTGCGTGAACTCGTGCGTGCGTGGTGTGTGTGTGTGTGTATGTGGTGTGTGTGTGTGTGCAGTGTGTGTGTGCGTGCAGTGTGTGTGTGTGCGGTGTGTGTGCGTGGTGGGGTGTGTGCTTGCGGTGTGTGTGCATGCAGTGTGTGCGGTGTGTGTGTGTGCATGCAGTGTGTGCGGTGTGTGTGTGCAATGTGTGTGTGCGGTGTGTATGTGTGCGGTATGTGTGTGTGTGGTATGTGTGCGCGGTGTGTGTGTGTGTGCAATGTGTGTGTGCGGTGTGTGTGTGTGCAATGTGTGTGCGCGGTGTGTGTGTGCAATGTGTGTGTGCGGTGTGTATGTGTGCGGTATGTGTGTGTGTGGTATGTGTGCGCGGTGTGTGTGTGTGTGCAATGTGTGTGTGCGGTGTGTGTGTGTGCAATGTGTGTGCGCGGTGTGTGTGCGTGCGGTGTGTGCACAGTGTGTGTGTGTGTGCATGCAGTGTGTGCACGGTGTGTGTGTGGTGTGTGCTTAGTGCTGTGCAGGTTTATGTGTAGATTTGCGTGCCCTCCACCGCAGTCAAGATTCAGAACAGTGCCACACAGCACCCTCCTGCTGACCCGCCGCACAGCCGCTGCCCAGCCCTCCCCGCCTCCTGGCGACCACTGGCCAGTCCCCTGTTCCCACAGTCTGTTGTTCTGATAAAGTCACGTCCATGGGGCCGCGCAGCTGCCTCACTCAGGCCAGTCCTCCTCTTGGGTGTGAGAGTGGCTGATGGAGAGCAGGGACGGGGTCCCGGGGACCCAGCGGTAGTTTCCAGATCCCTTTGGCAGAGCCACTTGGACTCTCTGAGTCTCGGTTGTCTCACCTGGAAAATGGGCATCACGCAGCCTCCTCTGCAGGGACGGGAGGTAGCTTTTCCCCGATGGAGACCAGTGGCGCTCAGCACCTGAGCACTCTCAATGGCCCCAACTCCGTTTGAGGGCGCCACCCTCGTAACCTCTTTAAATAGCCTACCGGGCCTGGCGGAGGTGCTGTTCTTCCCATTACCCAGATGAGGGAGCTGAGGCTTAAGACGATCAGGGGGCAAATGGGGGAACCACCATTCACGCTCCAGACTGTCTGGCAGGTGTGGCTGTGGCATCGTTTCTATTTGACCAGGAGGGGACCGGGACTTGTCACAGGGACACAGCTAATTTGTGGCCGAGCCAATGCCAAAGCTGGTGCTCCCATTCCTTGCCCAGCACTGGCTTCTCTGTGCCCCTCTGCCCCGAGCGGCGGGGGGAGCGGGAGGGGGGGTGGGGGGGAGGACGGGGGGGGGGGGGGAGGGAGGCTTCCCCTTTGTGTCTTCCCAGCAGCGCAGACGTTGTTTCCTGCCACCGGAGCCAGGCTGGGTGGTGCGAGTGCCCGTC
Source organism: Cnephaeus nilssonii (assembly GCF_951640355.1). Lineage (NCBI taxonomy): Eukaryota > Metazoa > Chordata > Mammalia > Chiroptera > Vespertilionidae > Cnephaeus > Cnephaeus nilssonii. The sequence goes on along the minus strand of NC_137072.1, from coordinate 115,263,355 downwards.
TGCCGCCGACCGGCCGGGGCCTTAGGAAGATGATGGACCCTTCCCACCGAGATGAGTTACTACACGGGAAGCCCAGCACGGGCCCTGGCCCACAGAGTGCTCAGTGCATGCTGGTCATTGGTGACGCAATCACGCGGCCCCAGAGCCAGGCTGCTGGGCTTTGAACCTGCCCCTCCTGGCGGCGTGACCTCGGGCACCTAGCCCGTCTCCTAGGCTAATAAGGTACCGCTCAGGGGCGCCTGACCAGTGTTTGCTCTTGTTGTTATTACTGTCCGCCCTGCCCCGCAGGAGACCTGTCCTTCAGGGACCATGGCTCACACTGCCTGGCCTGGCCGCAGCCTGCCTCATCCCCACCATTGCACAGCCTCTCCCCTCCACTCCCATGGGCCTCCACGCACATGCCAGAGTCCGCCAGCCGCTCAGGGGTGTCCCCCCTCTTCCAGATTCCTTCATCCCCAGGAGTCCCCAGGGGCCTTCAGCCTCTGAACCTTGTGTGTCCTCCAGGGGGCAGCAGGCTGGAAACGCAGGTCCTGGTCTTCCTGCCTCCATGCTGTCCCTCTGCCCCTCCCTCCTGTCTCAGCTCAGCCCCAGCGTCTCCTCCTCCAGGAAGCCCCTGACTATTTGGGCAGCTCTAGGAGTTCCGTCCCCTGCATTCCTATTGCCCCGGCTCCCCCGGCACAATGACCCCCACACTCTTCTGTCTCTCCCACTGCCCACGAGCCCTTGAGGAGAGAGACCAGCTGTTTCCACGCCAGGTCCCTGGTGCCAGGCAGGGCACCAGCACGCAGCAGATGCTCGTCAGCAGCTGGGCGTGTTAGTCTGCACTGGGCTGCCAGATCAGGGCGCCACAGCCTGGGCGGCACAGAAACTAGGTTATTACAGGTCTGGAGGCTGGGGTCCAGGGCCAGGTGTGGGCAGGGCGGTTCCTCCCGAGGCCCCTCCGTGGCGTGCAGACGGCCGTCTCCTCCCCGTGTCCCCACAGGGCCTCCCGTCTGTGCTGTGTCCTCAAAGCCTTTACTTGTAAGGACACCAGTCAGATCGATCAGAACCCACCTTGATGCCTCATTTTACCTTAATTACGTACTTAAAGACTCCACAGCCCTGGCCAATGTGGCTCAGTGGATAGAGCATCGGCCTGCAGATTGCAGGGTCCCAGGTTCGATTCCGGTCAAGGGCACATGCCTGGGTTGTGGGCTCGGTCCCCAGTAGGGGGCGTGCAGAAGGCAGCTGATCAATGATTTTCTCTGACCATGGATGTTTCTATCTCCCTCTCCCTCTCCCTTCATCTCTGAAATCAATAAAAGTATATTTAAAAAAAATAAAGACCTTACCTCCAAATTCAGTCACATTCTGAGGTTCTGGGGGTTAGGACTTGGACATAGGAATGTTGAGGGGTCATAATTAGCCCCCAACACCCACCTGCTGTCTCTTTCCCTCTGACGCCCCGTCATCACACTCCTCTCATACTGGGGGTGTTTGGGAGGCCGAGGGCATTTTGGTGAAGAAGCTGAAAGGAAGTTGAGTCCAGGATGCCTTCACCTGAGCTTAGTGGGATGTGTTTATATGGCTCCCAGCCAGTCGGTGTAGGCCAAGCTATTGCTCCCTGGGCGGCATATTGGCTCCTCTCCACACTGTGCCAACCCAGGGGCCCGGGTGGGAACCTGTGTTGGGGTGCCTGGCAGCAGAGTATGTGGGTAAAGGTTTACAAGGTGATCCTTCCAGCAGGGAGACCTGGACTTGCAGAACTTCAGAGTCACAGGAAGCCGGCATCAGCGAGTCCCAGGCCTCCCAGGCTCCCGCTGGCCTCGCCTCACCTGGGGCGCAAAGTGAACCCCCGCGCCTGGGCCTTGCTGCGTAGAGGTCCCCCCTTCAGTGGGGTGCAGGGGAGCCCAGGCATCTGCCTTGTTCCTGTGCTTCCCCACACGCCTGCGAGGGGCACCGAGCTAAGGAAGTGCTGGTTGAGTCTCCTCCTGGTTTGAATTTGTACAATTCCTTTTATTGAGAACATTAATACAACTGCAATAAGAAAACTGAAAAAAGCAATTCTTCCAAATCTTGGTGTTCATTTATGAAAGAATGAGAGAGGTTTTCCCAAATTGGACAGTAAATGAACATGACTGCCGATAGTGAGCAACGAGGCAGAAAGTGCCCTAACCAAACGGAAAATGCCATCATTGGGCGAGTACGCTGAATTATCTAGTTTTTCCTCAGAAAAAAAATTACAAATCATTGTCCTATAAAGAAACAACCCAAAAGGATGAAAAAGCAAAAAAATAAAAAATAAAATAAAAAAGAAGAAAGGTAGAGAGAAAGCTATTATAAAGGTGGTCAGGTAGTTAATTTTAAAAATTGTTATTTTTCTGGATTAATAAAGTTTGTGTTACCAGTCAACTTGAAACAGTGAACAATTTGTTTTTTTAATTATTCTAAATACATATTCACTTTGGTACCTAATTTTGTATTTGTAATTTCCCTTAAATTTTTTTTCTTAAAGGCGCCTCCAAATAGTAGAAGCTTCGGGTCCTACAAAACCTCTGCCACCGCTGGTTGCCGGCTCGGTATCCATCCTCCCCTCTTCCGCACCGACAGAGCCCTGATTTTGTTTCAGGTAACAATGGCCATCCTTACTTTTATTATTATTATTATTATTATTATTATTATTATTATTTCCACGAAGCCAGGGGTGGCCATGTGACCTGCTCTGTCCAATGAATGCTGAGGGGAGTGATGTGTCTTTTCCAACAGGAAGCTGTAAAAGCCGGGACAATTTGCCACCTTCCCTTCCTACCGCCCAAACCACCCCAGGTACAGTTGCCATAGACTAGAATTAAGCAGAGCCCTCTGCTGGACCAGATGCGATGTGTTGGGTGAGCAAGAAAGACGCTGAGATTTGGGTGTGTTTGTGACTGGGGCTTCACATAACGTATCCTGCCCAGGACACTTAAATACCTACATACGTCTGACAGTGTCCTGAGCACTTACCTGGCGAAACCGCCCCAGGATGAACAATACGCTCTCTCCCATAGCCTACGAGATCTCTCTGCCCACTTCCCGCTTCGCCTCTCTCTGCTCTGTTTTAGTCTCCAATAAGCCCCGTTGTCTCGACCTGGAACAAGGTGTTCCCACGCTCAGGAGGATGCTGTACCTGGATGCGCTGCCCTTTCTGCTCTCGGCTGGACTGGACGTTGCGGAGGGCAGTGGCTTCCTCTCGGTGGTTTCCTGTGGTATCCCTACATCTTAGTGGCTACCTGGTTCCTAGCAGGTGCTCAATAAATATTTGTGGGACACAACGGAACGAATGAGTCCTTGCCTAGCTCGCTGCTATCCCCCCCTGCAGCCTCGGGGAATCACGGCATTCATTCCTCTACTGTTTGGTGATGGGGCTTTTGGGGCTCAGGTGTAAGACTCCCCACTCCGCCACTTGCTAGTTGTGTCACCTTCAGCATCTTCCTTTAACCTCTGGCCCTGAGATTCCTGTACAAAGGGGAAAAGATCCTGTGTCTTCCCCACCACCAACTGCCTAGTGACCACAGCCCCAGGTTTGTATACCCTCCTGCCCCCCACCCCAAACCAAACAAGACTGGATGCGAACCCGCTGAGGGTAGGGACCAACTTCCCCGGGCCTCAGCTCCATCTAGCGCCCCAAAGCCCCCAGTGACGGCTCCTACCCAGCGGGCACCCAGAAGCGGCGCTCACCCAAGGGGAGCTCACCCTAGGAACCCCAGCCCCTCCCCGGCGCGGGCCGCCGGGCCCAGTGCGCACGCTCCGGCCTCCCCGCACCTCCTCTCCGGCCCGCAGAACCGCTCCCAGCGCCTGCCTAGGGCGGGGGCGGGGCGAGTGCCACGCCCTCCTCTCTGACTGACAGGAGGACCGCCCAATCGTCGAGGCGCCCCGGGGCGGGGCGGGGCCGCGCGGGGAGCCGGGCGCAGGGCGGCCGCGGGAGCTGCAGCCGGGAGTGTGCGGCACGCGCGGGCGGCCGCCCCGAGCACTGTCACCCGCGCTGCTGCCACGGGACCCGCGCCCCGCCGAGCCGCGCGCACAGCAGCCAGGCTTCATCATTTGCCTCCGACGTTTTTTTTTTGTTTTTTTGCACGCATCCTTTTTCTGTTCCGTTTTGTCCTTTTTAAGGCGGGGGCGGCGGCGGCGGCGAAGGCTGGGACGGGGAGGGGCGGCCGGAGGATGCGGCGCGGGACTGCGCTCGCTACGCCCGCTGCTGCTGCTGCCCGGCTCGGGTCCGAGCACCCAGCAGGTGGGTACAGGCACCCCGGGGGGACGGGAGGCTCGCGCTGGCCAAAGGGGACCCGCGGACCCCGCGACCGATGGGTGGACCGGGCGGCTAGGGACGCGGTTACCGGTGCCGCCCCGCCCCATCGCCCACCTCTCCTCCTCCAGCCTTCGCGCCCCTCCTGAATCCCCTGCCGCGCTCGCCTCTCACCTCCGTGAGCCCCCACCCTTCCGTTCCCATCCCCCACTCCTCTCCAAACCCCCCTGCATCCTCCAGCCGGGCACTCGGCGTCGCCTCTCTCCCTGGGACCCCTCCCTATCCCGCGCCAACCCCTCTCTCTCCCTCACGCCACCCTCACGTCCTCTCTCCATCCCGCCCCCGAACTAAGGAGGGGGAGGGGACCCACCCAGCGCCTCCAGGGAGTGGCTTGGGGGGCGTGGCCGGCCCGTCCCCTCCACGTCCTCCCCGCGGAGTAGGTCAGGGTCCCCCAGTCCTGGCCGAGGTGGCACGGAGGATGGAGCCCAGAGCCGCGGCGCGGCGGCCGGGGGCAGGAGGGTGAGGCCGCTCCGCCTGCACTCCCACCCCACGCACAGCACACGCTGCCGCGGCCCCGGCCACGCACACGCCCGCGCTGCTCCGCTCACGTGGGCGCCGGGGAGGAGGCTGGAAAGAGGGGAAGAAAGGCTGGTACCCGCCTTCCTGCCCGGGCCGGCGCGCCCTGGGCGCACTGGGCCTCCGGAGGTGGCGCACCGGGACTGGCTTCAGTGGGTCCAGGGACCTTGCCGGGCACCCTGGGTGCGGGCGAGCGGCCTCTCGGGCCTGCGTGAGTGCGCCACGCCCTCGCCCTCGCCTCCAGCTGCCTCTCTCCACCTCGGTCACCACCCCCTGCTGCGGGCCCCTGAGGGCGCAGCCTGGTCCTCTCTGGTGGAGGCCGCTTGCCGGGCTGAGTCTCTTGCCTTAGAAGCACCCCCTCTCTCCCCTCCCCACACATCCTAGTCTGCTCTCCTCCCGCCGCCGGTCAGCCTGGGCTCTCCGCCAGCCTCTGCCCGGCTCCGTGAGCGCCGGAGATACTGTATCGAACCGCTGGGCCTCTTCCGCCACCCCCCGCCGTGCCCTGCGCACTCACAGGCACCCTGTCCTTGGCCTTTGCTCATGCTGTTCCCTCTGCCCAGAGGCCCTTCCTTCAACCAGCCAGCTCCTTCTAGACCAAGGTCGCGGCAGCCCTGCCCCTCCCAGCTTCCCCGTGTGCCAGGACTGCTGTCCCCTCTGCTGGCCTCGCCTACCTGGCCAGATAGGAAGTGTGTGTGTGTGGGGGTGCGGCCGGACAACCTCAGCCCCTCACACTGTGGGGGGGGGGGTGAGGGCGTGGCTTGCCCCTAACTCAGTGTGACCCGCTGTATGGGGGAGGCTGTGGAGGAGCTGGCTTCTCCTCCCGGAACTGGGCAAGTGTGTGGCATTTTCATGAGCTCCATGGATGAGGAGGGGGCAGATTTGGGGAAGGGGTGGGGTGGTCAGATGCCCCATCAGGATGCCTGCCCCGGTGGGCGTTGTCAGTTCCCGGGAGACCTGCTGCTCTGAGGACACTGTCTGGTTAGCTCAGTGGAGGGTATGGATGGTTGCAAAGTCTTGTTGTTGTTGAGACTCGCACACGTGGTCTGTGATGCTGAACATCGCCGCTCCGCGTGTGTGTGTGTGGGGGGACGCTCACCTGGAGTCTTTTCACATCCAGAGGCCCCTCGGAGGGCGGAGTGTGGGCTCCACAGAGGAGATCATTGCCGTTTTCCTCCTTCACCACCATCCATGGCTCCCACTGCCCAGGACCGCACAGTCCCTCCCAGCCTGGCGTGCCCGGCCCACTTCTCCCCGCTCGCCACGCTGTCCCAGCCACACGTGCCCCCTCTGTGTCCCACCTCTGTGTGCCCCAGACACATCCTCACACAGAGGTTTCCCCACATCCTGCTTGTTTTTCCCAGAAATGTCCCCTCCCGTGCTTGTCTGGAGAACTCCTATTCACACGACAAGGCCCAGCGCTCAGGTTATCCTTCGTGGTGTCTCCCGACTCTGCCAGACAGGGTGTGCGGTTCTCTCACCGCTGCTCGCTCAGAACTTGGTTCCCTTACACCCGTGGTCGGCAAACTGCGGCTCGCGAGCCACATGCGGCTCTTTGGCCCCTTGAGTGTGGCTCTTCCACAAAATACCACGGCCTGGGCGAGTCTATTTTGAAGAAGTGGCGTTAGAAGAAGTTTAAGTTTAAAAAATCTGGCTCTCAAAAGAAATTTCAATCGTTGTCCTGTTGATATTTGGCTCTGTGGACTAATGAGTTTGCCGACCACTGCCCTACACGGTATACTACTTACGTCTTTTTCCCTTCAGCAGACCTTGCCCCGGAGGCTGGGGGCACAGTGAGGTCTGGGAGATGGTGACTTTGCCGGGGGCTCCATCTTCGGGGAGGCAGTCACAAGGGCACTCACTGCCAGCGCCATAGAGACGCGCACAGACGGGGAGGCAGCGGGAGGGGCTGCCCTCAGGCTTCCTGCGGGAGGCCGGCTGGAGGCCCCCTCTCTGGGCCCGGGGTGGGCCGGGCCGGGCCAGGGGAGAAGTGGCAGATGAAACAGCTTCTGCGGAAGGCGGGAGCCAGCAGCCATGTTTGCTGGCTATTTGTTTAACTCCTCGAGCTCTGGAACCTGCCTCCCTGTCGGCTCGGGGGCCAGCTTGCCCGGCCTCCCATTCCGGCTGGCCCCTCACTCCGCTGTGGCTGGGCAGGCGCTTCCCTCCCGAGTCTTCTACCGAAAGCGGGGTGCCGCGCCCTAGCTAGTTTGTCTCTGTGGATAGAGTGTCAGCCTGCGGACTGAAGGGTCCCAGGTTTGATTTCAGACTCCATCCCCAGTAGGGGGCGTGCAGAAGGCAGCCCATCAATGATTCTCATCTCCCTCTCCCTCTCCCTTCCTCTCTGAAGTCAATAAAAAAGTATTTAAAAAAAATAACATAAAATGGGGTGCCGCCCTGGGGGTGACCGCAGTGTCCCCCGGATCTCAGCCACTCCCTGTGGTGGCTGGCTCAGCGGCAGGGCTTCAGAAGTTGGGCTCACCTGTGTCCTGTTCCCTATGGCTGTGTGACGTTGGGCAAGAGGATGAGCCTCTCTGAGCCTCCTTCTCCTGTACAAACGAGGAGGGCGGTTGGTGTGGGGCCAGAGGTGTGGTCTCTGGGCATAGGGGGCTTAATAAGTGGTCACGATGAGGGAGTGTGTGACGAACGGTTTAAAAAGACTCCTCTAGCTCTGTCAGCGCAAACGTCCCAGCTCCGGGCCCCCCTCCTTGCCTCGCTAACACCCATGAGCCATGTATCCAAGGAGTGAGAGATGGGGGCGGGGCGGCTGGCGAGGGCGCCTGTGGGTTGCGCAGAGAACCCGAACCCAGAGTCCACTGAGGGGAGGCTGCCCCGGCCCCGCAGCAGTTCCTCCGATGCCTCGTTCGTCTGGACTTCTCTCCTGCTCTGTGTTTGGGGTTTGGAGGTCCCCGGACTCCCACCCCGCTCCTAGGGAATCTCTCAGCGGAACTCGTGCCCATGAGCGGGGCCAGCAGCGCGGGGAGCTGAGCGGCGAAGGAACCGGGCTGGGCCAGAGGAGCTGCGCCGAGGGCCAGCTCACCCCCCCTGGCTGTGTGACCTGGGGCGAGTCACTGCACCTCTCTGTGCCCAGTTCCTTTTTCTATGATGTCACTAAGGGAAGTAGCTATCATTGCTTAAACCACCCCTGTTTGCTGTGAATGTCCCATTTAAGCTGCACAGCACGGCCTGGGGTGAGGATTATGTGAGCACCTGACGAGCTGGGGCTGCGTGCGGCCGTGGAGGGGGGTGTGGGAGTCGCCAGTCTCAGACCCTGCCGTGGAGATGGCCTTCAGATGGCCTTCCTCCAGGCGGCGTGAGCTCAGGAGAGGAGCCTCCTCAGTGCTGGTGAGAGAAGCCGGTCACCTCCGAGCAGGACCGGTAGCCCCTGGTGTTGCTGTCATTCGAGGCTCAGAAAAGGAGCCCATGCAGCCAGCAGGGGGCCTGGGTGTTGTCGCTCTGGCCCTGGAGGCTTCAGCCTGGGTTTGCTTTGCTCCTGCCTTTCCCGGCCAGGGGACAGCTCTCCAGCCGGTCAGCGACGCCGCCCTTGCCCTTGGTGTTTGTAGGCATTTGCAGCGCCGTAAGGAGAAGTACGGCACCTCTCGTGGGCCGCGAAGAGAGATACATGCCGTGTTCCTTCATTAGAACAGTCGCCACTTGCCAAGCACTTACCCAGTGCCAAGGTGCATGCCAGGGGTTGGCGAGCCCATCAGCCCGCCGCCTGTTTTTGTAAGTAAAGCTTGACTGGCACACAGCCCCGCCCATTCCTGTGCCGCTGTCTGTGGCTGCTTTTGCGTTGTGTGGGCAGGTCGGGCAGTTGAGGCAGACACCTGGGAAGCCAGGAGCGTTTACTGTCTGGCTGCCCCCTGGTCTGTCTGTCTGTCTGTCTGTCTGTCTGTCCTGGGTCTGTCATTCAGTCCTGGACACTCGCCCAGAGGAGATGCCCTGGGCCTCCCATTTCACAGATGGGCACAGAGAGGCTCTGAAACCTGTCTGGGGTCACAGAGCTGGTAAGTGGGGAGCAGGGATTTGAACCCAAGGAACCGTGTATTATTTTTTCAGTGGGGGGGGGGGCGCGGAAGGGGTCTATTATTTTATTAGCTTCTAATTGAATCTTGCCATGTTCAGAGAAGGTGGACTGTATGATATCTAAAAAATTTGGTGACAATTCCTTCATGGCCTGGATCGTGACCCTTTCTTAAAATACCTGTGTTAAGTATGCCGATATTTAGTGATGGGCGACACATTCCCCACGTGTCCGTGTCTAGTTCAGTGGCGTTACGTGTGCTCGCGTTGTTGCACACCATCCCCACCTCCACCTCCAGGACTTCTCCGGCGCCGGAACTGGCCCGCACGCTGCCTGGAGGGAGTTTTGTAGGAAAAGCAGACGCCAGCGCCCAGCCCAGTGCAGCCCAGGGGGCTTTGAGGGCGCCTGGGGTTGAATGTTGGCTCTGCCATTTGCCATCTCAGCTTGTGACCGAAGCGACTGCCCCTCGCATCCCTCCACGACGCAGTGTCCCGTCTGTGAACGGGGGTTAACCCGCGCCCGCCTGCAGGTCGTGCCTGTGAGGGGGGAACAAGGGGTGGAGGTGACGGCTGAGCAGCCACCCCGTATTCGGCGTCAGGTCAGTCTGTCCTGCCCAGGGCCCGTGGCGTCCCCTTATCCTTTCCTCAGATGTGCTGTGTTAACGTGACTAATCCTTAGCGATGGGCGACACGCTCCGCCTCTACGTGTCCTGGAAGCGCCCTCGGGACCCACCTGCTCCCTCAAGCCCGGCGGGGCCTCGGAGGACCCAGGGCTGTGGATGCCGGCGCCCTGCCGTCCGCTCCCCCGGGGCCCGGACTTGGCTGGAGGGCCACTTCGGGGAATGAAAGGAGGTTCTGTGAGCGGCCGTGCCAGGACTGCCGAGGCTGCCCATTGTGGCAGGAATGGCCTTGTCCGTGCCAGGCCAGGGGACGTGCTGGCCGGCCCGCGGCCCGCGCCTTCGCCTTGGCTGCATTTTGATCAGGAGCCCCGGGCTGGCCCCTGGCCCTCGCTCAGGGTGGAGGGGTGGCCGCGCCACTGAGGGGCGTCCTGTGTCTGTGAGGACAGGCTGGGCGGGGATGGCGGCGGCGGGAGAGGCGCCAGTAGCTTTCCGCGTCTCTACACTTGGACCCTCGGCCTTCCTCTCTCCCACGTCACCCGCTGCTTCTCCAGGCTGCCCCCCCCCCCCCCCCCCGCCTGCTTGCTGGACGTGGGGTTTATGGAACAGGGCCACGGCCTGCCTCTGCTGTGGGAATCAGTCTTTTTTTTTAGAAATGGGGGTGGGATTCCCACAACACAGGGTTACCCACTTTAAAGTGGACCACCAGTGGCATTAGTACACTCGCTCTGCTGTGCAGCCGCCGCTTCTGTCGAGTTCTATCCTTCCCTGCACCCCCGTTAAGCAGTCGCTCTGCACCCTCCCCTCAGCCCCTGGCCAGCGACTGCCATCAGTTCTGGAGCCCCCTGCTCCGCCTTTCATCTGAATGCAGCCTCCTGCTGTGCGGGCCTCTGATGGCTCCGGCTCCCTCAGCGCAATGCCCTCGGGTTCGCCCACGTTGCAGCACGTTAGCCCGCCAGTCCTTTTCGTGGCCGTAACACCCCACTGTGTGGCTGTCTGCATTTCCTGGTCTGTGATGGCTGTTTGGCTGTCTCCACCTTTTGGCTGATTGGTGTGCACAGTGTTTGGAGCAAGACGCCAAGTGTTAAAACTCTCTTTCCGGGACCGGCTGTGGGGTTTGTTCTGGGGCTCCCACCCCCTCCTCCCACGGCTCGCTCCTGCGGCCCTTCCGCTCTTGTCAGAGCCGCGGCTCCCGCCTTGCCCTCCACATCTGCAGAATGGGTGCCGGCTTCTCGTTTCCCACCGAGAGCCTGGGAGCGCCTCGAGGCCGGAGGAGGGCACAGGGCCCGCTGAGCGGCCCAGAGAGGCAGCTGGCACGCGCTGGGAGCCTGGCTGCCCTTCCCTGGCTCCTGGGACACGCTGGGCCCTCCTGCTTGCAGCGTGTGTTTGCTGCCTGCCGTCTGGCACGCCTCCCCTGCCCCGGCCAGAGCCGCTTCTTCATCCTTCACGTCGCAGCTGAAATGCCCCTCCATGGACAGGTCTTCCCGTGGATGCCCGCCTCCCTCCACGGGTATTCTCCGTTTGGCCACCCTGTCTTCTTCCGAAATGGGTTTGCTTCCTTGCTTATGGCCACTCCCCTGGCCCCGTGAGCTAGAATGAGAGCCCGTGGGGCAGGAACCTTATACTGGCATGCAGTAGGCGCTCAATAAATAACCCTTGCTGCTGCTTGGAGTCAGATGAGTCTTAACTTCCTGACGCCACCATGCAATGCAATCTAAAGGCGGATATTGTCAGAACAGGTTAAAAATGTTCCAGCCGTGTGCCGCCTACAGGAGACAGGCCTCTTTAGATCCAAAGACACAAATAGACTGAAAGCAAAAGGATGGAAGAAGTTACATCACCGAAGAGCAGCCACAAGAAAGCGGGAGTGACTGGGCTGATGTCATTCGAGATAGAGTTAAAATAAAAAGATAGAGGGAGACATGTTATCGCGTTCTGTAAGCCCATATGCATCTAACAACAGAGCCCAAAATGCACTAAGGGACTGGCCGAGACGTCGGTAATTCAACAACAGTAGTTGGATGCTTCCATACCCCACTTTCAATAACGGGCAGAGCACGAGACACAAGTTCAACAAGGAAATGGAAGACGGGACCAGCACCATAAACCGGCCAGACCGAACAGGTACCTATAGACGACTCCACCAAGGACATCAGGAGGGCAGCCTTCGCCAGTTGGATTCGCTGGATAGTGTTGGACCGAAGGGTCTTGGGTTTGATTCCGGTCAAGGCCATGTTCCTTGGTTGCAGGCTCGATCCCGGGCCCCTGTCATGGCGTGCTCGGGAGGCAACCAATTGATGCGTCTCTCTCTCATCGACGTTTCTCTCTCTTGGTCTCTCCCCCTTCCTTTCACTCTCTCTAAAAAATCACTCTCTCGCCAAAACCGGGTTGGCTCGGTGGATAGAGCGTCGGTCTGCAGACTGGAGGGTCCCAGGTTCGATTCCGGTCAAGGGCATGTACCTTGGTTGCGGGTACATCCCCAGTAGGGGGTGTGCAAGAGGCAGCTGATCGGTGTTTCTCTCTCATCGATGTTTCTAACTCTCTATCCCTCTCTCTTCCTCTCTGTAAAAAATCAATAAAATATATTAAAAAAAAAAAGATAAAAAATCACTCTCTCTAAAAACCCGGGTGAGGATTAACCACGACAGAAAACATCAGAAAGGCTGACGTGGAGGGACATGGAGGAAGGCTGGGCCTGCCCTGGTCTCTCCCTACTTGTCCCAGGCTCGTGCCACCCCACACTTCTGCCCCCGCTTCCCCCACTGCCCCCGCCCCCCCCAGCTCTGGAGTCATTTTCTTTAGAGAAGCCAGGACACACATGAGCTCTGTGTCCCCTGCCCCGCCCCGTGCACACAGCGGGCACTGAGCAGGCGTCTGAGGAGGGAGCGCCCGGCCTCATGAAGCCACGTGGAGGGCGGTGTAGAAAGGCTGTGGCGGCCACAGAGAAGTGGCTCTTTGCTCGAACGTCACCCGCCATGCAGCTGAGTCTCGTGGTGTGATGGTGTGACACCTTCCGGCAGAGCTGGGACGGAAACCATGGCTGCGGCCCTTTCTGGGGCTTCTTACGGGGCCCTGGCACACCACGCCACGCCGAGCAAGGGCCAGCGCCTGAGAGCAAAGGCTTTGCAGTTCAGTGGGGACCTGAGCCAGTCCCGTACCTGCTCTCCCTGAACTCTGTCCCTGTGAAACGAGGGGCACAGTGCACGCATCTGCGGGGCCTCGTGCAGAGACCGGGTGCCTTCCGGCGGCCTGGAGGGTGGCAGGCGGCGCCCACCCCGGGGACGCAGGACGCCTGGGCTGAGCCGCGCAGCCAACGCAGCGGTCTGGCCTTTCCTCGCGTGAGGCTGCGCTTCGGTCACTCCTGGGGCTGCGTCCTCGGCCTAGCGTGGCTCCTGGCACCTGGCAGCCGTGTGGCAGAGCAGATAAGAACGTGACACTGGAGCCGGACCCCCTGCTGGCTAGCTGGGTCACCTTGGTCAAGGTCCTCCCCCTTCCTGCTGGGACACTGAAATGGGGTATTACTAACACCCCCGTCACAGGATGGGGGCATAATCGATAATTTGGGACAGTTCCTGGCACGGGCAGCTGCGCGAGCAGGCCTGCTGTTACTGCTGCTGCGTGCTTGTGGGCTGTACAGGAGTCTGTCTGAGGGGGCGGGGGCTGCCATGGGGCTTTCCATTTTATGTTTATTTTTTAGTTCTTTTATTGTATTTCTTAGTATGGTGCTTGCTTTTTCTTGCAGCACAGGTATTGGTTCCCATCGCTCCCCCCCTCAGAGCCTCCCTCCTGCTCAGCACCTGGTGAGGTTTACAGCGAGCGGCTAAATAAAAGCGGAACCTCTCATGCACCCCCCGTTCCAAAGGAAGTTTGCTCCTGTCCTCAGAGGCTGATAAAAACACCTCCTTCCTCCGTTGGGTGAGAGTTCCGTGAAGTGGGTTCTGAATATGCTGGCAGTTTTTATCAGACACTGTGTGTGTGAGCGGACCTTTTCATGAAACTCCTGTTTGATGGAAGAGCCGGGGCGAGCTCAGTGGTGTTTAACTTGCGGTCAGTATCGGTTGTTCTTGGAGGGCGATGGTCTGGTGTGCGGGAGGAGCCTGGCTGTGTGTTCCTGAAAGTGCCCTTGGGCCCGGCCGGTGTGGCTCAGTGGTTGAGCATTGACCTGTGACCCAGGAGGTCACGGTTGTATTCCCGGTCAGGGCACAGGCCCGAATTGTGGGCTCAATCCCCAGTGGGGGGCGTGCAGGAGGCAGCCGGTCAATGGTTCTCTCTCATCATGGATGTTTCTATCTCTCCCTCTCCCTCCTCTCTGAAATCAATAAAGAAATATTTTAAAAATAAAATAAATGCTCTTGGGTGCCTCCTAAGAGCACGCCAGGCATGGTGCTGGGCCCTGAGGCTAGAAAACAAACCCGACACAATTCTCGGGAGGGGGGGGGGCAGCTGGGGCGTGGCCTTCGAGTCAAACAGACCCGGGTTTGAGCCTGACTGCCCCCTACAAGCTGCAACCCCTGGGAAGTGACTGCACCTCTTGAGCCTCCCCTTTCTCCCCTGTCAAATGGGATAATACTGGAGGCTGTTTTACAAGAAGGTTTGGAGGGTGGACTGAGACGGGCATGCCAAGCACTCTGCCTGGCATGGAACAGGCTCTTAAAAATAGCAGCTCTCCGTTAGCCGGTGCTTTTAGGGCCTCAGGGCAGGAGGGATACCCTGAGGGACCCGTTCCGTCTGACTGGGGCCACGCCCTGGGCCACCCGTTCTCTGCCGGGCGGAGGGGCAGGGCCCCCCGTTCTATGCCGGGCGGAGGGGCAGGGCCCCCCGTTCTGTGCCGGGCGGAGGGGCAGGGCCCCCCCGTTCTCTGCCGGGCGGAGGGGCAGGGCCACCCGTTCTATGCCGGGCGGAGGGGCAGGGCCCCCCGTTCTCTGCCTGGCGGAGGGGCAGGGCCCCCCATTCTATGCCGGGCGGAGGGGCAGGGCCCCCCGTTCTATGCCGGGCGGAGGGGCAGGGCCCCCATTCTATGCCGGGCTGAGGGGTAGGGCCCCCGTAGCAGAGGCGCTGTGTCTGAGAACCTGAGGCCGGGTTCCTGTGGGTTTGTGGCTTTGCAGAGATGTTCACTGATGGTCCCCACCAGGCTTTCCGGAAGGCCAAGGCGGAGGCAGTGAGGATGGGAAGGCTCCCCCAGGCAGCCCAGCCAGCACCTCCCACATCGCAGGCTCAGCCTTCCATCCTATTCCATCCAGTCTGACCCCCAGCTGTGCAGTTAGGTATTGTCCCCAACGCCCTCCCCTCACCGACGCCCCCCTCTCCCCCCAGCTTCTTTAGGTTCCTCTCTAGGCTTCTCGGCCACCACAAAGAAGACAGGAGCCGGAGGCCTGGGAGGTCACAATTTTCTAGCAGTCAGAGTTAGTGCCTCGTGGAGCCTCGGGGCGAGCCTGCCTCTTCCCACCCACACCGGGGCTTTAGGGGGAGCGGGGAGAGGGTGGGCTCAGCGAAGGTGGCATAGGAGGCTAAGGCGTGGGGGGTGCGCCCTTCATTCCTTCCTGTGGACTGCCGGACAAGATTTAATTCCATAAAAAAAGCAAACAATGTTCGAAAAGCATCTGGTCTTTTGTTCTGTTCCCCCGAACATCTATGCCAATTTAATAAATTACTGGGGTCATCCAGTACCCGCTTTGTAGCCAGGCCCTCTTTCTACGGACCGATCTTTGGAGAGAGGGAGAGACACGTGGGTCTGTGGTTCCCCGTGAGTCCTGTAAGTGCCCTGATCTGTGGTTCCCCGTGAGTCCTGTATGTGCCCTGATCTGTGGTTCCCCGTGAGTCCTGTATGTGCCCTGATCTGTGGTTCCCCGTGAGTCCTGTATGTGCCCTCGGGGATGGAACCCACGACCTTGGCCTCTTGGGTCAATGACCCGTTGGGCAGGCTTCCCCACGCTTAGCCTTCGCAGCAGTGTCTCCACCCTGGGGGCGGGGCCGGAAGCAGGCGTTGGGCGTGGCCGAGGGGCGGGGCGAGCGTGGGGACAGGAAGCGGAAGGGGAGGAGTCAGACGGCTTTAAAGGTCAGTGGCCTGAAGCGGAAGGGCGGTGTCAGAGTTGAGGGCTCGGGGCTGACCTCCTCTCTGCTCTGCACAGACTTGGCCTTGGGGTGGAGGGAGCTTCACGGGGAGGGCGGGGAGTGGGCCAGAGGGTGGCGGTGCTGAGAGGTGTGGGGCCGGCGAAGATGGTGATGTAGGTTGGCGGCACCGGAGGGGAGCCAGGGGGCTGCACTGATGTTTAGGGGAACACAGGCATTCTGGTGTGGCCATTCTCGGGGGACATGACCTGATGTGGGGCGCACAGGCAGGAAGGGATGGAGCCAGGACCCCACCCTGGGTCTGCCCGACACTGAAGTCCGGGCTTTTTTGGGGAGGCCCGGCCTTCAGGGATAGGAGACGTGGCAATCCTGGAGGGCTTCCTGGAGTAGGGGGTGGCATGGCTTACAAACCTTCACCAGGCCAAGTGTGAAGCCAGGGTAGGAAGAGTGCAGGACTGGGAGGGGAGAGGCTGGGTTCACATCCCGCCTTCCTGTGTGCGTTCGGACTAGGCCAGTGGTCGGCAAACTCCTTAGTCCACAGAGCCAAATATCAACAGGACAACGATTGGAATTTCTTTTGAGAGCCAGATTTTTTTTTAAACTTAAGCTTCTTCTAACGCCACTTCTTCAAAATAGACTCGCCCAGGCCGTGGTATTTTGTGGAAGAGCCACACTCAAGGGGCCAAAGAGCCGCATGTGGCTCTCGAGCTGCAGTTTGCCAACCACGGGACTAGACCAGTGGCCGGCAAACCGCGGCGGCTCTTTGGCCCCTTGAGTGTGGCTCTTCCACAAAATACCACGTGCGGGCGCGCACGTGCAGTGCGATCGAAACTTCGTGGCCCATGCGCAGAAGTCGGTTTTCGGCCGGGGCGAGTCTATTTTGAAGAAGTGGCGTTAGAACACTCAAGGGGCCAGAGAGCCGCACGTGGCTCGTGAGCCGCGGTTTGCCGACCACTGGACTAGACACACCGTCTCTGGGCTCCGTGTCCGTCTGTACAGGGGGAGGTGGGGCCAGATGGCCTTGATTGATGTCTCTTCCAAGTCTGGAGCTCCCTTCTCAGCTTAGATGTTTGCTAAATATTTCTCCCGCGGGAAGCCTGGTCTGACTACCAACGCCTCTCCCTCCCCAGGGTCCCTCTGTGGTTTCAGGGTGCAGTGGGTGGCCAGGCAGGGGTCACTGGTCATGACCAGGGCCGTGCCCGGCCTGCCACTTAGAAAGACTTCAGCTCTTTCTGGCCACCAGGCTATCAATGCTGCCAGGATGTTCGCTTCCTGGGGGACACGGCGAAGCAAGCCCTGGGCCTGACAGATCTGGGTTCGCGTCCCCCGTCTTCTGCGTGCTCAGTGGAGCCTCCGTTTCCGCACCTGCAAACAGGGCGGTGTTATCTCCCAGCCCTGGTCAGTGGCGGGCAAAGAGGCCGACCTGCACCTGAGGTGATCTTGGCCCCGCTGCCCCGTTCTGAGTGGTGGGTAGGAGTGGTGAGGAACTCGGCAAATGTGTGGAGAGATTGAAAATAGATTAAAATGTACAGTACCTCGAGCTTTAGGAATTCTTCCCTGTGCCCCGTTCATATCCCTGGCTCACCCGAGGCCTCTTCAGCCCTCGCCACATGAGGGGGCCTCCTCCAGGTAGCCCTCCGTGTGGATCCTGAGCAGCTGGTCTGCAGTGCACAGGTGTCTGACCTTTTCCTCCAGGCATAAACCTCACCAGGGCTCCCTGCTGTGCTTAAGGTCAAGTTCAAGCGCTTGAGGGATTTATGGTGCTTCCTCTCTCCCACTAGACCTCCGGGCTCGCCAGGGCAGCACTGTGCTTGCTCATCGCTGCGTCCTCAGTGCCTAGGAGAGCATCTGGCACGAACTAGTCCTCAGTGCGGTCATTCTCCTCACCACGGTGTAGTCCTCAGTGCGTAGTCATTCTCACCACGGTGTGTACTGAGCAGGGTACCTCGTCCTCTGTGAGGCGTTTCGGGTACAGACACGCGGGTAATGTCAGCATTATCTCACACGGATGAGGAAACAGGTTCGGAGAGGACACGGGTCTTGATGGGATTCAACAGGATCATTGAATAAACACGTTCTCTCTCACAACCTCCTGAAGGGATGGCAGGAGGCAGCTGTTACCTTCGTTGGGAACAGAAGTCTGAGCCCCGAGTTCGAAGCCTCTTCCAGGTGCAGACGGTCGAGGGTTGGCAGCAGCCACAGGTGCGGGCAGGTGGTCCAGCCGCGTCCACCTGCCATCCTGCTGGCGCTGCCACCTGGGAATTCTATGCAGTCAGGCCCCGGTTCCATCACCTGTACGGCGGGTCAGGCCCCCGTTCCATCACCTGTCCGGCGTGTCCGGCCCCGGTCCCATCACCTGTCCGGCGGGTCAGGCCCCGGTCTCAGCACCTGTACGGCGGGTCAGGCCCCGGTTCCATCACCTGTACGGCGGGTCAGGCCCCGGTTCCATCACCTGTACGGCGGGTCAGGCCCCCGTTCCATCACCTGTCCGGCGTGTCCGGCCCCGGTCCCATCACCTGTCCGGCGGGTCAGGCCCCGGTCCCATCACCTGTACGGCGGGTCAGAACCCGGTCCCATCACCTGTCCGGCGGGTCAGGCCCCGGTCCCATCACCTGTCCGGCGGATCAGGCCCCCGTTCCATCACCTGTACGGCGGGTCAGGCCCCCGTTCCATCACCTGTACGGCGGGTCAGGCCCCCGTTCCATCACCTGTACGGCGGATCAGGCCCCCGTTCCATCACCTGTACGGCGGGTCAGGCCCCCGTTCCATCACCTGTACGGCGGGTCAGGCCCCCGTTCCATCACCTGTACGGCGGATCAGGCCCCCGTTCCATCACCTGTACGGCGGATCAGGCCCCCGTTCCATCACCTGTACGGCGGGTCAGGCCCCCGTTCCATCACCTGTACGGCGGGTCAGGCCCCCGTTCCATCACCGGTACGGCGGGTCAGGCCCCGGTCTCAGCACCTGTCCGGCGGGTCAGGCCCCGGTTCCATCACCTGTATGGCGGGTCAGAACCCGGTTCTATCACCTGTACGGCGGGTCAGGCCCCGGTTCCATCACCTGTACGGTGGGTCTGCAGGACTGACAGGAGGGGCTCCGGGACTCTTCACGTAGCGCCCACCGATTTCTGGACATTATTGCCCACTGTGAGCATAAAACTGTACAAAGTGCAGGGAAGTGCTGCAAAGAGGAAAAAGGAACAGTATTCGTTTGTCTTCCCACCGCCCTGTGCACTGCGGTTCCGGCGTGCTTCCATCCCGCCCGGAGACAGGGCCGCGGAGAGCGTGTCCCGCCGAACATTTTACTTTCCCTGTGGAATGAGGGGCCTGTTGCAGAACGCACCTGTTTGTGCCCTGGGTCCATCGTTCCCGAGCCGTGTGACCTCGGGCCAGTTCCTCGACCTCTCTGAGCCCCCATGGCCTCAGCAGTCCCTCAGAGAATGCCACCCGCCCTCAGGGCGCTGCTCTCTGACGTGGGCTGGCTTGGCGGGCGAGGAGAGTGAGGGATCCGTGGGGAGGGAAGAGGAGGGGAGCGGAGGAACAGCTGGGTAGGGCCTTCTCCAGGCAAGGAGTTTGGTTTCACCCCGAGGGCAGTGGGAGTCTCAGGATGAAGGGACCGTGGGTCAGGGTGGCTGCGGACGAGGGGGCGGGTGGAGCTGCATGGGGTGGGGCAGAGGGTGAGGAAGTGGCCAGTGGGGGACACGTGGTGGTTGTGGGGGGGGGGGGCGACAGAAGAAGCCGGTCTCAGCCAGCGTCGAGCAGGAGCTGGGTTCATGGTCTAGTTGGCACTGCCCAGGACCAGATCGGTGTTGAGGGTGTGGGCCAGGTGTGGGGGCTTCCCACTCCCAGAGCCCTTTTGGAGAGCCTTCGGGGAGGTCAGGAGCACCCGTACCTGCTCCACGGGACGTGCAGGCGGGGAAACAGGCCCACAGCGCTGTGTGACCCCCCAGAGGGACTGAGCAGGCTGAGAGGTGCGAGCCCAGGTCCCCCGCTCTTCTGCATCATGGCCTGCTGGCTCCCAAGGACGGGGTCCCCACTGTCAGGTGTGTGGCTTGTGTCTTTTAGACACGAAGCCAGGGGTCAGGGCTGGGGACTCTAACCCTCACGACTGTGCCCAGAGTCCCTTCCAGCTGGCCCACCCCGTGACTGCTCAGAAGCCCTTCTTTCTCCCACGATGCTTCTTTCTTCATTGTCATGATCTCTACTTTCCCACTGGACTCTTCTGGGAAAGTTTGTGGCTCAGAGTCCCACCGACAGAGACGTGGCCGCATCCTGCATCCAGCCGCTCTGTAATCCGTGCTCTGAGTCCCGCTTAGGTCCGGGGCAAGGAAAAGAATCCTTTTGCCGCAGGGACCTTCTATCGATAACATCCTTGGTCTGAAGAGAGGAAAGTCACGGCATTTCGGGTGAGATAGCATGATGTCTGAGAGCAATGGCTCTCAGATGCTTCATGAAGACAGACCTGCGGACAGGAGTCCTGCTCCCAGCGGGACAAGGCAGAGGTGGGAGAGGTGGACGAGTGTGAGCCTGGATCAAGGCGTGAGGAGGTCCTTGTCCTGTCCGTGGGGCTTCTGTGTGGTTTTGAAACTTTGCACAATGACAGGTTTGTAAGGGTGCTCCAGGTGGGGGCGGCGGCCTCAGTCGGCCTCCCGGGCGCCCTGTGGTCTCCGGTCCTGCCACGTCTCGGTCACCTCAAGGCGGGGAGAACTGCTCACCCCAGCTCAGCCCTGAGCAGCCTCTTGGGGGCAGTTTTGAAACAGAGCAGAGGCTTTGGCAAAAGTCATTCCTCCCTCTGTAGAGAAATCAGTGGTTTCAGACTCTTTGCTTATGGACCAACTTGCCTTCCAGTGTTTATTTCTCCTTCCCTCACATTTTTCCTTGACGTTTTATTGCCTCCTAAAATTGCCCAAGTTGTATTAGTATTTGTTGTTATTCAAACAGAGGAGAGGATCCTATCTAATAAAAGAGTAATATGCAAATTGACTATCACTCCAACATACAAGATGGCCACCCCCATGTGGACACAAGATGGCTGCCACAAGATGGCCAGCAGGGGAGGGCAATTGGGAGTGACCAGGCCTGCAGGGCAGGGCAGTTGGGGGGGGACCAGGCCTGTAGGGGAGGGCATTTAGGGGCAATCAGGCTGGCAGGGGAGGGCAGTTAGGGGCAATCGGGCCAGCAGGGGAGCAGTTAGGCGTCGATCAGGCTGGCATGGGAGTGGTTAGGGGGTGGTTAGGCTGGCAGGCAAAACCAGTTAGGGGCAAGCAGGCAGGCAGGCAGGTGAGCGGTTAGGAGCCAGCAGTCCTAGATTGTGAGAGGGATATCCGACTGCCCGTTTAGGCCTGATCCCAGTTGGACATCTCTCGAGGGGTCCCAGATTGGAGAGGGTGCAGGCTGGGCTGAGGGACACCCCCCCTCCCCCATGCATGAATTTTGTGCAACGGGCCTCTAGTAAAGAAATAATAGCCCCTCTTCTTCTCCAGCCCCTGGAGGGTCACCAGTGGTAGGTGGAGCCTGTTAACTGTTTCCTGTGCTCATGGAAACACATCAAAACATAGCTAGTAGGGTTTGGTGTCTTACCCTTTGTTAACCAGTTAGCCTCCTCGTTCTCAGCTTGGGGGGGGGGGGTCACCTCCTCCAGGAAGCCTCCCGAGCTCTAAGTGCTGACCTCACTCCATTGCAGTCATCTGATTACGAGTCGTCTGCCCTGCCAGATCTGGGGTAATGCGAGGGCAGCAGCTGTTTCCGGTCACCGTCCACACTGGAGCTGTGAGCCGGGAGATGCATAGGCAGTTTGTGGAGTGAACGGATGGGCAGGGGAGGCGTCCTGGGTGAGGAGGCCACATGAGTGGAGTCCGGCGAGTAAGAGAGAACTTTTTAAAAAAATATATATTTTTATTGATTTCAGAAAGAGAAAGGGAGAGAGAGAGTGAAACATCAATGATGAGAGAGAATCATTGATCGGCTGCCTCCTGCACATCTCCAACTGGGGATCGAGCCCTCAACCTAAGCTTGTGACCTTGACTGGAATCGAACCTGGGACTTTTCAGTCTGCAGGCCCATGCTCTATCCACTGAGCCAAACCAGCCAGGGCCAGAGAGAACTTGTTCTTACACTCCTCCTAGCCTCTGGGAGGAGAGTCCTCAGTGTGCCTGGGACAGAAGGCCACTCTGGGGAACATGGCCACCCCACCCCGGGGCCTGGCTGACTCCACCCTGGCACTAATGCCCCAGGTGGGTTGGGCAGATGGGGTGGTCATGAGGTACCCAAGGGCTGGGTCAGGGCTGTGTCCTCTCTTCTTCCCAGGTTCTTGGGGTTCACTGGGGGAAGCACAGGCCAGGGCTAGAGCCGCTCAGGGTTTAAAGGTGGGCGTGGCCTGGGCCTTTATCTGTCTAGGATCCTGACTCCTTCCTAATGGTCAAATAAGACTACACAATGCAGGCTCCGTCTGGCAGCGTGGAGGCCTGGATGGGGAGGAGTGGAGGTAAGGAAAGGTAAGTGGAGGCCAGAGTAGGTGAGGAGAGGTCAGGGGAGGCAGGGGAGGTGAATAGAGGCCACGGGGGGGGGGGGGTGATGGGAGGCCGGGGTGGTGGTGAAGGGAGGTGAGTGGGGGACAGGGGAGGTGAGTGGGGGACGGGAGGTGAATGGAGGCCAGGGGAGGTTAATGGAGGCCACAGGGGGTGAAGGGAGGGCAGGGGAGGTTAATGGAGGCCACAGGGGGTGAAGGGAGGCCAAGGGAGGTGAAGGGAGGCCAGGGGAGGTGAATGGGGGGCCAGGGGAGGTGAAGGGAGGCCAGGGGAGGTGAAGGGAGGCCAGGGGGGTGAAGGGAGGCCAGGGGGGTGAAGGGAGGCCAGGGGAGGTGAATGGGGGGCCAGGGGAGGTGAAGGGAGGCCAGGGGAGGTGAAGGGAGGCCAGGGGAGGTGAATGGGGGCAGGGAAGTGAAGGAAGACCAGACAGGTCCAGGGCAGGTGAGTGGGGCTGGCGGAGGCTGGGGAAGTGCAGTCAGATGACAGGGGAGAAGCTGAGCGCAGAGGTGGGGTTTGGGATGGAGGGGTCGGCTTTGTTTTCACGGGAATGGCCGGTATGAAAAGCTGACGGTGAGGAGCCCTGGGAGGAAGGTGACACTTTGGCAGCCAGGACAAAGGCGGGGTCCAGGGGAAGGGAGGGGATGAGGAGGGTCCAGGGCCAGGGGGGTGTGGGGATGCGGCGGGAGA
Organism: Cnephaeus nilssonii; assembly: GCF_951640355.1. NCBI lineage: Eukaryota > Metazoa > Chordata > Mammalia > Chiroptera > Vespertilionidae > Cnephaeus > Cnephaeus nilssonii. The sequence continues at coordinate 115,240,602 of NC_137072.1, read as the reverse complement.
CCAGTCCTGCCTGGTTCTCAGTGGGGTGTTCTTCTGTGGCCTCAATCCAGAAACACCGTGCTCGGCGCGCTCCCCAGCTCTGCGCTCGCTCCCAGCTCCTCTGGGTTCCGTTATCAATGGGGCGCCTTCCGGGTTCACCCCGGAGTGGGTGACTGCTGGTGTGGAGGACGGGGCGCTTGCTTGATGGCGCTTAGCCCTGCCCAGCCCCGTGGGCACCCACCATCGCGCCGTGTGTTTCCCACTGCACGTGGTGACCACCTTCCCGGGTGTCTCTCTCCAGCCAGTCCCACCTCCCTCGCCACTCTCTTGGCCCCAACCCGCCCTCCGTGTCTCCACCATCTCCTCTCCCCCGGCCTCCTGGGTGGGAACATCGCCCCTTCTCTTTCTAAGAATTCCCTCTGTTCACACAGCCTCCTGCCCGCCGGGAGGTGGAAGTAGCTCCATCAGGGCTGTGATGCCAGACGTGGGGGTCACACTGGGACCCGCTTTCCACACCCGGCCGCTGTGACGAGTCTTCCCCGGCCTCCAGGTGTGGCTGTGCCACGCTTTGCTGATCCAGCCCCTGGCCACTCGGTCTGTGTGGTTAGCTACTCGTCTGATCACTCCCTGGGGGGAGACCCTCGAAGTGAGGCTATTGAGCAAAAGTGACCCCCAGTTACAAACGGCACAGAGGTTGCCAACTGGCATTCCAGCAAGGCTGTGCCCGTGTGCACCCACAAGAGCAACGAGAACAGCAGTTCCCAGAGCCTGCCAACCGCGGATATCGAAAACCTTTGCCGATGGGATGAGTGAGGATCCTCGTCCTGGTCCGCGTTCCCTTGGTTACGGGGGCTGAGCATCTTGTCTGTGTGCGGCCACGTGCCGTTTCTTTTTTGGAAGAATTGCTTCTCCACTACGTATACTGATGTTTCTGTGGGCGTGTGGCTTACAGCAGTCTTATTTGTGACAGGTGACGATGACCTCCCACCTGGTGGGGTGACGTTTTTGCTCTGTGGTGTTTTCCTCCACCGAGGTTTGCCGTGGGTGCCCTGTGTGGGTGCTCAGACTTTCTGCCCCCTTTAATGTTGGTTCTTGGAGATGTTCTTGCTTGGTGGTTTCTCTATTTATTTCATGTTGTAACCCACCTGAGAGATGTTCTGCTGTGAGGATCCAGGTGGGCACCTTGTTTCATTGGTTTCTGACAGCTGCTGCACACAGTGGGTCAGCTGCTGCACATAGTGGGTCAGCTGCTGCACACAGTGGGTCAGCTGCTGCCCCCGCCCCCCCAGGTGTGGACTTCCTGTGTCCGTCCTCAGTGTTTGGACTTCCTCTTCCGTCTCATTGATCTGTTGAGCAGCCCAATTTTTATCCCTAAGGAGAGAGACATAAACTTCCAGCTTGAAGTTGTCAAACCAGATTTTCTTTCCTAAACGAAGAAGATGGATTTCCTGCCTGAGGATGGCAGCTACTGACTGGAGGATCCCACAAGACCCTGTGGGATGGCCTTCCACCCCAGCCCTCTGCAATGTCCGCATCCCTTCTTCCCGCTTAATCCAATCCCACCCATGGCTGCCAACCCAAACCTTTATTTAACGACAGACGGTCGCAGGCCCCCTCTTTCAGCCACACCCTGTGCCGGGGCAGCCACAACCCCCGTGCCCGTCTTCACATTGTGATGCCTTCTCCGAGATTCTCACCCCCGCTGCCATCCCTGCGCTGGCAGGTTGCTGGCCTCAGTGCTTCGGGTCTGCGCTGTGGTCACTGGCGGGAAGCAGGCACACGCCTGGGGAAGCCGGGACGTGTGGACACACTGTGTGCTGGGCGTTATCTGTCCGCAGTCCTGCCAGCATCCCTGGGAGGAGGCCATTCTTACCGTCCTCGCACACCAGGTCGGGGGTCGGAGACAGAGTCACCTGGCCAGGGTCCCTCGTGGGGAAACAGCAGAGCAGCCGGCAGCTGTCCTGGACAGACCACGTGCCAGGGTGGACATCCAGCAGCCGTGGGGCTGGGTGTCACCCCGTCTGGCCCAGAACCGCCCTCCAGCCCAGCCTGTGGCCTCCAGGGAAGACATAGAGAAACCTTCCAGCTGCTGCTGCCAGAAGCTTCCAGGGTGAAGACGGGAGCGCCGGCCATTTGCGTCGGGCGCTGGGTTTGCGTTGGGCGTCGGGCGCTGGGTTTGCGTCGGGCGCTGGCTGTGCGTTGGGCGTCGGGCGCTGGGTTTGCATCTCAGCAGCAGAGCCTTGTATGACCAGCCTGCTGGGGCGGAAGCTGAAAGCTCGCAGCAGATGGCATTGGGCTGATTTTTGCCAATCACCAGAAAGGGGATGCACAGCCATCTGCTTGCTGTGTCGGCATCGGACTCTAACTTTTTTATCAGAATGATGAACTTTGTGAGTTACCGTATTTAAAAAAAAAATATTTTTATTGATGTCGGAGAGGAAGAGGGAGAGGGAGAGAGAGAAACATCAATGATGAGACAGAATCACTGATGGGCTGCCTCCTGCAGGCCTCACACTGGGGACTGAGCCCGCAACGCAGGCACGTGCCCTGACCCGGAATTGAGCCGTGGCCTCCTGATTCATAAGTCAATGCTCAACCACTGGCCCACGCCGGCCGGGCTAGTTACAGTATTTTATTAAATCTGAGGAGGATGCCGTCCATCGTGAGACCCATCATTTGCTTGTACTGCTAGAGAGAGAAAGCTGACACCGCCGAGTAGATGGTGGCAGGGTTAGGCTGGACGACACCGCGGTTTCAGAAATGTTAAAAAGTGGAAAGTGTGCGCCTGGGACTCAGGGTGGCGATGGGCGGGTGCTCACGTGCTGACTTGTTGGCGGCCACGTCCAAGGGCTGGCTCCGTGCTGGGCACGGGGTGGGCGATGCTCACTGGCCCCTCGCCCCAAAGCACGCAGACCGGCGGGTCTTCGGACGCGCTAACGGAACAGGTGGTCGGTGGACGGGCTCGTTCGGTCACCAAATGCTCTCTAGCACCTGCTGCTGCCAGGCGCCGCCGTTCCGGGCCCCGGGGGCCCCGCAGTGAACAGAACTACTCTGGGAGCCGACTTTCCGTGGCCACAAGCCGGCCCCGCGGCAGCTCCCCGACGCTGCTGTGCAGAGACATGTGCGTGCGGATGTTCTGACCGCCAGGCCCACGCCGGACGCCTGTGGTCTGGTCTGGGCGGGACCCAGGCATCTGCATTCTCACCAGCACCTGGGAGATCGCGGGCAGGCGGACGCCAGACCAAGCGTGAGAAACGGCGCTTCAGTCCATGACTTCCCAGCCCCGTGGCATCCAGACGCGGACACAGGTGGCCTTCTGCTCCCATTTAGAGACCCGTCTGTGGTTAGCCGTTTTCTTCCAGGTTGATTCATTACCTCCTTCCTTCCTCTCCCGCCCCCTTCCTCCGTCCCCCCCCCCCCCCCCGCTTTCTCTCTCTTCCACCTCCCTACCTCTTCCCTCGTCCCTCCCTAAGTGGTGTACAGTGTATCAGGCCCCGTGCTGGGCACGCAGTGGTGACCACGTGGGTCATCACACCCTCGGCGAGCGTTTGGTGCTGTCTGTCCTGCGCCAGCACCGGGTTACCTGCTCCCCTCCCACAGCAGCACCCTGAGGAGGTGTGCTGTGTGCGCATCCCTCCTCAGAGCTGGCCAGAGGGGGCGGGGCGACTGCCTCCCTAAAGTGGAGGAGCTTAACCCTGGATGTAGACCAGGCGTCCTCAAACTACGGCCTGCGGGCCACATGCGGGTGTTTTTGCCGTTGTTTTTTTACTTGAAAATAAGATATGTGCAGTGTGCATAGGAATTTGTTCATAGTTTTTTTTTTTTTAACTATAGTCCGGCCCTCCAACGGTCTGAGGGACAGAGAACTGGCCCCCTGTTTAAGAAGTTTGAGGGCCCCTGATGTAGACACATCACACCTGCCCTCTTCATCCTGCCACAGCGGGAGGAGCTGATTTAGAGACCCCCACTTCCAAAGGTGCTTTGGAAAGAGGTTGCTTCCTACCAGCAGCAGTGCAGGGCAGTTTTCTGGGGCCCGGAGGGAGTCTGTCGGGTTTCAGAGAGGAAGCCAGACAGACAGACGGCGATGCCGGGCGGGGCCGCCGGCTCCGTGGGCTGCATCAAGCTGGGGAGGGAGGCGCTGAGGCTGCAGATGCTGCTCCGGAGCTGGGAGGAGCCGCGTTGTCTATTCCTGGGCCAGAAACCACCGGGTCAGCAGGCTGGGCTGTGTCCCTGCCGCGCCGACACCGCCTTTGAAGTTCACGGCACAGAAGTAAGGGTTCGGTCAGATAGAACTCTGGCGGGCGGGTGCCGCCTCCCTGGTCTCCATCCTGGGCAGGCCACTCCGATTCTCGATTCTCGGGGTCACAGCCTCCCAGTTTCTAACATCGGGGTGGGGCAGGGCGTAACAGAGATCACCGAGCTAATCACACGCAGCCTGGAGCATGCTGCACTAGGAGGCTGCTCGTTGCCCCCGCAGGGGCGCAGTGTCCTGTGCTGCAGGGGAGCAGGGGCGGGGACACCCCGTCTTTCTCCCCAGAGCTCAGCAGCTCCATGAACTTGGTGGCATGGTTTTTGTTAATCTTTACCAGCGGATTAGAGAGAGTGGAAAGCGTGGGGGGGGGGGGGGGGTGGAGAGAGAGAGAGAGAGAGACAGACAGAGAAACATCATGTGAGAGAGACACATCGATTGGCTGCCTCCTGTATGCACCCGACCGGAAGCTGGGGATGGAACCTGTAACCAAGGTACCTGCCCTTGCCTGGGGGTCAAACCCAGGACCCTTTGGCGTGTAGGCCGATGCTCCGCCCCCTGAGCGACATCGGCCAGGGCTGTGGCCTGTTTCCTGAAGGAATGAACGTGGCGCTGGCCTTGGAGGATGTGGAGTGCGGGCAGGTGGAGACCCAGAGTGGGGGTGGTGTTTCTGTCAAGAGGGGGGATGCAGCGGTGCAGGCGCCACCTGACGGCATCACTGAGGTCCGGGGCAGGCTCAGCAGCCCGGGTGAGAAGTGGGAGGCCTGGTCCTCTCCGGCCGCGTGGCCACTGAGGGCCTCTGTGCTGGAGGGGGGGCAGAGGTTCAGAGTTCACAGCCCGGGGGAGAAAAAGTCCCTGAGGACCGGATGGGAACTTGATGTAACTGGGACTTTGTGAGCAGGTGTAAATATTGGGTTTTAAGCTAGTAATCGCTTTGCCCTATTTTAAGCATCTTTGGGAGAGATGGAACGGACGATCCTTCTATCTTGGGCACGTGTGGCACTGCTGTGACTTAGCGTCCGGTCTGGCCTCAGAGCCTGGACGGCCTCGGACCGCCCCACTCATTTCACCGAAACCCTGTGAAGTGGGAGAGCCATTCTTCAAACCCAGGAGGGCCAAGTGCGGCGGCCGCAGAGAGCCGAGCCCACCTGCCGCCCGCCGCCCGCCGCCCGCCGCCGCTGGTCCTTCCCTCCGGGCGAAAGGCTGCGAAGACACGGTGTGTAGGCCGGGAGTGGAAATGAATTTTGCCTTCTTTTTCGAAGCCTTCGACGTGTTTCTCTGACTAGCCTATTTTCACTTCTGCCACTAAGAAGACGCCTTATAGAAAACAATACTGAGATACCGTTTTCCACGTATTGGATTGCTAAACACGAAAAAGCACGACAGCACATGCTGTGGGCGAGACTGTGAAGGGGAAATAGGCTCGCTTATACTTACAAGTGGGAATGAAAACTGGCGAACAGTCCCACAGGGGAATTTAGAAATACCCAGCAGAGCTGTGTACGTACTTACCTCTGACCCAGCAATCCCACTTCGAGAAATCTACCCTGAAGATATGCCTCTAAGCAATACAAAAATACATATGTACAAAGTTATTTATTGCAGCATTGTTTCCAGTAGCAAAATATTGTAAATGACCTGGTGGTAAAAGAGGGAACTAGTAAATCATTTGATCTGAAGAGTCTCCTTGAGGAACTTCAAACTTGCATTGCTTGATCCCTGTAAACCATGTTTTTTTCTTCAAAAAACATCTATAATAAGAGAGTGGTTGAATAAACTATGATAAAAAACAAAACAAAAAAACACACACCCCAAAAAACAGAAAAGAAAACGCCTACAAAGGGAGGACCCGGCAGAGCCATCTGCTCAGACGCCCTGCGCCCACTGGGGCCAGTGTGGCATGCAGAGGCCTGGGCCTGCCGAGGGCGGAGGCCACGTGCTGCTCCGAGCCGGGGAGCGTCCCAGGAGGCCAGGAGGAAGGGGGGCTGTGGACCCTGGGGCCTCGAGGAACCTTTTGCTCACGTGGTCACAGGTGTTTCGTGGAGTCCAGCACCGAGGCCTGAGCTCCGCATTTGCTTCGGAAGAAACATGCCAAGTGGCAGCTCTCTCCTGCCCCGCGGAGACCTGGGGGCTCGGTCGGGCTGTGAGTACATCGCTCAGCAGGGCATCTCACCAGGAAGTGCCTTTGCTCTGCGCTTGGTCTGAAACGGACGCACCGTAGCCATCAGGCCGCTGCATTCCAGCTGGAATTCAACCTGGAAAATGCCCGCCTTCCGTCAGCTCTGGGCATGCCCCGCCCACAGCAGCCCCAGGGGCCTGGCCCACCGTGGGGGTCACTTCTGGTGTCTTGCCCTCACTCGCTCTTCTCCCAGCACCTGCTCAGCGCCAGGGACCTACGGGGAAGGAGGTCCAGGAGCACAGAGTCAGCCAGTCTTGTCCTGGCCCTTACGATAGAATGTTCTGGAAGCTCAGGTGGGAAGATTTCTGTTTTGTGTCCCCAGTGCTGAGAACGGCGTCCAGCAGAGTAGAGGCTCGCTAAGGATGCGCTGAATGAATGAGTGATCGAGTGGAATGAATGCATGGTTGGGCAGAACAAGTCGGTGGGCGATGCCCGCCCCGCGTGGCCAGGGCAGCCCTTCCGAGGGTGCCGTGGGTTCGCTGGGGCGATGGTGGAAGTCTCGGGGGAGGGGGTTTGGAGTCAGGGAGGAGAGAGCCCGGCCCCGCTGGGCAGAGGGAGGCCCAAAGGCAGACCCAGGCCTGTGGGACGTGGGAGTCGGTGGGGCCGAGTGGAGGGTGTGGGGTTTGGAGAGCTGGCACTGAGCGTCAGGAAGTGGAGGCAGATGGCCAGGCTGCAGGTGGCAGGGGTGGGGGCACTGGGAGGACTCCAGAGGGAATTTGGCCGAAGCACTGCCCGTGGGGACGGCCGCAGAGCGGATGGCGGGAGGAGGGGCACGTGGCCGTGTGTGCTCGCGAGCTGGGGTTTGTCTGGCAGACAATGCGTCCATTCTTTCTCTCTGCTGGAAGAAGCACATTGCCACCAGCTGGCTCTCCCTCTGAGGGACGAACCCCAGGCCCCGTGGAGACCTGGTGTCCTCTGAGATTCCCACGGCTCCCTCCTCCCTCTTGTCCCGAGCTCAGCCTGCCCCCGAGCCTCGGTGCCCGTGTCCCTGTGCTTGGGAAAACGCACCCACAGGAAGCCAGCGCCTGCCCGTCCGCATGGACAGCTTCCACTCGCTGAGCACCGCCTGGCCAGGGCTGCACTGAGAGAAAGATCTCCATTTCACAGACGGGGAAGCTGAGGCCCAGAGGACTCAGACTACTTGCCCAGGTCCGAGGGACTGACCTGGGGTTTGGGTCCACGTCTGCCCGGCTCTCTTCTAACCACATGACTGTGGGTAAGTTACTATCTTTGGCCTCAATTTCTCCATCCAGAAGATGGGGGCAATAATAGTACCTGTGTGAGCCATGTCCCACGTGGTTCAGGGTTTGGGATCTGGAGAAGGGCCGTGTGCAAATGACAGAGACGAGACAAGAAATAATAATTTGGAAATTGGGGGCCAGACGGAGAGTCCCCAGTGCCTAGGACTTCCCTGGTGCCCAGGCCTTGCCAAACTTTAATTCAATTTTGGATGCACATATTGCCCTTAGTCAGGCAGGCAATTCCTTTAACAGACAGACTATCTTAAAGGTCAGTAAATATTAGTAAAGATTTACTCTGAGACTATTTGGTCAGGAAGTTGCTTGAGCCACAATTGTCCCCACTAAACAATCGGTGCATAGCTCTGGCCCTTGCCAGGGCTCAAGGTTCACCAGCGTCTCGGGCTCCTTGCTTACACTTCTCTGATAGTGAAGACAATGGGTAGCTTCCCACAAGTACCCGTATCCTAATGTTGTTGAGAGGATTACAGGAGACTGTCCTGTAAAAGGCTGATCGGGAGCTGGGTACCTGCTCTCTCTGCTTATGCCGTGTGACCTGCAGGGGTTGGGGGAGTAGGACTGGAGTCTGGCAGGGAGAGTGGGCTCACTCAGGCGGCTTTGAGTGCTGGAAGGAGTGGAAGTTATTAGGGGTCCTTTTCTGTTTGTGAGTTTCTTTTTGGCTTGAACTAGGAAGTGCTTTCTACCGTAGCGGCCACACGAGGGGAGCAGGCGTCCCCCGGACTTCCTGTTACTGGAAGGACGTTCAAGAGGTGCTGAAAGCCCAGCTGGTGTAGCTCAGTGGTTGAGCATTGACCCATGAACCAGGAGGTCACAGTTCGATTCCCGGTCAGGGCACATGCCTGGATTGTGGGCTTGATCCCCAGTGTGGGGGTGTGCGGGAGGCAGCCGATCAATGATTCTCTCTCATCATTGATGTTTCTCTCTCTCTCCCTCTCCCTTCCTCTCTGAAATCAATAAAACATATTTTAAAAAGAAGAAGAGACGCTGATGGCCAGGAGTGGGGGACGGAGGAGGGGTCCTTGTGGAGAGGACAGATGTGTTTTGCTTGGGCTGCACAATATTTAAACATATTTTTTTAAAAATTAGTGTGTAACACATAGATTGGGAGATTTCACACAAAGACCAGTTTCTGCTAAATCTAATCAGGAACCCGAGTCCTGCTCTTGAATATCCGCTGGAGCTGGGCTGCGGCCGGCCCTGGGGGTTAGTGTCTCCCAGTCCTTCCCTTGTGGCCAGCTCCTGGCTGCCCGCTTCCAGGGCACAGCCTAGCGCCATCTGCTGGTGCAACTGTGGAGGGCTAGGGAGCCCTGGGGTGGGCATGGGGCCGTCTGCAGGGCTGGCTCTCCCAATGCCTGGCTGGCCCAGTCCTTCGGAAGATGTGGGAGCCGAAGGGAAAAGTCCCATCGTCCGTCCGGGTGGAACGCCGGGAAGTCGCCTGGCACTGCCCTTCCCCTCACACTGCCCCTCTGATGGAGCCGCAGGAAAGTCCTGGGCCGGCTGTGCTCGCTATTAGCCAGTCAGGCGGAGCGTGCCCGCTGAGAGGAGGAGGAGGAGGAGGAGGAAGCAGCTGGCAGTTTTGAGCATCGCTATGTGCCAGCAACTGCCACGGCCTTCACGCCCGTGAGCCATTTACTCCTCCAACACCCTGTGGAGGGGGCTCCTACGAGCCCAGTGTCGCAGGGAAACGGCCTCACAGATCCCCTTCTTCTGACTCCGACACGCCCGGGCCGGAGCCTCGCTTTCCGCTCGTGCTCAGTGAGACTCCAGCACCATCTCCTCGTTACCTGTGCTGATTGCACAGCAGCTCTGCAGCAACCATGGCTGCAGCATGAAACCATCATCACGGCGTGGACTGAGGGACAGCGAGGGCCGGCCCGTCTCTCCCCGGCCCTGCCGAGGCCCCGTCTCTCCCCGGCCCTGCCGAGGCCCCGTCTCTCCCCGGCCCTGCCGAGGCCCCGTCTCTCCCCGGCCCTGCCGAGGCCCCGTCTCTCCCCGGCCCTGCCGAGGCCCCGTCTCCCCGGCCCTGCCGAGGCCCCGTCTCTCCCCGGCCCTGCCGAGGCCAGGTTCAGGTCTGTCCCAGGCTGAGCCGGTAGGCTGAGGTGTCGTCCTTTCTTCAGCCGCGCCCTGACGTTGGCCCCCGCAGGCGATTTCTCTTTCCTTGCTAGCCACCATTCGGCGAGCACTGCGCTTCACGGCCAACCAGCTGACGTTTCCCTGTGGGAATTCTCTCCATGGAATAAATTCCCAAGTACTACTGAGCCTGGGCTTCATAAGGCAGCATGATCCGTCCGGACTTCAATATACTGTAGGGACCAAAGGCGTGCACTTGGAGAGATTTTTAAAATCCTCATCCCAGGATATGTTTTTATTTATTATATATATATATATATATATATATATATATATATATATATATAGAGAGAGAGAGAGAGAGAGAGAGAGAGAGAGAGAGACAAACTTTGATGTGAGAGAGAAACATCAATTGGTTGCCTTTTGCACACAACCCGACGGGGGCCAGGGATTGGACCCCCAACGTAGGTATGTGCCCTGACCGGGAACTGGACCCACAACCTTTCGGTGCACACGACGACACTCCCACCGAAGCCACCTGGCAAGGGGGAGAGAGACATTTTTAAGGGCCAATTAAGTACAAATGTCTGTTACGGAATAAACTGTTTTAAGCTCACAGAGCGGGTTTCCCTCGCGTCTTTGGGGGGGCCCTGCGTAGTGGGTGAAATGAGCAGGAAGCCTGGCAGAGAAGGCCCTTCCGACGGCCGGACTTCCTGCTCATCAGAGGGGGTTGGGCGTTTGTTGTCTAGGAGCCAACGTCACGTTTTCACCAGCATTTTGTGAATCCCGGTGTAAAGATCCCAGATACTCTCGTAACCCCTGGGGACACATGCCTCACGTCTCCCCTCTGCAGCTCGGAGGCCAAGGCCCCTCCGTCTCCCCTCCAGGTTGTGGAAGTGCCGTGTCCGAGGGGGAGACATTTGCTTCTCAGAGCTGCTCCTCAGACCCTGCTCCAGAGGCAGCCGGGCGGGCGGGAGGGACTCCCGGGTTCCCTGGCCCGGCCACCCCTCTGGGACCCGCCTTTCTGCCAGGCGCCCCGGGGCTGAGTCTCACTGACATTTGCAGACCATGGTCTGCGGGGTGCTCAGGTGTCGTCTCAAGCTGGGGGCGGGGGTAGGCCTCGGCGCCTTAACTGGCTTCCAGGTGGTTCTGGTGCAGCCTGGCCGAGAAGCGCCAGGCGAGGGTGGACGGCGGGCGGGGCCGGTGGGCAGGTGTGGCCCGTGGAGGAGGCCAGGCTCTCCCTCTGCTAACCGGCTCTCCTGCTCCCCAGGGTCCCAAGTGATGGTGGTTTCCACGGAGGGCGAGCGGAGTCCTGCGCGACGGGCGGGGCCCGGCGGAGCTGGCGGCGGCGCCTGCGGGCTGGCGGGCGTGAGCGGGGCGCTCAGCATCTCCCCGGGAGGAAGCATGTCGAAGAAGGGCCGGAGCAAGGGCGACAGGCCCGAGATGGAGGCGGACGCGGTGCAGCTGGCCAACGAGGAGCTGCGGGCCAAGCTGACCAGCATCCAGATCGAGTTCCAGCAGGAGAAGAGCAAGGTGGGCGGCGCCTCCGTGCGGCGGGGGCTGTGAATTCCGGGGAAATACTGCTCCCGGGCTGGGCTGGGTGGGCACTCCCCCCATCTAAGGCCAACATCAGGGGCGGTCTAGGCACCGCCGGGGGGCGAATCCCAGCCCCCCGCCTCTTCCTATGACCTCGGACCAGCTACCTAACGCTCCCTGCCCGGGACTCCCCTCACCTGCTCACCTGGCCCGCCTGGCCTCTCCCAGGCTGCCCCGCTCACACCTCTGCCCGCCCTCCCCACGTCCGCCTCCTTCCCACCCGTGACCACACTTCCCTCTGCTCTCCGCTTTTCCGCTTCCCTCCTCCCAGCACCCTCGCGGGCCTCTGTGGCCACCGTTTCCCAGGAGACGGCCAGGAAGCTGTGGGAGGTTGTACACGCAGGGTTCTTCAGAGAGAAACAGAACCAGCAGGAGATTTTACATATAACACGCGTACACACACATGTGTGCACGGGGGAGGAGAGGGGTTTTTCAGAGGTTTCTCACGCCTGTGGAGGCCGGCAGCTGGAGACCCAGCAGGCGCTGCCCTCACAGCCCTGAGTCCAGGGGCCGCGGGAGGCTGATCCCCCCTCGCTGGGCCCTGTCTTCCCTTCTTAGGCCTTCACCTGACTGGGGGTGCCCCCCCCCCACGTCATGGAGGGTGATCCGCTTGCTCCAGGTCTGCTGACTCCATGTTAATCAGTCTAAGGCAGTGGTCGGCAAGCTCATGAGTCAACAGAGCCAAATACCAGCAGTACAACGATTGAAATTTCTTTGGAGAGCCACATTTTTTAAACTTAAACTTCTTCTAACGCCACTTCTTCAAAAGAGACTCGCCCAGGCCGTGGTATGTTGTGGAAGAGCCACACTCAAGGGGCCAAAGAGCCGCATGTGGCTCGAGGGCCGCAGTTTGCCGACCACAGGTCTAAGGAATCCCTTCACCACAACAGCTAGGCTGGTGTTTGGACAGTGCCCTGCGGAGTGACACGTTACGCGAACCGTCCCAGGTTCAGTAATTGGCCGAGGGAAACGCACTGATCGGTGCAGATTCGGGGTGCAACCCGATCCCCTCCTTCTGACTCCAAATCACTGGCAACCTTGACCCCAAGACCAGGACCATGTTGCCTCCTAGAGAGGAGGCCGCCAGGAGCACCGAGTCCCCCCTGAGAAACCGTGTTCGGTGAAGTCCTGGCTGCCTGGCTCTGGGTCCTTGGGAAAGGCTGATTCCAGCCCTCCGGCGAGGCGGGCCTGGGCTGCCCTCCCAGCTCCCGGGGGAGGTGAGGTGGGCCTGGGCTGCCCTCCCAGCTCCCGGGGGAGGTGGGCCTGGCTGACCCTCCCAGCTCCCGGGGGAGGTGAGGTGGGCCTGGGCTGCCCTCCCAGCTCCCGGGGGAGGGGAGGTGGGCCTGGCTGACCCTCCCAGCTCCCGGGGGAGGTGGGCCTGGCTGACCCTCCCAGCTCCTGGGGGAGGGGAGGTGGGCCTGGCTGACCCTCCCAGCTCCCGGGGGAGGTGAGGTGGGCCTGGGCTGCCCTCCCAGCTCCCGGGGGAGGTGGGCCTGGCTGACCCTCCCAGCTCCCGGGGGAGGTGGGCCTGGGCTGAACCCCCTTGTCCTGTGGTCCTGACTGTGTGACGTGAGGGATGTTGACCTTGTCTTGCCTGGTTGGCTGTAGCAGCTGCTTTCCCTGCTGCTTGTTGTAAGTCAGCGGACATCCTGACGCTTCTCGCCTGCGCTGAGCTTCAGGGACGGGTGTGCGCCAGGCCGTGTGGTCTGGGGAGCGGCTGCCTTTCCGTGGAGGCAGCGGGTCCGAGGGAGAGCACTGGTCCCGTGCTGGGGAGGCTGTGGATCTAGAAAACAAGGGACCGTGGAGGGCGCCTGCGGGATTGGCGTGGAAAGGCCAGGTAAAGCCTCTGGCGTGTACTCGGAGGACACGCCCTGCGCACCTCGTACAAATAATGTTTTTAGTTGTGTACTGACCGCACAAGTACACGCAGGCGGGCTGGCGGCCGGGCACGGGGGACACCAGCTCTGGGCCAGGCGCCTGGGGTGAAGCCTGGCTCCGCCCCTTGGCAGCCCCTCGCCCAGGCAGGTCTCCAAAGCGTCTCAGGGCCTCAGGTGCCTAGTGGCAAAACCTCCCTCCAGAGTCTGAAGGAGCCACTCCTCCTCTTCCTCCTCCTCCTCCCCCTCCCCTCCCCCCTCCCCTCCCTACCTCCACCTGCCTGTCTTCTCTAGCTTTTCTTTCTGGTTTAAGATTTGTTCAGCGTTAGTGAGAGAGAGGGTGTCCGCTGGGCAAGGTTCATGACCGATACATTGTCCTTCCTTGAAAATCTCCGGATGGAAGGAGGTTTCTCGCTCCTCCAACATCTGCAGCTGTTTCCCACCTCTGGGCACATCTCCAGAGCACAGCAGGAAGGCGTCTGGGTGGGGCTGATCAGGGTCAGAACCAAGGGCGTGGCTGCGGGGGAATTGGAGCGCGGGACTGGGAGTGTGTCAGGGACGGCAGGCACACAGCTATGTGGGGAGGTTCCCACGGGGCATGGCTGGCTCCTCAGCCCTGCCCCTGCCCTTGACCCTGCCCCACTCTCTCCGCTGCAGGTGGGCAAACTGCGGGAGCGGCTGCAGGAGGCCAAGCTGGAGCGCGAGCAGGAGCAGCGGCGGCACACGGCCTACCTCTCGGCGCTCAGGGCCAAGCTGCACGAGGAGAAGACCAAGGAGCTGCAGGCGCTGCGCGAGGCGCTCATCCGCCAGCACGAGCAGGAGGCGGCGCGCACGGCCAAGATCAAGGAGGGCGAGCTGCAGCGGCTGCAGGCCACGCTGAACGTGCTGCGCGACGGCGCGGCCGACAAGGTGAAGACGGCGCTGCTGGCCGAGGCGCGCGAGGAGGCGCGCAGGAGCTTCGACGGCGAGCGCCTGCGGCTGCAGCAGGAGGTGCTGGAGCAGAAGGCGGCGCGCAAGCAGGCGGAGGAGGCGCTCAGCCACTGCGTGCAGGCCGACAAGGCCAAGGCGGCCGACCTGCGCGCCGCCTACCAGGAGCACCAGGACGAGGTGCACCGCATCAAGCGCGAGTGCGAGCGCGACATCCGCAGGCTGGTACGTGGCCGCCCCGCCCCGCCGGCTCGCGCGCCCTTTCCTGCCACGCGCGCAGCCCCTCCTTCCCGCAGTGAACTCGCAGCCCCGAGGACACTGCGCTCCAGGCAGCGCCCTGGCACAGGGCTTCCCGCGGAGACCCCGCCGTCGTGGGGTGGGAGGGAGGCGTTGCCGGCGGGTCCCTTCTTCCTAGGCGGGATCCCTGGTAGGTCACCCAGCGGCGCGCCTCCAGCGCTGGGGTGGCTGGGAGCCCGCAGGGTCCCTGGCCCGTCTCTGCCTGTGAACTTGCAGCACCACCAGCTGGCCCTGACCCCTGCTGTGTCCTTGCTCCCAGCTCTGGTCATTCTCAGATCTACCGCCGTGTTGACTTGTTATGCGCTTGGCTGCCTCCCTCCCTCCGTTTGCTCAGGTGTTTCCCAGCTCGGTACTTGGTGGGCAGACGGCAGCTCAGATGTCTGCCTGTTTAAATAACGACCTCCTGTCACGTGGCTCTTACTGTTCTGGCTGGCTCTCAGGGGCTGCCCTGGTTCCCGGGGTTAAGTTTCTCCCTGCAGCCGGAGGTGCTCCTGGGAGTCCAGGCAGAGGCCTTGGCCAGAGCGGGTGCTGCTGGTGGGTGGCCACCAGGGGGCGCCGTGGGCATGTCGTGGGGGAGGTTGGGGATGTGGAGGGAAAGGGGGCACCCGTTTCTCCTCCAAAGAAAGGCGACTCGGAGAGCTGTCGGAACAGCAGGCGTTGTGTGAAAAGCTCCCAGTCTGGATTTGGGGGGCACCATTTCCCCCCTATAATCTCAATTACGTTGTATCGGTTTTTAATGGTCTGCTGTTTAAGTAAGATGGCCTTCTGTTAACCAGCAGCTAACATAGAGCAATGGTAGCAACCAACATTGATCGCGTTATAATACGCCAGGCTCCGTGCCTAATTCGTTCCGCGGCTGATCTACTGCTGTATCTCCCCGTAATTGGACAGAGTAGGTTCTAGAATGTTCTCAGGGTCCCCATGTTACAGAGGCTGAAGGTAGTCAGGTGGCCGGCCTGTGCAGGATTCCACAGCAGGACGGGCAGCGCGGGCAGGACGCTGGACCAGGGTCCCGGGCCCTGGCGGCCTGGGCGTCCACGGGTGTGATTGGAAGTAAGAGTTTCGATTCCGGCCGCTTGGCGTTCTCACTCCGCGTGTGCCTTCCTGCCTCTCCCAGTGTCTGCGGTACCGGCCACCTTGCCGTGGCCGGGTTGTGGCCGCGTCACTCGGGGCCCTGCCCCCATCTCCACAAGGCCCCCTGCTGTGCGTCTGTCCCTCTCCTTTGACAGGACACCCGCCACAGGGCCCCCCACCCAGAGCGACCGCATCTTACAGCTCTGCAGCAGCCCTGTTTCCAAATGAGGCACAGCTCAGGTTCGAGGACGGACCTGGATTGGGGTCGGGGAGACAGCACCCCAGCACAGCGCCCTTACTGGGCAGTGTCCCAGCTGTCGGCTCTGTGTCCAGAAACGGTTGAACTCTGTGGCCTGGGGCCCGGCTTCTTTCCACTTGGTTTCCTCTGGGGACACTGGACAAGACTGGGGGGGGGAGGGCCTGGGGCTTCCATCGGGGTTCGCATGTGGACACGGTGAGGTCCTGGGAAACACCCGGCAACAGAAGCTTCTGTGATTGTGTGGCTCCAAGGAAGCGGGGCGGGGGATGCAGTGACCTCAGCTGCCTGCGAGGGACCTACTGTGGGGTGAGGACAGGGCTGCCCGGGGAGGGGCACAGCCCGGGGGAGGGGGAGGGGCACAGCCCGGGGGAGGGGGAGGGGCACAGCCCGGGGAGGGGCACAACCCGGGGAGGGGGAGGGGCACAGCCCGGGGGGGGCACAGCCTGGGGGAGGGGCACAGCCCGGGGAGGGGGAGGGGCACAGCCCGGGGGGGCACAGCCCGGGGAAGGGCACAACCCGGGGAGGGGGAGGGGCACAGCCCGGGGGGGGCACAGCCTGGGGGAGGGGCACAGCCCGGGGAGGGGGAGGGGCACAGCCCGGGGGGGGCACAGCCCGGGGAAGGGCACAACCCGGGGAGGGGGAGGGGCACAGCCCGGGGGGGCACAGCCCGGGGAGGGGCACAGCCCGGGGAGGGGGCACAACCCGGGGAGGGGGAGGGGCACAGCCCGGGGGGGCACAGCCCGGGGAGGGGGAGGGGCACAGCCCGGGGGGGCACAGCCCGGGGAGGGGCACAACCCGGGGAGGGGGAGGGGCACAGCCCGGAGGGGCACAGCCCGGGGAGGGGCACAGCCCGGGGGGGCACAGCCCGGGGAGGGGCACAGCCCGGGGAGGGGCACAGCCCGGGGGGGGCACAGCCCGGGGGAGGGGCACAGCCCGGGGGGGGCACAGCCCGGGGAGGGGCACAGCCCGGGGAAGGGGGAGGGGCACAGCCCGGGGGAGGGGCACAGCCCGGGGAGGGGGAGGGGCACAGCCCGGGGGAGGGGCACAGCCCGGGGAGGGGCACAGCCCGGGGAAGGGGGAGGGGCACAGCCCGGGGGAGGGGCACAGCCCGGGGAGGGGGAGGGGCACAGCCCGGGGAGGGGGAGGGGCACAGCCCGGGGGAGGGGCACAGCCCGGGGGAGGGGCACAGCCCGGGGAGGGGGGAGGGGCACAGCCCGGGGGAGGGGCACAGCCCGGGGAGGGGGAGGGGCACAGCCCGGGGGAGGGGCACAGCCCGGGGGAGGGGCACAGCCCGGGGAGGGGGAGGGGCACAGCCCGGGGGAGGGGCACAGCCCGGGGAGGGGGAGGGGCACAGCCCGGGGGAGGGGCACAGCCCCGGGGGGAGGGGCACAGCCATGGGGAGGGGCACAGCCCGGGGGAGGGGGAGGGGCACAGCCCGGGGAGGGGCACAGCCCGGGGAGGGGCCGAGCCTCTTTAAGAGGCAAGAAGGACCCTCTGGCGTCAGAGGGCGCAGCCTGCTGGCACCTTGAGTGTGGGCGTCGGGCTTCCAGCCCTGGGAGAGAATGAATTGCTGTGGCCCGAGGCCACTGAGCTCGGCCATCTGTACTGCAGCCCCAGAGAACTCGAAGCGCCGGAATCGAAACTCTTACTTCCAATCACACCTGCAGACTTAGCCCCAGGGCCGTGGGTCAGTAGGAAGTAGGAGCTAGAAGTCATCACAGGGTGGCGAGGGTGGGAGAGGGTCCTGGAGCAGCGGGAGAGGGGGGGAGGGGGGAAGGGGTGACTGTCCTGCGGAGGAGAAGGCTGGGAGGACAGGAGGTTGTCAGGGGGCCGGGGCCGGGAAGCATTGGAGACCTCGGCCCGCGCTCCCTTGGTGGCGGGCGGGGCTGTGCCCAGAAGGAGCGGCCGGAGGAGTGAGTGGGAGACAGGGGAGCAGTCCACCGTGAAAAGCCTCGCTGCGGAGGGCGGAGGGTGGAGGGCGGAGGGGCCGGAGGGCCAGGGTTTGACTTCACGAAGGTGAGCGAGACACGGGCACAGACACATTCCCAAGGTCAGAGCCTGGCTGGCTGTACAGGTCCCTGAGCTCTGGGCAGCAGGGCTGGGCCGTGGGCTGCGGCCTCTCTGTGTCCCGTGGCCATGGAGCTGCTGGCCTTCCCCTGGCCTCCGGCACCAGCCCCCACGACTGAGGCCTCCTCCTCCTCTTCTCAGATGGATGAGATCAAGGGGAAGGACCGGGTGATCCTGGCCCTGGAGAAGGAGCTGGGCGTGCAGGCCGGCCAGACCCAGCGGCTGCTGCTGCAGAAGGAGGCTTTGGACGAGCAGCTGGTCCAGGTCAAAGAGGCCGAGCGGCACCACAGCAGCCCCAAGAGGGAGCTGCCGCCCGGCATCGGGGACATGGCGGAGCTCCTGGGTGCCCAGGTGAGGCTCGGGCAGGCCTCGGGGCCTCAGAGCTGCCCCACGCCCTCCCTTCCCTGGTCATTCCTCCAGTCAGCCTGCCGGCCTGCCTCCCTCTCCTCCTTCCCTCCCTCCCTCCCTCCTTCCATCTTTCCGTCCCTCAGCCCTTCCTCCGCAAACCCGCTGTCACTCCCTCTGCTCGGCACTGGAGCGGAGGGGTGGACAGCGGCGGCTTTGTCTCCAGTTGAAAAGAAAGAAATGGAGACCTCAGGCCCTGGCCGGTTTGGGTCAGTGGTCAGAGCGTTGGCCCATGGACTGAAGGGTCGTGGGTTTGATTCTTGGTCAAGAGCACGTACCTCGGTTGCAAGCTCGATCCCCAGCCCTGGTCAGGGCACATGCGGGAAGCAACCAATCGATGTGTCTCTCTTACATGGATGTTTCTCTCTCTCTCCCTCCCCCCTCCTGCATCTCCTCCACTCTCTCTAATAAAAAATCAATGGAAAAAGTATTCTCAGGTGAGGATAAAAAAAGAAGGAAAAGAAGTGAAGAGTCAGTGTAGGCTGTGCAGTGAGAGCAGAGAGGGACCCAGCCGAGACGGGACACGGAGGGGCTCAGCCAGCAGACGGGCATTTGGGGCGGCAGCATGGGCTTACCAGGCACAGAGCAGGCTGCAGCAGCATCCATCCATCCATCCATCCATCCATCCATCCATCCATCCATCCATCCATCTGTCCATCCGTCCGTCCATCCATCCATCCGTCCGTCCGTCCATCCGTCCGTCCATCCATCCGTCCGTCCGTCCGTTCGTTCCTTCACTCTCTCACTCACTGTCCCGGCGTCTCGTGTGTGTTACATGCAGACGCCATGAGCGAGGTGGACACAGGCCCGCCCTTGAGTGCTGGCACCTCGCCAGGGCACTCGGCACAGAGTGAGCAGGGGCCCGAACCCGGAGGGCCCCAGAGGCCAGGTGCCGGTGTTTGGGAGCCACGGGTGGGTTTGACAGGAAGCCTTTCTGCAGGTTGCTGGCCGAGGGGTTGCCCCTGTGGCTGGACTCCTGGAGCCCCAGTGGGGTCTGGTGCCGGCGGGAGCTACCTCGCCGAGCGCGCTGCGAGTTCTCTAAGAAGCTGGTCCCGGGGGCGCTCCGAGTCACTCCTGCCTCTTCAGCGTGCACTCGTGTCTTTCAGGATCAACACATGGATGAGCGAGATGTGAGGCGCTTTCAACTGAAAATCGCGGAGCTGAACTCGGTGATCCGGAAGCTCGAGGACAGAAACACCCTCCTGGCAGACGAGAGGAATGAGCTGGTAACCAGCCCCAGAGACAGATGGGGTGCCAGGAGCCGCGCTGGGCCGCGAAGCTGGCTTGGCGGGAAGCTAACGCGGAGGCCTCTGGCTCTCTGTACTTCCTCATTTCTTTCTGGTTGAACATCCGGCACACACTCACCATAGAAACCTGTCCCTGCCCTTTGCCTCTGCAGGCGTTTATCCTTGGCGACAGGGAGAGAAGTTCTGAGAGAGGTGTGGAGAGGATGCTCATGGGGTGTTGTTTGTAACAGCAACCAGAAGCGAAACAAAACGCCCCATTGTTCGGCGCTCAGGTGTTGGTCAGAGTGACCACGGAACACTTACATGATTGTACGCAGCCATTAAGAATGACGGTGCCACTCTGGCCAGTTTAGCTCAGTGGTTGGAGCATCAGCCCCTGGACTGAAGGGTCCTGGGTTCGATTCCAGTCAAGAGCACGTACCTTGGTTGCAGGCTTGATCTCCAGCCCCAGTTGGGGCGTGTGTGGGAGACACACCAATTGATGTGTCTCTCTCACATCGATGTTTCTCTCTCTGTCTCTCCCCGTCCTTTCCACTCTGTCTAAAAACACATGGGAAAATATTCTTGGGTGAGGATTAACAAACAAACAAACAAAAAAAGAATGACCGTACTGATCATGTTTAATTGCCAGGAGCATTGGTTCATAGGATGAAGAACAGTTTCTAGAAAAAGACTATATTGTCATCCACTGGAAATTGCTTTAGGGGTGGATTATGGATAACTTTTATCTTTTGCTTATGTATTTACTATTTTTTGCATCACAGGTGACCTATTTCTAATGTAAATATCATGAACATGGATTTCTGACTAAGGAATAAATCTCTAGTAAAAATAGAAATTTCGTAACTATCTTTACATTTGTTGGGTGAAGAGCTCACCTGATTTTTCTGTAGTGTAGTCAACACACAAACTTCCTGAAAAACACCTCATAACGTTTCTCTTTATTCTACATTTTACAGGCCGTCCTCGGGTTACGTCGCCATCTCCCATTTATTTATATAAAAAAAGGTTCTGTCATTTCGACGTCTGTACATATGTGCTTTATGTTTTTTATTATTTATTTACCACAAGTAAAGGTCAGGAATTCTATTTTTTAAAAAATTTTTTTTACTGTTTCACGTCATTACTGCTCTATCTGTACTCCATGTGAGTGACGTAGGTGCTTATGTAGGTGGGTTCCGATTTACGGCGAAAATCGCGTTACGTCCCGCCGTAGGAACGGATCTCCGATGTAACCCGAGGACCTACTGTATTATGAAAGTAAGCGTATCCATAATATTTGACAACCCTGGGAGTTGAAAAGTGTTAAGTGTCAGAGAGAGAGACAGAAACATTAATGGTGAGAGAGAACCATTGATTGGCTGCCTCCTGCACACCCCCCACCAGGGATGGAACCCACAACCCGGGCCTGTGCCCTGACTGGGAATCAATCCGTGACCTCCTGGTTCATAGGTTGACGCTCAACCACTGAGCCACACCAGCCAGGCTACCTTCATCTTCTTGATGGCTGCATTGTGCTCCACGGTGTGGACCCGCCATGGCTCACTCAGCCACCCCTGCCAGGAGGTTCAGGCTGTTCCCGGCTTCTTTGCTGTTACAAACAACGGCACACAGACGACGCGTTTCCTCTTTCCTCGCTGGGCCTTCCTCTGTGGGGCAGGCCTCTGGGCGCAGACTGTGCAGGTCAAAGCTACATTTTGTGCTTTAAGGGGCACCGGGGAGTGTTGTATCTTAACTTTCGCAGCCTGGTGACTAAAAGCAGGCGTCCGAAGTCAGTCCCTGTGTTCAGTTCTTGGTTCTAGCACTTTCTGGGTGACCTTGAGCACATCGCCCACCTCTTTGGGGTCAGGATCTCTGTCTGTGGCGTGAGGACAGGGATGCCCCCCCCCGCCCCCGCAGGTGTGTGGCGAGGGTCGAATGAGAGAGAAGGCCTGGAGGGGGCTCCCACTGGCTTGGACACATGGCGAATTGCCCATTTTATAGAGGAGGAAGCTGAGGCCGAGAGCTGGGCCCATGTCATGCAGCTGGACAATGTGTCAGCCAGGACGCTGCTCAGAAGGAAGAGGGGTGGGCACCCCTAATCATGCAGGCTCCCCAGTCCCTGCTCCCCATCCCCCCAACAGTCCTTTCCACGTCTCTGTCTCACCAGACTGGCCTCCACACGGCGGTTGGAGAGGCCGATGGTTCTAGAAGGCAGACCTGACTGCAGAGTGCTCCTGCCCGGGCTGGGGTGGAGCCCAAATGGCAGGGCTCCCCCGCTCCCTCCGTCGGCCTCCCCAGCCCCTTCCCTGCCCACCACCCTCGTGCTGTGTCCCCGGGCGCTGAGGGAAGCCGCAGGGACAGCTGAGCTTGCCGATCTGAACCTCTGCCCGTGCGGCCCCCCAGCCTGCAGTGCCCGCCCCTCTCTCACCGTGTCCTCGCCTGTCACTGTCTTTGCCCTCTTCCCTCTTCCCCATCTGCTACACGGGCACCCCAGCTGTGCCATCTCTACCCAGCCCCCAGCACAGGCCTGGGCACAGAAGGCCCCCCCAGTGCTGGTTAGACGAGAGACTGGAAGGACACTCCGCCAGCAGGGACTGTGCTCAGAGGACTTGGGGAGCCGCCGAATCTACCTCCACCCTCAGCGCTGAGCCTGCTGCGCAGGCGCCCAGGGCTTGTCTGTTGTCTGAAGAGGGCGGAGCCTTCTTAGGTCTGTCCTTGGGGAGGAGCTAGGTAGCGGGATTGACCTTTATGCACGTGACCCATGACCTCTGGAAGTGTAGCCTAGTGGACATAGCACAGGCCGCTGGCCAGCAGGGTGCCCTGGGGCAGACCTGGGGGCCCCCGCGGGGCTCCTCCTCTCCGTCACCCTGGCCCTCTGAGGCTCGGTGGGTACGGGTGGGAAGCCCCGTGTCGGCGGGCCCTGTCTGGTGCTCCGTCCCGAGGAAGGTGTGACGTCAGCCGTTCCTGGCTCACGGCCGCCCCCCTGTCCTCTGACCGCAGCTGAAGCGCTCCCGGGAGACGGAGGTGCAGCTGAAGCCGCTGGTGGAGAAGAACAAGAGGATGAGCAAGAAGAACGAGGACCTGCTGCAGAGCATCCAGCGCATGGAGGAGAAGCTCAAGAAGCTCACGAGGGAGAACGTGGAGATGGTACGTCGGCCGCGGGGACCAGCCCAGCCGCAGGTGCAGTCTCCCCGCCCCCCCCCCCCCGGGGCCCTGGGCAGTCCAAGCCCCGCCGGCCCTCCTGCGGTCCCTCGCCGGGTGCCGGGGGTCGTGCCTGAGGGAGAGCGCCAGGAGCCTGCGAACCCCGCCCCGGTGCCCGGAGACGCCTCTCTCCTCTGCGCCTCAGTTTCTTCATCCACAGAATGGGAATGAAAACATGGTGGGGTGTGGGGAGGACGGAATGACAGCACCCGGCCGCTGGGGAGGCTCAGTGGGAGAGCGATTCCGACGTTCGCTCTGCTGCTCCTAAGGGGGCGGTCTCTGTGGTCGGGGGGTGTCTTGGCGTGGGTGGCTCAGAGGCTCGTTGCCCAACGCAGTGTAGGTCGCCCCCATTTTACAGCTGAGTAGACTGAGGCTCAGAGGCGAGTCCCTTCTCCCCGGGCCTCGCAGGTCCAAGTGGGAGTGTGTAATCGGTGTGAGACGTGCTCTCTCCCGCTTCCTTGTCCAGCGGTCAAGGCCGGGTGTGGAGTCCGCCCGCCCAGGGCCGGCCCAGCCCTCTCCTGGCGGTGGGCGCCGGCAGCCTCTCCTGCGGCTTGGTTCTCGTGC
Organism: Cnephaeus nilssonii; assembly: GCF_951640355.1. NCBI lineage: Eukaryota > Metazoa > Chordata > Mammalia > Chiroptera > Vespertilionidae > Cnephaeus > Cnephaeus nilssonii. The sequence goes on along the minus strand of NC_137072.1, from coordinate 115,217,373 downwards.
AGCCGCGCCCTCCTCCAGCTTGGGGACCAGGTGGCCATCACCCCTCCGTCCACCCTCCCGTCCCGTCGCCCAGAGCCCACTCTCCGCGCCTGGATGCGCACAGTGGGTCCTCACCGACGGGGCTGAGCAGCTCTCTCTCCCTCCGGCGCAGAGGGAGAAGCTGTCCGCGCAGGCGTCTCTGAAGCGCCACACCTCCCTGAACGACCTGAGCCTGACGCGGGACGAGCAGGAGATCGAGTTCCTGCGGCTGCAGGTGCTGGAGCAGCAGCATGTCATCGACGACCTCTCTCTGGTGCGTCCACGCCCCGGGACGCCTCAGCGACGCCAGGCGCCCCGGCTGTCCTGTCGGGGTGGCATCGCGGCCCCTGGGCGCTGCCGCTGCCACGCGGGAGTCGGAGCCCGGACGGACCAGGCCGGCTGCGGGCGGGCGGCGCTGCGGGCCCCGGCCCCAGAGAGCCAGGTTGGTGGTGGGTGAGGCTGAACGTGCCGACACTGTGTCTCCTTCCAGGAGAGGGAACGGCTCTTGCGCCCCAAGAGGCATCGTGGGAAAGGCCTGAAGCTGCCCAAGGTGAGCCCGTGGAGGCGCGGCCGCCCCAGGTCTGCGGGCGGGTCCGGGGAGCGGGGACACATGCTGCATGTTTGACGGTGAAGACTGTTCCCGCCGCCTCTCGGTGACACGTGACTGACGGCGTGGACACGGTTAGTGTGACTTTTCGTGGGAAACTCAAGGACGAATTCGGTGCTTCGGCCTCAGGGGCTGCTCACCCCCATGAAGAACGTGAGGACTTAGACCTTCCGAGGGGTTCAAGGGCGCTCAGGCAGCATCTCACAGCCCGTTCTGAGGGAGCAGGGGCTGCGGGCGTTGGGACGAGGCAGAGCGGCGTTCTTTTTGGAGAATGTGGGTTTGTAGAGTGAGTGTCTGAATATTCGGGCAGAGGGAGCAGAGCGGGGCTTGGAAAACGGAGCAGCCAGGACCGAGCCGGCCTGTGAGCGAGCACATTGGGGGGCGGGGGGGGGGGGAGAAGGAAGACTCAGTTTGCGTTTAAACCTGTGAACATATTTTTCACCTCCACGCAAATTGGGCCTGCTCGCCTCCTGGCTTCTTTCTTTCTGTTTTTAAATACACTGAGTGGCCAGATGATGATGATCTCTGAACGCATAATAATCTGGCCACTCAGTGTATGTGTGTGTGTGTGTGTGTGTGTGTATTTATATTAGAGGACCGGTGCATGAATTCGTGCATGGGTGGGGTCCGGCCAGCCTGGCCAGGGGGAGGGGACATGGGTGGTTGGCCAGCCTGCCTGCTCGCGTCCTGTTTGCTCAATTCCTGCACACCTGGGGGAAAATTTGCATATTAGCCTTTTATTATATAGGATATATACTGAGTGGCCAGATTATTATGCGTTCAGAGATCATAATAATCTGGCCAGTCAGTGTATGTTTTTATTGACTTCAGAGAGAGGAAGGGAAAGGAGAGAGAGAGAGAAACATCAGTGATGAGAGAGAATAGTTGGTCAGGGGGTTAGGACTTGGACACATCTCTGGGGACCCAGTTTCACCCACAGCACCGTACTTTGTGTAAAACCCGATGATTTTCACCGTTGGTGCAAATGTTTGTAACACACTCCTTCCCCCGAGCGTAGGAGGCGAAGGCACCTCCTGGGCCTGGGTGGGTCCTGCAGGAGCGTCACCGTTGCTAGGGCTGAGCCCAGGTCCCTGTGATCACCCAGGGACCAGGCTGTGATGGCATTGGCGACAGGGAGCCTGGGCTGGGGGAGGAGAGCCCCAGAGAATTCGCCGGCGGAAGCTGTGCTGTGTGACTCACGCGCCAGGCCCCGGAAACCGGCTCCTCGGCCCGATCCGCCCCGAGCTGGCACCCTGTCCCTGCGGTGCCAGTCTTCGGGACGCAGGGGCGCGAGGCAGCGGGAAGGGAGTGCCCTGGGGCTTCCTCCCAGGACCCAGAGGCCTGGACGCGGGGCAGCGGGCGGGCGCCATGGAGTACGTGCTCTTCGTGCTCTACTTCTCCTTCTTCCTCTGCCTCTGCGCCCTGGTCTGCCTGTACTTCTCCGGCTGCCAGGAGATGACCTACCGGCATGAAGGTAGGCGCCGGCGTCGGCGGGGGTCCGTCCTGCGGCTGGAAGCCCCCTCCTGGGCCGGTGGGCAGGGGCCGCTGAGGGGAGGCTGAGGGAGGCTGGAGCGGGGGAGGGCTGGTTACTCTGGGGCTCCCTCTTCCCCCCTCGGGGCCTTGTGGCCGGCTAAGAGCGAGCCCCTCTGGATATCAGAGTGTAACTGGGGTCCTTTACATCTTCCAGGCATTTCCCCCCAAAGTTCGGCTCTTTGGTAAAAGGAGTCAGCAAGGCCAGCCGTGCAGCCTGGGGGCTGAGCCCCTGTGGGCGGGGAGAAGGTGTGCGGGAGGGAGCAGACAGGACGCGTGCCCCTGCAGTCTCTTTCCCGGGGAACCCGGGGGTGGGGGGGGGAGGAGGATGGAGACTGACTGTGTTTGCAGCCAGTTGTTGTTGCCGGTGGCTCCCGGCTCACTCCTGGGAGGCAGGCGGGGGCTCCGGGCTCGCTCCTGGGAGGCAGGTGCGGGGGCTCCGGGCTCGCTCCTGGGAGGCAGGTGCGGGGGCTCCCGGCTCGCTCCTGGGAGGCAGGTGCGGGGGCTCCGGGCTCGCTCCTGGGAGGCAGGTGCGGGGGCTCCGGGCTCGCTCCTGGGAGGCAGGCGGGGGCTCCCGTGGCGGCGAAGGGGCCGTGCAGGGCAGGAGTTGCAGTCCTCACAGAGACAGGACCAGACCCCACTCTAGGCAGGAAAACGCTTTCCCAGCTCGTTTCTATGAATGAAGGGATACACTCTGTGGTACGTGTTGGCTTCCCATGTGAGCCAACCCCTTACAAAAGCTCGCCCCAGAGGCACTAACCCCGGGCACGTGTTACAGGTGGTGGTGGTCACAGCCAGCCCTGCCGTGTGCCGTGTGCCGTGTGCCGTGTGTTTGTGGCTCCACACCTTTGTTGTTAGAGGACAGTGACCGAGTGCCCTTTGTGTTTGGTCTCCGCCCTCAGAGCCGCTTCCTCCTTCCCTCGCGGCAGCTGCTGCCTCGGGCGGGGTCTGGTCTCTGGGGCCACGCTGTACTTAGGGGCTCCACTGGGTCTGGGGCAGCCCCGCTGTCATGCCCACCTGCAGTGTCTGCCGCTGATGCCCTGACCGGGGCTCCGTGCCCGAGCGTCTAGCCAGCAGCCCCGCAGGGTTTCAGAAACTGGATCAGCCAGGGGGTGGCCCGCTGCGTCACGACCCCCAGAACGGTCCAGGCCACTGACTGGGGGGGTCCCAGCGTCGCACCCCTGATCCTTGGTGAGTGTGTGGCTGGGTGGTTCCTGGGGCTGCACCACTGTGCCAGGCAGCGCCCTCCCTGCATCCCCCTCGCTGCCCATGGGCACATCACACACACAGACCTGCCCCGGAGGCCTGGCAATTAGCCGTGTTTACAAGCAACGAGGTCGCCGAGTGGCGCCCAGGAGAGCGAGGAGCCCGGAGCTCCGGCGGGGGCTGCCGTGTGGGGAGATGCTCCCTCCTGAGGGTCCTGGCCGGTGATGGGCTGAGCTGGCGACCCCTGAGCCTGGCGGGGTTTCTGCCCTGAGGGGCCTGGGTACGTGGTTGCCTCCACCCTGCACGTGGAGAGAAGAAACATTTGAAATGGATGGAGCCCCTTAGGCTCACCGGGCGCACGGCCCTCGGCTGCCCGCTGGAGGGAGGCGCCCCGTGCGAACCTGAAGCGCTTGGCGGGCCAGCACGTTAGCTCGGCTTGGGGTTCATGCACAGAGACGTGCTCGTGAATACTCGCTGCCCAGACCGTGTTCCTGAGAGGAGAAACAGCAGGGGCAGGAGAGCTCGGACCCTGCCCTCGTGGACCCAAACCCCTGTCCCTGGGGGCTCCCAGCGCAGCCCAGCGGGGAAGACAGGTGATAAACATAAAGCCAAAGCCTTCTCTACTAATCACCTGCCAGGTGGCCATGAGAGTGGGGGGAGGAGCGAGGTGAGCGCCGTGGGAATGGGCTGGGAAGGGCTTGGGTGTGGTCAGGGCAGCCTTTGGGATAAGGTTGCATTTGTGCAAAGACTGAGGGGAGTGAGGAGGGAGCCTTGTGGGTGCCGGAGACGTGTGTCTGGGCAGCGCACAGGCCCTGCGCCAGGCACGTGGGAGGCCCGGGCATGCTGGGCGGTGTGGCTGGAGCACAGTGGTGGAGGAGGGTGAGGCCTGGCTGGTGTGTCCCAGTGGTTAGAGCGCCAGTCTGCACACCAAGGGGTTGCGGGTTCGATTCCTGGCCAAGGGCTTGTGCCTGGGTTGTGGGTTCGCTCTCTGTCCTTGGTTGGGGCGCATGCAGGAGGCAACCGATGGCTGTGCCTCTCTCACATCGATGTTTCTCTCTCTCTCCCTCCCCCTCCCTCCTTTACACTCGCTCTGAAAGCAGTGGAAAGGATATCCTCGGGCGAGGATTAACCCAAAGAGAGGAGGGAGAGGGGTGAGGCTGGAGCCGTTACTGGGCTCTGATGGGCCGCCAGGGTGCAGACAGGGAGGCAGGGAGGCCGGGAGGCGGTTTAGTGACTTCAGCAAGGGAGGCCCGGGGGCTTGGACCAGGAGGGAGGGGCCGGGGCTGAGAGGCTCGGCTTGAGGTTGGGGTGGAGCCCACAGGACTTCTCCAGAGGCGAGGGCCAGGAGCGGGGAGGGCGCCTGGGGGTTTGGCCTGAGCAACTAAAAGGGCGGAGCTCCCTGAGGGGCACACGCTGGGCAGTGGGAGCGGCAGGCTTTGGGGGTGCGTCACTGCCCACTGGGCCCGTGAGCTGCAGGGGAGATGCTGGGCGTAGCCAGGAGTTCCGGTTCCTGCCCCACGTGCATTAAAAAACAAAACAAAGATGGGGCGCAGGTGGGAGTGGCAGCGGGAAGACAGGTGCCAAGTGCAGGGATGTTGGGGTGCCGTGCGGCGGTCGGCTGCGTCCCGCAGCGCCTCTTCAGAAACCAACTCCTGATGACAGGGAGCCCTTCCTCCCCTCCCCCTGCTGATGGGGGGGCTGCTCCTTAGTCACACTGTCGGGCACGGCCCCAGCCCCCCTTTTCGTACAGTTGGGAGCATAAGGTTGCAGACAAGTGGGAGGTGCCTTAGCATGTGGGTGCGCCCCGACCCCACCCCTGGTTGAGGATGGGGGGGACGGGGGGTCTGGGTGAAGCCAGGTCCGGACACACCAGTGGGAGCCGGGGCTTGGCTCTGGAGTTACTCACGGTTCTTTCTTCATGGTCATGAGAAGCAGCCATCTAGACTAATAAAAGGGTAATATGCTAATTAGATCAGGCATCTTCCGGATGTCTTTCTGGACAAAGCCACGGTGGCGGGGGCCAAGGCAGAGGTGGTTAGGGGTGATCAGGCCGGCAGGGGAGAGCAGTTAGGGGTGATCAGGCTGGCAGGGGAGAGCAGTTAGGGGCATCAGGCAGGCAGGCAGGCAGAGTGCTTAGGGGTGATTAGGGAGGCAGGCAGAGGGGTTAGGGGCGATCAGGCAGGCAGAGTGGTTAGGGCCTCTAGTTGATTATAAAATTAAATAAAAATCCTTCCTAGGGATTGTTTGGGGGTAAAGACCATGTTCCTAAAACAAGATGATCTGGAGACTGTGTCTGATGTCTGCAGTCCCCAGACCCCACCCACCCAGTGTCTGACCCACAGAGGGTGCTCCGTCAGGTGCTTGCTGAATGAATGAGTGAGTGGGTGAATGAATGTGTATGTGAATGAATGAATGAGTGAGTGGGAATGTGAATGAATGAATGGGGTGGGAGGAGTGCTGGGTAGGGTAACCGGGAGGTCGTTACACAGTGACCGGCGTTAAAATCGCCTCTGACTCTGAGTGATGGGTGCATGAGGGTCCGCTCACTGTTCTTCTAACTTTATAAATGCTCTAAGTTTCCTATAATAAAAAGTTAAGGAAACCTTGCCTCTCAGCACAGGCCTGGTGAGGACCTGGGCCACATGCTCACCCGGGTGCTCAGGGCCCCGTCTCTGCCCCTCTAGCTTTTCCCTGTGTGTGGTGTCTAGAACGAGGCACCTCTCCTCGGGCCCGCTCCGCCCCTTAGTACATGCGTGCTGCTCATTGAGTGTCCGCACGTGGGCACAGCCACGTGTGACCTCGCTTTGCGCTCACAGGTGAGGGCAGGGTTCCAGGTCCCTTTGAGGGGCATAAGGCCAATAGCTCCTGCCCGGAGCCAGGGTCCGGCCTGCTGCAGCCCCCCACACTGTCCTACCTCCTTTCCCTGCGGGGGCCTGATGCGGCGGGGGCCAGACATGGCGGGGATCTCCCTTTTCCGCGTCCCGCGCGGAAAAGGAGAGATGAACGAACCGGTTCTAAGTGGAGGCGGCCAGGGATTGAGAAATAATAGAAATAAAGAAAACAAGACGCAGAAATAGATTCATGAAGCTGGGGCTGGGTGGGACGCCATCTTTCCTCTCTCATGGAGAGGCAGCATGACGACGACGCTGAGCCACCCAGCAGGTTTATTTTTTATCCCAAAAATCCAGGAAGTAACACCAAAAACTTAGGATCAAAGGAGCTTATTTGCTTTCTTAATTAGGCCCCAGCATTACTGGATTTACATATCTAGACCCACCTCTGCTGACACCTGGGCTGCTATGAAGTCAGAACTGATTAACATGTCCAGCCTCATTGGGGAAGCATGTTCCCAGGGCGTGACTCGGCCTAAGCCCTGAGTTCAGCTGATGATAATTAAGGAAATGCCCAGGTGCCTCCCAGGTGGCCCTCTACATTTCCCACCAGCCCATTGTGAGCCCCCCAGCCCCAGGGGTCCTGCAGCCCGGAGGGTGCCGTAGCTGGGGACCTGGCGGTCTGAGTCTGCTCCTCACACGTCCACGTTGCCTTCGCAGAAGCATGTTGTGGAGACGTTTTTTGGATTTGATGAGGAGTCGGTGGACTCGGAAACCTTGTCGGAGACGTCCTGCAACACAGACAGGACGGACAGGGCCCCGGCCACGCCCGAAGAGGACCTGGACGACGTGAGCGCACCTCGGGCCGGACATGCGGTCTGGCACTTCCGGCCCCTGCGCCCCCACTTAGAGCTCTCCCCGCAGGGGACCTGGGACGGCACAGCTGTCGTGTCAGGGGTGGTCCCCTTCGCGGGCTCTGGACGGCCGGCGGCACTGGCAGGCGTGGGGTCCCTTTCCCTCTCCAGCACCGGTTTCACAGCGGACTGAGGGCGCCTGGGGGGACTCACCCTTTGTGACTGAAATTGCTGTGTGGTGGCCTGTCCCTCATTCTGCTACACACACACGCATACACCTGCGCACACACACACAGATGCACATACATGCACACAGGTGCACATAGGTGCACACGTGTGCACACACCCCACACCAGGCTGCCGCCTTCCTTGTAGAGCAGACGTGTGTCGGAGAGGTTGCACACTGAGGGGAGGCAGGTGTAAACCCGCTGGATGCCCCCCAGCCGAGGCCCCCTCCCCCTTTCCTAGCACCTGGCTCACCAGGTGTGAAGAGGAGCATCCTTCTCTCCCCGCCCCCACCCCCACCCCCACCCCCAGCCCAGTTTTCCTAGGAAAACGGAGTGAAATGCAACCATGCCAGACTTGGGCTTTTGATTTCTTTTCTCAGCGACAGTAACAGGTGTCTCTCAGCACCGAAACCCTGCTCCACACCGTCCTGGGGGGGGGGGCACGTGGGCATTTCACTTGACGGCCCTGTGACAGGCGTGTGCAGACAACACGCTGACTGACGCCCCCTGCAGGCGTGTTTCCGCATGCTCGGTGTCACCTCCGTAGAGGAGGCCCCGGTGTGGGAAGGGCTGTGGGGGGCTTAGGCACACAGGCCCCCGCGCGTCGGAGGTGGCCCCAGTCACATGACTCGCGGTTCCAGGATCGGCCATGGTGTCGCTCAGCGCATCCACTCCTGGCCGGGAGGTTCCCCCAGGTCATCGTGGGCAGCAGGGGGGTCGGGGGGGGCCCTGCCCCGGGACCACACCCAGTCATGCTTGTCATGGTTCTCTCCTCGACCTCCAGACGACCACCAGGGAGGAGGCCGACCTGCGGTTCTGCCAGCTGACCAGGGAGTACCAGGCCCTGCAGCGCGCCTACGCCCTCCTCCAGGAGCAGGTGGGGGGCACGCTGGACGCCGAGCGGGAGGCCCGGGTGAGTGCGCGCCGGGCCGGGAGGGCTGGGCAGGGGCCGGCCGTGCCCTTCCTCGCTCTGTGGTTCTGCCCCATCGCCCTGTGGTTCTGTCCCATCGCCCTGTGGTTCTGTCCCGTCGCCCTGTGGTTCTGTCCCATCGCCCTGTGGTTCTGCCCCATTGCCCTGTGGTTCTGTCCGTCGCCCTGTGGTTCTGTCTGTCACCCTGTGGTTCTGTCCCGTCGCCCTGTGGTTCTGTCCCGTCGCCCTGTGGTTCTGTCCCGTCGCCCTGTGGTTCTGTCTGTCACCCTGTGGTTCTGTCCCATTGCCCTGTGGTTCTGTCCCATCGCCCTGTGGTTCTGTCCCGTCGCCCTGGGGGGCGGCTTGGAGGGGGTTCTGAGAGGTGACGGGGTGGGGGGACACATCGCAAACTCTCGTGGTAGCAGTGGCCCAGCGTTTGTCAAACCCCGGGGAAACCTGAGGGCCTGTCAGGGTGCCCTCAGTCCCTGCCGGCCACCGGGTCCGGGCCACGCCTGCCCCCATGCTGGGCTGAGCTCTGTCTTCCTATAATGTCCCCCTGCTGGTCCTTACCCGCCTTCGGGGTCACACACACCAGGGGCTGCTTGCCCCTCCTTCTGAGAGCGAGGGGACTGTGGAGAGCACACCCCGGGCCATTGCACACCCGGGGTGTCCCCGTTCATCCCACGAGGCAGGGGTGGCGAGGGAGGCTGCGGGGAGGGCGCTCCTGAGCCACGATAGACTCCGGCCCGTAACGTGTAAGTCCGACGAGATAAATGGCTGGGCGTGGTTTGAGCTGAGCCATGTGTTTGTTTTTGTTGTTTTTAAAAAAATATATTTTATTGATTTCAGAGAGGAAGGGAGAGGGAGAGAGAGAGAGAAACATCAATGATGAGAGAGAATCATGGATTGGCTGCCTCCTGCACGCCCCCCACTGGGGATCAAGCCTGCAACCCAGGCATGTGCCCTTGGCCGGAATCGAACCTGGGACCCTTCCGTCCGCAGGCTGACGCTCTATCCACTGAGCCACACCGCCAGGGCCATGTGGGTTTCATTAGAAATTTTATCTGGTTGCCAACATTGAAAAGTCAAGAGAGTTCGCATAGACCTCCAGGTGCCGCTTCTCTCGGGGAGTCAGAACTTCTGCAGCTGCAGGCTTCCGGCTCTGCGGGCAGCAGGTGGCGTCAGCTGAGGGGCCGTTTTCCCCGAGATGGACCGTGTGTGTCCAGTGTGCCCCAGTCCCCTCCCCTCCCTGTTACCCCACACTCAGTGCTCAGCCCTCGCCCTGGGAGATAGAGGGCCCCGAGATGCGCCAGGCAGGAATGAAAGCGCCCAGGAGTGCTGGTGATGGCGCGCGAGCAGCCGCTGAATGTGGCCGAGCGCCGGTGAGAGCCTGCTGTGTCCGGCTTCGGGCTCCCTCAGCCCCGCGGAGGCACTGCCCCTCCTCCAGGCCTGCGTGTCCTTGTCTGTAACACAGGCCAGACCTGTCAGCTCGCAGCCTTTGTTCTTCGATGTTTACCTCTGAGGGGAGAGCCTGCAGCCCCCAGGTGGGCCGCGTCGGAGCGCGTGCTCTGAACACGGGCCGTCTCTAAGGCCGCCCGTCGAGGTGACCCGCTCCCCTTCGGGCCTTTTCATTCCAGACCCGGGAGCAGCTGCAAGCCGATCTGCTGAGGTGTCAGGCCAAAATCGAGGACTTGGAGAAGTTGCTGGCCGAGAGGGGTCAGGTGAGCACCGCGGTCGTGTGATGTCCCTGGGGCCGGGGGCCGGGGGCCGAGTGGGCTCTGCCGACCTGCCGTTCGCTCCCGAGACGTCAGGGGGGAAGCACTAGTGGAAGCCAGGCAAGAACGCCCCCGCGGAGCGGCCTGCGTTGGGCCTTTAAAACCCCCAAGTTCCGAAGCTCTAACCTGGCTCACTTTTTGTTTGTTTGCACAAGAATAGGACACAATTCCAAAGGCAAAGGGGTGACCAAAATCTTTTCTGACTTGCCTCTGAGGAAACGCTGCCATTGACGCCGGAGATTTAACTGTGACAATGAGCTGGGCCTGCCACTAGCTGTCAATCTCGGCAGAGGCCCCGCCCCCGCCCCAGGTCTCCACGCTGTGACTGTCCCATAAAATCCGGGCCCTGGGCTTCTCAGATTAGCGCCACCTCCGTGTATGCGGCCCCTGCATTTGGTCAGGCCTGGTGACAGCAGGACACGGGGGAGAGGCAAAGCCAGGCCTGTCCCCGGGGTGGGAGCCTCCGAGGGCGCCCCCCAGCTGCCGGGAGAAGGAAGCCCGGAGCCCAGGCAGAGGGGGAAGCAGTGACTTCCTTCAGTCATTCACCCGCTCTCTGTCTTTCCTGAGCACTGGCCGTGTGCCCGGCACCGTGCCGGGCGCCGGGGACGCACAGTGACAGGATGGGCTAGTGCCGTGTGCTCAGGGGCTGACCCGGGTGGGACGTGGTCAGGGCGGCACGGCCGGGGGACGGGAGGGTCGCCGTCGGGACGCCGGCCCGTGGCCACAGCGAACCAGCAGGACAGGGGTCTGCGGCCGACCTGGCCCCGGTCACAGTGCGGCTGTTTCTCTGTCGCTGATACAGACCCCAGTCCCTGCGCTTTTAGGGACGTGAGCCGGGGAGCAGGGTCGTTCCGCAAACCAGCCGTTTCTCTCTTCTGGGGTTCAAGGTTGGGGGCCGGCGAGGGCATTCTAGCTGCTGTCCTCCTCTGGAAGCCCCTCCCCCAGCGGCTCTGTCGTGGCCACTGTGGCCTGGCCGTGCGCTGCGTCAGCGCGTGGGAACATGCCCAGTGCTTTTCCTTAGGGTTCCAAGTGGGTGGAGGACAAGCAGCTGCTCATGAGGACCAACCAGGAGCTGCAGGAGAAGGTACGTGCGCCAGCGCCTCCTCCGCGCCAGCCGGGCCTCCGAGGCCACTGTGACCCCGAGTCTCCCAGCCTCTCCTGGCAGCACCCCAGGACCAGCTCTGAGGGGAGACCCCTTCCTTATGTTCATCAGAGCCCGGCTCCTGGGGGCTCCCGGCCCCTGGGGCTGGCTCTGTCCTGGGGAGGGGCAGGAGGGCTGACCTGGGCCTTCTCCAGGGCACCTGCAGACAAGGTCACGGGCACCTGCAGACAAGGTCATGTGTCTGTCCTGATGGGGCTTCCTGAGTCCCTCCCCCCTCCCCAGGGGCTGGGCCTAGGACACTGATCGACTGGCTGTCCTGGTCCAGTTTATGGACTGGAGGCCATGGTGCTGGCAGGGCTGTGCCTGCCCTCCCTCTCCGGTCATGGAACTTTCCGGAACTCTCTCCAGGAGTTGGCTGGGGGAAATAGATCTCATGCTTTGGGACAGACCTTAGCTTAATTTGTTCTTACCTGTCTACAATTTAGTGAGTCGCGAAGCCACCGCCACAGTGCAGTTTCAGGAATTCCCCGCCCTCCCCCATAAAGGTCCCTCCCCGCCCCACCCCCAGGCCGTGGCAAGCCACCGTGGACTTTCTGTCCCCCAGATCTGCCTTGCTGCACCCTCCATGCTACAGGTACCAGGCCTGGGTAGGCCTGGCCTGGCCCTGGCGCGGGGCAGGGCCTCCGTGCAGCCCCAGCTCTGCACTGCCCCCTTGTGGCCGTTCGCTGCCCGGTGTCACTTGGCACATTTGGGCCGCTGTCCTGTGAGGCGGGCCTGTGCCTTGGGAGAGCTGTCTGACCGGCTCGCTCAATTCCGGGAGCCACAGAAAGCTCTGGTCCTGTGCCCGCGGCGGCGGGACCCCCTCTCCAGTCCTCCTGGCGTGAGGTCAGAGTGACCGTGACTTTCTCAGTCCTGCAGCCAGGGAACTCGGGCGGCTGTTCTCCTCGGAAGCCACCGAGGTGCAGGGCAGTTAGTAGCTCGGCCAGGGGCTCCCTGGGGGCGGGGGAGGGGGAGGGAGGAGGGATTGGAGCTGGAGGGCAGCCAGCATGACCTTCTCCAGCCCTGGGCCTCCATGTGCTGCCTCTGTGGCTGCTGGACTCGCCCGGATGAGGACATGGACAGGGCCACTCTTCCTTCCCCACCATGGACCTCAGGGAAGGGACTTCGTCGCTCTGGGCCTCAGTTTCCCCATCACCCATTTATTCAGCAGATACATGAGGGCCAGGGCTGCGGGCTGCGGGGCCGACCCCGGTGCTGCACCAGCCCAGCTCCTCGCCGCGGCCCCTCCCGCCCCGCCCTCCTGGTCCGGGGCCACGCCTCTCGTGGCCCCGTGAGGGCGGCGGCGCTGCCCACTGAGCCGCGGCTGTTTCTGCTCCAGGTCCACCGGCTGGAGATGGAAGAGCGCCAGCTGAAGAGCGACATGCAGGACGCGCGGGACCAGAACGAGCTGCTCGAGTTCAGGGTGCTAGAGCTCGAAGTAAGGGACTCCCTCTGTTGTAAGCTCTCAAACGGCGCAGACATTCTCTTTGAGCCCAAACTGAAATTCCTGTGACGCTCCCGGACGCCCCGAGCATGTGGACGGGGACGCGGCCCCGTGGTTCCTTTCTTTTTCTTTCCCTTTTCGAAACCTGTATGTTCCGAATGAGTTCACTGCCTTAATGTTCGGGGGGAGGGCTCGCCGCAGTCCTTGGGCCTGTACAGAGCTCACCTATTTATTGCCTACGGCTTGTTTTGCACTTAATAAAATAATTTGTTTTTGCAATATTTTGCCTTTTTTATTTGTGTTTCATTTCCACAACGACCTCTTGCCTGCATGCCGGTCGCCCGGGGCGCCCTCTGCGAGCCGGGCCACAGCCCTGCTGCAGGTAGTGGCACGTAAAGCGGCCCCGCATGCTGTGCGTGGCGCCTCCCGAGACGGCAGGTTCCGCGCCGTTCCCGGCGGCCTGTGCCGTGGGCGCGCTGGTCTGGCCCATGTTCTGTTGGCCCAGGACACACAGGTAAGTGCACCGGGGAGAAGGAGGAACTCGCGCAGGCAGCTCAGGAAACGCACCGCGTCGCTCCGGCTCTCTGCTCCAGGGCGTGCAGACCTGGCATCGCAGCCCGGGGCTGCCAAGTTCCTTCCGGTAACTCAGCTGCAGCTGGAGGCCACTCCCTGGCCCAGAGGGTGACTGAGCATTGTACACGGTAGACATCGTGGGGTTTTTGTTTGTTTGCTTGCTTTTAAAAGACATTTTTATTGATTTCAGAGAGGAAGGGAAAGGGAGAGAGAGAGAGAAACATCAACAATGAGAGAGAATCATGGGTCGGCTGCCTCCTGCACGCCCCACACTGGGGATGGAGCCCGCAACCCGGGCATGTGCCCTGACCGGGAATCGAACCCTGACCTCCTGGTTCCCAGGTGGATGCTAACCGCTGAGCCCCGCCGGCCGGGCTAGCCATCGCGTTAAACCTTCAGTTGCTCCCACTGCACAGGCGGGCCTCGGGTGACATGCCGATGGTTTCATGGCTTCCCGCGGAAACCTTCCTGTCACCGGCGCCTCGCTGCCACGTCACCTCCCACTCCTTCCTGTGTGTGTGTTTTCGCTGATTCTCGCCGGCGTCCTGGACGTCACCCGCGTTGGTGACGGCCCCTGCAGGACGGCTCCGCTGGCCTCTGCACGTGCGGACCCTCGGGGCCACGTTTCTGACGTTGCTTTCTCCTCCGGCTTCCGTTACAGTTCTGTTTGGCTGGAACCTGGCGTCGGGTCGGTGGTCGCTGGCCTGGACCGCGGCGGGGTCTCGGGAGCCAGGGGGACTGCCCGTGGCTCTCGCTCGTGAGAGCCGGTGTTTCATTTGTGCAGCAGAAATCGGAGGTTCCGTGAGGTTGAGGGCGTTATGCACGCGTCGGCCCTGTTAGGAAGCCTTGAGGGGTCTTGGTTATTCCTCTTCCTCGTGAGCATTCTACCGGCGTTGCTCAGTTTACTAGAATTGTCTTTAGGCGTCTCCGCTGTCCTTCAGAGCCATTGAAAGCACTTCCTAACTTCCATTCACACGGGATAGGAGCTTTCTCTTCGGAGATGCCATTGCGGTGGGCACAAAGGCCTCCACTGGGTGGAGCAATGGCAAGTTCTGTTTTTTTGGCTCAGAAGCCGAATAAGGTTTCCCTAAACCAGTGATGGCGAACCTCTGACACGCGTGTCAGTGCCATTTCTGATGACACGCGGCTGCTGAGGTGGCCGCATGCCGAGGATGAAACATTTATGTTATTTAAACTATAAATATCGCGAAATAATGTTTTTTCCTCAAAGTGACACACTACCCGAGTTGTGCTCAGTTTTTTGGCGAAGTTTGACATACCACGCTCAAAAGGTTGCCCATCACTGCCCTAATCTGTGTGAAGCCCAGGTGAGAAGGAAGCTGATTGAATGAATGACTTCCTGTCCCCTTGATCTGCTACGACCTTTCCCCTAAACCAGTGGTCGGCAAACCACTCTGTTGACTAATGAGTTTGCCGACCACTGCCCTAAACTAGGCCCATTGGTGACACTTCCCCGCTCAGTGGTGGAGCCCTGACTCAGGAGGCCGGCGGCGTGGCCGAGCCCGCTTGTGACCTCACTGCAGCCCGGAGGAAGGGGCGGTGCGAGGCCAAGGGAGCATTTGCGAAGGTCCCTGCCGCCGGCCTGTCCTGGCTCCCGGAGGAAGGGAGGAAGCCTTCGCCCCAGGACGGTCAGCCGCTGGGCTCTTCCTGCGAGTGACCGGGCTGCTGCTATCCTTTCTCAAAACGCGCCACCTCACGGTGACGAGTAAGAGCCTCTTCGGGGAGAACGCTTGCTCTCCTCCCGAGGTCGCTGAGATCTGACTCCATCCAAGGCAGACCGGGATGGCCACTGGTGTGTGCGTGGGTTAGAAAACACCTGAACGAAGCCAGCGGATTAGATCCAAGTACGTGGGGCCAGGGTCCCGCCCTGCCGCCCGCTCCGTCTCCTGTGCACAGAAGGAAAGCGCTACGCCTGCCTCGTGGGGCTGTGCGGGTCACGCGGGGTAATGTGCCCCGGGCGCGGCACCGCACATGGTGGGGGCCTTGGGCGCTCGCTGCCTGCCGGTACGGAAATTCGCTGGTGTGTGTGCCTTCCTGGCCCCCCTATCCCGGGCCCGCGGTTAACCGTTTCCTCCCAGCTCCCAGGTCAGAGGTGAACAGGTGTCCACAGGAGGTCACGCTGTCCCACGGACCAGGAGGCCGTAGTGTGAATGGGCGCTTTTTAGGAGCATCTTTGCCCGCTGGAATTCACTAGTTTTGGCCAAGTAACTTGGGGGAAGTGGCAAGTGGTACCTAATTCAATAAAGTCCTGTGTTTAAACCCAATCTTTTCCCCAGGAGAGAGAGCGAAGGTCGCCCGCGTTTAACCTCCAAATCGCCAGCTTCCCCGAGAACCACAGCAGCGCCCTCCAGCTGTTCTGCCACCAGGAAGGAGTTAAGGTAGCGTGCCAGGGGCTGGGGTGCGGGGCAGGGCTGGGAGGGGAGGGGTGCCAGGGATAGAAGGCGTTTTCATAAGAGATCCCTGCCCCCCCCTATCCTGAAAGTCATAGTTCAATACGGTTATCCTATTTGTACCCCACGATAAAAGAACAGAGATAGGAGGTGGCCTTGAGTGCTGACCCCTGCCCTGGCCCGTGACCTGCCTGACCTGTCTCTTCTTTGTCGATGAGACCTGGGTGGGTCTGGTAACCGAGAGGAGCACTCAGCGTGGTGCCCGTCAGGTGGGGCAGCCGTGGTTGTCTAATAGCCCAGTGTTTGTCCCACGCCTGGGAGTGGGAGAGACCCGCCCATGGGCACAGAGACGGTTCTCCTGGCCCACTCCGAAAGCAGGGACCTACCCAAAGAGGCTGCTGGGATAACTCAGCCCCCTGTCCCTATAAGAGGAGGAAGGGGAGGAGCCTGGGTGTCCTGTAAGAGGAGGAAGGGGAGGAGCCTGGGTGTCCCTGTAAGAGGAGGAAGGGGAGGAGCCTGGGTGTCCCTGTAAGAGGAGGAAGGGGAGAGGCCTGGGTGTCCTGTAAGAGGAGGAAGGGGAGGAGCCTGGGTGTCCCTGTAAGAGGAGGAAGGGGAGAGGCCTGGGTGTCCTGTAAGAGGAGGAAGGGGAGGAGCCTGGGTGTCCCTGTAAGAGGAGGAAGGGGAGGAGCCTGGGTGTCCCTGTAAGAGGAGGAAGGGGAGGAGCCTGGGTGTCCCTGTAAGAGGAGGAAGGGGAGAGGCCTGGGTGTCCTGTAAGAGGAGGAAGGGGAGGAGCCTGGGTGTCCCTGTAAGAGGAGGAAGGGGAGGAGCCTGGGTGTCCCTGTAAGAGGAGGAAGGGGAGAGGCCTGGGTGTCCTGTAAGAGGAGGAAGGGGAGGAGCCTGGGTGTCCCTGTAAGAGGAGGAAGGGGAGAGGCCTGGGTGTCCTGTAAGAGGAGGAAGGGGAGGAGCCTGGGTGTCCCTGTAAGAGGAGGAAGGGGAGGAGCCTGGGTGTCCCTGTAAGAGGAGGAAGGGGAGAGGCCTGGGTGTCCTGTAAGAGGAGGAAGGGGAGAGGCCTGGGTCTCCTGTAAGAGGAGGAAGGGGAGGAGCCTGGGTGTCCCTGTAAGAGGAGGAAGGGGAGGAGCCTGGGTGTCCCTGTAAGAGGAGGAAGGGGAGGAGCCTGGGTGTCCTGTAAGAGGAGGAAGGGGAGAGGCCTGGGTGTCCTGTAAGAGGAGGAAGGGGAGGGGCCTGGGTGTCCCTGTAAGAGGAGGAAGGGGAGGAGCCTGGGTGTCCCTGTAAGAGGAGGAAGGGGAGGGGCCTGGGTGTCCCTGTAAGAGGAGGAAGGGGAGGGGCCTGGGTGTCCTGTAAGAGGAGGAAGGGGAGGGGCCTGGGTGTCCCTGTAAGAGGAGGAAGGGGAGGAGCCTGGGTGTCCTGTAAGAGGAGGAAGGGGAGGGGCCTGGGTGTCCCTGTAAGAGGAGGAAGGGGAGGAGCCTGGGTGTCCTGTAAGAGGAGGAAGGGGAGGCCGTAGGGAGCAGTGAGGACTGTGGCACGAGAGGCTGGCGTGATGCGCTCTGTCGCTCTCTCAGAAATGAATGTTGGCGTCTCTTCCAGGACGTGGATGTTTCCGACCTCATGAAGAAGTTAGATATCCTTGGCGATAACGGGGTAACTATGAGCGACTGGCTTTGGGTTCTGTGTTCTTGTTGTGGTCCGGATGTACTCTGTGTGGCTTTGTCCTGTTTTCATTTCTTCCTAACGTAAGGGATGGAATACGTACAATGTACGGCTTTTATATGGCCGTGTTCCCTGGGGGCGGCTGGGCCTGCACCTGCCAGAAGTGGAGTTCTCCAGTTAGCTCATCTCTGAGCCCGTGAGTGATGAGCGGGGAAAGCACAAGAATGAGTCCTAGGGGAGACAGTGGAGCCCCCCAGGATTTCTGAAATCACAAAGCGAGGGTTTTACTTTCCTAAAGGTTGGCTTGGTGCCACCCTGTGGCAGGTTCCCAAGCAGAGGGCCAGACCTCAGAGAGGACGTCTCTGCCATTAAAAGCTGACCTTGAGAGTGGGGGCTGACCTTGAGAGGGTGGGCTGACCTTGAGAGGGTAAAGGTTGACTTTGAGAGAGTGAAGGTTGACCTTGAGAGTGGGGGCTAACCTTGAGAGGGTGAAGGTTGACCTTGAGAATGTAGGGCTGACCTCTAGAGAGTGGGGCTGACCTTGAGAGGGTGGAGGACACTGCTCAGAGAGGACCTGTCCGTTGTCTAGCGCTGAAGGTCTGTGGGATCCCGTGCCAAACACCCTTGCCCGGTTTTGTGTTCTAGAATCTGAGGAACGAAGAGCAGGTGGCCATCATCCAGGCCGGGACTGTGCTGGCGCTGTGTGAGAAGGTAGAGCCCCAGCACCGCACTGCACTCAGGGTCTCGCTTAGGGCGCAGGCCCGTCTGCCGTCTGTCCGTCGGTCGCTGCATGCGCACGTGCACGCCTCCTGTTTCCTGTTAGCGGTCACTCCGTCTGTGGGAAACTCGCAGACCACGGCAGGAAGTGAACGCCGTCCGTCAGGCCGGGCCCAGCATTGGGTGTGTTTCCTTCCGGCCTTGCCCACGCCCGTTTACATGGACTTGAACTCCTCACCCTTGCAGGGCTGAGCCTCCCGCAGCTCCCCGTGCCGTGTGGCCCCGCTGTCCCGCCGGGGGCCACGCCACACTCCGCCTTCCCTCCGCAGTGAGACATGGAGGGCATTTCCACTTTTCTTCCTGTCACCACCGCGGCTAAGTTTCTGTCTCCCATTTAACCTCCGGCCGGGGAGGCTCCGGAAGTGGACTGGCTGGGTGACGGTGAGGGTTCTGAGCGCTCGGTCAGCCCGGTTTCCGAGCTGCCCGAGGGTTTCTCCCTTGCACAGCTGAGGGACTGGGGCCAGCCTGGCATGTGGCTACAGTCTGTCTGGTTTCTGTCACCCCCACCCACTTTCTCTAGCCTCTCCCAGCTGTTGCCCATCTGCCCCGACCCCCAGAATCCACCAGGCTGGTCAGCCTGGCGCCATGCTGTGCCTTGACCACAAAGAACTGCATCAGCCTCCTACTCCCCCCACCCCAACTCCTCCCCCCAGCTCCTCCCTCCCCTGCCAGTCCCTCCCCCTTGCCAGCCCCTCCCTTCCTCCTGCTCCTCCCCCTGCCAGCTCCTCCCCTTCCTGCCAGCTCCTCCCTCCCCTGCCAGCTCCTCCCTCCCCTGCCAGCTCCTCCCCTCCCCTGCCAGTCCCTCCCCCTTGCCAGCTCCTCCCTCAGCTGCCAGATCCCATGCGGGTGGATGGGAGCAGGAGCTGCTGCCGGGGCTCATGTTGAGGATCCCAACTCTGCCAGGTGGACGGGGGTCCAGCTCCCCGTTTGGGGCAGTTTTGGGGACTGGACTGAGACGGGTGTTTTCACGCCCTGCCACCTGTCCGTGAGCAAAGGTGAAATGCCCAGGAGTGGCTCTCTCCCTTAGAGAGAATGTGGGTGCTGAGAGGGAGCCCCCCAGAAAGTGGGTCAGTGGGACCCGCCGAGAGCAATGACAGGTCAGCTGGGGTGGCCGCCCGTGGGGCTTGCTCTGGACCCAGGGTTTTCCAGGGACGTGGGCATCTCAGCTGAAATAGGGGCGGTCCCGACAGACAGCACGGGCAGATGGCTGGCCGGCCGGCTGGTCACCCTGCAGAGCAGTTCTCAGCGGGATCAGAGGCCCGGCCTACTCCTCCGTCAGCCCCTCCACCCATCACACGGCAGCTCAGGATTGCCACTCAAACCAGTACCTGAGCAAACAGGTCTCGCAGTTCTCCGGTTAGAGGCACAGGCCTGCTTCGTAGCGTGAGCGTGGAGCGTCAGGCAAACCAGGGAGGGACGTCCCAGGGTGTCCTCGGTGACCTCGTGTGAAGGCCTCCTCCCCTCACTGCCGGGGAAGCCCTGTCCCATCTCAGCACCCAGACCCGCCTCTGGTCAGAGGAGTCCAAGGTCAGGGACCAGGTCTTGCCCCTCCCCCCACGCGGCACATGCCCCGCAGAGAGGCCTGGACGCAGGGCCCTGGAGGTTCACAGGTGATGGTGAGTCACCTCCTTTCCCTCCAGTTCAAAGCTCATCAGAAAGATGGGAGCTGGAAAAAGCCCCTGTTCCCGCTGGTCACGCGGGATCAGGGAATGTGACTTAGGTGCAACCACGGTCAGACTTGCTAATGGCTAGCCTGGAGTCCAGGCCTGGGGTGTCCCTGAAGGGGGAGTTGGGTTAGAGGGTCCGCCCGGCAAGTGTGGGCCGTGAGAGCTGTGGGTGGAGTGCATCTGAGAGGCTTCCCAGACTCCTCCAGGCCTGGGGGTGGACTCCCCGCCACCTGCCCCAGCCCTGTGGGCTCCCACTCCCGGAACGAGGCCCCCGGACATGGCAGACTCCGAGGTGGAGTTGGCGACCTCGCCTGCCCACGCTGCTCGTGGCCCGGACTCTGTCCTGGCGTCCTCTCCCCTCGGGGCAGGACCTGTCCCGGTTCCTTTGTGTGCACAGCACGCGCCGCTCTCTGTTTGCCCGGAAGGAGGACGGACGTCACGTCCTACAGAGCCCGTCCTGAGAGCATCTGGCCTTGGTCCCTGACACCCGCTCCCCCGTGTTAGTCTATTCATCTCAGACTGCTTACGTTAGGGTGTGAGGGACGAAATCGTTCTGTCAAAAACACGCTCACCTGTTCCTAAGGCACCACACGCCTCTCAGCAAAGCCCCCGGGGTGCGTGCGGGCCTTAGGGACAGGTGAGGACCTGGGGGTGAGGACCTGGGGTCAGGTCCCTTGCTCTGCGCTGGCCCCGGGCCTGTCGGGCCGCACAGCCCCTCCAGACCCCACCCCCTCGCCGCCTCCTTCGTTCAGCGAATGCTGGCCGGCGCCCCTCCCTGCCAGGCCTGTGCTGGGCCAGGAAGCCCAACAGAACGTGGCCCCTGTGGACCCCGCTGTGGGAGGGGGACAGACAGCAGTCTGTCAGGTGAGTGCGGTGACAGGCATTCGCAGAGGACGTGGGGACCCGTGGGGGCGCCATGGACTCAGGCAGCAGGGCCAGCCCCTGGGGGAGGCAGCAGCTAGCGCGGGCCTGGGGCTGAGACGGGGTGGGGAGAGCGGGCGGGTTCGGGGCAGAGAGAGCCAGCAGGTGCAGAGGCCCCGAGGGCAAGGGCAGCCGGGCTTGTCTGTGGGCCAGAGGTCGTGGGGTGTGATTGGGGTGCAGGAGGCCCTTGGGCTTTGAGCAGGAGCAGGGAGTAGATGCATGTCTGTGAGGGGGCTGGCGGGCTGGCGGGCTGGCGGGCTGGGGGGCTGGCAGGAGAGGCCCAGGCTCACCTGGAGCTGAGGGGCCAAGCTGGGTGGGGACAGGGGTTGAGGTGGGGGGAGCACTGGGAGGGTTTGAGGGGGGTCAGAAATAGCACGGGAAGGCGGGGAGCCAGGGTGCTCCCAGCTTCCGGGTTTGGGTGAGATGGGGCCTGGGAGGCGTGGACGGAGCTGTGCACAGGGGTGAGGTGAGCAGGCCTGGGCTGCTGGAGACACTTCAGAGGAAGCAGAGAGAGCAGGGGTCAGGCAGGGGAGGGGGCACAGAATGAGGGGAGCACCTGGCAGCTGGGCATCGCGAAGGGTCAGCCCCCGGGCAGCAGGGGCAGGGAGGGGTCTGCTGGCTTTAGCGATGAGGTCAGATGCGCACATTCCCACCTGTGGTCCAGCCCAGACCCCACAGGCCCCCACAGGCCCCCACAGGCCCCCGCAGGCCCCCACAGGCCAGGGCCCCAGTCCTGTGGATTTCCTCTCTCAGGTGGGCTCCGCACAGGACTCGCCCGCACGCCTACAGCCTGGGAAACAGCGGCCCCTGCCCTCAGCCCTTGGCAGCTGTGCCCGCCTCCCTGAGCCCCTCGCACACTGGTACTGGGCACATGTGGGACTCTCAGACCCTCGCGGCTGCACCCCTGCATGGCTGGACCCCTCTCCTGCCTGCATCCCGTGGTGCCCTGGCTGCTCAGACATGCCTGGGGGGTGGGGCTGCAGGGGGCAGTGCTGAGGCCTGGGTTCAAAATCCCCGCTCCCCACCTGTGTGATCTTGGACAAGGGACTTAACCCCAGGTCCTCACCCCCAGGCCCTCACCTGTAAAATGGGATGATGCTGGCTTCTCCCCGGGACAGCTGGGAGGGGCCGGAGGAGGTCTCGGGCATGCGGCCGGCTGCAGAATCCAGATGCCCACACTTGCAGCCCTCCATGCTCGGGCCCACCATGTGCCAGGCAGGCTCCCACACCACACGTGCCGACTGCCTCCGGTACTCGAGGGCTCGCCTGGGTAACCCCCACACCCATCCACAGGCACGTGCCCACACGTGTGTCCATGACCTGGCCGATCCCTGAGCAAACAGCTGGAACATCTGCAGAGACTGACATTCCATCCTGAGGACTCCCCTGGGGCGTGACGGGGCCTCACCCTCTGGGACAGGAGCCCACCTGGGAGGGGGTCCCCGCACGCCCGCCTCGCGGGAGCCCCGGTGCAGGTCCTCATGCCGCTCCTCCGTCCCGCTCTCTTCCAGTGGCTGAAGCAGATCGAGGGCACCGAGGCGGCCCTGACCCAGAAGATGCTGGACCTGGAGAAGGAAAAGGTAAGCGCCCGGAGCCGGGAGGAGGCGGCCGGAAGAGCTCAGGTGACCCCCACCGCCCTCGCCCCAGGAAGCCCGGCGTGCGTTTTCATGTTACTTATTCGCACGCATTTCTCTTGCTTTGCCCTGGTGCCTTTCTGGGTAACGAACGATCACCCATCCACTATATGTTTCGGGCGTCTCTGTTGTCTGGGGGTGGTTCAGAGGTTCAGTACCGAAAGCGGGGCGCCTGCTGCCAGGAGCGGCCCCCAAGCCCATGGGGCCGCGGGCTCATGAGTGACGGCCACGGTGCGGCGTGCAGTCAGGGGAGGCACGTTGGGGATACGGAGGCGTCTCTCCTTACGGGCCCGGAGGACCTGGGAAGGAACCCCGGACCTCAGTTTCCTTAGCAATAAGTGGGGTTCCATCTCCACTTCATGGGGCTGTGGAGCTGAGAGACCCCCAATGCACAGCCTGTTTCTGCACAGCGCCGGGTGCCTGCGGGCACCTGCGGGCACCTGCTGGTGGTTTTTCACCAGGAGCCTGTGGGCAGCCGGACGGGGAGGGAGCCAGGCGGGGGGGGTCAGAAGAGAGAGTTGTTGAGCCTTCTGAGACCAGTCGAGTTTTCTTAGTAGAAGTGAGAGGCAAGGAAGGAGTGGACGGAGAGCACAGGCCTGCAGCCATGTGTGGTGTGGAAAGACCCCCGAGCTGGACCCAGGGCCCGGGTTTTTAGTCCTATCGGTCACCAGGCAACTGGGCATCCAGCACCAGGCTCTGGTCCACTCGGGGCCTCTGTTTCCTCATCAATAAAGTCAAATGGCTACAGTATAGGAGCTCTAACTCCGAAACCCTCACATTCGCAATGGAGAGCGACTTGTGATTTGGAGAGACGGAGCTTGGGACTGAGAGTGGGACCTGGAGGGCGGGGGAGGGAGCGTGGGGCAGTGACACTCATCGGAGGGTGGGTGGCATCGGTCACGTGGGGCAGAGGAGGGAAGGACTGAGACGGTCGGCAGGAGCCTCAGGATGTGGCAAGAGGACCAGAAAGGATTCCTGTGGCGAGCTGGCACGGCCACGGCATACTCAGCCCCAGGGCGCCTATATGCCATGCCAGCTCAGCCAGGTTCAGTGACCCTGAGAGGGGGCGGTGAAGGATTGAGAAAAGACAGACAAGAGAATGAAAGCTGGGTCTGGGTGGGACGCTGCTCCCGGATGGAGAGACAGTGCCACGGCCTGTAAGCCGTGTCTTTATTTTATAGCAGATGCCACGAGGCAAAGTAAGGGCTGGTCAAGATGTTTACAACGTTCTCGTGGGTTTCGATCCTACTCAATTACATGCACCTGAACTCTACCAAGCCCACGTCACTCAGGCACGTGGGGCCACGTGTTTGGACCATAGGTTCAAGCTGACAACTCCAGCTGTTGGCTGTCATTGTGCTGGGAGGCTCTGCCCTCCACGCTGGGCCTTGCACGTGGCCATGGGAGGACTGTGCCCTCTCAGCAGTCCGAGGCTTGAACCTGGCCAAACACTGTAGCCGCTCTTCACAGATCCCGGAGATCCAGGCTTGGGGGCGGGGTTGGAGGGCGACCCTTCTCTGCAGTTAGACACCCACTAGGACGGGAGCCCTGATCCGGGTTTGTGGGCCTGTGAGGCTCCCGCCAGAGGACTCAGACAGGGAGCCAGCAGGCAGCCCACCCACCCCTTCTCACCTGAGGCCCCGACCCCCCTCCTCAGCCTGGGGAGACGCACGGAGCCGAGGGCAGCGGTGGGCTCTGCGGAGCCGGCCGCAGTGGTGCCCGCGCCTCTGACCGGCGCCTCCTCTCTCAGGACCTGTTCAGCAAGCAGAAGGGCTACCTGGAGGAGGAGCTGGACTACAGGAAGCAGGCCCTGGACCAGGCTCACCTGGTAGGACCGCGCTGGGGCGGGCACTGTGGCTTTTTAGACTCAACAGTGGAGGCCGCGTTTTCCTGGGGCTGAGACCGCGTTCCGCGTCCTCACCCGTGCCGCGTGGGAGCCGTAAAAACGCCACCTCCACGCGGGGACGGGAATGACCGCACAGATGAAGGGTCGATTTTTCCAAATCAGTCATGACTTCCAAGCAGAGTCAGCTTGGTGGCTTCTGTAGACATGCTTGTCCAATTCGAGCAATCATTTCAGACGAATGGAAAAAACCCTCTTTCTTATGGTTGTTTATACTTAAGTATTTATTTATGCTTAAAACCGCAAAGCAGCCCTGCTGGTGCGGCTCAGTGGTTGAGCGTCGACCTATGAACCAGGAGGTCACAGTTCAGATTCCTAGTCAGGGCACATGCCCGGATTGCAGGCTCAGTCCCCAGTGGGGGACGTGCAGGAGGCAGCCGATCAATGATTCTCTCTCTTCATTGATGTTTCTCTCTCTCTCTCCCTCCCCCTTCCTCTCTGAAAGCCTATCTAATAAAAGGGTAATATGCAAATTAACCATCACTCCATCACAAAATGGTGGCACCCATAGCCACAAGATGGTGGCACCCAGTCCTCTCAGCCCTGCCAGAGTCCCCCAGTCCCGGGGGGCAGGGGGGTGGTGGCCACTGAGAGCGGGCAGCATGAGCAGCCTGGTGGAATGCTTGCTTCTTCGCCGTGGCAACGAGGCAAGCGTTCCACCCCAGCCACGGAGGGCCTCTGGGCAGTGGGCATGGAGCGGCTGCGGGGGTGGGGGAATGCTTGCGTCGTCGCCCCGGCGATTAGGCAAGCGTTTCACGCCTGGGCGCGGATGGGCCTCTGGGCGGCGGGCGCAGAGTGGCCAGGCCCCGCAGAGAGCTACTGGTGCACCGATTTGTGCGCAGGGCTACTAGTACATAAATAAATAAAAAATAAATAAACCTGCAAGATAGTGTTCCTGTGGATAGGAAAGAGATAGTCATGAAGGAACAGGGGGAAAGCAGTGAGCGGCCGCCTGCTCATCAGAACCAAATGGCCTGCTGTGAGGGCTTTTGCTCTATTGCTTTTCTTTTTTTAAAGATTTTTCCGGGAATCAAACCGGCAACCTTTCGGTGCCTGGGGATGCCCCACCCACTGAGCCACACCCGCCAGGCCAGTATTGCTCTTTTGCCACAGACTGGTTCTGGGCTTCCTGGTGACTGATGCAAAGGTCATGGTCAGGGTCCCACGTCTGTCAGAGGCTCCGAGGACCCACAGCCCAGGGCTTGGTGGGAGGCAGCCTTTCCAGAGGCGAGAAGTGCGAGGTCAAGGCCACACCGAGCAGGAAGAGGCAGGGCAGCGTCCACAGTCTGGGCACCTCTGTGCCAGATCCCGTGTGGTTACAATCACTGTGCAGAATGGCTTCGTCCCTGAGAAGGCCGTCAATCACCGGAAACACTCAGAACTCCTGTTTCCGGACTGTCTCCCGGGAGAGCAGGTGGCGAGCCCAGCTCAGGCGAGAGCTCTGCAGCATCCCCAGGCACCCTCGTCTTGTCCGTTTTCACCCAAACGGATGCCTTTGGCGTTGGCTCCGAGCCGGGGTGCTGGGGGCTGGGACGACCGAGCCCCCACCCTGCCAGCTCCTGCTTCTCGGCACACAACCTGAGAACAGAGTTGACGGGGATTTAAAGACAGAGACATACTCACCCTTCTCTCGCCTTCTTCCACGGTTTTGTTTTTTCCTTGATTCCCTACAGTCTGGGTCCTTTTGTCACCCCCTGCCCCCCTCCCGCCTCTCCCCCCCCCCCCCATGTCCCTGCACTTCGGGTCCTTTCTGACATGCAGCCCTGCCCCCCCAAAGCCTGAGGAATGCGGCTTCGGGAGGTATTACAGGAACTCAGGCCAAGGCAGTGCGGGGGGCGGGGGGGGGGGGGGCTGCAATAGAATAGGTTTGGAAACTGAAGGATTGCTTGGTCCTTATGATGCGGAAGGGTGGGCTGAGAGGAGAGCGGAGCATTGGCGACAATCGGCAGAGCTGGCGGCCAGGGGTCTCCTCCAGGGGCAGCTCGGGGAGGGGTGTTTCCCACACCCACACACGCGGGGAAACCTTGGTGTCCACCGAGCACGCTCAGCCGGCTCCGCAGCTGCACTCACACCACAGACAGCGCTGAGGCCCAAGGGGGTGCCAGGCCCACGGGAGCCGGCTCCGACGCAGCGCTAGGCTGAGTGCGTGGTCAGGGAAGCGATGTTCCGAGAGGGAGGCAGGGCCGCGCACCCCTCTGTCACTGAGGGGGTGGCGGGGTCCTGGCTGGGGGCTGGCAGCATGGGGATCCCCGAGGAGCTGGGCCACCGGATGGAGAGGGGCCGCACCAGCAGGCACAGGCCAACTCCCGCTCCGTGTGGAGCCACATGGTGACCCTTCCACACACCAGTGAGCAGACCCCCAGGGGTGACCCCCAGGGCAGAGAGGTGACTAGGCCTGTGGGCGGGACTTGGTCCTGGCCCGCTGGGCCCGGATCTGCCAGGAGTGAGCACAGCTGTGTGACGATGGGGAGGCCGGAGGAGCCGGTGCCCACGCCACAGGAGAGGGTCCCCTGCGCTGCCCCCCGTCCCGCACCGCCGCGCGCCTCCTCTTGTTCGTCCCCACCCAAACGGGATGCCTGGCTGTGCTGTCTTGGGGCGCGGAGCTATTCCCTGGGAAGGGGTGTGCGCGGGCATCCAGGGGGCAGAGAAGGTAGCTCTCGTCCCTAGACGTTCCCATGAGGGAACCGCACGTGCGGCCTCGCGGGGGCGTTGAGAAGAAGTGCCCTCCTCTGACGACGGGAGCCCGGAGACTCCCAGGCCCACGCTGGCCATCGATCTGCAGCCGCTTTGCTATGTGGGGCGTCTTCTTTCCGAGGGCGCAGGGTCACTTCGCACAGGGCACCCATTGCGGGTTAAAGCTGCACCTCTCCTAAGCCGCCAGCGGAACCCCAACGTGAGCGATTTGGGACGTATTTCTCCCTCAGCACCGTGTGAAGGGGGGCTTGCTCCCAAGTCAGGGGTAAATTAAGAACCAGTTGTATCACACATTTGTTAAAAATATGTTTTTATTGAAGTTTAGAGAGAGAGGAAGGGGAGGGAAAGGGAGAGAAAGAGGGTGAGAAAGGAGACAGAGAAGGAGAGGGAGAGGGAGAGGGAGAGGGAGAGGGAGAGGGAGAGGGAGAGGGAGAAACATCAATGATGAGAGAGAATCGTTCATCGGCTGCCTCCTGCACGCCCCACACTGGGGATCAAGCCTGCAACCCAGGCCTGTGCCCTGATGGGGAATCGCTCTGTGACCTCCTGGTTCTTGGGTTGATGCTCAACCCCGAGCCCCGCCGGCCGGGCTGAATCACACGCTTTAAGGGGTGGTTATGATCATTTGTTCTTTTCGCCCTCGGATCGAGGAAGACACGTTCTCGGAAATGCGTGCGGGGCTGGGAGCGGCTCCCTCACCCCCTTGCTGTGGCCGCTGGCTGCCGGCGGGGTCCCTGCCCGGGCTCTGCCGGCCTGGGCTGCTGGGTCCCGGCCGGGGCGCTGGCCGGGACTGTCCACCTGTTTGCGAGCGTGCACTGTCTGTGTGCTCTGGCCACTCAGAAAATCCAGGAGCTGGAGGCCACGCTGTACGACGCGCTGCAGCAGGAGCCGGGCCAGAAGGCCGGCGCGGCGCTGAGCGCGGGGCAGCGGGAGGACCTGCAGGCCGCCGTGGAGAAGGTGCGCAGGCAGATCCTGAGGCAGAGCCGCGAGTTCGACAGCCAGATCCTGCGGGAGCGCATGGAGCTGCTGCAGCAGGCCCAGCAGGTGAGGCGGCGGCGGCCACGGCCCCGGCCACGGCCACTCCTCACCCCACCTGCCCTGTGGGCGCCCTGTGCCTCAGTGTCCTAGCCCCAGCCGGCCTGCAGGGACATCTGCTGGGACCACAGGCCATCACCACACCCTCCCGGGACACTATCCCTCTCCCTGCCAATCATCCCCCACCTCACCCTTCCTAACACTCAGCACAGCACCCCCCTCTCCAGAGACCCTCCTTGGCTCCCCACTGCCCAGAGCAGTGGTCGGCAAACTGCGGCTCGTGAGCCACATGCGGCTCTTTGGCCCCTTGAGTGTGGCTCTTCCACAGAATACCACGGCCTGGGCGAGTCTATTTTGAAGAAGTGGGGTTAGAAGAAGTTTAAGTTTAAAAAATTTGGCTCTCAAATGTCAATCGTTGTACTGTTGATACTTGGCTCGGTTGACTAACGAGTTTGCCGACCACTGGCCCAGAGGCTACAATCTGGGTTGTTTAGCCTGACACCCGGAGGCCCCCGCCCCCTCTACAATTGCACCGACTTCCTCTCTCTCGTCACACCATTGTTTGTGATTTTTCTAATATCTGTGTACCAAGCACTGTTCCAGGACTGGGGGCTCCCAGGACCCTGGACTTTCAGGGCGAACCCCAGGCAGGCCCTTAGCACCCTGGGCGAGCCTGGGCAGACGCTGCAGACGCCTGCCCCCGTCGCTCCCTCTGCCCCGCGCCCCCCGGGGTCTGGCGCCACCCCAAATCGGTGGTCCTGCCCAGGACACCGCCATGCCGTGGTCCAGTCTTTATTTTACGTTTTGAAGAGACCCTGTCTTAAGAGCTCACGCTGCAAAATTCTATTTCCACTTCCTGAACAGGCAAAATCCACCTCTAGTGAGTGAGATCAGAGCAGAGTTTGGGGGTGGGGGTGGGGGCTGAGAGCGCCTCCTGGGGGAGGGAAAGGCTCTAGTCTGGTTCGGGCGTGGGGCACACCAGCCGGTGGGCTGCCCACCCAGTGTCCCTGCAGCGCTCGCGGCGTCTACGCTGCTCCTTGGTGAAAGGGCGGGGGAGGGGGGGGAGGGTTTCGAACCTGAAGGTGTCACTGCTGATGCGTAAGGGGTGTGTTTCAGAGAGTCCGGGAGCTGGAGGGCATGCTGGAGGCCCAGAGGCGGCACCTGAAGGAACTGGAGGAAAAGGTGGGTGGTTCGAGCCCGGCCGTGCGGGGCTTGTGCTAGTGCCACGTTAGCGGGAAATCTTCTCTCCCGCCTGCTCCTGCTGCCGGAGAACGGGCTGTCTCCAGACACCCCCCCTCTGCCCCGTCCCCCCCAAATCGGCACGTCCAAGAACCAAGTAGCTGCTTCGAGCACGCTTCTGGGAGGAAAAGTGCAGTTTAGGGTGAATTGTGTGTGTGTGGGAGGGGGGGCAGGGCGCGTGCGTGATGTCGTTTTTCCCACAAAAGTCCTTCCGCCACACCCCCCCGCATCACCTCCCTGGGGAGGATGGGGCGAGCTGTGTTGTGAGCGACCCCCGGCCACGGGCTTTGGGGCTCTCCCGGGGGGGGGGGCATTCCCCCTCCGTGGCCTCCTCTGCCAAAGCCAGGGCGTGTCCTCGAAGTCTCTTCCCTCCCAGAGAGGAGCGAGGCCAGCCTGTCACTGCTCACACCCAGCCCCGTGTCGCTAGTCATTCCCATTTTACGGGTGAGGAAACTGAGCCTGAGAAGCTCAGACGCTTGGCCAGGACCCGGGGCCGGGAAGGGGCCGCTCCGAAACCCCTTACTTCCTGTTTCTCTCTCCACACCCGATCCCAGGGCCCATGTTCCTATAAAATGCTGCCCTTGACTTCCATGCTACATCTCTCACACCTCTCTCTTTTTTCCTTTCTTGTCTCATTTTCTTTTGTCTTATTTTATAGTTTCTGTTCCTTTTTTTGTTTTTCTCACTAGCATTCATTCTGTGGCCTTGAGGACTGCAGGGAGCCGAGACCTGGGGTTGGTACCCTTTCCTTTTCAGAGAAAATCTTAGCGCTTTAAGGGCGAGCCCCGCCTGGTGCCGCCTGTGACCTTCCCTGGAGCGAGGCGGGGAAGGCTCCGCTCTGCTTGGCTCGGGTCAGCCTTCAAGCATAAGCAATGCTCACTCAGGGTCTGTGCAGAGCCAGGGAGTGCCCCAGGCCTCATCAGGTGGGGGTGGGGAAGCCATGGGGGTGTGGGGAAGCCAAGGGGTGGGGAAGCCATTGGGGGTGGGAAGCCATTGGGGGTGGGAAGCCAGGGGGTGGGGAAGCCATGGGGGGGTGGGGAAGCCATGGGGGGGGTGGGGAAGCCATGGGGGGGTGGGGAAGCCAGGGGGGTGGGGAAGCCATGGGGGTGGGGAAGCCATGGGGGTGGGTAAGCCATGGGGGTGGGGAAGCCATGGGGGTGGGGAAGCCATGGGGGTGGGGAAGCCGGGGGGGGTGGGGAAACCATGGGGGTGGGTAAGCCATGGGGGTGGGGAAGCCATGGGGGCGGGGAAGCCATGGGGGTGGGTAAGCCATG
Source organism: Cnephaeus nilssonii (assembly GCF_951640355.1). Lineage (NCBI taxonomy): Eukaryota > Metazoa > Chordata > Mammalia > Chiroptera > Vespertilionidae > Cnephaeus > Cnephaeus nilssonii. Next base: position 115,187,034 of record NC_137072.1, on the reverse strand, counting down.
GGGGTGGGGAAGCCATGGGGGTGGGGAAGCCATGGGGGTGGGGAAGCCAGGGGGTGGGGAAGCCATGGGGGGGTGGGGAAACCATGGGGGTGGGTAAGCCATGGGGGTGGGTAAGCCATGGGGGCAGGGAAGCCATGGGGGTGAGGGTGGGGTGGGTCCTGCAGGGCCGGCTATCCGGGTCCTGTTTCCTCCTCCCCTGGATTTGGGGGCAGGTCCCCAGTGGGCTCAGCTGGAGTGCAGGACAGCAGTTGGGGCAGGTGGGGGCCGATAAGCCTGGGGTCCTCCCACCACGTTAATTACCCCTTGTTCCTGCATCAGATCACATTGTTTTTCCATTCCACAGGGTACAAAAAGAGCTCGTGGGATAAACTGAGGCCCTATGGCAACCCAACCCCACTCGAACCCAAAGTCACAAGCTGTTCCACGCACAGACCGGGGCCGGAGCTCACAGACCTGACGGCGGCTCGGAGGGGGCCTTTTGGATCGACGCGTCCCGGCCAGGCCGAGCGGTAGGAGTTCTGCAGGGATGACGGGGATTGTGTCAAGTTCGGGGCCAATGAGTCCCCACCGGGGCCTTCAAGAGCCCACGGGGCAGAGACCCGACTTCCAGGGAACTAAGTGCAATTACCGGAAACTGTGCCCCGAGAGCGTCTGCGCGGCCTGGGGACAGCCGTCCCTGCCGGTGGACGGACCGTGTACATACGTCCCCGTGAACGGCGCCCTGTGCACCCAGAGGGACTGGCCAGTGTCCCTGTGAACTGAACCCAAAGCCAAGCCCCAGCCCACAAAACCCTCCAGACGTGTGTGCAGCTGGATCAGCAGCTGACGGCCAGAGAGGGGGCTGGGGCCTCGCCCGCTGCGGAGGGCGGACCCCAGGGAACCCCGATCTCCATCACTCCCGTGTGTGTGACGTGGAGAAAGTCCCGGAGCATGACAGTGCCTGGGGCCACACGGAGTGAGGACTGGGAGGCCCGGCCCCCGCTGACCACTGGGACCGTCTTCATCTTGGTTGTGATTTGCAAGAGGAAGAGATGCTGGGAATGGCACTCCTTCCGCAAAGGTCTGAGACCAGGCCGCGCTCCTGCCACCACGGAGGAGCAGGCCGCCCTCCTGCTCGCGGAGACCAGCCCCCGAGTCAGGCCTCCCAGGAGGACAGCGGGGGCGGCCGAGGAGGCCAGGGCGCCATCCGGGAGAGAGGTCCTGGAGAAGACATGTGGGCGTTGTTGCTGCTGTTCTCCTGGGGTGGGGGCGGGGGGGGGGGCTGGGGGGGGGTTGTTTCCAGAAGAAGGCTCCTGCTCACATGTCTGTCGTCTCCCAGACTTTTGGAAGGAAGACTTGGACAGACTGGATCAAGTGAAATAGACGGTGTGAGTGCGAAGGGAAGGAAGGACAGCCGCGGCTGTGCTGGAAGAGGCGGCGGAAGGCAAGGGCGGGTTGATCCCGAGGACGGGAATGGTGGCTCTGTGCCTGTGGGGCTGCGCGGGCCTCCCGGGCCCTCCCGGGACAGCTGGGGAGAGGAGCCTTTGGCGAAAAGGAAAATGCCTGCAGTTGAGGCCACTGAAGGAGGCGTGGGGGAGGGGACCCAGTAGAAGAGCGGGGAGTTCTCGGAAGGGCAAACCCAGGGGTGGAGAAGGATCCGGCCGTGGGCACAGAGGGGGCATCCCAGTCACATGGGGAGGGGTGTTCCAACCAAATCAAAGGATTGGGGGCCCTGAGGAAACGCCCCAGAACCGCTGAGAAATACTCGTTCTCTTTTTAATCTAAACCCAAAGCACCTGCTACCCCAGCCCCCTGACTTACCAACATTCAGTGACCAAACATGACTGAACCGACGCCTGTGCTTGAGCACACGGTGGGGACGGGCGTGTGGGGCCACGTGGGCAGTGAGGACCACAGACCGTCTGCTTTCTCCGGGGCCCAGAAGCACAGAGAGACCCTGCTTTGCTGCCTGAGTTGGCGGGCACCAGGAGGCACGCCGGGCCTCGGGAAGCGGTTCCTGTGGCGCGGGGTCCTCTGCCCGCTGCAGGAGGGCGCAGGAGGGTGGCCCTGATGTGTCCACCTGCTGTCTGCTCGCCCTCACACTCGGGCGGCAGGGCTGGAAGGGCGCGGACTTTGAAGTCGGACCCACGCAGGCCCACTCGCAGCCCGGCCTCCTCCCTGCAGCGGACACTGGCAGCACGCTTGCCCCTCTGCGTCTCAGTTTCTTCAGCGGTGGCTGGGGGGGGCGGTCTCTCTGCGGCGCCTCGTGGGAGCGCTTCTCTGGGCACAACTAGCAGCCCACGGGTCTCCGGAACCCTGGCAGGAGGCGCAGCAGGCGCACCCTGCTCCCTCGGCGGGAGGCGTCCTCCAGGGAGACCGCACAGCCCACGGGACCAGGCCCGTCTCCGAGACGGCGCAGGTGTGAGGGCTGAGGCTCACGCCGGCGGGCACGGAGCTGCCGTGGCCTGGGAGACCAGCGTCGCCGACGGAGCCAGCATTTGCTGTGAGTCCAGACGTCGCTTCCACGGTCCCTGCCAGGGACGGGCCCGGTGCCAAGAGCCGTCCTCAGGGAACCTCAGCGCTCCGGTAGCCAAGCCCTGGCGCCCAGGTGAGGTGCATCCCTCAGGGTGGTGGTGGCGGTTGCCTAGTAACGCAGCCAACGGTCCACATGTGTGGTTTCCAGGGAGCAGAGCTACGAGGTCAGCTGGACCCAAGGTCACATCCTCACACGAAGGGGGAAGGGATGGGTCCACCCTTCACCCCCACCCTCCTCACAGAGCCGCTGGGAGGCGGAGGGGCGGCCGGCCAGGTGCTGGGCACGGGGTGGGCACGCGGTGCAGCAGAACGTGTGGTGCGGCCGCGCCCTCTGCACCCGACAGCTGGCTCCTCGGCAGGCGGCGTGACCAGCGGGGAGCTGGGCCGAGAGGCCAGGGGTCACCGTCCCGCTGGGGCGGGGACCCTGTTACCTTGGAGACCTGGCCACTGTGCCTGCGCCAGCTGACGCCTTCCTACCTTCCCTCCTGTCTGCAGGCGGAGGGGCTCGGGGTCCGTGGCTCCTGCCCTGCCCTCCTCTTCCGTCACCAGGTGGAACCCCACCTGACACCCCAGGCCAGGCAGTGGCTCCTGCTCTTGGTTTGTTTTCTCGCATTTAAGCAGAACCTGCTAGCGGCCTGCCAGCGAGGGTGGGCGGTCCCTCCAGCCAGTGGGGGTCCTCTCCCGGATTTTTTGCTTCTGCAGACCCCAAACGATGCCCCCCTTCCAGCTCTGTAGTGGGGTGCAGCGGCGCCCCCTCCCGCCTCCCTTCTCCCATCTCTGGGCTGTTACATTTCACTCGGGAACTCCAGGCGCCCAGCTCTGGGCAGCTGTCCCTCCTGGGACCACCCTCAGCCTCGGGGACCTCCCCCGGCTCCCTATCTGCAGGGCCCGTCCTTACAGCGCTCCATGGCGATGTCCCCCCTTCCCACCAGGCCTCCACCCCAAGAAGCCAGGGAGTTGGTTGATAATCAGGGAGGGCCTCCTCTCTCTCTCCTCCCCCAGATCCAGGGGGTTCATTCCCGTGGACCTGGACGTCTTAGTCACGTCCCCCAACGAGCCTGGGCGCTTCCCCAGCTGAGGCTCTGGGGCTGCCTTTTACCTGTCCTGGGGAGTGGGGGGGACTGTCTTTTACCTGTCCTGGGGGGTGGGGGGTGCTTTTACCTGTCCTGGGGTGTGGGGACTGCCTTTTACCTGTCCTGGGGAGTGGGGGGTGCCTTTTACCTGTCCTGGGGGGCGGGGGGTGCTTTTACCTGTCCTGGGGTGTGGGGGGTGCCTTTCACCTGTCCTGGAGGGAGTGGGGGGTGTTTTTACCTTTCCTGGGGGAGTGGGGGCTGCCTTTTACCTGTCCTGGAGGGAGTGGGGGGTGTTTTTACCTGTCCTGGGGAGTGGGGGGGACTGTCTTTTACCTGTCCTGGGGGAGTGGGGGCTGCCTTTTATCTGTCCTGGGGGGCGGGGGTGCTTTTACCTGTCCTGGAGGGAGTGGGGGGTGTTTTTACCTTTCCTGGGGGAGTGGGGGGTGCTTTTACCTGTCCTGGGGGGCGGGGGTGCTTTTACTTGTCCTGGAGGGAGTGGGGGCTGCCTTTTACCTGTCCTGGGGGAGTGGGGGGTGCTTTTACCTGTCCTGGGGCAGTGGGGGGTGCTTTTACCTGTCCTGGGGTGTGGGGGGGACTGTCTTTTACCTGTCCTGGGGGAGTGGGAGCTGCCTTTTACCTGTCCTGGGGGGAGTGGGGGGTGTTTTTACCTGTCCTGGGGAGTGGGGGGTGCTTTTACCTGTCCTGGGGGGAGTGGGGGGTGTTTTTACCTGTCCTGGGGGAGTGGGGGGTGTTTTTACCTGTCCTGGGGGAGTGGGGGGTGTTTTTACCTGTCCTGGGGGAGTGGGGGGTGTTTTTACCTGTCCTGGGGGAGTGGGGGGTGTTTTTACCTGTCCTGGGGAGTGGGGGGTGCTTTTACCTGTCCTGGGGAGTGGGGGGTGCTTTTACCTGTCCTGGGGAGTGGGGGGTGCTTTTACCTGTCCTGGGGGGAGTGGGGGGTGTTTTTACCTGTCCTGGGGGAGTGGGGGGCTGCCTTTTACCTGTCCTGGGGGGAGTGGGGGGTGTTTTTACCTGTCCTGGGGGAGTGGGGGGCTGCCTTTTACCTGTCCTGGGGCAGTGGGGGGTGCTTTTAC